>NC_140572.1:37890203-38490203 GCF_057381845.1 Rhamphochromis longiceps
CCATGTTTCCACGGCTACTGGCAGCAGCGCTGTAAACTTTGATCGTGGTGCTGGATGCTATACGGAGGATTAATACGTGACGTTAAAGCTTCTGTGGCGTTTCGATGCTGAAGACTCAGGAACAAACAAATTAGAGGAAGTCATGCGGGGGCTCGAAACCAAAGAGTCCCCAATCCTATTTGGTCTTCACCCAAACTTTCTGAGGCCAGACTGTAGGGAAATCATGCGTGTTCAAAAACAGATAATAAGTCATGACATGTTGACTCATTCTGCCCTGCTGGCAGCCCGAACACACAAACCACACAAGTCAGAGAGAGTCTGTGTTCAAGAGAAAATGTGTGCGTTCACACGAGCTTCCACACTTCTCAGTTAATGTGAGAGCGCCAGTCCATCCTCGCGATCCCTGCGCCTGTGTCTGCTCTGGCATATGTGTCTGATGTATGTCTGCATTCTTGTATTGTGTGTCTGTGTGTGTCTAATGGATGTTCAGCAGTCATCAGACCAGTCAGGCACCAGTCCCAGACAGCGAGGTCAGTCATTCACTAATCATATTAACATTCCTCTATAATGACCCAATGCATAGCTCTCCCCTTTCAGACATGTCTTCTCTCCCTCCATCAAACTGCCTGTTTTCTCTTGATTTTATCAACCTCGTCTTTTGTTCCCCTTCTTTGTCTCAATGAACGTGCAGACTCCAGCACCGTCCAAAGCACCCAAGTCAGATTTCAGAAGAACCGACATCGATTTGGTTCGATCTGCACTCACTCTGGGTCACAATTACAACACCAGCTGATCAATGGAAACGTAACTGATAACAATTCTGAAAATACCGTACTCTTCCAGCAACTTTTCCATCAAATATTCTCTAGTTCTGTTTTTTGTTTTCACACATGACTCAATGTCAAACAAATATCTCCTGGTTGAGCTCAAGTCGAGTGTTTTGGAGATAAAGTTAGAGAAGTTAGGTGGAGAGGGTTTGGATGTGTGTGAGTGGATACAGTGAGTGGACAAAGGATGATGAAGATGGGGGACCTGAGGAAGACCTCAGAGGAGGTTTTATGGTAGCAGGCTAAGGACTGGCTATGGCGCCCCCTAAAGGGCTCGGCTGAAAGGAGAAGAAGAAGAGATCTGCCGCGTGTTAAAGTCAACGTTAGTGTCCAGTAATGGGGAGCATTATAGTTCTGTATTAGTGTTTTATTTAACCCTAGTTCAGGATTATTTACAGTAAATGCAGATTTCCAGGCGTGCGAGGAGCAGCTGAAGCTTTAGCACTTGACCCTCCAAAAACCAACATGGCGGTGGAAAAATGCTAACACTGAGTACATCACACTGACTTCTTCAATCATTTATATACAGTCTGTGGTGTGTGTGTGTGTGTGTGTGTGTGTGTGTGTGTGTGTGTGTGTGTGTGTGTGTGTGTGTGTGTGGGATCTCTATCGACACCAGGTTTGCTTCGACTGTTTTCCAGCCAAATCAAATGGAGGCTGTGTGACTTGGCTCAGAGCAGTCTGAGTGGTTTTGCATTTGGCTTAATGTCCTGCAGCGTCTTTCATTACAATACTGCAGTAAGCTGTGTGAGCCACGCAGTTACTTCAGAGGAAGAACTAACTCTGACTTTTTAACTTTGAATCGTGGTTTATGATTAACGCCCTGTTTTTCTCTCTGTGCTGCAACGTGACAGTGCAAACAGATTTATGCTAGTTTTCACCTTTACCTGGTTCTTATTCTTCAAACATTAAACAGGTTTCAGGTTTCATCCACTCAACAGCGCACGCACGCGCACACACACACACACACACACACACACACACACACACACACACACACACACACACACACACACACACTCTCTTGGTCAGTCACTGTGAATGATTTAGCTGTTAATGGCTCCAGATCTCTGACAATAAGTCAGTCGTTAATTGCTTCAGCCTGTCATAACCACCAAACCTTGCCTAAGATGACCTCATGACTCAGTGTGTGAGCAGCAGCTTAGCTCAACGACAAAGTGGTCCACAGGGACTGAGGAGAGACCGAAACAGCGCAAGAGAGAAAGGCGAACAATGACTGCCTGAACATGAGAGCATCTCTATTATTCACTGAGACAGTGTGTGTGTGTGTGTGTGTGTGTGTGTGTGTCTGGGTCCACTGAGCTGACACTGATCTCATCTTGTCTGACATGTAACCTCTTGACCTGCTACTGGACATGGACATCATTCATCAACACAGATGCACAGCAGTGAGAGAGCAACCGAGACAAAACTACAAATGTAAAGATTAGCAAAGCGCTTCCCACAAATCAGAATCTGGACATCTGCTCATGTTGACGCCACAGACTTCTCAGGATAGTGACTGAGGCAGCACACGAGTAACTCTGTGAGCCTTGAACCAAGTTACATGCACATGCAAACGTGTTGCAAACAACTTGTCTGTGTTCAGTCCGCCATTTTTGTAGTTCCTGCTCACATTTTTTGGGATGTAACGTGTCTCTGCTCTCACATTAGCCAGTAACTCTTTGCACTCTGACCGACTGACCTTCATTTTCTTTCTCATCGGGCAGTGAACACGGCACACTATACATACTGAGGCTTATCACCAAAATGAAAGTAGTTTTCTTAAAGGACAAGTCGCCAAGCATTATAAATGATGTAAAGGTTCGATACTCAGCAGGAAGTCCTAGGTTAGGAACAATCACAGTAAGGCTCTCTCTTTGACCTTCTGTTTTACACGTCAAATCTTGCTCAGTAATGCAGAACGTCTGCTCTGCAGACACTTTGTCTCTCTCGTCTTATTGTTTCTGTCATTTTTCTTCCTTCTTTCCATCCAACAGTTGTTCTGGGCCATCGGTGAAATCCCAGTTTCCTTTCTGTTCCATTACATTCAGCACATTTGTGCCGTTCCAACGGTCTGCTTGTCCTTATAAGGCCTGAGTGAGAATCAGCACTGGGCTCAGTCTCGTGATCATATAGGAAACATCTCTGACTGCATCTGTGTGTACACTGTGACTGTGGATGGAGGTGTGCGATCACGTGCTATTGGCTGGGATGTTGTGCGTCTCACACAACCTTTGCAGAGCAGCTCGTGCGAGCAGCCTGACACAGTGTATCCCCTTTATTAGCATTCATTTCTTTATGCAGCCAGTCAGCCAGTTCTGTATTCAGCGAAGCCAACAAAGGACTGCAGGTCTTACCACGCTGTTTCTGGAATAATGCTGATGTGTCAGATTATTAATTTAAATTGCTTTACTCCAGAGATGCCAAACACTAAACTTTATCCAATTTGTGCAATGGGTGAAATTTATAAGCGGTTCAATTCTTGCTTGAATCTGTCAGTGAAGTAAATAAAAGACCTTTTTTGCAAAAATGCACAGCACGGGGAAAGTACTCAGTGACAAAGAGACTGTCTCATATAACTGAGCTGCAATTTAATATAACTTTATTATATTAAGGCTGCGGAGAGAGAACATTAGAGAATATGAACTGTGCAATGGGTTTTATGTGTTTTTCCTTTTTTTTTTTTTTTTTTTGGCCTGTCCCGTTTGGCTCTTTTGCATCAGAATTGTTGTCTAAAGGCAAAGAAAGATGCCCAACGGATTTACTTTACCAAACTGACCATCCCAGCCTTGCCGTAATGGTCCATTTGATTCACCTTTTATTGTTTATTTTATTTTCACTTACTGAATACGGGACAGACTTGACTGGAGGAAAGAAGGGGAGAAAGAAAGAGGGAAAGAGAAACAGCTGAGAAGAGGGACAGGGGAGAAGGGCAAAAGACAAAAACCAACAGAACGGGCAGAGAAAAAAAATGCATATATCAATCACCTGGATCACCTGCTGAGAAAGAAAAAAGAAAGCAAGCAGAAGAGAACAAGAGTAATAGAATAAACAACATCACAATGATATATGGGAATATGACAGTAAATACTAAATGTTAAACATTATTGTGCAGCACATAAGATCAACAGAACACAGTGTGCTTTGAGGTAGGAGCCAAAAAGGGTGTAGTTTGTGGGTGTGATCACCCGTGTGTACACCTGTGAGCATGGACGCGCTTGTTTTTTGTTTTTTTAAAAGGTTCCTTCATGTAATAATCTGCTAGAGGGTGTGGGGGGGCCACAGCCCCGTCCTCCAGGGCGTGAAGCAGGTGTGGAGGAGATCAAAACTCCAGACATCCAGAGGCCCCCAGAACACAAGAGACCAAGGAAGACCAACAGAGGGGCAGCTGCGCCACTGTCCCGGAAAGAGCTGAGGAGAGTCCCAGATGAGGGCTCACTCAGCAGCCGCGGAGCAGAAGTCAGGGGGAGTTGCAGTGACGCGCCCGTGAGCTCCGCCGGCAGCCAGCTGCGCCTGAGTGACCGAGCCCCAGGCCGAGAGGCCGGGGGCACCCCACCTCCGAAGTGGCCCGAGCGAGCCCCAGGCTCCAGGCCCCGATAAGCGGCCGCCAAGGAGTGAGCCGGTGTGTACCTGGACGCCCATCCCCGGACACAAAGAACCACCAACGCACCGATGTCTGAGGGGGTCCGCCACTGGCAGGGGAAGTGGTGGTAGGGGGAGATAGGCCTCCAAACCTTGGAGGGCCTGAGATGTCCCCAGAGAGGTGGCGCCTGACACCCAACCTGACATATAGACACAGACATACAGGCACACACAGATACAAACATCCATTCCCACCCTCATGCTCTCATATGCACTTACTCCACACTCAACCAACGTGGAGACAGACATAAAGAGACGTTGTACACACGATCACACTCCCCAAGCGTACTCTACAAACCGGGTCTAGGTGCCCTCGCCCCTGGAGGGGGGAACTGCACCCAGACCCAGGTGGTGTTTCCCTTTTCCCTGCGGTGGGGGGAGGCAGACCGCCCCGACTCCGCAGCAGCAGGAAGGCTCCACACTCCAGACCGCAGTCGGACGGCCAACTCCTCCTCCTAGCCCTCCTGCTCCAGCAGGTCGCAGAGAACGGGGGTGAGAGAAGACTCCAAACCTCCCTCCACCCGCTCATTGTAATGTTGATGCATGTGTGTTATAAGGTGCATTTAAAACCCAGGAGGGCATGGAGCTACCTGCCAGAGAGCAGCAGGTAAGCGCATGGTCCCTCCTGCTAGCCCTCAATGTCTACGTGTATTTAAAATTGAGAGGTGGGCAACGATGCCAGGGGTGGGGTGTACACCCTGATGGTACTTTGGACTCCGTGTATCGTGCCCACCCCCAAGATCCTATATGTATGTGTAATGAGAGTGTGAGTAATGTGAATGTCTAAGTTGTGGGATAAAATTGAGGCAGAGGCAGCCAGAAGGGGACAGAGGGGGGGGTAGCCTCCTCTGCACCCTGGTGACATACCCCTACTCCAAGGCCCTGCATGTGTGAGTGGTTGTGGTGGAGCGGGAAGAGGGAGGCAGCTGGAGATGGGGAGGGAAGGAAGGGAGGGGCAAGTGACCCCTCCCTGGGGCCAGCTCCCCCGCTGACCCCAGTAGGCACCCCCATACTCCGCGACCCGCCAGGAAAAGGGGGCCCAGGCCCATCCAGACCGGGCCCAGTGCAGCAGTGCCGCCCGGCCCCACAGAGCCCGGGACAGTCCACCCAACCCCACCACAGAGAAAACTGCACCCACCCCACCATCCACTCATCTTCCAGACTACATAAGACAATAAACACCCAGGCTGAGATCTTCCTCCACCTCTCCTGTATCTCCCCCTCCTGCAGAGGGAGCTCCTGAGGAGAGGAAAGCTCCTGCAAGATGTGACAATCTCCCCCACCAGTTGAAGAGCCCCCCAGGTGGCTCGACGCACCGGCGGCACCCTGCTCCAGGGCTGGGCCCCCATGCACCCACCCGCCCACAACCCCGGCAACACACCAACCAGGACCCAAGCCCCCGAGGCCCAGTCCGGGTCCCAGCCCAGAGACGGAGCGCCCCCAGAACCTCACGCCCATCCCGGACCCACCCAGGGGCAGCCAGGCTACCAGGTCAGTAACCCACGTCCGTCAGCACAGACCCTCCCCTAGCCCCGCTGCACGCAGCCGCGAGGAAACAGTCACCGGAGAGCCAACAGAGCCCCTAACCGGACATGACCGCTACCCCGGGTTGAGCCCCCCAAGGAAGATGCCTCCGGGGAACCCCCCGACGCCCTAAGCCTGTCCCTACCCCCACACCAATCACAACAGTGAAGGCGGGACCAAACTATGACCCCCCACCCCCACTAGGTGATGGAGCTGATCAAAGGAGCCCAGAGCAATTGATCTGATGTGGTGGCAGAGGCTGTATCAAGACTAATGTAATCTAATAGATAATTTCTATATTGGTTAGAATTAAGATTATTTTTATTTTTCCAGTTCATGAGGACTGTTTTCTTGGCTATGCATAGGGCAGTGAAAACCATATGGGCGATATTCTTTTCTGAAGTGACATTATCTAAGCTGCCCAACAAACACACTAAGGGGGAAGTTGGAATGTTACATTTCAGACACTTCGATAAGTCTTCACATATCTCGCGCCAAAACTTCTGAACTGGTGGACAGAACCAAAGAGCGTGGATATAATTGTCCGGTGAATTGGTTTGGCAGTGTGAGCAGTTGTTGGTAGACGTAAAGCCCATCTTGAACATCCGATGACCTGTATAGTGTACTCTATGTAATATTTTGTATTGAATTAATTGAAGACTGGGATTTCTAATTAGATGAAAGGTTTTTAAGCAAATCTGAGACCAGAAGTTTAGGTCTAAGTTAACTGATAAATCCGCTTCCCATTTTGCAATAGGAAGGGATATTGATTCATCTGTTTTAGAAAGCATTCTGTATATTTTGGATAGTAATTTGGGGGGTTTAAGAGTAAGAAATTGAACCACACTTGGTGGTGTTTGTAGTTCAACTTGACCCGGTTTAAATTTCTTTTTTACTATGGATTTAATTTGTTGATATTCTAAAAATCTTTTCTTGTTGATCCCATATTGTGTAACTAGTCCGTCAAATGAAATAAATTCTGTTCCTTCTAGTATATGTTCTAAATATTTGATTCCTTTATCACTCCAATCTGAAAAGTTTATCATATTATTGTTTTGTAATATGTCAGGGTTGTTCCAGATAGGTGTACGTTTGCATGGGATTAATGAAGACGCCGTCAATTTTAGAAACTCCCACCATGCTGTCAGAGAAGAGCTGATGTTGATGCTTTTAAAGCATTCATGTCGTTGGATGTTTGAGCTGATAAATGGTAGGTCTGAGATCTCTAGATTATTGCAGAGTGCTTGTTCTACATCTAGCCAAGGTTCATCTAAGAGGGTGTGTTTTAGCCATCCTGAGATAAACTGAAGCCTGTTGGCTAAGAAGTAGTGCTGAAAGTTAGGCAGTTCTAGTCCTCCTTTATCCTTGGTCTTTTGTAGTGTTTTTAAGCTTATACGTGGGGGTTTATTTTTCCAAAGGAATTTGGACATACATGAATCTAGAGATTTGAACCAATCTTGTGGCGGTTTAGTTGGGATCATTGAGAATAAATAATTTATTTTTGGTAAGACCATCATTTTTATAGCGGCAACCCTTCCCATGAGTGATATGGGTAGACATTTCCATCTAGCCAGATCATCTTCTACCTTCTTTAAAAGTGGGATATGGTTTAATTTAGTTAGATCTGCAAGCTTGGGAGAAACATTAATACCTAAATATTTTATATTTCCCGATTGCAGTGGTGTAGAAGAGGAATTATGGAAGGAGCAATTAATCGGTAGGACTGTAGATTTTGACCAGTTAATTGAGTAATCTGATATTCTTGCAAAAGAGTTTATCAATTCAATCACCCCAGAGATATTGGTTTGTGAATTTTGGAGAAAGAGTAACACATCATCCGCATAAAGGCTGATTTTATGTTCCACGTTCTTGCATTTTATGCCCTTAATTACTGAATTCTGTCTAATTGCTGCTGCTAGTGGTTCAATAAAAATTGCAAATAGTGAAGGGGAGAGTGGGCATCCCTGCCTGGTGCCCCTCAAGAGACAGAAGCTGGAGGATGTCTGGTCATTTGTTCTAACACAAGCTGTTGGGGAATTATATAATATTTTTAACCAGTTTATGAAAGAGGATCCAAAACCAAATTTGTGTAAAGTTGCAAATAGAAATTTCCAGTTAACTCTGTCAAATGCTTTTTCTGCGTCTAAAGAGAATATTGTAGTTTCTAGGTTTTTACTGTATGAGTAGTCTATCAAATTAAGTAATCTACGTGTATTTGTTGATGAGTGCCTACCTTTTATGAAACCAGTTTGGTCAGGATGAATTAAGAGGGGGGTTATTTTCTCCAGTCTCTTTGAGAGAGCTTTGCAGATTATTTTAAGGTCTACATTTATAAGGGATATTGGACGATAGCTTGAGGGATATACAGGGTCTTTGCCTGGTTTTAGCAGGAGATTAATGTTTGCAGAATTCATATTTGATGGAAGTCTGCCCTTTTCTTTAATTTCCAACAACGTTCTGTAGAAAACTGGTGCTAGAATCGACCAGAATTCTTTGTAGAATTCTGCAGGAAAGCCATCTGGACCTGGAGCCTTATTATTGTGCATACTTATCAGGGCTTCCTGGAGTTCACCTGGTGTCAGTGGTGAATCCAGTGCCATTGCTTGAGTGTCCAATAATTTTGGAAGAGTTATGTTGTCCAAAAACTGATCAATTTCTTTTTTAGATGGGTTTATTTGTGGTGAATACAACGTGTTATAGAAATCCCTGAAAATGTTGTTTATTTGTATCGGTTCATATAATGTGTTCCCAGATGAATCTTGAACAGCACATATAGTTGTTTTTTCTTTATTTATTTTTAGCTGGTTTGCTAGAAATTGACCGGATTTATTACCATGTTCATAATTTTGTAGGCGTAGTCTTTGTACTAAGAATTTTGTTTTTTTATCAATTATCTCATTTAATTCTAGTTTTGTTTTGCGTATTTTGTTCAATGTTTCCTGATCTTGGTGGGACGCGTAGGCTTCTTCTAGTGATTTGATGTTTTTTTCTAATTCCTGAATATTTTTGTTTTCTTTTTTCTTTTTATGTGATGAGAAAGAAATTATTTTACCTCTCATCACAGCTTTCCCTGCTTCCCATAGAACAGAAGCTGATGTTTCGGGAGTGTCATTATAGTTCAAATATGAAGTCCACTCTTTTTTAAAATATTTAATAAAGTCTTCATCTTTAAGTAGTGATATATTAAATCTCCAGTTTTTTCTTGGCGTAGTATTATTCTTGTGCATTAGTGTTAAAGATACAGGACCATGATCGCTGACAGCTATAGGGTGAATCTCAGTGTCTGAAATGTCACACAGCAGTGAGCTGCTGACCAAAAAATAATCCAGACGAGAGTAGGAGTGATGGACATGTGAGAAAAAAAGTATATTCCTTACTGGTGGGGTGAAGGGAGCGCCATGCATCGCAAAGACCAAAGTCGCTCATATATTGTTTGATTATATTTGTGGACTGCCAATTACGCTGAGTTCCCGCTGTATTGAGCCTATCCATGTCTTCATTTAGTCCAAGGTTGAGGTCACCTCCAAGAACAAGTGTGCCATCTAAGTGTTCAGAGAGTGCACTGAAAAAACCGTGAAAGAATGAGGGATCATCAACATTTGGACCATATACACTTGCAATACATAGCTTTTTATCACGTATAGATAGTTTAATGATTAAGAATCTGCCCTCTGGATCTATAACTGTATCGAGTACTGTGAAATTAATATTTTTATGTATTAAAATTGCTGCTCCCCTTTGTCTAGAATTATAACAAGCTGAGAACACATTAGGAAACTCAGGTGTTTTAAGTTCATTCGAACCTCTAAGAGGTCTGTGGGTCTCTTGTAATAGGACAACATCTGCCTGTAGTTTTTTGAGTTGGTTAAATATTTTTAACCTCTTTTCTCTGGAGCCAGCTCCATTTATATTCCATGTAATGAACCTCAGTGTACCCATAGATGTTTGTGTATAACTAGGGATGTATGCTGTGTGCGTCGCTTAGCCAGGTGGAGAGAGTACGTCACTTGTTCATAAATAAAGAGAAGGAGAGAGAGAAAAAATGTGTGGCGAGATGCTCCCTGAGTCTGACTTTGTGTATGCATAGTTACTAATATGAGTAGGCTTGGCTTAAGTGTGTGTGTATCTTATATGACTGTGTGCGCTGTCTGACTGATGTAAATGTGCTGCCGTTGAGCGCATGGTGCGTATGTGTCGAAATAAAGGATGTTTGTGGATGAGTGTCGAAGCAGGTGATCGAGGCAGTGAAAGGAATAAAGAAAGAAACCAAGGACAAGGGTGAGCAGCATAAAACCAAGAGGGGGAAAAGAGAGGAGGAAAAAAAAAAAACGAGAAGAAAAAGAAACAGAAACAAAACGTAAACATTCCAATTAAATCACTGACGGAGAGTGACGGTGTTAATTCTGCTATGAAATCACACTTTAAGATGCGATTTGATACTGGTAAGTTAAACAGATGTTAATGCAAGTTAGTGTGAGTGGATAGGGAAATGGTGTAGCTGATTCTTATCTGGTGTGAGGTTAATACAGCCACGGAGTGATGTTGGGGTCGCGGTGGAGCTGTCCGTCCACGTACAGCCGGTCCACAGCGATGACAGCGCGGGAGCCCTTCTGGATGAAGCCGCGTCGGATTGGGAAGAGGACCCTGCGTCGTTCCAAGATCTCTTTGGGGAACTGGTCGTTCACGCTGAAGTCCGTTCCTTTTAATTCCCTGCCGCGGCTTTTCACATGATGCTTTTGTTTGAAGTGGCCGAATTTGGCCACGATAGGACGTGGTCTCCCGGCCGTAGCCCGAATGGGGCCGAGGCGATGTACCCGATCGAAGACGATGTTCTTCACAGTGTCCTCCGGCAGCTTCAGGTGGGTTTTGATGAAGCTTTTTACCGTGGTCTCCGCGTCCTCTCCAGCGGCTTCTTGTCCGTCACTTTATGTGTTTTTCCAAGAGAAAACCACCTGTGGTTTTAATATAAGCACTAGGCAGAGTGTCTATGTGCAGCATGCAATAGCACGACTGCTCCTGAAACTGCCTGCATGTGTTACTTATGTCTTTTTCCATGTTTGAATATAGATTTTTGGCATCGATGCATGCACGTTATTTTCCGTGCATGTCTTTTGATGTGGATTTATTCGTGCAGATGTAGAAACGACACCCCCTTAAACTCCTTTCCTTCAGTTATCACAGTGTCTGCTAGCAGCAGTGCAGCGTTCAGGTATCAGGACTTAGCCGTGGCTCAGTCAGGATGCAGAACAGCACAACTGTGTTTCCATATTCCACCGTGTCCAATTGCTTGGAGATGAGTCTAAATAGATGGACCTATTGATCAACTCAACCCACCGACAAGAGCATTTTATTTCTCAATGTCATATTTAATAGAAAAAAAAACCGATGCACCTCTTATTAAAGTGGAAAAAAGGGAAATATTGAGGTTTAGAGAGAAAACATGCTCAAAGGCCATGAACCGAACTGAATGTGATAGAAAATTATATTAGGAGGAAGAAGATGTAGGAGGGATGAGGAGCTCCGAGCATCTCTCTTAACCCTGCCGACTCTCTGCTACAAGGTTTAGTGCTGTTCGTTCTCACTAACAGAGGTTTGGGGTTTAATCCCGTTCTCCTATATATGTATCTCCTATACAACACTCAAGGAAACACGAACATTTCCTGTTTATAATTTCTAAAATGAAGCGTTTCAAGGTCCCAAAGGGAAGGTGTGTGTGTTAGTACAGAGTCATGCCCTGACACGACTGTGAAAGGACAAACACAAAATTCTGAAGGGTGACGACACGATGGACTCGATGTTGGATTCTGGTGGTTGTGATTTATTCATCAGGCCAAAATCTGAAGTTTCATTTGGAGATAAAATTTGATAAAACGCTTTGAGTGTTCGAGTAAAACATTAATACCTAAGAATCAGTCCATTTATCATAATTAGTTTTTCTTTTATTTTTGATGTTTTGTTTTTAATTCAGCTCAGTTTACAAAGTGGATTTTATTTAATTGATTGAAAATTTTTTATTTGTTTTTTAGTTAGTTTTAGTCATTTGAATTGTTATTGTGTGGGAGACATGTCAGAGGTGAGGATTAAGAAAACTGGTACAGATGTTACAATAAAAACATGGCAGAGATTTAACACCACTCCCTCTCTATGCTTCTATATAACTTTTATTTTAGTCAACTAGAATATTTTCTCATCTAGGTTAGTTTCCTATAATAACCTGGGTGACTTGAACATGTAACAGGCCGACTGGTGACTGACTGCAGGTCTTCCTGATGGACCTGGATCACAGAAAGTGGGATTTATAAACGTTTACGTGTGAAAGCAGAGATCTGTTATTAACACTTTAAACTTGGGAGGAAGTATTTCACTAACATGCTCTGTTCACGCTGCCTCCACAGCAGGGAAACTGTGTTTATGTTAGTCAGGCGTCTGAAACTCGTGACTAACGTGACACATTTTCCCACATCGTGCCATTAAAGTGTCTTAACACGGTGAAAAAGGTTGTTAATGTGTGTCTACGTCCCAGCGTTTGTGACCTGTTTAAAGCTTCTGTCTGCTAAGGACAGGCTCAGGATAACTTGGAGGTTAAATGTGGGGAAAACCCCAAACTGCCCAAATCTTCCTGATTTCTTTGAAATGGACGGTGGGTTTAATTCCCACCTGATGCTACAAACAAGAGTCGAGGTGTCAGACAAATAAGTAAAAGTGAGAAAGCGGCAGACAGAGTGAACGTAGGATGGGCCAAAAAACAAGATGTGTTTTTATGTGGGAAAGGTTCTGGGAATTACTGCGCTGGGATTTTCCCAAATTCTACTGTGAATCACACAATGGTGCGCCTTTTTCTGACGAGGTTGGAGAAAATCCTGGAGGCAGTTCAGAGGACTGGAACCTTGAACCAAAAAAGACAAACAATCGCACAAAACACGCTCGCCCACACCCACAAACACACACAGACACACACAGACGCCCCTGTCTATGTACAGGACCGGACATGGTTCTAAGAGTAGAGGGAACTCGGGCTGCATCAACAGGATATGATAAAAAGTCCTATTATACACGTGCACGGGCAACATTCATAGATGAGCAATTTTTCATGAGCTTTTTTCACTTTTGATCTTTGCTGCCAATAACAATAAAACTGAATCTGCTCCATGTGTCTCGCTGAAGCTGTTAAAGGTAACAGTGACCTCTCCTTTAAATATTACCTGCAAATAATTCTATTCAAAGGAAAGTAAAGAAATAAACCTACAAAGAAGCTAAACGTCTAACCGATAACAGGACTTGCTGTTCGGTTTGATCAAAGGCAGAAAATCGATCTGCTGTTCTGGCAAAAAAACTTTAACACCAACAGACCTCAAAATACCCCAAATCCAGAGTGGACGGCTCCCTCCGCCCCAGCACGGTTAATAAGATGAAGCTGAAGTTCAGCTCGCACACAAGAATGCAGCTACAGCTGCAACTCAAGCCTGTCAAGTCGGCGCAACGAACACGAAATTAAAAAGGCAAATGCAAGTGAATCGCATTGCCTAGCAACTGTGACGAAGAGGATAGAGTCATCATCAGAGAAGTGGATGAGCTCAGCGGTTACAGAATTTGACAGGCATTTTCAGGGAGTGCAGGAAATAGAGGACTTTGTCAAATTTAGCACAAACTTCTGCAAATGTCAAGCTTCAGGAAGCACATTTGCACCGGCACAGCGGGGACGATCGGCAGGAAACGGACAATTTTAGACGTTACACGAACGAGAAGGAAGAAACAGAAAGGACGACAAAGATACAAATTTGTGCAGATAAACGAATCAGTGTGTTTGTTTGAGGGGGAAAGGTCAGCAGCGGGGGATTTTTCTTCATTTTACCTCATAGTCATGAATAACATTTATAAGAATATGGAAATAAATTAATAGTGTTTAGAACCACAGAATGGACAAAGCACGAGATTATGGTGATAAACGAGCATCAAACCAGCAGAGGCTGTGCCCTTTTCTAATATAAATATAAAAAATATCAGAATACAGGAAGGACTGCAGACTGTAATCCACCCCTTTATCAGGCCTGTCCACACCCACTCTTTCTCACATCGCTGCTGTTTCAGCGCAGCTGCACTGGCTACATGTTACATTTACAGGTGGTTTAAAAATGTTACAGCACGTTTCCAAAGCGTGGATTAAATCCAGGTTACATCACAGGTCACAGAGGCCATCCTGCCCACATCTCCGGTCTCCCGTTTGCCTCTAAATGAAGGATCGGACCTTTATATGAATTATATTTACGTCAAAAGTGATTGGCCACTTTTAAAGCAGTGATGCTTTACAATGAGCTGCTTTATTGGGAGCGCAGAGGAGTCACAGCTTGTCTTATAATCCAACAGTTTGTTATCATTAAAGCAGTGACAGCTGTCAGTATTTCCACTGTTACACAGCAAACACACTCAGAGTACACCCCGAAGGACACGGGTGAAACTAAAACTTCATGTTTGATGTTATGGTGTGATTGTGCCATCATAGGGCGTTGTATTGGAAAAATAAAAAGTCTGTTGTACAGCTCTCCTCACGCCCTTTCATATGACATATTACTCCTTATGGATTTTTCCAAGGTCAACTTTGACCCTGGACGCTAACAATGAAGGTGCTAACCTAGCTAACAAAGGTACTCGTGTCCCCCCAAGCCAAATGTGTTGTTGTGAAGATTGAAGATGATCCATAAAAACCTTGTGGGTAACATGAAGTCGTTACTGATTTTGGTCTGACCTTGACACAAAAATGAAATCTGCAGAATTTACGTGCGCGTGTTAAAGAATTGCTGCACCTGTGAATTGAAACTATTCGCTGATGGACTCCATCAACAGGCATCTCCGAAAACGTTAGAGCACTTTTGCAAATATGTGATGTCTTGATGAATCGAGCAGACATTTGAAGTTTACACAGCAACATTCTCGCATGAAAATATCTTAAAAGTTTATTTTGTGACCCAGACAGAGTAATATTTCAAACTCCGCCACTCTGTGTTCCTCCGCCACTGCCTCCTTTGAGTTTTGGATGAAATGGATTCTGGGATATTGCATTTCGTCATTTCGAGCTGATTGGAGACCAGAACAGCCAATCAGATATTTTTGCATCCAAGTCTGTGATTGGCTGGTTTTGTGGCACAAATATAACAGTGTACACAAAGAGTTGAGCGCGCACGGGCAGAAATGTTGAGAGCGCGAGCAACACATTGCGAGCGAGCGCAAATGCAAAAACTGAGCGAGAGGGGCTGCTGTTGTGTGTGTGTGCGTGTGTGTGTGCGTGGATAACAGCAAACACTGAAATACATTTTTTGCATGCAGCAATGAATTTTGTTCACTCAAATTCAGCTTTTCTTCGCTCAAAATAAATTTCTCTTCAAAATGCAACACTTGCACCTGCAATTTTTTTTTTACGTGCGCTCAAATTTTTTTTTACGTGCGCTCAGAATAGTGGCACAAAAATAACGCCATACGGCGATGAGGTTACACCGGTAGGAAAACAAACCAGCTCAGTGAGTAGGCAGATTTAAATTTGAAACCTGAGGTCGTTTTGTTCTGCCTCACATAACAAAACAACATTAGTAATTAAACGACTGACTGTAAATGAGCACGCATATGTAAACCCAAAGTACGGCAAAACTATCTGATGGTTGCTCATTATAATTTAATCTAATAATAAAGTCGGTGTCACACCACCCACCATAACAATTGGCTTGTGTACAGTACTCTGTGTGAATAACTGTGTGTAAATGTGTGTGTGTGGGACAACACAACAGCGCCCTGTTGATTTAGTTCCCCGTCTCCTTAGGGAGAAAGTCTGTTGTTGTCTTCCAAAACACACACACACACACACACACACACACACACACACACACACACACACAATGCGCTCACTTGTGGTGTGGCTTTTGTTGCTTGATAATTGTTTTTAGCAAAACATAATTTTGCTAGCGGAGACAGCTAACCCATAACCATGAATCAGTGAAATGGTAATGGAGCCATAGGGGGAAAAAGGAGAAGAGGAAACACGTCGAGCCCACTGTGGCAAAAATGCAAGATGGGCACTCTCTCTCTCTCTCTGCCTTTATCAGTGTTTTTGGTCTCGGCCGCTCCACACTTTACTTTTCATTTTGTTTACTTCTCAAAGCCACTCAGCCAATCCTATAAAAACACACATCAGACGAAGAAAAACAAACCAAGAGAAGTGGAGCTGAATTAGCCACCAGCTCGCCTCCATAAGCATTATTCTCTCCCCAATCATGCGACAGAGAGCCAGTCAGGTAAAAAATCGCTTATGCTTTAATTAATAAATGCATCATCTGTAATGAGAGAGGCTCGTTAGGTGCCGTGGCAACCGCTACTGGTCTTCCTTCCAACTTTCACACTTCAAACTTCATTTGCACCTCTGAAGCATGCTAATTGCTCTCACGCTCTGCGATATAAACGGCGACAAAGTTTTCTTATTTGGAGGCAGGGAAGAGTGTAATGCGAGGCTATCGATCGGAGGGGAAAGACGATTGCCCCCGGCGGGTCACAAACCAAATTACTTTTAGATGTGAATTAAAGCGGGAGCCGAGCATAAGTCTGGATAAGCAAGCTGTTTAGATGCAGTGACACAGGCGATCAAATTCCTAATCAATCATGGTAATTTCATTACTTTAAAAAGTCACAGATTTCTAAAAAATAACTTTAAAACAAACTTTTATTATCAGCTTGTTTTTGTTCCAAATGATCCACCTGGGCATTTCCTAAAGCGTCTGTCCAACTAAAGCTGCAAACGGACTGGAAAACAGGCACAGCGAGAAGAAGGCACACTCCGGGGAGAGAGGCCACGGATGATGAGCGGGTTCAAACCTCTCCGGCTGTGAGGCAGCGGCGCTAACCACTGCAGCGCCGCGCCGCCCATAGGGGACGGTGCCAAACGCAATACCGCCCGGATCTTTACATTTTCCCACGCACACACCCACACGCAGATGTGGTTAATGTGTCACCTCGTAGTCGTGACATCGCCCAGCCCGACTGCATGTATTAATTATCCTTTTTATGTTTTAAGCTGGCTGTAATGAATGTTGACAGCGTCTGTGTACACAGAAGTAAAGCTTCTGACTCGGCCTCAATGAGCAGACTCGAGGAGTTCACGGTCCGGCAGTTAAACTGTGATTGCTGCAATAAACCTATCCGTTTGTTATAGCAGATTAATTTCAGCTCCTCGGTCCAGCGACGGGCCTCTGGCTTGTTTCCCACTCTGTGCGTCGTGTTTCTGGATGTTAGTAACAGCAGTCGGGGACGCGATCCACTGAGCTCACTCTGGGATCTCAGGTTTACTCATCCAGACATTAGTTGTGAGTATTAGTTAAAATAATCTACTCATTTAGGCCTCTTTCATTTGAAACATGCAGCTGATTTTGCAGGATCAAAATTATTATTATTTTTGTTAAACTGTTAAAAACTTGCAGCACCTGTATAATCAGACAGTTACTGCACAAGGAGCTAAAGGAGCAGGAAAGAAAGCAGAACCGTATCGTCTAAACCAGCAGCTTTGTTCAGTCCACAACATATTTGCATGCGCTTCATTTGCAACGGTGGCAAGCGCAGTCATTGCAGGGTGACACCTGGTGCTAACGTGGGAGGTTGAGTTCTTGTTAGCACATTAATAATTTAACATTATTACGGCATCGCAGACGTGCTCCTCGGCGTCTTCCAGCGTGACTCAGCCAATCTGAGCGCAGACGTGATCGTGCCTGGATGTGAATTTGTGATTTGAAAAACACTACCTGCCGAACGACAAGCGCATAAAACCTCTACTTATCTCCTCCGTGTGTGTCATCCTCGTGAAAAGTGGATCATATCAGTCCCATCGGCTCAATGCCCACGGGAGCCGTTCACGTCAAAGAGCACCTTGCGACTGACAGCTAAAGGGCCTTCATCACTTGACAGGCGCAATAAAAGCAGTGATCATTCTGATAGAGAATAAGAAACCTCACACACACAGCACTGTGATCTCTGTGTGTGTGTGTGTGTGTGTGTGTGTGTGTGTGTGTGTGTGTGTGTGTGTGTGTGTGTGTGTGTGCATCACTGTGCTGCTTACCCTGTGTGGGTCGTTTTCATGGCCTCTGCGTCGTGGGTCCAACTCTTCATATGGCGGCACCATTCCTTCTCTTCTAGCTTGCTGGTATTCTCGTCTCAGCTGCTGGATCCGGTCCATACTGCCACACACACACAGACACACACAGACACACACGGACACACACAGAAAACAAAAGCAAAAGGAAACAAGGCTTTAGATGATTATTGCAAACAGATATGCCAACATAACAGAGTAAGAGATTCTTATTGGAAAATAATGAGCATAACTGTGGGATGTATGGATGCTAACCCTGTACTGCCAACTGTATCACACTCAGTACGTGAGTTTGAGTGTGTTTTGGAGATTTCTTCATCAGTGTGTTTTCTGTAAACCCAGAATAAATCTTACAAAAATGCCACATTTAGGCAAAATGATACAAATTCATATGCACAAACTGATAATTAACTTAATTTGTCAGAAAGTTCAATAAACAGATTCGAGTTTTCTCATAAGTCAGAAATGTTAGTCTGAGATTTGGATACAGATGTTTTTATTGTGAATGCTCAGCCCGCCCTTAGCATGTCGCGCTTTTAATACTGTATTGAAACCTGAATTATGAGACTCCTCTGAGGCTGTTTGCACGCCTACAGAGTGGATCCCAATATGAAAAAACATGCATATATTTAACAAAATTATTTTCTCAGTTATAATTAGAGCACCATCTGGAAACTCCAGAATTTTCTTCAACTCGCAAAAAACAGATTTTTTATTTTTATTTTTTACAATTTGTCACATTTGCCGATCCAACTCAGAAACTGAATGAAAAGTTTTCCTTCTTCATTTTTGTGACCAAGAATTTAATGTCAAAAAGTACTTTTATTTTGAATTACTCTGAAATGCAACGATTTCCTATTCACAAACACTACACCAGCCTCCTTCTGTCAGTTTTAGTAGAATTTCAGGAAACTTTACATCATCGGTTTTATTCTTTTTTCCATGTAAGATATTCATGTTCGAATATTAGCTCAGTATGAAAACAAAGACCTGAGACTGGATTGATGGACATTAAAAAAAAAAGGTAAATATCTTGATTAAGTATTTGATGTATGAAGCAAAAACTCATCAGCAACCATTATATCTATACTGTACAATTTCCAGGTAAATCAGAGGTGGCCGAGCAGAATACAGTCTATGTGATGATTTGAGATGGAGTGACTCAATACATATAACACTAAATGACATCAATTCAATTTTATTTTATTCAAACAGCACCACATCACAACAACAGTCGCCTCAAGGTGCTTTATATCGTAAGGTAGACCCTACAATAACACATTTCTTACATTTCTTAAATGTAAGAATTCTTTCTTAAATCTCGCATCTGACAAATTCTCTCCATATGGAAAAGACTAAAACTAAGACTGAAAATAATAAAAACTAAACAGAAACAAGAAAATCTGCTCTGGAAACAAAACTGAAACAAAACTGAATTAAAAACAAAAAGTCAAAATAAAATAAAAACTAATTATAACATACAAAACTATAAGAACTGTTTCGTGTTCATTCTGATGCTTCCAGGCTTGTATAAGCACAAACTGCTGAATTATACAGTTATTACACTTTCTCAGAATTTCCATTAATGTAACACAATAGCCTGTTCAATTCAGGTCAATGTTACTTATATAGCACCAAATCACAACAACAGTTGGTTTATACTGTAAGGTAGATCATACAATAATACTGTGGTGGGGCGTGGTTTGCGGTGCCGTGTGGACGCACCTGCACGGCATCCGCAATCACGCCTACCGTGTTAAAACACGGGGACTCAGGAGTTGTTGTGGTGGTGTGACAAAGGTGAATAAAGATGGCTCAAAATGCAGATCTGTGGTCCCGTTGTGCCTTAATTTCACCACAAATACATACAGAGAGAAAGCCAACAATCATATGACCCCCTATGAGCAAGCACTGTGGCGACAGTGGGAAGGAAAAACTCCCTTTTAACAGGAAGAAACCTCCGGCAGAACCAGGCTCAGGGAGGGGCGGGGCTATTTGCAGCGACCGGGTGGGGTGAGAGAAGGAAGACAGGATAAAGACATCATCATCATCAGATGGCCGTCCTGATGATCAATGAGGAAAAACACACCATCCCAAATGAACACTTGTCTTCTAGTCCGGCTACAAGTACAATATTAATTTAATTTAATCTCAGCTGAGAAAATGAGATTTGACACTGTTACACTGGAGAGAAATACAGCACTGACAAGCATTCACACGTTAACCTGTAGCAGAAAAGGGAAAATCAGTGGGGACGCTACATGTGCTGCAACAACAAGGACACTGTGGATTTAGGCTGAGGGGCAGTTTTAAGTGGCTACATTGGATTTTTCTTAAATTCGTCAAATAAAAAGTCACAGTTGAGGTTGGCCGGGGATATGTGGTTGCTTATCACCCTGAGATGGTCCTTTACCCCCTTGATGGTAAATGGACTGGTTCTTATACAGCGCTTTTCTACTCTGAGCACTCAGCGCTTTACACAACGAATTCATTCACCCAATCACACAGACTGTTAAGTGCTCCCTATCTAACATTCATACACATTCACACTCCGATGGATGCATCGGAGGGAACATGGGGTTAGTATCTTGCCCATGCAGACTGGAGGAGACTGGGATCGAACCACCAACCACTGGCTGGTTCCGGTTAGTAGCCAGTGGTTACCACCTGAGATACAGACACCCCACATTTTTTGATCTCACATTTCACTATCCACGAAGCACAGGGGCTAGCCAGCAAGCAATGATGTGTGTGCAACACACTGATTAAGGCGGTGCGATCTTAGACGTCTGCACTGATGAATGACATATTTTACTTTGTTGAGATTTGGAAAAGTTAACGGTTTTGGTTAAAATAACGTTCATACGGTTAAGCCTATTTGTGTAAACTGTTACGATGAGTTAATACAGTCTTGGCCAGGCATCTGTAACAAGCTAGGAGTGGGACCTCGGTGTGGCCACATCCTCTGAGTTACTTTTCTTCCTGCGACCAAACAATTTTCTTCCCTGACTGAAAGTGAGTCCACTAGAACGGGTCAGCGTCACAGAGGAATTAGACAGAGCCAGCTGGGTACATGCAAGCATATCTTCAGTTTCTGTGAGCACACTTCCAAGGACCAATATTTTGATCTTTGTCACTTTCTACATCTGTATCTGTTTTTCCATCTTTTTTTATTTTTCTCTTGCAAAAACAAAAACATCAATCATTTTATGAATATGCTTTCTCTCTGTCAGCACAGGAAATATGCAGCATATCAACACTGAACTCTGGGCTCAGGCACACACACAGACTCACTCACCCGTGCGTAATGGAAATACAGAAAGTCATATCATACACATATGTACCCATATGCACCATCAGGACTACAATTTGCAATTTCATGAACTGAAATGGTACGAGGAGAAAAAACCCGCACTGATGCAAAATCAGGTGATTTCTAAAAAGTCCGAAAAACAGCAGCACACTCACTTTCACCTCAAGGCTTCCTTTGAACAAAACCTGGGAGATCATGCATGGATTCTGGTCCCATCTACATTTCAGTATGTGTGCTTCTGTAAAGCTTCAAACTGCTTATTCTAGCTTACTGGGATTTTCTTATTTTAGGTTTTGAACCAGGTGAGAAATCTCAAATATTCTCATAATTGCACAAACTAAATATTAAGCACCCCTGAAAGCATACATGCATGTTTATTTCAAAAGAATGCTTTTGTAGACTTCTTTCGGACTAATCATTGCTTTGCTGTCTGCCCTTTCAGATCAGCCCGTCAATGAGCCATTGTCTTCTGACGCAGCTAAGAAAAATAGATTAAAAAGTAAGAATTATGACCTTATATGTCCAGACACAGAGGCAGGAATAAATTCCACAGTGATGATGCCGGAGTGGGAAAAACAGAATTACAACACAGCAAATACCAGAAGCACTGTACTAGAAGTGTAACATTTCTTCTTAGTCAAAAAACAGTTAGTGTGATTTCATAACCATGTGACATACAAAGTGCTTGTGATGAATGATGTTAACAGAATGGAATTTATACAGTAAACTGCTTCTGTGTTTCACTGGGTATATTTCTTACCATTGGAACCAGTAAAGTCACCAGTTGCAGTGAACTGAGTTCTGTTCTATCAAAGAGAAATGTCCAGCTTTATTTACTCTGGAAAACCTAATGAAGGAGTCAAATATGAGCCAGAGAAGCTCAGTCCTGACCGATGACAGCCACACATCGTTGAGTTAGTGAGGATATGCTGCTCTGCCAGTAGTATTACATTTAGGCTCTGTTAGCTGCTGATAGCCCCTGTTAGCATCTGTTAGCTGCTGTTAGCATCTGTTAGCCCCTGTTAGCTGCTGTTAGCATCTGTTAGCCACTGTTAACTAGCGATGGGATTTTTAGAGAACCGGCTCTTCAGGTTGTTTTGTTGCTTTAATTTATTTATTATTAACAACAATATAAAATTATGGCAAAAGGAATTACTAGTGTAAAAAAGTGGTTTTATTTATATATATTTATATATAAATATATGCGGTGGCCCCTAGAGACAAAACATGTACAAACTCCAAAACACATTTCTAGTGTTAATTGACCTTCCCAAACAGAGCTACCTAGATCACTTAAATTACACAATTGAAAGCATATGTGTATTGTTTGTGTATTTATACACAAGCACTCATATATATATTCAAATAATTTAAAAAAAAAGTTCATTTTCCTGTTACTACCACACAACAAATCCGGTTGTTGGTACTTGCTGGCTTGTGTAGCCACGAGGTAACAAAAGCTCAACACTGCCCCCTAGCATCCTGGAGCACTTCTGTTGTGTTCTGTACGTGTTTTGGACTTTGTACGTGCTTCTGAGTTTTTACATGTTTTGGGGTTTGTACGTGTTTTGTGTCTAGGGGCCACCGTAAACATACTTTTATTTATTCACTCCACATAAAATGTAATAAATAAATCATATAATACAAAAAACAACTATTTACATTTCAACTTTTAACTTTTAAATTTTCAGCTTTTTCCTTTATAAACAAATTTAAAGTGAAACAACACAAAACGCTGCAAACCAGAACACAATTAAATATAAATTAAACTATGAAAACAAAAAGAACATGCACATTCTAATGCAAAGACAGTTATGCAGGTTACACTTTCCAAAATAATTTGATAATGTAAAAAATACATTCTAAACGAATGCGTGCACATGACCAGAATGACTCAAGTAAAAAAATATAGCATGGAAAGAAAAAAATTTCAATGCACTTTTAGTGAGAAATGATTATGAGAAACGAGCTCCATGACCACAAGTTTCCATCAGTTTCTGTGGGTTTCATGGCCATGGCTGCATTCAGATTAACAAATGACATCTGTTCCTTTTTGATGTGTCTCAACCAGCAGCACTCACGCACACAGATGGAGAGAAAAAAGCCCAAAGCCAGATGCTTGTTCATGAAACGTCTTTGAAATGCAGGTGCAGGTATATTTTTATTCACATATCAGGTTTGTTGCAGTTGGTCGCTGACAGTCTGGCTGGCAGGCAAAGAAGAAAAGAGGTGGCCTAAGTGATCTAATTCCTGGGAAAGAACGTAATAATAACCATTGTTCAGGAGGTAATTTCAGCCGACACTGAGAGGGCCTCTAACGGCAAATGAAAAACAAGGTCACTGCTGCAATCTTAATTCAAAGCTATATTTTTTACAAGATAAAATATTTAGGTGGTTTAAATGGTGCAGCTCTTCATAAATCTGTGATATCATACTGTGCAAAAGTGTTGAGCCACCTCATTTCATCGTATTTTCAGTTCAGTTCATTTTTATTTCAAACATTTCAAACATGTGCCTTCACAATCATTACAAAATATCATTCCATTATTTGTTTGAAAAGGAGTAGGCTGAAGTATTTACTTATTTGTCCCTACCCCCTCAAGTTTTACCTCTCATTCATTTAATTTTTTTTTGTCTTAAATTAAACAAACAACATATGAAACATATGAAACATATGAAGTAAAACAAAACATAACATACATAAATCAAAAACAAGAAATTAGCAAGCCCCACCACAGTATAGTTTCTTTCATATGAAAAATACAGAATGTGTATATTTGCAGATACACAAGTTATGGAAAAACAACAAAACAAAACAAAACAAAACAAAAAAACAAAAAAGAACCGCAACACCATTACCAGCAACATTACCGTCCTGGGTTAACCCCGTTTTCTTCATTCTTATACTTATTTAAAATTAGGTTTTTATATTTTACTTTAAACTGTTTTATGTTTTGACTGTCTTTTATTTCTTCTGTTAGACTGTTCCATAATTTAACTCCTGAAATTGAGATAGACATAGTTCTTAAAGTTGTTCTAGCACTTTGTATTTTTAAATTCCATTTCCCTCTTAAGTTATACCCACCTTCTCTTTCTATGAACAATTTACAGATTTCTTTGGGGAGCAATTTATTTCTGACTTTATACATTATTTGCGCTGTTTTAAGCTTCACCAAGTCTTGGAATTTAATAGCTTGCATTTTGACAAAGAGTGCATTTGTATGGTCCCTGTACCCTACATTATTTATTAATCTAATGGCCCTTTTCTGTATTATAGTTATTGTTTGTGTGTTACTTTTGTATGTGTTTCCCCAGACCTCTACACAGTAGCTCATATATGGCAGTAGTAAAGCACAGTATAAAATGTGCAGTGCTTTCTGATCCAACATATGCTTTGCTTTCCCCAGGACGGCAATGCCCCGTGCCAATTTCCCCCGAACATAAGTAATGTGTGGCTTCCAACAGAGCTTGTGGTCAATGATCACCCCAAGAAATTTTATTTCATTTACTCTTTCTAAATATACATTGTCAACACATATTTCTACTTCGATGTTTTTCTTTTGGTTTCCAAACAACATAAATTTGGTTTTATCTAGATTCAATGATAATTTATTTATATCAAACCACTTCTTTAATATCGTTAATTCCTGTGTGATCATTTCCAAAACCTGTGGCAACTCCACAC
The DNA here is from genome assembly GCF_057381845.1 of Rhamphochromis longiceps. Lineage (NCBI taxonomy): Eukaryota > Metazoa > Chordata > Actinopteri > Cichliformes > Cichlidae > Rhamphochromis > Rhamphochromis longiceps. The sequence continues at coordinate 37,915,319 of NC_140572.1, forward strand.
CTGAACACAGTATATTTGTGTCATCTGCAAATATTACAAACTTTAAAATCTCCGATACTCTGCAGATATCATTTAAGTACATAATAAACATTTTTGGACCCAGTACTGAACCTTGAGGTACTCCACAAGCTATATCCATCAAATTAGATTTATATTCATTTATTTGTACATATTGTTGCCTATTCCCTACATAGCTTTTTAACCATTCCAAAACCACTCCCCTAAACCCGTACTTTTCCAGTTTTTTTAATAGAATTTCATGATTAACAGTATCAAACGCCTTCTTTAGATCTAAGAAAACTCCGAGCGCATACCTCTTATTATCCATACATTCCGTTATCTTTTCCATTAAATCTATCAGTGCCAAAGCTGTTGATCTGTTGTTTCTGAACCCATACTGACTATCTGTCATTAATTCATATTTTTCCACAAAACTGTCAAATCTTTTTATGAAGAGTTTTTCCAGTATCTTAGAGAACTGGGAGAGTATTGACACTGGTCTATAGTTTGTAAAATGATGTCTTTCACCGGTTTTGTAAATGGGAATAACTTTAGCAACTTTCATTTTTTGTGGAAAAACTCCTTTTTGAAACGACAAGTTGAATATATATTTTAATGGTTTTACGATACCATCAATAACTGTCTTTACCGTTACCATATCAATATCATTCCAGTCTGTACTGGTTTTGTTCTTAAGTCCTCTAACTATGTCATAAATCTCTTTCTCTTCCACTGCTCTTAAAAACATTGAGCTACTATTCCTTTCAATATTTTCACCAGTGTCCCTTTCTATTCCATCAACCTTTATTTCTTCTGCCAGTTTTGGCCCTATGTTTACGAAGAATTCATTAAAGCCATTTACTATCTCCTCCATGTTATTAATACTTCTTGTCCCTTCTATAAAGTATCCAGGGTAATCATTATTCCTTGATTCATTTTTGATTATTCTGTTTAATACATTCCATATATCTCTTGTGTTATCTTTATTGTGTTCTAACCTTTTAATTTAATACTCTCTTTTACAGGATCTCATTATATTAGTTAATTTATTTTTGTAAGTTTTATACTTCATTTCAGTTTCTATTGTTCTCTTTTTTATGAATTCTCGATACAGGGTATTCTTTTTTTTTGCTGGCATTTTGTAGTCCTTTTGTCATCCATGGTCTTCCTGCATAGTTGTGTTTCCTATTGATTTCAATTACTGGGCAGTTTTTATCAAGTAATGTGTTTAAATGTTCTTAAAAATCCTTCGTAAGCTTTATTAACTTCTGTTTGTTCATACACAATATTCCAATCTTGCTTTAAAAGTTCATTTCTAAGACAATTTAAGGTCTTCTCTGTTCTTATTCTTTTGTAAATAATCTTATGTCCATCGTTGTTCACTTTATAAAAGCATTTATAAGATGCAAAGACTGGTAAATGGTCACTTATATCATTGATTAACAGCCCACTTTTTATCTTTCCTTCTATTATATTTGTAAATATATTATCTAATAGAGTTGCACAATGAGATGTTATTCTGGTCGGTCTTGTTATCAGTGGAAATAAACCGATGCTGTACATGGAATCAATAAATTCTTCTGAATTCTTTCTGAAATTTTCCTAATTTACTCATGTAAACATACATGAAAATAAGATATAAAAGGCAAAAAACAGAATGTGCTGCCAATATTTGGTATGACCACCTTTATTCTTTACATAGCCTGAACTCTCTCCACTCGTGCTCCTTCTGTTTCCGCCTTTTGTTCTGTTCTCTGTAGGATGACCCACGCTGCTTCACTGATGCTGAGGTGTGTTTCTATCCAGGTGTGCTTTCACAGCACGGGCAGGTGTGTTTGGGATCATGGCAGATGCTTTCCAGCGAGTATTACATGGTGGATTAAAATTTGGTAGTACTTTTCTGTGCTGGTAATTCATCAGTTTTAACAAGATCGTCAACACAACTGACAAAAACGTAGCTCGAGCCATGACAGAGCCTCCACCGCTGCACCTCTCTCTCTTTTGTCACTCAGTAAGGCCTTGACAGTCTCCTTCCACTGAGATCATTTTTTGATAATCATTTATAGGATTACCTCAAGGTCCAGATGCATCTCTCAGCTCCATCTCACGTCTTTTTGTGTTTTTACTAATTCTTAAGGATGTGCCTTTCAGCTGCAGACAGCTTTTAGGCCTGTCACCTCTTCATTTGTCCAACATTTGTCCAGTTTCTTCAGTTCTTTTTTTAAACACACTGCACACCATGCTGAGAGATGTCGAGTTTACTGTTAACAGCTCTCTGACATCTTTCATAGAGTCAGCTAAAGAAATGAGAACCAATTCTATGTTTTCGGCTGCCTAAAGGTTTAATTTAAAACTGGTAATTTGCTGAGTTGTCTGTTCATCCCTCAGTTAGGAGCCTTGTTATGGTTGAACAACTTGCAGGTCAGTGTTAAGTGGCTTAAACTGAACATGGTCAGGTACAAGGACTGGACTGAAAATGAGAGAAAAATAAGCCACATCTAAAAGAAAAGCTTACAAAGTTTGGCTTCAAAAACTGAAGGGTGGCTCAAGACTTTTGCACCGTACTGTATGTCTCATGTACAAGTCTGAGCAGATCCAGCTGACAGTCTCTGCTAAAGATCTGATGTGACGAACAAATTAGATTTAAGCAAACCCTAAAAAAACCGAGCCAATTAAAGATCTGCGGTAACGCCGTAAGTGGTCGGAGTAACTCTCTGGATATTTGTGTAATAATGAAATCTTCAGTGTCCACCTCTAACAGAAAACAAATCCCCAGCGCACTAAATGCAGTCATTAGTCAGTCATTTATCAGCTTACCGGAGACACTGGAGAGACTATGCTAAAAAGCTGCACTGATGTACAGCAGAGGAGGATGCATTAGAGTGACACACAATCTAGTCTGTGTGTGTGCGTGCGTGTAGGAGTGTTTCTACTTGATACTCTATCCTAAATGTGAAAGAACGCTGTGTCAGCAGGTACCATAACATCCACTGTTAAATGAGTACATTTGGAAGTGAAAGAAGAGAAGCGAACAGAGATGCCAACTGCACCTGATGACCAAGCAAAACACGTTTTACAGTCTAGACTCATCACTGAGATGAAAACATCATCATCTTCTCTCAAATAAATGTTTACAGTTCTCTTTTATGAGTTGAAGCATGTATTTTATCACATAAACATATCCTACAATGTTAAAAGTGTATTTTATGTTGACAGGATTCAGCTTCCTGAAGGTCGTATATGATTCCAGCTCATGGAAGGCAGTAAAAAAACCTCACGGAGCCCGGCAGATCGTCACTTATCCTCCACTCTTTGATCAATCTGTCCAAACATACGTGAGTGCACGTGCTCCTGTGAAGAAGAGGAGGAACTGGAGGAAATATAGAGAGGCGGAGGTATACGTACCCTGGATGTATACGTAGCTAACCAGCTAACATCACTCAGATGACACGCACACCAAATATATCCATGTCCCTCACCTTATGCTCTTTTTATTGACGGAGGGCCTGAGGGAAAATTATGTGCAATGAATGAGCAAAGCATTTGTTTCTGTCTGCAGACACACACACACACACACACACACACACACACACACACACACACACACACACACACAGGAACTTCATGTGATTTATGACCCTGCATAAAAGGAAGAGGACAGGCTGAAGAATAAATAATAAGTGTGACAAACACACATGTATGCAAACAGCTCGCGACCACAGAGGACCTGAAGGAGCTATTGATCAGCTGTGGAGAAACGAGTGAGCCATAAAGAGCGCAGACTGGAATGACTTCACTGTTTAACTACGGTGCGGTCATTAACCATGAATACGCCTGCGCCATGTGAGAGCGGCTCATACTGCAGCACAGCTCTGCTATGTGCTCGTTCACCACACCGTAGACGAGACTGTGCCCAAAACACATTTTCAACTAAAATATATTGTTTTCATTAATCTATATTTAAGTAAAGCAGGGCACGGGCCCACACACACACACACACACACACACACACACACACACACACACACACACACACACACACACACACACACACACACAGCACAGGGAGATCAATCTCCTGCTCTTGCTCTGTCAGACCAATAATAATTTTATAAATGTTTAAAATCAGAATCGGAAACTCGGCGTAGCTGTTAATAATGCTGCTATTAATAATTCAGAATTCTGTTCCATTAATAACATGGCGAGATGCTCCCTGAAATAGCAGGGGGAAATAGTGCAGCAGCCGGGGCAGTAAGGTGGTCCACTCAGGACAAATCCAGTGGATATAAGTTGAAATCCTCTAAAGATAATCGAATGTTTAATGCTCAAAATGCATGTCGCTATACTTTACAGCAGCGGTGGGCAACTCCAGGCCTCAAGGACACGAAAAAAGTCTGAGTGTGTTCATATCTTTGTGGGGATCAAAAATTGGAAATTACTATACTTGTGGGGAGGAAAATGCTGGTCCCAAAAAGTTTGAAGGCATTTTTCACACTCGAAATGTGGTTTTAGTGATAGGGTTACAGTTGGGTCATGGTTAGGGTAAGAGGGTAGGGAAAGCATCATGTCAATTAGAGCAGCGGTCCCCAACCTTTTTTGTGCCACGGATCGGTTTATGCCCGACAATATTTTCACAGCCTTTAAGGTGTCGCGGATAAATACAACGAAATAAAACTAGTACCGGTACTGAAAAAAAGGAGATTTATTCATAACACACGTGAAAAGACCCAGGAAAACAGAGTCAACGATAAAAACGATAACAAAATAACGCTGGAAACCGATAAAAACCCTGAAAACCAGACATTTCACACCTGAGCCTCAACTCTCGCGGCCCGGTACCAAACGACTCACGGACCGGTACCGGTCCGAGGCCCGGGGTTTGGGGACCGCTGAATTAGAGGTCCCCACGAGATATGAATACCCGACACGTGTGTGTGTGTGTGTGTGTGTGTGTGTGTGTGTGTGTGTGTGTGTGTGTGTGTCAGATTCTGTCAGCGCTGCATTCTTGGATGAAAAAGGATGAAAATAAACATCCACAGATCTGCTGACCCCAAGATTTTTTCTGTTGCATTTTCTTTCATTAGCACAAACACAAAGCCATGAAAAAAAATCAATAAAGCTTAAAGACATAAACTGCAGCTGATCCAGAAGCTCGTGGCACGGTGCAAACTTTGTAAAAATCTCTTATTTTTAGTTTGCATCCCTCTGCTGATTCAGATCACTGCAGAAACAAAGAAACGTGTCTCAGTTACAGATGAGCGCCTCGTGCTTTTGATGATCATCGACGTCCCATTCAGCCGCGTTAGGCAGCCATAAGGCTCAAACCCCGAAAACAAGCTTCTCACTAAAGTTTCATCAAACGAGATAAATTCATCTTGTTACACAGCAATTATTCTGTATCTTAAATACCCGCACCCACAAACAAACAGCCTAAAAATAAGCCGCATTATCTCTCAGCAAAGACCTGACAGACTGCAGGCGATAAGACCGAAGCAGCACAACAGAGAAAATATCGCTTTTTATTGACTGACGATGACGAGATAGAGGTGCAGACTTTTTCTTTCAACGCATGTGTGCCGCCTGTGTGTTCTCCCCGGTGTCAAGTTGTAGAGCGCCGGATCGTTATCAGCTGTGTCTTACAAGGATCAACCGGACCACAACAAGGGATCCGGGTCGATGCGTTAGCTCGCTTCACTCCGCTGTTCCCGTCTCACCTGCACGCTACCAAACAGCTTAATCAGTGTCAGTTATTATCCATCATCTCGTTCACACGGATATGAGACTTCAACATAGATCTGCTCTGTCGTCTTGACATTTTGTGATGTATTCAATTTTCTCTTTGCATTTCTCGTTGCCGTGGCTAATTTCCTACAGTAAATCTCCACAGCAATCTATTTCTCACACCTGCCCCGTTTCACCTTCCTCAGTTTATGCAGGTAATCATCTCTGCTGTCACTTCCATCTGTAGCTTGATACAATCCATCTCTCCTTCCCTCCCACTCCATCCTAATCTCTCCATCTCCTCTGCCCTGCCTTCATTTCCCTCCCTCGTCTCGCTCTTCATCTTCTTCCTCCTAATCTCCCAAGCTTCGCTCTAATTAGCTGACATCTCCACTAATGAAGTTTGACAACAAAAGATCACCAACGCTGGCAGGTGGGTCAGAGGGGAAACAGGGGGGAAAAAAGAAAGACAGGAAGGGGCAGGAAGTGAGGGAGAGGGTGTGTGTGAATGAAAAGAGCGAGGAACAGGGTGCTGTTGTGTATGTGGGGCGGGCACACAGACGAGCTGTCAGGCTACTCGCTTTCTTTCTTTTTCCATACAGCCTAACAGGAAGTGACATGTGTTTTTGAAATGCAGCTGACAGGATATGACACTGCTTCTTATACGGCGCCGTCTGCACACGAGGAGTAATTAGCACTCTATCGACTGCCATGACATCAATCAGACTAGCTGTCTAAATCCCCGCGTGTGCAAGAGACGCGCTCACAGCGGCAGAGGAGGCTGGCATCCAATCGCCATGGCAATCAGTGAGCCTGTGAGTACTGTACAGATTCAATATTGTCAGGCATAACATTATCCAGACAAGCCTACGCGTGTGTGTGTGTGTGTGTGTGTGTGTGTGTGTGTGTGTGTGTGTGTGTGTGTGTGTGTGTGTGTGTGTGTGTGTGTGTGTGTGTGTCATAGGTGGACCTTCGGGCCTATAAGAGTCCTTATGAAGCTTGATCTACACGTTCTTTCTTCATTTAAATCTAAAACAAAGCCGATTAAAGGGTTTTCTTACGATACGCCAAAATAAGATTTTAAGAAGTTAAACGTCTACCTCCAGTTTTGCTCTGTGGCATCATCAGGTGTACCTGAGGTCAGGAATTGTTGGGGCCACGTCTGTCTCTTATAACGTCTCTGATCAGACTCAAATATCTGTAAAAATGTGATCACAAAGTTCTCAGACTCCTGCCTTAGAAGCCATAAATAAACATCTCCTCGTGCAGCTCCGCACTGCTTCCAGCTGTTTCCCAGCCAAGTCCTGCTCCCACCACGTTCCTGTGCATTCTGTGATTTCCTCGCTTCATCACCGACCTCGTCGCATTTGGTGTGATCTGACTTTCATGCTGAAGACCGTCCTCTGATTACGACTCCAAAAGCACACGGCGGCATGAGAGTCCGAGTCTGAAGGCGACACAAAGCAAAGTCCACAAGCATTTGCACTGTTAATTCATCCCCCGGGTCACACTGTCAACATGGAGGTCTACTGTAATGAACCGCGGTCTCTGAGGGAAAACATCTGGCACAAACCACCTACACTCTGACACCGTGCGCCACTTTCAGCTTTTGGCTGCTCTCTGATTCACGACGCTCAGCGGGAAGCTCCGCGTGTTTGATTTGGCACACTTTTACCCCGGATGCTCTTCCTGACGTAACCCCACAGGGATTTGTGTCTCTTCCCGGGGATGCTTTGGTTTTTAGGCGAATGTGTAAACCACCACAAAGCCACTTTACTGAAATGCTTCTCAATATCTGGTCCATACGACCTCATCCTAAAAGAAAGGCAGCAGCGATGGAAGAGGTGGCAAAGTTGACATCCTAGACTGGAAAATGGGAAGGATTTAAATCAGGTATGCGTTAAAGACATAAAAATTAAGAAAAAAGAGATGTGTTGTTGTTTAAATGCTTCCTGTTCATGTTTGCATTAATTCTGCAGTAGGTTTGGGTGAGTCTGCACACTACTCCATCAAGGGGCCCAAATTCAGCGCTAGAAAATAAAACTGAAGCTCACACTGAGTGTATGACAGAAACACGCACATGCAGTATTTACATTGTGTCTTGTTACACAGTAACACACAGTCCGAGCGCACACAGGTATCTGTAGACACACGACAGATGAAAATCAGGGAAAACCATCAACGTATGAATAATAATATGACAGATGAACAATAGCAGCGTTTAGCGAGTCTGTGAACGTGCGTGCACTCGTCCTTTGAAGAGGAAGAGTGCATGTGCCCATGTGTCCTTTTACCACGCACATGCTCTATCGCGGGCGGATGTCCTTTGCATGGAATTTATTTTTCATTGAGAACTACTTGTGCAAATACGAGAGGCGGAAATCATTAAATGAGAGGAAGAGAGTGCAACAGGGGGAAGAGAGACCTAGAAAGGGTCTATTGAAGGAAAGAGAGCAAGGGGGAGGAAAGGATGGAGCACACGAGTGCCTCTTGAGAGCTTTTCCTTATTAGCCAGGCTGAATCACACGCTTTGAGTCCAGAAAACACACACTCGGGCTCTTTTCTCGTCTGCTCCCCATTACTACCCCTCACCCCACAACCTTTTCTCATTCCTCTCTTTTAGTCCTCTTCACATTCACCACTTTCTACTCCAAGCATCTCAGTCCAGCTTATCCTTTACTTTTTTCTGTGTTCCCATCTACTTCTCTCAGTCTAATTGCCCCTGTAGCCTCGGACACTCACTGACCTTCTCCTCTCTTTGTCCACCGACTTCCCCTCATCTCATTGGTTGAATTTTCCCAAAACATGTACTTAGCCTCTCTTCCCCTCTGAATCCCTCGCTGCCTCCTCTTTTCTCCTTTTCTCTACAGTAGTTGATCCACTTTTCTCATTCCTGCATTTATTTGCGACCCCTCAGACTGAAAATTTGGACCACCTACAATATTCGCTCTCTCGTGTGGAATTTTCCTCTTTTAATTTAAATTATTAGTTTTGAATTCTCTCATCTTGTATTTCTTCTCTTATTATTATTCACCCACTACCCTTTTCTTTACTCCACATTCGCCTTTGCCCATATTTAGATTTGAATCCTACATTTTCTTTCTGCTAACTTGTTCCTTTAGCAACAGGCAGCCAATCCAGTCTTTCTTCTTTCTAACGTGCTTCACTCTTCCCGTCCTCTTTGTCCTTAAACCCACTTCCCCTTTCATTGAACTTCCTTTAATCCTAAAACAATCCTTGGTTCCTGGATCCAACTGTGTATTTCAGTTTATAAGCAAGATTATAAATGATGATGCACGATCAATTTTACAGTAACTGTTGGTCGTAAAATTCGGTTTTCTATGTTTTACCTACAGAGTATCTGGAGTCTCACATGTAAACACTGGTCAAACATGAGCTTTCCCTGTAAACTATCCATGACAACAGTCATAAAAGGTAAGAAAGAACAGTTTACAGACCCTGCAATGCTGTGCAAAAGTCTTGAGCCTGCCCTCATTTCTTCATATTTTGCTGAGAAAGCTGCAGTAATTTGTTTTAAGATATCCAAACAATGACCACCTGCATTCTTTCTCTGAGTATCTTCAGGAATATTTCTCCAGGCTTCTTGAAGGACATTCAAAGCTCTTCTTGTTCTGTTCTCTGTAGGATGATCCCACACTGCTTCGGTAATGGTGAAGGCCAGGCTCTGATGATCCACGACTGATAGAAAAACACAGAGTGGAACACTATCTATGTATGCTTTTACTGCCCCGCAGTGTGTTTGGGGTTTTTATCATCATGAACACTAAACGAGATGTTTTCCAGATGGTGCTGCACGGTGGATCATAATCTGATGATGCTTTTCTGGTTTCTTAATTCCATTAATTCTGATAAGATGGACATAAAAGACACGACAGATAATCCTCAGCCTCTGTAGAAACCTTTTTTAGAACTGCCACATTTGTCCAGTTTCCTCACATTTTTTAAGGCGATGCGGACTTTACCTGGATAAACCAAGTTTTCAGATAATAAATCTCTGAGAATCAGCTTGTTTGGTGCAAAATTAGTATCAAACTACTAAATTGTCTATTATGCATACTTATATACTTATGTTATGTGACTTATATATTCTGAATAATTCATAGGTCAGTGTTAAGTACTTTAACAAACAAACATTTCTGTGAAAATGGTCAGCTACAAGGAGAAAAAGCAGCCGTGTCCCAAAAAACAAAACTGGTTTAATTATTTAAAAAATGAGCAGAAAGTTTTGATCCTTGGAAGCAAAATAAAGTGAGATTAGGAGTAACTCAAGACTTTTGCACGGTGCTGTATGTGCAGGTGGAATTAAATGCAATTTCTTATTGTCTGACTGAAATAAAATATTTTTGTTAGTAATTCCCCTGCCAGCTAGCAGGCAGCCACCAAAGTGGCAAAGCGATGCAGAGAGAAAGTGAAGAGGCTCCAAAGCTGTTGCAGCAAAATAAAAGACCAAAATGCTGAATTACCATCACTGACCAACAGTTCCATCACTCCAGAGTTCCAGTGCAGCGTAAATACGAGCAGAAAATCAGGCCCACAGGTTTATGGAGTCTTAGTTGTTCATTCAGTTTTTTAGTTAAAATCATGTAACTCACAACAAAGCACCCGGACACGCATGCTCACAAAGCCCTCCAAACGCTAATTACCTACATGGAGAGATTTATGTGGCAAACAGCATTCATACTGACAAACCTGGCACTCCTGACGACTTCCTGCAGTGTGTGTGTGTGTGTGTGTGTGTGTGTGTGTGTGTGTGTGTGTGTGTGTGTGTGTGTGTGTGTGTGTGTGTGTAAGAGAAACAGTGAGGGAGAGGAAAAGGTGTGCAGGTTAAAGACAGTGAGTATGTATTCTTGTGAGTGTGACTGTGTGCGACACGACGAGCTGAGAGAACGTCTGATTAATTAACGCAGAGGACAGAAAGCTTCTCCAGTGACCAGCCGAGCAACGCTAAAAGCTCATAACTTCTTCCTGTACGAGCGCCCGCTGTGTCTGTTTTTCTGTTTCACCAACGCAACTCTGAACGTCCTGAGAGCGTATATTGTTTCCACTGATGTGTGTATCAACCAGCGCGTCAGTATATGTGATGAGCTGCGTAAACATATAAAAGCAGACCTCCAAACAGCATTATGTGTGAGAAACTACAACAACTACCAACCCCCGTCTTCCTTCTCTCACCCCACCCGGTCGCAGCAGATGGCCCCGCCCCTCCCTGAGCCTGGTGGAGGAGGCTTCTTCCTGTTAAAAGGGAGTTTTTCCTTCCCACTGTCACCAAAGCGCTTGCTCACATGGGGTCATATGATTGTTGGGTTTGTCTCTGTATGTGTTATTGTAGAGTCTACCTTACAATATAAAGCACCTTGAGCTGAATGTTGTTGTGATTTGTATAAATAACTCTGAATTGGACTGAACAGGCTATTATGTTACAATAATAGAAATTCTGAGAAAGTGTAATATTACTGTATAATTTAGCAGTTTTCATTTCATTTTGACTTTTCGTTTTTAATTCAGTTTTGTTTCCAGAGCAGATTTTCTTGTTTCTGTTTAGTTTTTATTATTTTCAGTCTTAGTTTTAGTCTTTTCCATATGGAGAGAATTTGCCAGAAGCAAAATCTAAGAAAATCAGTCCAGAGCTGTTTGAAAGCAGTGATCTCAGTCAGTAAACGCGTCCATCAAAGCATCAACAGGCAAGTTTTATTTGTTTTTTTAAATAAACTGATAAACAGATATTAATACTAAGTAGATTTCCTCTATAGCTGCATTTTATTTCAGTTCAAAGATCATTTAGTTCAAAGTTTTTATTTTTATTTGAATAAACTATTTTAGTTTGAAATCTAGTTTCAGTTTCCTAATGGACTGCTTGGTTCAGACTGCAGGGCAGGAAATAAACTGCCAACACCTGCACAGCTGCTGAACCTGCAACGTTATAAACAGCGAGCGAGACCACCACACGGGGCTGTATTATTTCTTAATGAAAAGTAATGCTGTGCTGCTCTATTATTAAGTCAGGAGGAACTGTGCTTTCTCTTTGTGAAATCAGAAACAAATGCACTCTAGACGTTTTTTCTTTATGTCTCTTCTTGTCGATATTGCTCTCTACTTATCTTCCAGCCGAGTGCTACAATACCTCCCTCCCTCTCTCTCAGGCTTACTCCTTTCTGGTCTCTCAAGGCTGATTGTTTTCTAATTGGTGTAGTGCCAGGGGTCATGGTTGTTATGGAAACCTGCAAGGGGTACTTGGAAGGGTTGGACCTGGTGCTGGTGGTGGCTGGGTAAGGGTGGGGAGGGGGCACCCACTCAAGAAAACTGAGGGCAGCTCTTATCCGAGGCTTGGTAGTCACTTCAGAAAATGGACTGGGTGTTGGTGTGCCAGTCTTTTTGTGCAGAAACCATCACAGTCTGAGTGCCGACTCACAACTTCCAACATCTGCTGGAGGATCGACGCTTAGCTTTAAGGTAAATTTAAAGGTCGGTTTCACTTAAGCTGTAGGCTGTGGTTTCTAAAGTCAGGGCTAAGGAGGGCACAGTGAATGCATTTTCACCAAGTCTCCTCACAGAGACAGAAACACCTGCATGAGTGTGATCAGCAGCAAAGATACTCTCATTAAACTCTATTTATCTTTGCCAAAGCAATCATAACCTGCTGATTAAAAAAACTGAGGGGTGGCACTACACTGTTTGGATAGATGATGCTGGGAGGCCTGTTAGAAGGACAGTCAATCAGCAGAAACGCCAACGTGAGAAATCCTTCCCTCGGTGGAAAGAGTCCTCTGAAAATGTGTGCAACTGTCACAATAGATTATACGGGCGCATGGATTATTACATTTGAGGCTGTGTTCGTAGACGTGAAGAGAGGATGTGGCTCATTTATTTGAAAACACATTTATGCTAGTGCTTATTATCTTTACCAAATGTGTTGTGTCTGGATGCCTCAGTGTGTGTGTGCATGTGTGTTGGTGTGTCCAATGAGTTTACTAAATGAGTCTGCACTAAACTCTGCCATGCATATGGAATTAAGCTGGAAGTGCCCTTTGGAATTAAAGGTGGTAGGCTACTTGAGAAGCAGACAGCGTGATATATCGCTGTGCTGTGTGGTTAAATAACTGTCCTTCCATAATAGAACTGTTTAACACAAATCCCTGACTAACCAAATAACTAAATATAATCTTAGAATGTAAGGTTCACGCATGAAGCCAGCTATACAAAGAGAAACAAATTCCTATCCATTAGAGCAGGGGTCGGCAACCCCAGGCATGCGTGCCACAGCTGGCACGCGAAGGGTTAACTGATGGCACGACCACAGCTGGACTGGCCACCATCGATGGTGATTTTTCGTTTTTATGGGCCGATGATTTTTTTTCTTTGTAACGGTATAAACAATGGAAGGTGGTGGATTGGCCAGATGCTGGTCGGTGTGTAAAAATAACTCAGTTGTTTGGTGGTGGTTATGGCGGTGCTTCCACAGATTCAGTAACATTGGTAAGTGGTGGAGGCCAGCAGGTGGATGAGGGAAAGGGGAGGCAGGAGGAGTAGAGACCCGAGGCGGCCGCTGGTCCGAGTGTCAGGTGAACTGAACTTCAGGTAAGAAGTTATGACCTGCAGTCTATCTGGGTCAGATATGAACCAAGTTTAGGTGGAGTTTATTTTCGTTGTGCTGACTTTTTACAGTCAGTTGCAATAACTCGTACTGCGTGCTAGCTAGCATGACGGAGTTTCTATGCAGCTGGGTGGGTGCTATGATGTTACTGATAGTGAACTTTATTTTATTCATAAGGTTAGTTAGTAGAGTTTCCAACCGTCCTGTACAAACTGAATCGTCTCGTATTCAGAGAAAATATCACGCGTTTCGTGTTGAGCTGAAAAGGAACCGTTTGTCCCAGACTTCAGCTAGGATGAGAAAGGCACAAAGCTGGATTTATTCTGTCTTTGCTGCACAGCTGCCTCTTCTTCTCTCATTCTCTCCCTCCCTCTCCTGTTGCTATTTCAATCATGAAACTGATCAATGATCAGCTGATCGGCTTTTCTCTGTTGTTTGTTTATCGCTCACTTTGCGCCAGAAAGAGGAAACCAGCGGATGTCGCGCTAAACAACAGCAGCACGTTTAAGCTTGATCATCTGTTGTTAGAATTTATTTAATATTAATTTCAAGTATCAGCTGATGTTTGCTGGAGCCACAGCTGTAAAGCTGCTGGTCATGATGTCGGTTTGGATATGTGGTGAGAGGGAAACATGAAGATGAAACCAGGAGATGTCCTTACTGAATCATCAGAGCTGTGATGGAGAAACAGGTTTACCTTTTAGGTGACATGAATGAGTTGAAGTTATGAAGTGTTTCTGAGAGACAAATAACACCAGGATCCTTTTCTAAGTAGCTGACAGCTGGTAACTGTGCAGGGGCGGGTCTAGCAAAGTGTTGCCAGGGGGCCAGGTAGGGCATTAACAGGGAAAGGGGGGCACAAAGAAATACTTTTCTTTCTTATTCTCATTTAAAATGTCTCGCTTTTATTAAATAATTATCTGAATCTTACAACCAACGTTTTTATCTGACGTAAAATGTATGGAAATCATACATATACCAACAAGACAGTACATCACTGTCACATTGCAGAGGCCTTATTGACAGTGTTTGGCTCTACATATCTGTGTGAGCACATTTTCTCTCACATGAGTCCTCAGGTAGCCTCTGAATGCTGGACACTCGGAGACCAGAGATCACATTAATATGTGTATTAACAAACATGCCATATTGGCTCAGTTTACTTTTCTTAACATTGTTGTGAGGAGACCATAAAAAGCATTTGCATTTTCTGTTGTACAGTTCATTTGCTGTTATGGATAACAAGTGTATGTTTTTTTGTTTCAAAATAGCTGATGACTATTCGCTGATAGCTGCCAACATCTGCGAACAAATATAATTCTATAAAGTTGTTCTATATAGTGTGTAACTGTTGATATAGAGCGTTATTACATTTATTGCTAATGCAATCATATGGCACACTGACTTCTGAGGAAATTGTAGATGGCACTCATCATCAGAAAGGTTGCCGACCCCTGCATTTTCTAATTAATCCACATATTGCATACAAATGTAGTAATGTAGATGTAAATGCTTCCTGAAACTGATATGATGTTTAAAGGTTTAAGTTTTCAGTGCAAGATGTAAATTTCAAATGACTTCTGTTTTTTTAACCCTCCCAATACAAAAGTAGAATCCCAGCTACGGTGGCTGCTGTAGGACAAACATGTTTTAGTCAGCCAAGAGCTCAAAAATATCACGTTTTTACTGTACCGTCGTAACGCCCGTGGCCAGCCAGTGTGATTCTACTACTGTTTGGACCCTATCTGCATCCCTATCTGTGGAAGGCTGTGAGTGCACTGTTTACCTCAGCTGTCAATGCTGGGTGAGAAGTGTCCACCTTTATTTAGTCTGGAAGATGCAGTTATGGCAGACTCTGTCTGAGCCTGAGTCAGTAAATCAGAAAAGCTCACTTCTGACCAGAGACTGAGGTGAATCATTGAGGATATGCTGAGCTATCAGTAAGCGCTGCTGTTAGCTACTCTTAGCCTCTGTTACCTCTTGTTAGCCACTGTTAGCTGTTGTTAGCAGCTGTTAAGTAGTATTAGTAAACATTCTTTGAAGTGGGTGTAACTGTTGAACACTTAGTGAAGAAACTCTCCTAATATATATAAATGAAATCAGACTGTTTTTCAAAGGAAAGTGTATAAAATTAACTGGCGTAACATTATCTTATAAGTAGCTGTTGTTGTTTAGCTAGCTCTTGTTAGCTGTCCAACAGGAGCTAGCTAAACAACATTAAACATTATTTATTAGCTTTAATAAATGATAGTAACAATGAACATGTTTATGCACGTTTCCATGTGTTAGAGACTTCAGTTCAGGAGATGAGGTACGAGGTGAGGATGAAGTTTATTAAGATGCTAGTGACGCCGTCTCTTTCCTTCCTGTTTGACGAAGTTTATGAGAATGCATTAGAACATAGGTGTCAAACTCTGGCCCGCGGGCCAAATTTGGCCCGCAGCCTAATTATATTTGGCCCGCGAAGCCATACCAAATGACTATTAGAGCTGGCCTACTGGTATTATACAGCTAATATATATATTGTTTAGTATTAAGCTTTGCTTGTTCCATATTCAGTTTTTCAGCAAAACGTGTTCGAGTCCATAAGAAAAGATTCATTCTCATATCTGGAGGAAGATTTTTTTTTTCAATAAATATTAACGTTAGCCCGCGACCTTGTTCCAGATTTGAATTTTGGCCCACTGTGTATTTGAGTTTGACACCCCTGCATTAGAAGATGTTATTGCATACTATTCTATGCATATTTTTGATTACAATATCCTTTTGTCTATTAAATAACTTATTATTTAGGACACCTTTAAACTCAAATAATAAAAGAATAATGGGATTATTGCAGAAAAATGCGTGCTCTTCTCTTGTCTCTGTTTTCCAGAACTCTCACAATCTACTGCACGATCAAGCACTAGCTAACAATTGACTGCCCGCTCACTGCTGATGTGGTCTTTCTTGCACACTTCATAGACACCTACAGACATGTAGGCGTCTGTATTTGTTAGGCTTTTTTGGTGTTGGTCTCAGGTATGATGTTATCTATCACTTAAGTTATCATCACCATCCAATATCAGCTGGCACACTACAGATCCTGCTTTGTAATCTGGCTTTTAGAGCCATTTTCAATCAACTTTCTTTCTAACACACACGAATCTGTACCTAACACACACCTAACTCCACGAGCACACGTAGCTGGGTTCAGCTGTGAGCTGCACGGTGTTTCCGTCACTGTGTTGGTCTTTGTGTCGATCTGTGTGTGTGTTTGCATGCATGTGTGTGAAAGAGGTGTTCTTCACTGCTTTGCTGACGTGCTGATGGAGTTCTTAGAGATTTTGTTTATCTCCTATATGCATACAGTGGCTCAGGCCTCCCTTGACTCACAGCAGCACACACACACACACACACACACACACACACACACACACACACACACACACACACACACACACACACACACACACCCCGCTGACACACTAACTTCTTTTTCTAGCACCATCGATTACTGTCAGCCAATACCTGCACTTCCTTCTGTCTGCATCATCAGGTTTCAGGAAGTGATGATAAATGAACAGCACCGTCTGCCAAAACCTGAGGCCATAGATATATAGCTCTAAAGAAATCAAAACATTTTAAGACCCATGCTGCTTTAAATAAGGAAAAAGACGAGAAAACGTTAAATTGGATTTAACAAAATAAGTATTAAAGCCTAAATTCAGAGGTTTTATTGGTTTTACAGATTATATGAGGCAAACCATTTAAAAAGGGCATTTTTATTATTTTGTTATATAAATATAACATTTTATATTTTTGCATAGAATGAGATTTATGAGTGGGAGACTTAAGACAGCAACATATTGTGAAATTTCTTCTTGTAATACATTATCAATACACTACTGGCAAATATCAATATTTTGCCTCCGAACATGGAGGCACTCTAAACTGATTTCCCACCCTGCCAATTAGACTTACCAGAATAGCTACTCTGTGGCTCTCTGTGGTGGCGCTTATCAAATTAATTAGAGTAAAGTAAATGGCAGTTAACCAGCTTCCAGTGAAGAAGAAAAACTCAGAGAGGGGGGAATTTGTGGACTGTTGGGGAAAACAGCTTTGTGAGATACTGTAGATGATTGTCTTTCGGTGTATTATCTGATTCCCGAGCACAGCTTACATGCTTGGTGAGACAGTTTTCTTTTTGTGAATCCTCTTAACAATTAGATTTCTTTTAATAATGTTGAGGGACTCGACACTGTGAATCAAGGTCAAAGAGTCCTGACTCTGCATTTAAAAAGAAAAACCCTCTTAGGCACGAAGTTAAGAATACAGGAAAGGCAGTGTCAGAAAACATCTCCGGGATGCTCGTAGCTGTCCATCAAACAGCTTTACTCCTTTGCAAGGAGACAGGTACAGAAATGAGGTGGATGCACACGTGTGTGGGAGAATATCTGCACTGGCAGATATATTCAGAGGTAAGTGAGCTGTGACTGACATCATAAAGGAAAGAAGTCAGGATTGGGAAACGGAGAGGAACACTGAGCCCTGCTTTCTTATGACACACACACACACACACACGGATGTTATGTGTACGTCAGCACACAGCCACTCATACTGAAGACTGAAGCACAAACAAGTCAATCTTTTCTTTTTGTCTGTCTCTATCTGTATTGTTTTAAAACTGGCACACACACACACACACACACACACACACACACACACACACACACACACACACACTGGCCTCAGGCAGATGAATGTGATTCAGTAGAAGAGCAAAGAGAATGGAAACATGAAGATGCTGCTGTACTGCAACACTGACGAGGAACAGGAGGTGGACTACAAGTGACAGCACGCTTTGGTCATGTTCTGTGTATACACGACACCTTTCTGACACACAGGTAACAGTACGCTGTAGCTGTGTGATGGCCCCTGTAACCCACTGATGGGGAACCTTTTTCACAAGCTCCACTGGGAGCCTCCCATGTGCCACACCTGGTGGGACTCTGGTGTATCCACACCTTTCTGAGCTTTCACATGTTCCAGGTATAGAATCTGAACATAACTAATGAATAAGACCATTGTGCTCTCAAAATCCTTTTCGTCTTATCATTACATCCCAACAAGGTCGTAGCTCCTTACCTGTCATTAGCCTGAGGAGGAGCAGGAGGAGACGTAGTTCCAGCTCCCCTTGATTTGTTGACTTTGGCGTAGAGCCTATCCAGAGGGTCATCATCGGGGATGACTCCGGGCTCGTTAGTATGATTTCCGTGCCCTTGAAAGCCGGATGGGCCGAGAGGGGAAGGTGTACGAGCGTGCTGAAACGCTCTGTAGGGAGGCGACTGAGACAGAGGCTGTGGCACCGAGCCCATATCTCGGTCCCTGAAGGATTGTATACGGGCGTAGTTGGGATCTGCGTCATCATCTTCAAAATCGGGATATGCCGAACCGCCGCCGCCGCCCTGCCGCTGATCTTGTAACTCGGGATGCGATGCCTCGATTCTGGAAAGGAAACGCAGGACTAATTATTGCATCTATTGAATGTATTTTGATTAGTGGACTAGCATAGAAAAAATCAAAAGCATAGAGCTCAGATATGACAGGCGTGGAGCATACAGAGGGGTGGAGACAGACTGATAAAGGTAATTAAAAGAGCTGTTAAAGTGAGCATTCATGTTCTTCAGCATAGACAGACTAACACACCTCCTCTGAGTGCAGGCAGTATTTCAGCTATTTCATCCTAATCATCTCATGGATAGAAACCTCCCCACCTCTCTCTCTCTTCTTTCATCCTCTCGAGCTCATGGTCACTCAGGAGGTCTGACTTTTGTCGCTGCAGAGCGGCCTTCGCTTCCTTCTTCTCCTCTTTTTTCTTTCCAAATCTGGACAGAAGCAAACATTGACACAGCATGTGGATCAAAAAGAAAGCCGGAGACAGCACACAGTACAGCTGGTATACAGAGGACGTAGATAAAGGACAAACACTGCATCAGCACCACTCTTAAAAGAATCACAGGGCAGATACAGCCCTCGCGTCTCACATACAAATAAACACACATAGAAAAGTCAACTGAACCAACAACAGCTTCCACGGTGCGTTAGTAAACTGGACACACAGGTGGTTAACTCGATGCCGACGGACGCTGGAGTAAAAGACACGCAGTTAATCCAGATTTGACAGAGGAAGGATACACACGAAGCTCAATAGGAACGCAGTCTATACAAGCTAACATAAATTAAAAGACGGCATACGCGCGACAGACCTAAAGACCCGCTTTAAGTGGCCACATATCAATACTCAAACCACAGCAGTCAATACTGCTTCTGTGTGGTCAGCATCAACAGCGTACTCAGCACTAATGGACACCAGACAATTCATTACCTGGAGGAGATGCAGGCAGACACACACACACACAAGACTGGATGTCATAATGAGCATCATTATATCTTCAGACTTTGCCGCCACTGCTGAAAATGAAAAGTGAACTAAAGTGGGAAATGAAAATGTAAGAACTGATTTGGTGACATTGGGGTGATTTTGTGTTTCAGCTGTGAGCTGGAGAAAAATGACCTGAGTCAATATTTTCATGCTTTTGCATTGACGGAGCTCTAAGGCTCATCAAAAGTCTGTAAAGGTGAAAAACACCTTAAAATCTGAGTTAACTTGCAGTTGTTGTTGTCAGGCACTGATCTCCGTTTGTGTTATGGTTTCCAGCTTTTTCACCCAATCAGGTTGTTTGCTCCATTTCAAACTCGTCTTCAAATGGATTCAACATTCTTATTAACATTTAATATCGTCATCATTAATATTATTACCTTTATGTTACCAGGAAGTCCCACTGAGATCAATCTGTCTCACAAGAGAGACTACAAATACAACATAAAGTATAAATCCACAGCACATACACATAAAACTTTAATGGTTTCATGTTTCTTAAAAGAAACATCCTCCGTCTCCATCTAAAGTTTAGATGGTAACTATGAGTCCTGGGACAGAGAAGGGTACAGATGTAGATGCAAAGTCCACCTAGAACGGCTTTATAAAGTAAAATATACGACCATAGAAAATATAAGTGGTCAGTGAATGAAGACTCTTTAGGACTGCAGAGGAAGCATGCATATACAGCAAATCACCAAAATCAATTACAGGCAAACAAGTAAAGTAAGATTTATTTCTAAAGTACAAACCAGGCCTCGCTTTAAACGTCCTAATAAGATTAGCACTGCGTGCATTGAGAAATCTACACACAGTGACAAAGTACAGCCAGTTTTGGGTCCTGTAGAGGACCTTTAGTTAAAGCACCTTCCACAGCAATGGCAGCTCAGTGTCTTCTTTGGAACGAGCCCGAAGATTAAAACTGTTTTTGTCCCATTTCAGGCACAGATGTTCAATCTCCACCCGCTTGGATGAGGAGCAATAGTGCACCGCTATTTTCAGGTTAGGTTCAAGTCCAGACAGTACCTGGAAACTCCAGGCCTTTCGCTCCTTTCCAGTAACGCTTCCTGTATTTTCCTGGCATCACGATGACGTTTGTGCACAAGTTCAATAATGTAATCAGTCACCTGCCTGCTGTCCTGGGGGTTGGGCTGCTGTTGTCTACATCACTACTGCTTCCCTCGCTGTCGATCTCAACACTGCCATCAGTATTCTTGTCCAATCATCTTCCTGCCTGCCTTCTTTGAGCCAACCAGCCTCCACTTTGCGTAGTTTAAATCTGTGCTCTCTGTTACTCTCCCTTTCAGACTCTCATTCATGCAACCCACCTCCACCCATCTGCACCTCACAGACACATCAGTCAGAGCTCCACCCAGGCCTCAGTCTTCATCTTCACCACCATCATCTAGACTTCGGTTGGTCCTTCGATTCTGCCGTGTTGGTCTAACCACCAAACTCTTAATTTCTCCATCTCAGTAAATTCAGTTCTTCCAAGTGATCTCTCCTTCTTGAACTTCTGCTTGTCGTGCCGTTAGCATGTAAACTTCTGCTCAGCACACTGGAAGACGTTTTCACCGGAGACGGCTCGAGGCTATTATGCGCTACAGAAAGAGCTTCCAACATAGCAATGCTGCCACCACTGTGTGTGACTGTAGGGATGGTATTAATGAGGTGCTGCTCAGTGTCTGGTTTCCTCCAGTTAGATCCCTCTTGGCAAACTCCATGGCGGCCAGTCATGTGACTTATGGAAAATGGGGGCCGACCACAAAGGTTTGAGCGGTGAAGTGCTGCCACACAGAAACTTTGGGTCTCATTCATAGTGACTCCTGTTGGCTCACCGATGTCCTGAAAACTCAGTCGGTGGCTCCAAACTTGATTACGTGTATCCGTCTTTAGAGGAGTCTGCGTCCTCTCAGCAACCTTATTTTAACTCTGATTTACAAAAGATTTAAAAGTCATTGTTGGACAATGAAAATAAAAATAATACATAACGAGTATAGAATGAAGCTGTGCACTGTAATTAGCCAGGCACACACTTCCTCAAAGAGCAACCAAACAAAATGTTCTCTTTTCCATGATCCAGTTTGAAATTCCACAGAGAATTAGCATCTCTGCAAACATCTCCATCTTTAGGGTAATTAAGAAGACTTGTACTGTACAAATCTGTTTAGCAGCATTAGCACTGCAGCGTTACATGTACGTTACAAAACCTGCGCACATTTTCATTAGTTTAGAAACAAAATATCTCTATACTCCCCCTTTTCTCTCTTCTCGTTCCCCTCACCCTAAAGCTTCTGCAGTTTTTGACTCCCCCTCCTTCAGCCTGGTTCTGCCAGAGGTCACTTCCTGTTAAAAGAGAGCATTCCTCTCCACTGTTGTCAAGCTGTTGCTCAAAAGAGATCATCTGATTGTGCCTCACAAGATAAACCACCTGGAGGAGATGTTGGTGTAAACTGATGCTGTATAAATAAAATTCATTGAAAATCGTAACCAAGTATGATGTTTCCGTACTAAACCATTTAGAGGTGTTTACCGTACTCCCAGCTCGATGGAGGAGAAGGTAGCTCATTAAACTTTACAACCAGCTGCTGTACAGTCGGGAGGACATGGAGAATTAAACCAGTATTAAATACTTAATACCTCCAACACACAAACCATGACCTTATAACAGCCTTTATGTTTAATTTATCAAGTGAAGTTATTGATATATGATCGTGCCACTATACCTGCTTATGGTTTATTTCAAACAACAGTCACAGTTTCTCTAAAGTGCGACTGTTTTGTTGTTTCAGCGCGTGCATATCACTGCTTCTGCAATAAAAGAAGGTATATTGTGAGCACAGAGGTAATAGGTTTCTTTGAAGTGCCTCATGTAGACTGGGGAAAAGCCTATTTACCACCCACAGAGGTGGACGCGATGGGCAATGAAGGGCACCAATCATCTGTGTGAATTAACAGCACGTGTGTGCGTTTGCCTCACAGCGGACGAGCCTTGCTCTAATTACCCTTCCTCACAGCTCTTTTATGTCCACTCCTTCTGACCGTCTCCTCAGCGCACGCTTTCCTCCCATTAATCTTATTTCTCTTTCGTTTCATCCGCAGCGTACCTTGCTTTCACCCCGTCACCTCAGCCTCTCCTTTGACGTTTTGCTCCTTCCCTTTGCTATCAAGCACTTCTCTCTTCAGCTAATCTGTCTCCTCTCTTCTATGCTTCTCCTCACCCCTGCGTCCTCTCCATTGTCGGCTTCTCATACTAACAGAAAGAATAGATGATAAAGTGAACACAACATATATTTTAACAACAGAACCCTTCTCTGAAAATTAAAGAACACATTTAGCACCGAGATTATCGCCATGTCTTGCTAATTTGAAGCACACACGCACACCTTCATACACCAACTTACTTTCTGCACAATGCTCAGTCTTTTGCACGACCCACTGTCATTGTTGCATTGTTGCACTGTTGTGTCTGCACCGTCTGGTGTTACACGGTCGTTGTTTTTTTTGCAGTTTTTGCACATTTGCACTTTATGCAGTCCTGTGTTGATTGTCCTGTGTCACACGTAGCACCGTGGTCATGGAGGAATGTCTTGTTTCACTGCGTACTGTACTGTTTCCAAAGTTTACTCAGAACGCTGCTAGAAAATGAATAAACCAACATCTAAAAGGTCGGAGTTCAGAAGGCAGAAACGTGTTGGTGATGGGGGAAGTCAGACGGGAATGCCCTAAACTGGTTGAAGCTGACAGAAAGGCTTTACAAACTTGGAAAACCAATCTCAAGAACACAAATGTGTGGCTACAGTGGACAGCTAAAAATTGGACCGCTGAAGACTGGAAATATGTTGTCTGGTCTGTTGGATTATCAATTTCTGCTTAAGGACACAGATGGTACAGTCAGAAATTGGCAACAGCGCCACGAATCCTGGTGGTGTTCCCTACACCATGGCATAATGGTGCATGGAGTGCTTCCTTGGCACGCTTTGGGCCCAGCAGTATCACTCCGCAGCGGTGCAGCTGACAACGGGCAAGTCTTTATGACCACAAATTATCTTCTTCTTGGAGGTGTTAATGATATAGAAAAGAAGATGTGCATCTGAAATGCACGTTTCCGTGTGAAATCACGATGCCATGGATTCTTTTATATCTCAGCATCATGTTAATGTGGTCTTCTGTTGGCAGGCGTAGTTTTGACGCCACACACAACAATCCTTCATTTGCCCATTTTTGCTTTTCTTCTCTGACTGGAAATAGACAAGCAACCACATCCAGTTATCGACGATTTCCATACGCTTTGCAGCAAAATGAAAGAACAGCTGAAGAAGAAGAAAGAGATTCAAAGAAAACGGACACACACAGCTTAATTAAGCCCACTCTCCCATCCTGCAACACACAGTTGAACAAAGATTCATTCTTAGTAAAGTCCTATCTCCTGCCACTAAATCAAATCAAATCAAATCACTTTTATTGTCACATCACATGTGCAGGCACACTGGCACAGCACATGCGAGTGAAATTCTTGTGTGCGAGCCCCACAAGCAACAGAGATGTGCAAACACAACAACACAAACGAGCAAAATACAAGAATGGCCAACCTGAAACTAATAAATATATGTACAATATATAATAGTGTATGCATTTCTGGATGTGTATACTAAATATTTTCCTACGTGTGTGTGTGTGTGTGTGTGTGTGTGCGTGTGTGTGTGTGTGTGTGTGTGTGTGTGTGTATACACATTTTTACAAATTAAATAGTAAGAAAATAAAATAAAATAATAATAATAATAATAATAATAATAATAATAATAATAATAAAATATATAAAATATACAGAGTTGAATATGTGCAAAACAAGTGGCATTTATATACAGTGTGGAGTGCATAATGTTGAAGTTCCAGTAGTGAAGCTGAGGTGTCTATGACGTGTTCAGCAGTCTGATGGCCTGGTGGAAGAAGCTGTCTCTCAGTCTGCTGGTACGGGACCGGATGCTGCAGAACCTCCTTCCTGATGGAAGCAGTCTGAACAGTTTATGGCTGGGGTGACTGGAGTCCTTGATGATCCTCCCCGCTTTCCTCAGGCAGCGCTTCCTGTAGATGTCTTGGAGGGAGGGAAGCTCACCTCCAATTATCCGTTCAGAGCACCGCACTACTCGCTGGAGAGCTTTGCAGTTGTAGGCGGTGCTGTTGCCATACCAGGTGGTGATGCATCCAGTGAGGATGCTCTCAATGGCACAGCGATAGAAGGTCCTGAGGATGCGGGGGCTCATGCCGAATCTTTTCAGTCTCCTGAGAAAGAAGAGGCGCTGCTGGGCCTTCTTCACTGTTTTGTTTGTGTGTACTGACCACGTAAGATCCTCAGCCAGGTGTACGCCAAGGAACCGGAAGCTGCTCACTCTCTCCACAGCAGCGCCGTTGATGGTGATGGGGGTGTGTACTTCTCTGCACCTCCGGAAGTCCACTATCAACTCCTTTGTCTTTGCAACGTTGAGGGTGAGATGGTTGTCTTGACACCAGTGGGTCAGGGCGCTGACCTCCTCCCTGTAAGCCGTCTCATCACCGTTGGTGATAAGACCCACCACTGTAGTGTCGTCCGCAAACTTCACAATGATGTTGGAGCTGTTAGTGGCTGTGCAGTCGTAGGTGTAGAGTGAGTACAGGAGAGGGCTCAGTACACACCCCTGTGGAGCACCAGTGTTCAGTGTGATGGGGGATGAGGTGATGCTGCCCAGTCTGACCACCTGGCGTCTGTCAGACAGGAAGCTAAGGATCCAGCTGCAGAGGGAGCTGCTCAGTCCTAGATCCTGCAGTTTCCTGTCCAGCTTCGAGGGAACGATGGTATTGAATGCTGAGCTGTAATCTACAAACAGCATCCTCACATACGTGTCTCTCTTCTCCAGGTGTGACAGGGCAGTGTGTAGTGTCAGGGCTATGGCATCATCAGTGGACCTGTTGTGGCGGTATGCAAACTGTAGAGGGTCCAGTGAGTCGGGTAGTGCAGAGCAGATGAAGTCCCTGACCAGCTTCTCGAAGCATTTGCTTATGATGGGGGTCAGGGCTACAGGTCGCCAGTCGTTCAATGAGGAGATGGTGGAGGATTTGGGTACAGGGACGACGGTGGCCATTTTGAAGCAGGCTGGGACTACAGACAGAGAGAGGGAAAGGTTGAAGATGTGCGTGAACACTCCAGCCAGCTGAGCCGCGCATGACCTGAGGACGCGGCCGGGAATCCCGTCCGGACCAGTAGCTTTGCGCGCGTTCACCTTCCTGAAGCACTTCCGCACATCCTCCTCAGACACAGTGTGCGCACTGACGTCATCCGCGGTGCGCACACTGTCCGGTCTCGTGGTGTTCGCTGTGTCGAATCTAGCGTAGAATACGTTTAGATCCTCACACAGAGAGGCCGTGGTCTGCGGTGTGCTGGGTTTCCCTCTAAAGTCTGTGATCGTGTTTAGTCCCTGCCACATACTCCGAGGGTTGTCAAACTGTTGCTCCACCCTGTCCCTGTACTCACGTTTGGCTGCTTTGATCGTCTTCCGGAGTTGGTAATGTGCGTGTTTGTAGTCCGATGTGTTCGCGGAGGCAAAGGCGGTGTTCCGTGCCGCCAGTGCCGCGCGAACATCTCCGTTAATCCAGGGTTTTTGATTTGGGAAGGATTTGACTGTTCTGGATGGGACGACATCTTCCACGCATTTCCTGATAAATCCACAGACTGAGTCTGTGTATTCATCAATGTCTCTGGCGGCCACGTGAAACATTTCCCAGTCCGCGTGATCAAAACAGTCCCGCAGCGCAGACTCCGATTGGTCCGTCCAACAGTGCACCGCCCTCCGGGTTGGAGCTTCCTGTTTCAGCTTCTGCCTGTAGGCGGGCAGGAGCAGGATGGAGCAGTGATCTGATTGGCCGAATGGGGCGCGGGGGAGGGCTTTGTACGCATCCCGGAAAGAGGTGTAACAGTGGTCGAGTTGCCGGTTTCCACGTGTGTTGAAAAGGATGTGTTGATGGAGTTTTGGTGAGACTTTCTTCAGGTTTCCCTTATTAAAGTCTCCGGCTGTGATAAACGCTGCCTCTGGGTGTGCGGTTTCCTCGCTGCTGATCGCGCTGTACAGTTCCCTGAGTGCACGGTCAGTGTCGGCTTGTGGGGGAATGTAAACAGCCGTAATAATCACTGCTGTAAATTCCCTCGGTAGCCAGAATGGCCGGCTACCACTACCTTCTGCCTGAGCACGTAGGGTTTCTGAATCAACACTCCTGCAGAGTGTATTTGTCGTGCACGCGCACACACGGTAAGAAAAGTTAACTAACACATAAATAAACTGGAGACAAACTGGCATGCTTTGATTTTGTCCCTCTAAACGCCGCTTTGTTGAACAATGGGTAAAAATAAAACTCATTTTTGTTTCTTTCAATCTTTCGTTCAACAACCCGTCGACGTCTCTCCTTTCATCTTCTCTTTTGTTAAACGCCTTTTGTCCAACGAAGATAATCAGTTAAATCACAAACCACTGCCTGCATGTAATCACTGTGCACAGACGTAGAAAGGTCTCACAGGTGAGACTACACTTTTCCAGTTTTTCTTCTTCATGCGCTTCATTTATTTGATACTTAAAAACACATTTGGATCATTTTTCTATTTGATGAATTGAAACCACGTAAAAGTGGATTTAAAATGTAAAATCAAACAGACACACACACACACACACACACACACACACACACACACACACACACACACACACACACACACACACACACACACACACACAGTTGTTCAGTTCTAAAGTGTGTTAAGTGTAAAAGGCAGGATTAATTAACTTTATTAGAAAAATCATCACAGCAAAAGCAGCAGAAATTCTTTATAGCAAAATGTTATTTTTCTAGAATTGACATCAACTCATCCAATGCAGTATAAAGCAATGACGGTGGCACGGAGTTCACTTCCACCGTTTTTGATCTCAGGAATTATCACAACAACTAGAATTGGTTATTTTTTGTTACGTTTTGGACGTTTTATGTGACGAGCACGTCGGTCCCTGGGACGGAGTTAATCATTTAAAAAGCAAATGAGCTGCTGTGAATCCTATAGATGTTTATTTGTAACAATTAATGTATGATTAATCGAGCTGTTGGTTTTAATTGTGTTGTTTTGTTGTTTATGAGCCTTTTTTTGTCTTTCATGGATGAAAGTTTTTTTTATTTTCATAAAAAGTTCGTCAGACCCGAGGAAGAGTAGCTACTGATACTGCATGAGCTAATGGGGGTCCTACTAAACTAAACTAAACTAAACTAAACTAAACTAAACTAAACTAAACACACAGCCTGATGAGATTTTAAAATGTACAAGTTCTGATGATATCGCCTGAGAAACATTGTTTCACAAGAAATGTCAGAGTAAGATTAGCAGCTGATTAACAGCCAGTTAGGACGAATAAATCACCTCTTGTTGTGTCATTAGTGGGAACAGAACGATAGCTCATGAATATTCAGGAAGTAACACCTCAGTCTGTATGGAAAGTGTATGGCTCCTCATTTACATGTGAGAAAGTTTGCTCTACAGCCGGTTTTCCTAAAGCTCCCGTCTGTGTAGGGAAAAGCCTAAAAGTCTGACCAAGACGGGAACTGCATCTTTGGGAATATGTGCGTACTTACGGTCTGCTTATTACAGTAAACGGCCCCGTCTCACTTTAATCCCAAGCTTCATTAAAAAAGAGAGACGCCCACAGTGGGTAGAGTACACAGACAGTAAAACACTGTGGCAACACCGTCGATGTTTCAAAAACTTTACGGCACATGTCATCACGGCAGATGGCGAGAAAGACTGTTCGCGCTTGACTGCGGTGTCATTTCGGTCTTACTTTTAGTTTAATTTGTCGAAGACAGGTGGTGGTTACTCTATATAAGTGATACGCGTGTTTATGTTAGACGTGGATTTTCAACTTCTGCTTCTCCGTGTGAGCTCTTCACACAAATCTGGTGTGTTAGTTTGATTTTTCTGCTTAAACAGAAACGACCAGTGAAGACTTCCTGACTGTAAACACAGAACCACCGAGAGAGAAAAGATAGCAGGTGGAAGACTTTTATCTTGCTGTTACAGTCCACACCAGTTACACCAGTTACAGCAAAGCAGCCCCAGACTATCGCGCCACCACCACCATGTTTGACCATTGCTATGATGTTCAGTCAGTTTTCTGCCATACGTAACAGGACTCAAACCTTCCACAAAGTTCAGCCTCTATGTCCTCAGTCTTGGGAATCATCCAGATGTTTTTTGGCAGATGTGGTTCTCAGCAGTGGTTCTCTCCTTGGAATTTCTTATTGTTGAATCATGAACTCCTTAACTGAGCCAAATGAGGCCTGCACTTCTTTAGATGTTGTTGTTGGTGGCATGTGACCTCCTGGATGAGTAGCTGAAGAGCTCTCAGAGTCATTTTGGTGGGCCGGTTGCTGCTGAGAAGGTTCACCGTGGTTCCAGATTTCCTTCACGTGTGGATAACGGCTCTCACCGTCTTTCATTGAAGTCACAAAGCCTTAGAAATGTCTCTGCAACCCTTTCAGACCGACAGAGGTCAGTGACTTTGTGTCACAGCTGTTTCTTTAGATTGCGGCTGCTTTTAGAGATCTTTTAGTCTCCTTCACTGATCGGGGTGTGGGTAGTGAAATTAAACTCAAATTTGGTTAATTTGTTTTTTCATGATTGAACTCAGTTGTTACAATATTCAGATTTTAGTAGAAGGAAGCAAACGGTACCAGCCGTTATGTTGACTTTACATCCAGCAAACATGTTATTCAGCAAAAACACTCGTAACAATGTACAATCCACACACATTAACATGCACACAGATGTGGAGTGCCGAGTCTTCAGGCGGCTGTTACACACCTGCGCTTCCCGATAAACCCACTGACAACCGAGAAAAATCAGGCCAAACATCTGTGACTCTCACTTCATCTATTCTTTCCTTTCTCTCTCCCTCCCTCCCTCTACCACTCCTAGGACACGCCTTCCTTTCCTATCATTGGAAAATAGATCCATGAGGGAATGGGTGATTGACAAGTGCGATACAATAACAAGCACGCACGCACATACACATACACGCTCTGATGACTGACAGGCATGACATCAGTCAGTGACACCCCAATGACTTTCTGTCAAGACGTTTGATTGGCAGAGTCCTTCCCCTGCTTCAAGCATGTGCTCTCTAATCATGAAACAATGAAATTCAGCGTCTGGTCAGAAGCCTGTTTTTTCCCCTGCTTGGGGAATTTGGAGTCGTCTTCCATGCACAAAATTTTCGAGTGCCTTGAAATCTCATTTCTACTGCACGCGTCTATCTTCATGTACAGTTGGAAGCAAATTAAAACCTGCGGCCACTAAGACTGTTGTCAATGCCCCTGTTCAAGCTGCAAGCCAAAATGCAAGAATCTAAGATGCATGCATTCGAGTTTAATGCAAAATAAAAGTTGCAACTGAGTCTAAATGTGGAATTGAATGAATTGAAAAGTCGTCTAAAGACAACTGCAGCAACCAAAGCAATCATGAGGTGGTTCAATTTCAACCATCTGTAACCCCCGACAACCAGTCACTAAAAAGATGGGGAATATGCAATTTTCCCTGACAACCACTGGTTACCAGGGGTTACTGACTGGTTTTTAGGTCTGCATGAATTGAACTTGGCATCAGATTTTGCAGAAACTGCCAGCAACCTCTAGGAGCCATTTGCAAACCTTTACCGAACCCTGATCCTGCCCATTCTACTTTACGGTGCGGAGACGTGGACAATGCTCAAACACGACCTGAGCAAGCTCGAAGTTTTCCAAATGCGTTGCCTTAGATGCGTTCTCGCCGTTTCCCTTCGCGACCGTCATTCGAATGACACCATCCTCACCAGCTGCGGCAGCCAACTGACGATCGGCAACCTAATCCAGCGCCGCCGACTCTGTTGGTTTGGCCACATTTGTCGAATGGACCCGAGCCGCTACCCCCATGGCCTACTCTGGTTGACCCGCCCCACCGATTGGAGGGTGCATCGAAATGCACCAAAGAAGACATGGATGAGACAAATCCAGGATGATTTGAAGGCCCTTCGACTTGACCTCGAGCAGGCAAGAACCATCGCCTTAGATCGAAAAGCGTGGAAGATAATCGTTGGTCAAGCAAGAGAACCTGCGGCACCTACAGCAGCGTACTGGTTGCGCGGCAGACCACCGCCGCTGGTCGCCCGCTAAGGACAAGAAGAAGAGAAGAAGAAGATGGCTGAGGGTTAACTGAGAAAGAAGCTGGCCTGACTCAAGCAACCTGAATATACATTTATAAATGACATTTGCTGGACTTGTGCTAAGATCGGGAGTGAAATACGGCCTCCATCAAACTGCCAACATGTCATTTCTTCACAGCCTATTTAAGTGCTGCAACTGTACAGCAGCAACTCTTACAGGCAGCTTAATTCAAACACAGCAGAGCTCCACCAATCAGAAAATCTCCAGCAAATGATGGGGACTGCAGCATCAAAGTAAGTCCATTTTCTGCCATCAACCTTTTCATCTAAGCACCACACACACACATTCAAAAGCACACAGGCATACAGTATGCACAGACTCAGGCTAATAGGCCTAGCATGAAGCTCAACCATTACACAGCCCACAATGGAGCTAGTCAGTCCTAATGGGCCCCACCGTTGAGATGGGCTAATAGTCCCAGCGATGGAGCACTTTAAGTCTAACAGAGATGCAGCATTATGACCAGCTGGAAAGAGCGCAGAGAGCGGGAGAGGAGCCACGAGGAAAAAATGGGACAATATGGGGGAAGTCTAATTACTGGTATCAGTGAGAGGTAAAAAAATGGGCTAAAGGCTCAAAGCTCTTTAAGTATACATGTGCCATTCATGTGAAACCTTTTCAATAATTATAAATGATAGTCAGCAAACACACACATGTACACACACACGTGGTGCTTCATATAGGCAGACCCATTATATATCAGATATTCCAATAAACATAGTTTAAATTTGAAAATGAACAGCGTGCACACACACACATCAATAACCACATGAATATGATGCAGTGACAGCAGCAGCGCCCGCTTACATTTTGTTCTGGTGGACCTCGTCCTCTCCCAGTCACACCTGATAGATCGCCATATTTTCATTTGTACAGACTGTCTCTCTCCCTTTCTCTTTCACAGCCGGTCGCACACACGCAGACGACGGACCAGCTCAACAACCGTACTTTCCACTCGTGTAAATTATGTGCAGAGCACAGAGTTATGGCTGCGTGTACACACTATATTTCTGTACACATAAAGCACAATAACACGACACTAAAAGGTCTGAGCAAGAAAGACAAAAGACGCACAACTTTACAGAAAAACAAATGCATCCACACACACTCTCTGGAAGATTCACAGTAACCATGTGCCAACTATATGACAACCATCTGACTGTGTGACCAATCGTGTTTTATCAGCACATGAATATTCATGACGGTGGGCCGGTTACCACGGTGCACGCACACACACACACACACACACACACACACACACACACACACACACACACACACACACACAGATGACTGGCATATCTGATTGGCAAGTGGCAACGGTTCAGATGACGGAGCCAGCTGTCCACTTTAAAGGGCATTTGAAGCAAACATTTAGAGTTGGACGTTATCGCCGGGGTTAACGATGAGAATGAGACATACAGTAATTACGTTACTGCAGGTACTTGCAACGCTGAACCCTCCCTTCATCCAACTTAACAATTCAAATCACAAAATCCAGTAAAGTAAGCGTCTTCAGAGGCAGTGCACGATCAGCGAGGTAACGCAGCGGTTGAATTGAAGTTTCAAACGTGCGAACCGTCTATAACAAACATGCACACTTACTACTGTACAACCAGAGAGCTGCAGTAAGGCAGAGTATCCCATACTGCCTCTCCTCCAGACCATTAGGCCAATCAAAGGTGCCCTTAGATGAATATGACAAATCAGCAGCTCGCCCCAGATTGAACTGTACTGAATAGCACCAATTTGCCTTCTCAGTCTACCACCATTACATGCAATCAAATGCAGATAGAGAGCGGGAGCTGGAGAGAGCAGACGGAGAGGGAAAAATTGGAATGATGCAAAGATTAGCGGGGTGGGAATGGAGAGAGGGGGTGGGGGTGGTCGCTGCAAAAGATGGCAAGGAAGAGGAGAAGGAGAGAAAGGTTGAGATTATCACTGGGATCTAATCAAGACCTTCTTACAGTGATGAGCGAGGAGGTGTAGGGGACAGGTCTAAAAATATCCTCGGGTGTATTATATGGTTTTAAAGCACTTGTGGCGAGATGCGATGGGAGAGCCGGGGGTTAGATGAAAAGGATGGATGGAGAGGAGGCTCACTTAGATTAAACTGGAGATGTTCTCGGGTGTGCGGCGTAGGCTGTCCAAACCGTAATCAAACAGAGTGGCAGACAAGAGGAAGAGAGGTGGATGAACACAAGCAGAAGGTATCGCTGTAACCGTCGCTGAACTCTGAGGCGCTTAAAACAAAGACAAACGCGATGGAGCGAAAGAGGTGGAAAAACCACATCCTTCAGTCTGTGATGTGTGATGGAGGTGTGCCCACAAAAACCAGCAACAGAAGGAAAGAGAAGAAGGAGGTACATTCTGTCATCGTTTAACTATTTATATAAACATGATTTATGACTGCGTTACTTAGCTCTGTTTGCAGTGTGTATTTTATATGAAGTCATCAAATACTAGTACATGTACCATATTTTTCGGACCATAAGGCGCACTGGATTATGAGGCACATTAAACGCCTTATAATGTTTTATAATTTTTGCTATGTAACTTTGCACTGTCCACTTTCTGCTGTAACAAAACAAATTTCCCACGTGTGGGACAAATAAAGGTTATCTTATCTTATATGAATGACTAACCTCATATTATCTCAGTTGTTCTCCTGACTGAAGTTTGGTCCTTTTACAGCATCCTGCCATGTGATTGCATTTGTCTCTAACCATCAGGAACCCTCAAGTTAACTTTTATCGAAAAAAGTTAGCGTTCATCCTCCAGCTTCACTGTGTTTATGCTAGGCTAACATAGCTGTGTCGCTAGCGATCACGTAGCACATCATTATATACCAGCTAGCCCAACTTCAGTAACCCTACAAACGTCACTGCTGTTTAGTTTTCTGTCCTTATTTATGTTGGAAGTGATAGCAGAGCTGTACGTTTGAATTTTCCAGAAATCTCTCAGTCAGAACATGCTATATCATGCTTAGCTAACTAGCGAGCTAACTTCCTGCTAACTTCTAACTCTGTTAAATTTAATAAATTCTGTTTTCATGGATGCCTGGATGTTAAACTTAATTGTTACACCTGGTAAAGCAGCAACGCTGATCATTTTATTACAGATGAAAGAATTTAGACAGTTTTTAACTCTCAGTGATGCTGCAGTGTTCGTTTGACTTTGGGACCTGAAGTAATGGAGTTTAGGACCCAGTCGGTATGTTGTTGTTGTTGGACCTCCACTGCTGATTTCAGACAAAAGTGATGATGATCAAACGTTTTGTCATTAATGACATCAGCAGTTATTTTGATAACATGTTTAAACAACATCCTTCATCTCAAGTCCAAAGCTAAGATTCACCAGGCTTCTAGATACATGCAGTGCTGTGCAAAAGTCTTGATCCTCTCCTCATTTCTTTACGTTTGCTTCAGACGAGGTACACTGTGCTCTAGTTTTCTTTGTTAGGTGGTCTACAGTTTCCAGACTTTCTGAGGGTCTTTCAGAGTTTACTTTGCTTTCATCGGTTTCAGTCGTTGTACCTGAACATTTTCGGAGGAATGTTGTTTTTGGGTGTTTCTTTGTTAAGCCACTTACACTGATCTGTGAATCATTCAAGCATGAAAAGGCACCTGAGGGAGAAACCTGTGTTGTTTCTGCATGAAACAGAGAACCAGTCTTAAACTGGATCGTTGGCCACTTTGTTACTAGCAGCCTGTTGCAAAAACAGATTGTTTGTTCCCATTAAGAGTGGGCAAGATAGCATCAAAACTAATATTTCGATCAAATATTTCAAAGACATTTGCAGCAATTATATTTGTGACAATATAATAAAATGCTGCAGCTTACAGGGAGCAGCATTGATTTATTTCTGCAAACAAATGCTGTTTAGATTTTTTTTAAGTACCATCAGATTTAGATTCTTGCATCTGGAAAGGATGTGATTGGAAACAGCGTCATTTTTCAGCATGACAGTGATTCCAAACACGCTGCCAGTGCAGTAAACAACACACAAACAACAAAAACCGTCACGGATTGGCCTTCCCACAGCCCGGACCTCTACGCTATTAATCTACCGTGGGATCATCTCGACAGGAAACTGAACAAGCGGCAGAAACGCTGAAAGAAAAGCTCTGAACGTCCTTCAGGAAGCCTGGAGAACTATTCCTGAAGACGAGCTCAGGCTATGATGAAGATCAGTTCACACACACAAAGAAAAGTACCCTGTACAACTGTACCCTCAAACACACAATAATAACATGGACTGAACCACCACTCACAACCACTAGCACTTTATATAGCCTCTGTAGAAACTATCTACACCCTCACTTATCTTAACTGCACTACTGTATAGCTCTGTGTAAATAATCATTCTGTACATTCGATAATCTTTAATCCTACAACTGTTTACAACTTGCATAGTTCCCATTTCTGTATAGCTGTATATCTCAGATTCTGTAAAGTTATTTATTTCATATTCTGTATAGTTTTTCATATTTATATCCTGTTCATATCCTGTACATAGCTTGTACTCACTACAGCCTGTACATACTTATAGTTATAGAATATTCACAACATACTTCATACCGTGTACATTATAACATACCATAATAGACCCATTTCTGTAATATACTCACATATCTATACTATTGCTAATATATATTGTAATATACCTATATCACTAAAGCACTTCTGGATGGATGCAAACTGCATTTCGTTGCCCTGTACCTGTGCATGTGCAATGACAATAAAGTTGAATTCTAAAAGGACCCTTTTTCTCACTTTCTGCGCACACACACTTCCTGTTATCTGATCTTGGACTGCAGCTTTATTCACAATCCTCAAATATCGCAATATTTAATTTGTCTGAAAACTCAACAACAAAGTCCCTCCAGAGAACAGAGAAATACCAGAGTGAATCACAGACCTTCAGTTTTACTACTGACAAACACAGCTGACAATAAAACGCACGCAAAGCTGATTAAGGTCAACTTTTCATCAAACTCAGAGCTGCTCATCTCTGCTCAGTTATCAGGAACTTAGTTCTGTGTTACAAGGTCTCTTTGTGTTTTGAGGGCTGGAGGATGGCGGCATTAACGTACGCACAGCTCAGCTCAACTAAGGATAAACGGAGGAGGCAGACAGGTAGCTCCTGTAAAGGTAAACCACACAGGACACAGCGCTCCGTTAGTCATCCTCACACTCGGTCACACTTAGCGAAGAATAAAAAACATCTGACATAATTATTAACAGGCTTAGATTAGCCATTTACACAGTCCACTGAATAACAAAGATAGAATTTTAACACAATAAAACGGGCTCTATCTCCACATCATAAAGGTTTATTTCCTAATGATTAAATGGTGCAAGAATGGGAGAAACAAAGCCGGCTGAAGGGAGATCGGGGGAAAGGTGAAAGAACTTTCAAAGAAAAAGAATTAAACCTATTCGATTACACAAAATTAGTGCATATTAGTCCAACTGCCTAATATTACACTTTAAATAACATGCAATTTGGAGATACAATCATTGTGATAAAATAAAATGTGCTTTTCTGTGTCCCAGTTCACACAGACTGCTTTTGTGAGTGTATTTTGAAAGGCTGCGGCTCTATTTTGCAGATCAAATTGCACGTTGCTGTTTATCTGAAGATCTGTATCTGTGTAATAGTCATGTGAAATCCCACTTCAGAACCACAGTGGGGAAAAACACTGATAGTAGGCAGCAGTGAAGGTGGAAAGTATAGTAAATTGTTCATTGAAACACTTTGCCTCATTCATGCTACGTATGTTATAGTCACGCTGAGAGGTGCAGTCTTAATCATACAAAATAGTTCTGAGTGAAAATTTCAGGCCTCTTAAGGAAAATGTGGGCACCGGTCTCAGAGCGGTCTTTGTGCCCTGCAGCACGTGACAGCGATTCACGAAGGCACAAAAAAAGAGCTCAGTGTTCATGTTTTGTCCGACACGGTACGAACGCAGGTGGGATGTAAACATATTTGATGATGCACGTCGGGTTTTCTGACAAGAAACAAAGAAAAGGTGACGGCCTAGTGAACTCTGCTCCTTGCAATGATACAAAAGCTGACCTGATCCTGTGCAGCTGGTGGTTCGTGGGCTCTGAGAGGACAGAGAACATCCAGCAGCAGCAGAAAAGTTCAGGACTGCTTATCGGTGACGAAAAAGTGATCAGCAAACAGTAAAAAACGCTGATATCTAAAAGTGCAAATGAGAAAGACACAAATTCCACTCTCGTCTCAGCAAACACACTAAACTTCACTGAGTGAGGCTCAGCAAAGCGGAGCAGACTGCCAGACCAGCACCACCATGTTTCCACTGAAGTCTGGATGGTGTGAATAATGTGAAACTGAAGCTGGTGACACGTTAAAACAAATACGTTGGTCTAATAAACGCTTTGATGTTGGTTTTGGAAATCACCGCTCTGTGAGAAATGATTTCAAAGCTTTGATATGTGCCGTGTGGTCGGCCGTGGGGTCGGCCGTGGGGACAGCAGGGTTTCTGGCTTTTATAACGTCTGTTTAAACTGAATCTTTAGTCTGCTGTGGTGCATCTCTGCTCAAAGTTTGTATTTTATTACAAAGACACAATAAAGTGAAGCTAATGCTAGCACTCGTTTTAAAATCCCTCACCTCAGCAGACCGAAGCCGATTTTCTTGCTCTTCTTTTCCGTCTCCTCGGGCTCCTCGGTCTTCTTCTTCTCCTTCTCTTTCCCCTTCACCTTGCTCTTTTCTTTCTTCTTTGTTTTTGCCTTCTTTTTCTTCTCTTTTTTGCCTTTTTCTTCAGCCTGGTCACCAACTCCCTGCCGAGAGGAACTACTCGCAGGCGTGTCCCGACCTGAACTGGGCTCGGTACCATCATCTGGAGGGGAAAAAGAGAAGAACGATATAAGGAGGATGAAACAAAGTAGCAAAAACAACTACTTTGGATTTAATTCAATAAAACATAAACATCTGAATCATCAACCTGACCTGAAGAATTGCTGTGCAGGAGAGACCACCAAAGGCAGCTTTAAGTACGATGACTGCAGGTGATGTCTGTGAAATGTTGTTTATTGATAATAAACTACACAAAAAAACAACGCACTGTTCTGGGGGTGTGACCCGACCAGTCAGTCAGTGATGCTGGTGACTTTTCCACGTTTAGCCGATGCCGCTGTGTGAGTACAAACTGTTTGCACGGTCGTTTTCTTGCACGTTCACCTACAAGTTTGAGCCTGGTGCTCACACAGCACGTCACAAAGAGGGTCAAGGCCAAAAAAAACAAACGCATTAAGCAACAATGTGCACAAATAAAAACGACTCGTGCAAAGTGTCAGACAGAGTTTACATTTTTCTCCACAGTGCACTTATCAGCTTTACAGAGAGTTGATTTGCTCTTCACAGAGTAAACCGTGACGCCTCATTGGTTCTTTGACAGACTGGAGGTCTGAGACGCAACACAAACACACAAACACACAAACATGCAGAAATTATAGACTCCTTGTCAGATTTCATAAGCTAACCAAACTAAATTTATGACTTCAAATGGGGCTTAATTTTATTTGGGTATTCACTTCAGCATTAATTACAAAGACCGTCTTCCGGGAGGATGGAAATGTGTGTGTGTGTGTGTGTGTGTGTGTTTGTGTTGCTGCAGACCCACAGCATCATGCTCCACAATGGCAGCAGACATGATCTCACTAGAGTTTTTGTTGCTGTGATAATTGTGCACATATGTGGGTTTTTATTTTTCCTGTGAGGCTTGTTCACAGAATTTTAGTGTTTCAGAAAATGTGCAAATATCACAACAACAGGTTGAAGCAACAATCAGAATATTTGCTTCAAAGCAGGTCGATGCCAGAGACTCGTCACATGTCAGCATAAAGTCGGGATTTTTTCATCTTTTCTGCGCCAAAGAAATAAAGAAATGATCCAAATTAAACAGAAATAAGAAAAAGTATTGAGAGTAATCCATCCCAGCTGAAGAACGGCCTCAAAGGCACTGACTCATCACAAGTGAATAGATTCGAAACTGTGACACGCTGTTCTCCTGTGGTATTAGCTGGACTCAGCTCAGGAACCCACACAATGCATCTGCTGCACATTAACTGCTTCGTTTGGACTGTCAAAATATTACCAGTGTTTGCCTTTCTAACAAACGCAGGTCCAGGCTAAAGAGTGCAAACTCACCTCTCACAGGCAGCGCTCGATAAGCATTTACATGATTTAAACCCAAGCAAAAAGTGACGACAACAGACAAAGAGAAGCACACAGCAGAGAAACGAAAGACAGATTCAGTGCTCTCTGTCGATTAACTGCAGCTCTGAAAGTGTTGAATATTTAGAAGGATAGTGACAGATGTGGCCGCGGCGTGTGTGTGTGTTGAAATGCCCTATTAGTCCTATCCTGTGTGAGTGTAGTGATCTGAAACAAGCCGACTCATTACTCTGGTGGTGACTGATAAGACTTGGCTGCTAATAACACAGCTGGGAGTTGAATATGTGCTGATATTTGGAGGCATAAGGTGCTTGTTGCAAAGCCCCTGTCACACTTTACTTGAGAAAGTGTAATTGGGGAACACCTAGCGCACGGCGGTAAGTTGAGCGGGCATCAATCACTGCGTTAGAAAACTCCCCGTGAACGTGGTGAAGATAAATGTCACCAATCGGACCGAGCTGCAGATACAAATCTGACATTCTAACGCAGCAACATGTGATGTGTAGACAAATGAATGACAATGCATCGTCAGCCTATCGCAGACACGCGTCTCTCTCTCCCGCTTACCGTCATCATCTTCAGCCGGCCCGTCGTAGGATTTATCGATAGCTGCTCTGAAGCTCTCGTTGCAGCCTCTTCCCCTCACCATATTTGGGCGAGGGCGGTGGAACGGGAGGAGTTCGTTCTTTCTGTTGACCTCCAACATGGCCGTCTGGAGGCTCTCCAGGGAACTGGACTTCTTCAGGCCCAGGGTGGGGCCGAGCTCCACGGGGCTTGATGATGCTGTGGGGGGAAAAGGAACTAATATTAGCATGTTGCAGGTGTCTCCTCCTGACAGTCAGTCAGGTTGCATTTGATCATTGAAGGTGAGACTGACAGCACAGAAAGCTACAGGCTTGGCAGCACACAGTGGTTTTGAATATGAAACCGCAGTAGACAGCTTAGATTAGTTTGAAGTATCACATCTCCCTTTGCTTTACTGCATTAAGTTCAAAGGGTCAGAAAGCATCTCTGAAGAATTTCTGATAATAAACATCTTAATTTCTGACCAAAAACATGTTCAATTTTGATCGGCAAATTCTGATTAGATCATCTTTAAACTTTGGTGCCAAATCTGAAGAATTTCACTGCACGTCCGCGATGTAGATACTGTCGCTCTGCTCCTGGTTTCAGTGCCACAGAAGACCTGCACATATACGGTAGGAAAGAGACACCTTTGCCCAGGTGTGGCGATCGAAAAAAGCTTTATCGCTGCTGCACCTTTCCGTGATCAGATTAAAACCCTGAAGGAGACACGAGGACCAAAGCCAGACCCGCCAGGCTACGGCTGAACTCCAGAGAGAAGTGCCAATAAAAAAGCGATGCAGTTAACTATCCTGTTGTTGAGTCTGTGATGGATGGGAAGTCTGCTTCACCGTCCCGAGATCTCCATCCATCATCACGAGTATGCTGTGAGAGATATTACTGAGGGAGGGAGGGATCTAGCAGGAAGCATGATGAAGAGGAGAACGATGGATGAGAAGACAAGTATTCATAGGAGGGAGAGAGACATCAGATGTGTGTTAGAGCCTCACGTTTCAAGCACACAAAGTCTACATTTGGAGAAACAGCAAAGCTTGCACTCTTGGCGTTTTGCAGGCAACCTAGCAACTGCTGCTATGTGCTGCACAAACCCAAGTTAAAAGCATCCGGACCGGGTTCAGCCTCGGGCCCCGCTGTGATGTCTCCACCACTTCAGAGGATTGCTGTTTATTAAACAAAAGAGGGAGAAGAGGTAATGCAAGTGTCACTCTGTGCCACCTAAAACAGAGAAGACACAAGATGGGGAGGAGGAAAGATGACTGGGAGGGAGCAAATTAAGTTTCCTCCAGAGGATATCATCATGGGAAACCCCGGTGGCAGAGAGGAGGACAGAGAAAAATGAGGAAGAAGGGAGGAAGGCTGGGCTAGCTGCCAGCTCAAAATACTGGTAATCCTTACATGCACACACACACACACACACACACACACACACACACACACACACACACACACACACACACACACACACACACACACTCCGGATTCCTTGCTGGCCGTGGCCTGTCGATATGATGCCACTGTGATTCATGATAGCTAAACTTGCATCACTTTAGCTAATGATTCCCTATACACGCTGCTGCTGTTTGTGCGTGCGTGCACACGCGCGTGCTCACTGCACAGGAGATGACCGAGGACTGAGGAGGCGACTTCCACATCTATTTAAACAACCATTAACCAAACGCACACAAACACACAACGAGTAATAACTCACAATGAACGTGTGCACATGCATAATGTAAGTGGTCCGCTCAGAGAGGAGACGGGCAAAGGCCACAACATGTCAGACTCACATCCATAAACACTGCCCACATGACATTCAGAGGCACACTGAATCACCACAGCGCCAGGTGATTACTCCAGACTGGATCAACCCAGGAGCGACAGCCGAACAGCTGAACCGATGAAACAATTAAACAATAATGTTCCAACAAAAGTCATAAAACTGAGACTGAAACTCAAATTAAATTCTTTCAGGTTTACTTTTTTAATGAGAAACACTAGATTTACGTGAGCCATCAGCAAAACATCCTTTTCCTTGCGAACATCAAAGCCAAACCTACAAAAAACCACTAGAACCAGTTTAAGAAAAGCAAATATAACCCAGTCAGTGTCTACTCTGCAGACAGACCAGTTCCCTTCCAGCTGTGGTCCAACAACCTTTTGTTACGACACCGAAACTATGAAAAGTTTTATGTGCTGTTAGCATTTAGCACATGATTTACCGTCTCAGCTCATTAGTCCCTGCTGAACTCCCAAATCTTATTTACATCGGGTGACTCATTTTTCTTGATTTGCATTTTCATATATGCCGTGGAGTATGACAGGGTGTTAGCTGTGTAACTGTAACGCTGCGACAGAAGCATCTGTATTTGTTTTGACAGTATGATTACATAGTTTATGACTTCCAGAAGCTCAACAGGACCGTGTGCTGCGGCTAACGGGCTGAAGCTACGTGTACTCTGCCTTTAAACAAAGAAAAACAAACAAACAAAATCATTTTAAATACAAGTTTTCAGTTGTTGAGCTGCTGCGTGATAGAAGAAACCCCCCATGCACCACTTTCACCTGATAACTTTAAGTAGATGCAGTAAAAGAACTAGATGTTATAGTCATCTCTAAAGTTAGAAATATCCTGTCTCAGAGTGACGCTGAAAAACTAGTTCATGCTTTTATTACTTCCAGGCTGGACGACTGTAATTCATTATTATCAGGAAGTCCTAAAAACTCCCTGAAAAGCCTTCAGCTAATCCAAAATGCTGCAGCAAGAGTCCTGACAGGGACTAGAAAGAGAGCAGATTTCTCCTGTTTTGGCTTCCTGTTAAATCCAGAATTCAAAATCCTGCTCCTCACATACAAGGTCTTAAATAATCAGGCCCCATCTTATCTTAATGACCTTGTAGTACCATATCACCCTATTAGAGCACTTCGCTCTGCAGGCCTACTTGTTGTTCCTAGAGTATTTAAAAGTAGAATGGGAGGCAGAGCCTTCAGTTTTCAGGCCCCTCTTCTGTGGAACCAGCTTCCAGTTTGGATTCAGGAGACAGACACTATCTCTACTTTTAAGATTAGGCTTCCTTCCCACTGTCGCCAAAGTGCT
This sequence comes from Rhamphochromis longiceps, assembly GCF_057381845.1. Lineage (NCBI taxonomy): Eukaryota > Metazoa > Chordata > Actinopteri > Cichliformes > Cichlidae > Rhamphochromis > Rhamphochromis longiceps. Next base: position 37,958,229 of record NC_140572.1, read on the forward strand.
TGCTCGTAGGGGGTCGTATGATTGTTGGGTTTTTCTCTGTATGTATAATTGTAGGGTCTACCTTCCAATATAAAGCACCTTGAGGCGACTGTTGTTGTGATTTGGCGCCATGTAAATAAAACTGAATTAAATTTAGATCAATTAAACTTGATGGTGATGTTTAAGAATGTAGCAGATTGTTGACTTTTCCACTTTTTTATTGTGTTTTTTCAGGTTGATGGTGGCCTCGTTCATTTGCATCAACACCTCTTTGGACCTCATCCTGAAAGTTCCAGCAACCTGATCAGCTCCAGATCACGTCTGTGTTTAAACAATGAAACAACGAGAAAACATCCTGAAATGACTGGACAGAGACAAGACTACAAAAATGCTGCTGCTGTCCTAATACGTATGGACTTAACTGCATATATATGATAAAGCATGTGTTATTTGCTAGAATTCAAAAAGCAAAACAGGAACAAGGAAGCTAATAAAACACAGGCTGACCTCCGAGTCCAAAAACTGTTTGCAAAACACTCGGTAGTTGGATGAGCTGAAGTTTTATAAATAGCTTTGTGGTGTTTGGCTGGGTAATCAGGGAACACACACACACACACACACACACACACACACACACACACACACACACACACACACACACACACACACACACACACACACACACACACACAATCACTTATAAGGATATATAGCTAACACACACACAAGCTCTCACAAACATTTTTTGCTTTGAGTAGCAGGATTTGTGTCATAAATGTAATTACTGCTGTCCAACTGTAAGATGATAGAATTAAGCTGCTTTTAGAGAGTGAGAGAGAGCGAGGGGTGTGTGTGGGGGGGGATCACAAGTAAGACAAGAATATCAAAATGGTTGGAGGCAGAGGAGGAGGAGGAAGGTGGGGGTTGGCAGAGAAAAACAGAGGAGAAAAGAAGAAAGAAACAAAGACAGCAGGCCTGGGAATGAAAAAGGAAGGATGGAAGTGACAACGGGAGAGAGAGAGGAAAAACAAAAAATATATAAATAAAAAATTAAAAACAGAGCACAAAGACAGAGAATGCCAAGCTATCCCAAGGCTATTTTGTTGGCAGGAAGGCAGTGGGCTACTTTCAAAGTCAAAATTACACTAAGGAGCAGCTTAGCAGCAGGCAGCGGCAACAAAGCCAGCAGACCCAACAACAGCCCCAACTTCTGATGAACCCAAGCACTCTTTGGACGCTCCAATAAGGAAATGCAGCTCCATTTCCGTGCTCCACTTTTCCATGGAAAAAGACAATATCCAGCTTCTCCCACTGTCCCATCGGGGGGAGAAAAGCATTACATCACAGCACAAATACCACCCGGCCCCGGCATGCGCGTTAGAGAAGACACACACGCTTAATTAAAAATTCCTCCTCAAAATAAAATGATCTAAAGGGTGAGGTGTGCAGGCTACACGAAGCATCTCTAAGAGTGTGTGTGAAACAGTCTGGTTTGTGTAAGCAACCGTTTCCTGTTTATTACATGTGTGCAGAGCAGTTCACAGATCCCGGCCGACGAAATGAGGTTTTCCGATCCCGCAGGGCCTGTAATAATTGAACGGGCATCATAAGCCGTACAAACACGTGACATCATCGTCAATCTCACGTCTCAGTATTTATTTCAGATTCCCACAGAGCTTAACGCAGATGCAGCTGGACTGAAAGGCGACGCTGTAATAATTGACCGAAAGAAACGATAATGCAAATATGCAGCACGGAGGACTTCCACGAGCGCCGCCCCAAAAACCAGATGGTCGCCGGCCTCGCTGCCAACAAGAGCTAATGTGTCGTTTCTGCAGGATAATGACTCCTTCATCTGAGATCCATGTGCACGAGCTGTTTGGAGAAGAGAATCTATTTTTCACTCATTAATGCACGAGCTGTGGAGGCTCATAGATTCTCGCTTCGGTTTGCTAAAAGATGGAAATCTTAAACATTGGCCTCCACCTCGACGTGCAGCGTCTCATGCATCATACAACATCAGCGCAGCACACGTCAGCTATCATCCTGTAAAGCCTGGAAAGGACGAATGGCCAAACCAGCGAGAAGCGACAGCTCTGACCATCTCCCGATTACTGCTTACTTTTATTGGCTTACTGGGGGAGACGGAGAGGGGTCAAAGGTCATTAGGTATACGGGCGCAGAGCCAAGAGTGCACACAAAGAGAGTTAAAACACAGAATGATGGAAAAGCAGTCACTGCTTCTAATAACAGCCGGTAGGAGCTAATGCGAGGCGGCATCGAGCGCGATCTGCACGCGTGCACGCAGCCACGCTGACACGAGACACAAATTGAGCTGCTCTCCCTGCGACAAATTAATCCATCAATCCACATCAGCCTAACAAGGTGGCTTTCAGGTTAAATCCAAAGCAAAGTCTGGGAGAGCCAGAGAGACTGGAAACAAAGGAAGGAAGAGAGGAAGGAAGAGACAAAGGAGACAGAAGGGGATCCAGAGAGATGCGGCTCTCTGAAGACGCAAATTGGCAAAGTGTTGTCAGCGTGCGACTGCTGTCAAAGTCAAAGTTTCACCGGGGAGCGATTCAGACAATGGACTGCACCGGGGTCCCTCAGCATCACTCTGGCCCCCGACACACACACACTTTCAGAGAGATGCTGTCCGTCCTAAGCTCCTCTGCCTGTTTGCCAGCCTCTAAGCCTGAATGGCGTTGGCAAGAAAGTGAGTGAGCGAGGGCTGCTGGTGGGTGGAGGAAGCAAAACTCGGCAATACAAAGACATAAAACTGCAACAAAGGCATACAAGAAATTTGGCAGTTTAAGACATGTTTGCTGCAGGCGGAAAAAACCCTCACACGAGTGAGTATAAACACACGAGACCTTTTCTTTCCCACTTCTTAAGGAAGCATCTGTATTAAGGACTCGCGCATATTCGAGAAACAACTGAGGGCGTTTGTGCGCGTGGATGGAAATGTTCTCGATTCTGGAGCTTGTTTATTCCCCACAATTGACTTTCACATGGAAACAGCTCCCGTGCACTGTTGCACGCAGGCTCACAAACACAGCTCGAGGCCGCCTTCATCACCCGAGGCTCGGCACAGCGAAAGGAGCACAGCTGCAGCCGCTTACGTCCTGTCAGCAGTTTGTGTGTTTGACTCCGTCGTCCTTCTCACAGCGGTTAAAGGATGAGTCTGCACTACTGAACCATACGAGCTAATGTGCTCTGATTATGCAAGTGCAGCCAATAATGACTCGAGTAATCTTCGTGGAGTTTACTTGGGAGCATCTCTTCTGTCGGCGTTTCCTCTTCCACAGCTCGTTTGATTCATTACCAGAATGACGGAGCTCCTATTTCTCAATGCCGCCACAAAGACGTCAAACACGTCTGACCACAAACCCCGACACGATTTGTCAGAATGTGAAAGCGGGGCTTTTCTGTGTTTATTTATCGCAAGAATTTCTGAAAATTTTCCTGAAGACCGTTCGCTCATCTGCAGCCTCCACACGTGGGATTTTCATTTAGCCACAAAGACGTGCACGCACTCACTTTTAAAGGGAAAGTTTCCATACATGCACACGCACGGTCTGTAACGCGGTCGCCTATTTCCATCGCTTTGCCTCTCAAATTCAGCAGAACTATAATATAACATGAAGTTCACATTTTCCACAGGATGATGGGGACTTTCCATTACAATACTGTCACCATGACGGCGACAGCTTTCACGCGTGTGTGTGGGTGAACGTGTGATGTCGTTGTCCGGAGATTTCTTTGGCTTTGTGGAGGGAAAGACCATCGCTGGAAGTGTAAACAACATTCCCAGAAGTCATTGTCTTTAAACTGCTCATTTCCCAGGACCCCACCCCATCCCACTCCACGCTCTCCCTCCTCCGAAGTCCGTGCAGCTGTCCTGACAGCCTATCGTGGAGCTGCTGGAAGCATTTCAGTTATAAACTGGATTAAAGAAGAGGAAAGTGGGCTGTCGCGCTTGCCAGGCACACACTCTCTTTAACAGCTCTCTGGGCTGTGCAGCCTTATAAACACGCTGACAGGAAACAGGTACGGGGAATGTGTAACGGGCCTTGGGAAAATAATCTGGAAACCAACCAGATAAAGTGTCTTTACTGGACATTCAACAGGCCTGAAACCATGAGGTGAGGTATACGACATGTCAGATATCCAGGAGTCCAGTAAAGAAAACATCCCTGAGTTACCGGACAGAGCACGCATTATCATCACTATTGTTATTATTATTATCCTGCAGGACCTTCAAAACTGGCAGCAGCCGGCAGTGCAGCAGAGCGAAGAAAATACAGACTGACCGAGCACAAACAAGTAAATCTGGCCACAGTTTAATCCTGAATTACAATCTGTCAGTCGTAGTCAGCGAGTACCAGAATATAAACACTATTATTAACACTCGAGTCTTCCCCCCTGGTAACAGTCCACAATCATCAACACTGTTGATTTAAGCTGACAGAGCTTTGTTTGGGACTTTTGTCCACACCTTTGCATTTTTACGTTCAGTCCTCATCACGCCCTCTTTCCTCGTCTGCTTACTCACATTTTCTGGATCCGGCACTCGCTCAGCTCCAAACCAAAGACGAGAAACCGAAGGGAAAAGTGTGTTTTCCTCATCATTTTACCAGAATGATGGAAAGAGGAACAGACACGGCATCTTTATCTCATTATGGTCCAAATCTAATAAAATTACTGTTAAATCTCTGTTTCCATAACTTGTCTCTCATGCTTATTGTTATGGAGCTAACAAATAAAAGTCTGTACCAGCACGTATGAAGTGGGAGAAGTGCTGGACTGAGTGAGGAGGATAAAGGCAGACTCAGAGTGCAACGACGAGTGCTCTTAATGCTGAAGAGGCCGCAAACGTAATGCTGGAGACTTCAAGGCAAGAGAAAGAGAAAAGTTTCCGATGAAAACTTTTAAAAACACGCTCGTCGGCTGCTGTGGTGAAAGCTTTTGAAGCATCGTGCATCTCTGCCCGCCCGCACTTCAGCTTTCCTATTACATGACTGCTTCCTCCCTTATATCGGTCTCGTCTGTGAGGTGAGGCCTTGCTCTTCTTTCTTGGTTTTTTATCAAATTTTGTTTCCATTTGTCTCCAGAAAAACCTTCAAAGTGTCCAGCATGTATATGTTTGCTGTGTACACCGCAGTTTCTCATTTATTGTGGCTAATTTACTGTTTCTGAAATGTGTTGCATGTGTGTGCGACACGGATCATACAGGAGTGTTTGGGAGTTTGGCTCACCTGCATTGCTTCCGGCCAGGGATCCAACATTGTTCTCATCTGCCACTGAAACACAAGAAACTGATGTTAACATACAAACACGCCTGTCTCGCCAAAATGCTTGTTTTTATTGTACTTCTACTTTCTGACGTTGCCGCTCTCTGCTCTCACCGTCGCTCTTTAAACCAATATTGTGTTTTCTGTCTCATTTTACACGACGGCGGGGCAGCCGCTCTGCTTCCTGTGATGTCGGGTCGGCTTCGCTGCTACTGCTAAGTCATTTCCCTTCCTCCCTTGCTCTCACTTCATTTGTCATCTCCCCTCCCTTTCTGTCTTCTTCCCTCTGACCCCCATGTGTCCCTTCACCTTCTGCCCTTTTGCCGCTCGTGTCTCGACTTCACTGTTTTCTTTTCTCTTCAGTTACACCCGTCCATCCAGCCCGTCGCTCCTCTTTCTTTCCCTCCTTTGATCAACATTCTCGCTGTTAATTCGTCCTACGCTTTCTGCCTCCGTCTCGGTCCCCCTCTTGCTTTTTCTCCCTCTATTCTGAAGCCAAGAAGCTGATGAGCAGAGCTGCATCAAACACAGTGACACGGCTTCTCTGAGCAAATAGTTTTCTAATGAAAACCAAGCCTGAAGCGTGCCGCCAAACTGCCTGCCTCTGACACGATCTGCACCGCATTCCCCGGCAGCGGGGGGCTCACCCATGTGATGCACACGGTGTTGTGTTACCACACACACAGGAGGCCGGTCGCCTACTTTTATAATGATTATAAAACTCAAATTCAGCCTTCGAAGCTGAAGAAATGAAGTTTTGGTTGAATTCACAGGGAAAAGGATGCGAGCGAAAGCCAACAAAGTTTACTGCAAAGAGAAGGAAAGGTGTCAGAGATGGAGCGACAGGGACGGCGGTGAGCGAGGGAGGCGTTCATCATTTGCAACTGATCTTAAATAATTCTTCAGTTTTTAATTGGACTGAAAAATGAAATCAGGACAAATTAAATAAAAATGACCCACCAATTAATAGATGAAAACTGCGTCCTGCTCTTTTTTTATATAAACACACAGAAGCATGAAGTGGGATCCTAACGGGAACGTGGTCGTTATATGAAAGAAGATAATGAGCTCTCACTAAAGCACATTCGTGGCACTTATTAACACAACTGCATGAACTATTTACATGAAACTACATTTACAGGTTGTGAAAAGAGCAAAAGTGTAATGACGGGATTATTCGCCGACCCCTGAGCGTCTCTAACCACGTAGTCTTCAGTGAGCAGCATTCAGAGGCTTCGTCAGCAAACACTTCCTGCTTCAGTCTTAAGCTGCCCTGCTGCACTCACATACATTCAGCTTTCCTAACAATCACCTGCAAATGAACACTTAAATCTAGCCGAGGCGCTGCTGTGCTCTTTGCTGCTGCAGCAGCCATAAAACATCCAAAACTGCCTGATTTTGAAATATCACTTTAATTAAATAGTGCCAAGCTGAAAGCGCCTCTAATAAATAAAGTTAAAAAAGAATTCAGCTAGAAACTTTTTTCACGTACAGCTATGATTGCATATAAAGTGAAAAATCTTTCATCGCCATGGTGACGTTTGCGCGTGCCCGTGCACGCGATTCGTCTCCTTTTGAGCTCCGTAACAGGAATCCGTCCTCACGCGCGTCTCGTGACTCGATATGATCCTGAGACTTTACTTACAGTACTAATGAGAGAAACCTGATTTGCATACGGCGATGCAAAGGCACGTGTGCTGACAGAGACATATTTGCTAATTGACGCTCAAATTAGCAGAGCTGAGTAAACTGGCGAGGCGGTTGTGGTTAATATTGGGCTGCGGTTATGACTCCGTTTGTGTTTGGTGCGATAACAAATGCGGCTTTTCTGCCGCAGCTTATAAACTTTTACAAAACCACTGAAGCTCACCCGAAGCGCTATCACAGAAACCATCACCAAAAGATGAGGCCGACACGACTAAGCCAGTAATTCCCCTCTATTACATGAGATTATAATGTCATTATATTTACCTACGAACTCTTACAACAGGGTGAAAATTCAGGATTTGACAGAAAACAAAGAAATAATCACACTGTAAGTAAATTTCAGCACATTTCTTGGTATTTTTGCATAAAAACAAAACAAAATCTTCCATCTGAATCTGTAAATAGGGTGACGTTTGCAGGGAGGGGGTCATATTATAGATGGATTAACCTTGAATTTTTACATCTTTATTTAATATTCACAGCATTGATATGCATGATGGATGTTTTATTATTGAACTGACCTTTTATTTTAGCAAAGTAAGTGTGATATGGTGTCTGCTCCTCTACCAAAAATAAGTGCCATGCCTCCCTGACCTTATAACGACGGAGCCAGGACAAACTTCCTGTAAAATACCTGGAAGTTACATCAACTTACGTCAGAATCAGAGAGACTTTATTAGTCCCAGAGGGAAACTGAGTACTTATACTTTACTTCTTAATTCTAATATCTTTAAGTATTTGTAGGTAAATATAATACCTAATGAATTCCATTACACCCTGAGTCACAGCCAGATTATAACGTGTCACCAAAATTAGCCCATTTTTCTTCCATGTCAATCTTCTCGGCTTCAGCGCTCTCGCCTTGTTTGTGACGTGTGAGCAATATGTTCTTCTGGACTTTACAGAGACCCAGGGCATGCTGGGAATAGCAACATAACAGAGAGGGATCAAGCAGAACTTCAGGCCAGCCAACAGGGATAACATTTATCCCAAACATGTAAGGTCCTCCCCTCTGCAGCACTTCTGTGCGAAGCTGAATTTTGCTCTTTTGCTGTCAGTACAGGAAAAAACGGAGGCGTTTCTTAATATGATGTTGTTATTGTGGCTGCCTGATGGTTTGGCAATGAAAACATGCCATTCAAGCAATCGGTTAATAAATCCTTATTTATTTGTCGTGCATTTAATGAAGATCGAGGCTGCAAAAACACAAAGGAGGCGATGTACAGGCATGTAGTGCATATCATCAGTCTGTTACTCGTGTAGAAACAGACGTCTGAGCAGCTCAAGTAGTCTTCTGCTTTGTCTCATTCACACACACACACACACACACACACACACACACACACACACACGCAGACACACACACACACGCAGACACACACACACACACACACACGCAGACACACACACACTCATCTGAAGGAGGAGGACTGAGGGAAATGACATTTGAAACAATATGCTTTGTTGTGCTGCTGCATCCGCTGTCACATTACACTGATGTATGCACAAGCACAGGCGTAAGCACGCACACGGACGCGGCATCTCTACGGCTGACTTTAAACAGTCGCTGAAATGTCTCCACACCCTCGAATCAGAGAGCAACAGGTGACCGAGATGTGAGCTCACAGCATCACCTTCCTCACACTGTTTGCATGAATAAAAAACCATAATGAAGCTGCAGCTAAAGCCTGCATCGCGTTAGCACTTTGTTTCTCGCTTTCTTAAGTTTGGAAGTCTCAGATGTTCACAGGTCAACCACAAAGATGCTGCAGCTTCACACTCCTAGAAGCCAAATCACACTATTCTCAGTCCAAGGCCCCGAAATGTAAAAGCATATACGGCTTATTCTTTAACATGAACCTGATTCTGTTTAGTACAGGATGTAATTAAGCACACAAGACAAACACAAAGCTGCAGCCAGTGACTCTGCAGAGGTCCCACCTGCATGCAGTGGGACAGGTGTCAGTCTGCATGTGGCTGTGGAGAGCATGCCGGTGGTGCAGCAGTCATGCAGCAGGAATATTTAAATGTATGTGAGGATGCACGCAGCCACCATGCAGAGCGCACAACGAGGAAAGATCATGTCCCCACCAGTGTGATGCTGGTTCTGAGTCGTACCCAGGTCCATGCTCTTCGAGGCTTTGACGTGCTGGATCTGCCACTGGTTCTGGTTCTGGGTGGGAGACTGGGGCTGAGCCGGGCTGGAGACGTGAGGCTTTTCCCTTAAACAAATGAAACACAAGGCAAACAGAGCCCTGATTTTATTTGTGTGGAAGTTGCATCCTGTGTTGTTCTAATAACACAGGAGGGAATCGTTTTATGTTGTTTGACCCTCGTGCAGACAACACGTCGATTATTATAACTGCAGCGGCGTTAGGAGCAATGAGCTTACATTAAGGAGGAAACAGTGCAATGGAGCACAAGATGCTCAATAATGTTATTTTTTAGGAACGGCTAAAAGATAATAATGTGAGCAACAGTTCAGCGAATGTTTTTGTGATGGTGACACCAACATGCGGATAAAGAGTAAGTCTGTAAAAACCTCTGAAGAAGACAAATACTCACCTTTCCTGGAGATAAGAGTTTTGATTGGAGCTGCTGAAATCAGCGTCGTGTCCATACAGCAGCCCGTCCTCTTCCTCATCCATGTGAGAGTAACTCCCGTTGGTTACTAGAAAAGAAATCAATCTGATTTAAAATAAAAACCTCAGTGGTGACGCGACAGCCTGAGAAAACAGACCAAGCATCTTTTCTAGAACCAGGCCATAAATAAATAAACGAATGTTCGTACAGCCGACTCGTCCGTGTTGCTGTGGTCACGGCTCGGCGTTTCACGCAGTGCCAGCCGGGATGGGAACGTATACAATGCCCCTTCCTGGGTTCTCTCTCTTTGTTACGCTTATTTGGGTATTTGTTTACAGGCAAAATATATTTGTCAGATATGACTATTACTCCTCATATTGGAGTAATAATAATAATTGATTATCTTACTAATCATTTAAAAACAGGCCAATCACAAAAGCTATTTAGATTTTCAGGGAGGTGCTTGTGTAGTTTTTACATTCAACACTTTGAATTTCTGCTCTGCTGTCTGTTAATGAGACAGAGATGATTATTGGTGCACAGCAATGTAGCAGAAAACATCCAAGCAGCTGCCTGCACTGTGAGTCTGCTGTAAGGACGACAGTATAACAAATGCAGCTTTCAAACATGGCACACGAGGAGGAAGCAGAAGGAAGTGAATTATGCTGCGAGAGTGTTTTGAGGAAGTCCCGACACTGATTTCCACCTCAGCTTGCAGCTGCATGTAGCTGCAGTTTCACAATCACATCTGAAGCCATTAGCGGGGACTATTTAATAATCAAAAAAATGGGTGGAGGAACACGTCAAATAAACACGTGTTACTCTGATCTATTGTTGTCTCCTCTAAATATTTAGAAAACCCGCCTTTAGTGAGGAGAGAACATTAGAAAGTGGGTTAAAGCGATTCTCACGAAAAGCTTCACAGACAGAAAGTCTTAAGGATAAAAACTAAAGCGAGTGAGAGACGAGAGGGAAGCGGAGGGAAAGATAAGCAGCTGGATGAGCAAAAAGTAAAGAGAGAGATAAACCACAGCAAAAGTTGGTGCAGATGTGCAGAAGTGATATGGCTGCGTCCGCCTGATAAACGAGCTTATGACAACTTGATGCACAGACACACGATCCGCTCGAGTGTAATTTACATACAGTCATCACTTCTCAGAATGCATAGCTGCCACACAGCACCGTCCTCGCCGAGCGTCCTTTATACGCTCTGCACACGTGCGACTGAAAGCAGAGACGTTTGCAACTGGAGAGGAAAGCGGCGGCCTCCGAACGCATCGCAGCCTCTCAGCTCCCTCCCTCCCGCTCGCTTTCTACACTAATCACCTGCTTTATTTTTCTTCTGCTGCCTTTCTTGCAATCTGATATTTTGGCTGTCATTTATCTCTCCTCTCAGATCTCCCATAAATCATTTTATCTCCCACTCAGTTTTCAGCCTTTTCTTCTCCTCCTCCCTGCCAGCACCTTAATCAGCTGAACTGTCAAACACACACACACACACACACACACACACACACACACACACACACACACACACACACACACACACACACACACAGAGTTCTCACTGACTCCCTCTATTTGAAGTGAAAAAGGCATTTGTTGTGTGGATGATAGCTCAGTATCAGATGAATCCTCTTCTTCCACACTCCACATTTCCTTCCTGTCATCTGTATTTGTCTACGGCTTGTTGGTCCAATCATCCCCACCCATCTCTCTCTTAGCAGCCGTGGGGAACCGGCACATTCGTTTTACAAATACAGAACCAGTCTGAAGTTTGGGTGCACTGGTGGTGCGTTCAGCGTTTAGCTGTGCAGTTTAATGCAGTTCATTCAGCTGGAATTGTTTAAGAGAACTGCTGGGACTCCTGGTCTTCTTAATGATCTGAGAGCATGAGTCAGGTTGCACTGAGTGGGTCTGCATGAGCGTGGAAAGTATCAGTTTGTTTTTTCAGCTGGACAATGACCCAAAACCACAAAGAAAGGCAGGTCTGGCTCCTACAAACGTCCAACCTGAGCCGGATAAAGAGAGAAGCTGCTGCTGATTACTGCTGTAATGTGCATTTACTTATAACTTAAACTATAAGAAACAAGGCAGCTCACGCTCTTACTTTGAAGGGAGTAACTTTATGTTCAGTAAATATTCATTCTGTTTTCTTTTTTAAACGCACTTTAACATGTTTGTAGTGCAGAAAGAAAAAGGTTAAAGTGTTGTTTTCTCTGTTGTATCAATATACGTGAAATGTTTTCTACAGTTACGTTGTTTTATGTTTTACTTATGTGGGTATGATGCGTGTGTAGCATGTTTAAAGGTTTAGATATAAATCCATGTGAAAATGTTTCTGATCACAACAATTTTGTTTTCCAATAAAAAACATATTCAGGAACTTTGTGACATAACAAACTCATAATGAGATGACGTGTCATTATCCATATATCATTCCCTGCATGCCGATATGCCTGAATTATGAAACTGAATTTCCTGGAGGAACCGACCCAAGGGATTAATAAAGTTTCATCTAATTGAATGCCATCAGTACAAACAATGGTGGTGAGAAACATAGTATTAAATATTATATAGTATCAACATCCCATGTAGAATCCTATGAGACATGCTTGATATCACATTCAAAAGACTCACAGAAAACTTGACCTCTGACCTTAAGATTCAACCTCATCTGAGGTGAGAAACATTTATGGCATCAATTTGAAAATCGTACATCGCCTCATTCGACGACAGAACTCATGAATGCTGCCAGGTTTTACAGACCGTGGTGTTTCTGTTACTTCTTTTTAAACCAAATCTTATAAACAGGGACCTGTAACAATAGTTTTCAACTTTGATGTTCAATGATATTTTTCAAAATGTGCCATCCTGTGTCTTTTATCCTGTCTTCCGCCTCTCTCCCCAGCCGGTCGCAGCAGATGGCCCCGCCCCTCCCTGAGCCTGGTTCTGCCGGAGGTTTCTTCCTGTTAAAAGGGAGTTTTTCCTTCCCACTGTCGCCAAAGTGCTTGCTCATAGGGGGTCATATGATTGTTGGGTTTTTCTCTGTATCTATGAAGCGCCTTGAGGCGACTTTTGTTGTGATTTGGCGCTATATAAATAAAATTGAATTGAATTGAAAAAACAAACAACAAAACTATGACTGCAGCTCCTCGCGGTGCCACACGAGGGCGGTTTAACTCACAGGTAAAAGAAACTTCACAGCCATAAAAAGCACATTTACAGACACAACATGGTGCAAAATAAAGTCTTTAGTCTCTTCAGCTGGATTCCCCCTTCATAAAACTCTTGGTTGGATTTGTTATTCATCCACCTGGTTACTGCAGTCAGGGACGCGGTTGCTTTGACGGACAACAGTAATTATATCAGATCCTCGTCTGCCCGGCTGCAGCTGTGCACTGTGTTTGGGGCATGTTAATAGATTATCTGACAGATGTGATGATGCAGACCATCAAAGAAGTTTGTTTCTTTCTGTTACCAGCAGATCTGTGTGTCAGTTTGCTAACATTAACATGACCCCCTATGAGCAAGCACTTTGGCGACAGTGGGAAGGAAAAACTCCCTTTAACAGGAAGAAACCTCCAGCAGAACCAGGCTCAGAGAGGGGCGGGGCCATCTGCTGCGACCGGCTGGAGAGAGAAGGAAGACGGGATAAAGACATGCAGTGGAATAATGTTGACCTCACAGTGGCTACATCTACCTGGGACGCTCCTGGGATGGATCCCACATTAGAGCTTGACTCAAGTCTTGCATGACATCATTAAGGTTATTTTTCTGTGTTAAGTTTCTTCAGGCCCAGAAAACATTTTACTTTCTGCAGTGATCTTCATCTGTAAACGGTGCTCTTAAACCATCACTTTCATTTGTGGTCCATCACAAAAACAATTTAAATACATAAACATGAGGAAATTTGGAAAGACTGCATAATGTGAAACTGTACTGAATTTAAGCTTAAGTAGATAAGAGAGAGAACAAAGAGTGAATGAAGACTGAAAGAAGAAGATGATGGATAAGAGAAAGAGACGTGCATGGATGCGTATGTAAGGAATCACCACACTGAATTTATTCTGAAACACAGAACAGTGCAGTGTTTTAATTTGGACTGCGTGCCAGAAAAACTGTGGATTCAGTGTGTGAAACAGTTCATTAGAACAGTGAAAACACAGGCCAGCGCGCACACACACACACACCACACCAGTGAAAGCACACAACACAACTTGCACAGCCTGAGAATGTGCTACTGTATGCCAACACACACTAATGTGTGTATGTAACAACAGCTGCCTGTGAGAAAATACACACAGTCACAGCAAGACTTCAGACACAAAACCCCGAGGCTTTCATTATTATATCTGGAGACTTTAACCATGCCACACTGGATTCTACTCTGGCTGCTTTTCACCAGTTTGTGAATTGTCCCACAAGGAGCAACAGGACAATTGACCTACTGTATGCTAATGTGAGAGATGCATACAGAGCCACCCCCCTCCCCCCACTAGGGAAGTCAGACCACAACCTGGTTTACCTACAGCCACAATACACACCCCTCGTCCAAAGGCAGCCTGTCACAACGCGCTCCATCCGGAGATGGACCCCAGAAAAGGAGGATGCTCTGAGAGACTGCTATGACACCACAGACTGGGATGTGCTCCTGAGCCCACATGGTGAGGACATAGAGGGGGCGACACACTGTCTTACAGACTACCTCAACTTTTGTGTGGACACAGTCGCCCCTGCTAAGACGGTACGGTGTTATCCTAATAACAAACCGTGGGTAACACAGGAAGTCAAAGCTGTCCTCAACATGAAGAAGAAGGCTTTCAGGAGCAAAGTGAAGGAGGAGATGAAGGCAGCACAGCGGGAGGTGAAACGCTGCCTGAGGGAAGCAAAGGACACCTACAGGAGGAAGGTGGAGCAGAAGTTGGAGAGGAACAATATGAGGGAGGTCTGGAATGGTGTGAAAACCATCACAGGCCACAACACCAAGAAAAGCACAGTGTGGGGGACTGTGGAGAAGGCAAACGAAAGAAACAACTTCTTCAACAGGTTTGACCAGCCCACAACCCCCCCACCCTCACCCTCACCTTCACTACAGAGTCCTCTCCCCACTCTCCTGCCTCCCTCGCTTCCCCCCCTTCCTGACACCATGACACCCCCCTCCTCCAATCCCTCTCTCAGCAGCAAGACATCTCCCCCCCTCCCCTCCTCCCAAACATCTCCCAGTGTCACAGTGGATCAGGTCAGGAGACAACTGAGGAAGCTTCGCCCCAGAAAGGCAGCAGGCCCAGACAAGGTGTGTCCTAGGATGCTTAAGGCGTGTGCTGCTGAACTTGGGGAGCCGCTACAACGAGTCTTCAACCTCAGTCTGCGACTGGGGAGAGTGCCCGCCCTATGGAAGACATCCTGCATCGTCCCGGTCCCCAAAAAGAACCGGCCCAATGAGCTGAATGACTTCCGACCGGTGGCACTGACGTCACATCTTATGAAGACTCTAGAGCGGCTCTTCCTCAACCTCCTCCGACCACAGGTACAACATGCCCAGGACCCACTACAGTTTGCATACAAGGCGGGTGTCGGAGTGGAGGATGCCATCCTGTACCTCCTACACAGAGCCCACTCACACCTGGATGGGGGAAAAGGCACGGTCAGGATCCTGTTTCTTGACTTTTCCAGTGCCTTTAATACCATCCGGCCCTGTATGCTTCAGGAAAAACTGAACAGGATGGAGGTGGACCCCTGCCTGGTGGCTTGGATCTCCGACTACCTCACCGACAGACCACAGTACGTCAGGCTGAAGGACATCACGTCTGACACTGTGGTCAGCATAGGGCTGGGCGATATGACCCAAATTTCATATCTCGATATTTTTTAGCTGGATGGCGATATAAGATATATATCTCGATTTTTTTTTTTTAAAGCCATAAAGTAAGAACAAAAAGAGAGTTCTTAGTCAAAGCTGTGTCCCAGATGTCACACAGGCACTTTTATTAACATAGAGCAGATGTACATAAAATTTACTCAAAAATAAATTATGAGCATTTATTAAATAATAATGCTCCATAAATAAAAGAAAACAATGTTGTTTTTGTGCATAACAAAAAGCTCACAATTGTGCAGTCAGAATGTAAACTAAAAGACGCTGAGCACAATAACAAAGACAGATTTCACAGCTGCTCTGTTCCCAACTTGTACTGCGTGACTGATAGCCTGGAGTTTGAAATCCGCTTCGTAACCACGTCTCTTAACAGGTGCCATTTATGGTCCTTATACACACACAATACGGTAATATTACGCTGAAGCACAGTACGTATCACTCCGCGAGGCTCAGCCGTAATGCTCCGACAATCCATCAAGCGGTGCAGCTCCGTAGCTTACCAAAGTCGTACTAAAACATTTTGACAGATTGCTGAGCGCCGTGTACCACATAAAATCGGTTCGCGGCCATCAAGCACAACCAGAATTCATACAAAAGGCGCGCTGTCAACTTTTGAGAGAATGAAAGGGTTTTAGGCCGTGCAGCCCCTCTGGGCTGCATGGCGTTAGAGTGGTTAGCTCGTTAGCGTGGTTAGCTAGCTAACACGTTGACGCGGTCCAGCCCCATGCACGGGGCGATGCGCAGTAACTCGTTAACGCAGATTTGCCGTGTCCATCTTGTCGCTTCCTGCAGGTGAAGCGATGGGGGAGGAGGGGGAGTTGTGTTGAGTGAAGGAGAGGCGAGGCCGAGTAACGTTGCGTAAAGACAAAAGTGGACGAAAGAGAGGCAAACTTGCGGCTCCACAAGTATAATTATAACGTAACATAGACTATATCGATATAAAGGATATTGTCACATCTTATATCTCGTATAAAAATATATCGATATTTTTTAAAAACTCGATATATCGCCCAGCTCTAGGTCAGCAGCACAGGAGCACCACAGGGAACTGTGCTGTCCCCTCTTCTCTTCACCCTGTACACCTCTGACTTCTGCTACAACTCTGAATTATGCCACATTCAGAAGTTTGCAGATGACACGGCCATCATGGGGTGTATCTGGGATGATCAGGAAGAGGAGTACAGAAGTCTGGTGAGGAACTTTGTCGCATGGAGTCACACAAACCACCTGCAACTCAACACCTCAAAGACTAAGGAACTGGTTGTGGACTTCGGGAGGTCCAGAGAAGGTCCACTGCCGGTTCAGATAGAGGGGGAGGAGGTGGAGGTGGTCAACAAGTACAAGTACCTCGGGCTGTGGGTGGACAATAAACTGGACTGGTCATGCAACACAGAGCACCTGTATAAAAAAGCCCAAAGCCGACTGTACTTCCTCAGGAGGCTGAGGTCTTTTAACATCTGCAGGAAGCTCCTGAGGATGTTTTACCAGTCGGTGGTTGCTGGAGTACTTTTCTATGCTGTGGTGTGCTGGGGGAGCAGCACAGCAAAGAAGGACTCATGCAGGCTGGAGAAACTGATCAGGAGGGCTAGCTCTGTGGTCGGCATGAAGCTGGACACTCTGGTGACAGTGGCAGAGAAAAGGACACTAAAGAAACTGATGGACATTATGAACAATGCTGGGCATCCTCTGCACACGGCCATAAACAATCAGAAGAGTCTGTTCAGTGACAGGTTGCTTCTCCCCAAGACAAGAACTAACAGACTTAAAAACTCCTTTGTCCCACACGCCATCAGACTGTTTAACTCCTCTCTGGAGGGGAGAGGGAGGGGAAACAGGAGGACAAAGGAGGGGGGAACAACTAAGCTGTAGTGCCTCTGCACCTCACTGTACAATACCTTTTGTGTAATACTTTTGTAAATAGTCAACAGACTCAATACTTGAAATGTGCAATTCACTTGTATTTTTATTTTTTATTCCTATTTATTCTATTTATCCCCTTTGTATATTTTATTTATATTTGTCTCTGTATTTATGTGTGTGTGTGTGTGTGTGTGTGTGTGTGTGTGTGTGTGTGTGTGTGTGTATATATATATATATAACAATTCTGTAACTGTAACTTCGGTCGTTGCTGTGCTTTTTGGAAGTCGAATTTCCCAGAGGAACCCACCCGAGGGATTAATAAAGTTCTATCTTATCTTATCTTATCTTATCTTATGTAAATGACACGATAGCTGAGGTGAATTTGAACAGCAGAGTGTGTTCAAGGTCAGAGCTGTTTGCCAGCCTCAGTGTAAACACACAGAAACACAGCACTGTTTAATACTGGCCAAAAAAATCCCTGAACCAATACACACACACACACACACACACACACACACACACACACACACACACACACACACACACACACACACACACAAGCACTGATATCATTCAGACACTGAGGACGATGCAAATGTGCACACAGCCGCCTTGAACTCTCTATATTAGGACAAATATACCATCAAATATGTCTTCAGCTTAAACTCTGATTTACATCACGAGTGTACATCAGATTTTGTCTCCATAACATCTGTAATACCTGGACAATGGCGATAATAGAAGGCGCTCTGTAACGCGCACTCACAGGCAGAACCTTCCAGTAAGAAACAAAACAACCCCGAGGGACACGCGAGTGAAAAGAAGCAGAGAGAGAGGAAGAAGAAAAGAGAAAAACGGGAGCAGAATACCCTCTAATTAAGTCAACTGGAGATGGCGAGATCATGGTTTTTGTTTATGTTTGTTTTCTCTCAGAGACGTTGTTTATTTCTTGTGATTAATAAGCAGATTCGCTTCTTTACTGGACTCGGTGCAGATGACACGCCCACCTTTGATGCAGCTTTTACAGTAAAAAGAAAACCGAAAGTAAAGAAAAGAATAAAGTCTGGAACACGTGAAACATGCGTGCGCGTATCATTCACTCAGAGGTAAGTAAGTAAGTAAAGTAAGTAAAGTGTGCGTGTTAGTCCCCATAGGGAAATAGTTCCTCTGCATTTAACCCATTCACCCAGTGAAGCAGCGGGCAGCCACCAGTGCAGCACCCGGGGAGCAGTGTGTAGGGACGGTACCTTGCTCAGGGGTACCTCAGGGTAGCCGTTCAGTGGAGTCGAACCTCCGACCTTCCGATCATGGGGCCACCACTCTACCTACTGAGCTATCCCTGAGGGGACATGAACAAGCATGTTCCTGTAATGTTACACTCCTGAGGTCACCAAATAGACCTTTAGTTTGAAATCCCTTCCTGTAGGTGAGGACTTGGCTTAAGGCCCTTTGATGCGTTCTTCAGAACGTGCATGTTAGATACAAAGTGTCTATGTGAATGGCTGAACGAGGCATGTTGTGATTTCAGTTTATTTTAATAAAATGGAACTGAAGCTGAGGCCGGTGTCACCATGTGGAGACGTCTTTGGAGAAGAAGCTAGGAGCTCCTGAACCTGAGACAGCATCAGGAGCGTCTCACCTGGGCTGAGGAGACAAAGAGCTGGACTGATGCTCAGTGATCAGTGAGTGAAGTTTTCATTTGGAAATCTATGTCTGTGAAAGGTTTTCATCTTTTACTTATTTCCTGTTTTATTTTGATAGTCTCCTGTCTCGTGTGTTGTATATAGCATCACTTCCTCTGTGTGGTTTCCTGTTTGATTAGTTTCAGGTGTTTCCACAGTCGCCCTCCCGTGTATACACAGTCGCGGTCTCCCTTTGTTCGCTGTCAGATTGTGTGTTTGTGATCCCGTTCAGTTTGTCAGGCCTTCCTCCAGAATGAAGGTTCCTCTTTTGTTTATCCAGTTTGCTTCAGAAGTCTACTTTTGGGTCCAACTCACCACAACAACATGGCAGAGTTCTGATTTTTTCCTGTTGAGGTCTCTGCATTTAAACGACCCAGCGGCCCAAAGCCTAACAAAACAACCGCTCTCATATCAAACTTTAGGACAACAGACAAGGACAAACAAACAGCTTTCAGAAGTGGGTGGCAGCACTCAGATCCACAGATGAATCGTCTGCATTGTTGTCGATGCTACCACGTTTGGT
This sequence comes from Rhamphochromis longiceps, assembly GCF_057381845.1. Taxonomy (NCBI): domain Eukaryota; kingdom Metazoa; phylum Chordata; class Actinopteri; order Cichliformes; family Cichlidae; genus Rhamphochromis; species Rhamphochromis longiceps. The sequence goes on from NC_140572.1 coordinate 37,977,735, forward strand.
GCTCGCAGCAGCAACAAGGTCAGCGCCACATGATTGAAGGGCAGTTATATAACATGCTAAACTCACCGTTAGATGCATAAATGGCGTTGGTCACCAGAGGGAGGTGAACGGTCAGGCGACCGTTCATCGGGCTCATCGGTGCAGAGAGGCCAGAGGAGCTGTCAAATGAGCGACTGGGGGATCCACCGTGTTGATCCTGAAACGGGAACAAAGACCGCTCAACACTTTCAAAATAAAACAAAAAGGAGATGTGAATCATACTTTGTTGGATGAAGTCTGGGTGACGTGCTGGATTCTACTTGTTTTGCATGTGGACTGCATTTAAACGGAGAGACGAGCAGTAGTGTCTGAGAGGTTTTCAAACACAATAAGACGCCGAGTGAAGCGAATCCGAGGGAGACACTCGAGAGACAGTACAGGGTCAAGGTGACGGAGGGGACTGCATTTCCCATGCCCCCACAGGGTTAGAAGCACCTTCAGCACTGCTTCCTCTTTCAGTGTGTGGCACTGAAACCTCGATTATACGCTCTGCCACCGCGAGTCCGCTCGAGTCCCGGTGACGTAAATTTCATCATCACATGGTGAGCGCGAGGGTCCGTGTGGATGTGTGTGCAGAACATTACAATGCACCAACTATGCAGCAGACTTGAAGGGGACAGCGAAGTGTAACAGGAAGGACTGCGGGGCGGTCGGGTCTCCAGCGGCGCATGATGGTGGGATGACACTGTCACACCTCTCCCCTCAGAGAACGGCCCTCTGAGGGCCCTGCGCTATCAAACAAAGCATTGATTATACTGTCGATGTGTCTCGTTGTGCATGTATTATTTCTTTAGGAATTGAATTTGCATTTATTTGTCATTTGTGTTTGGGTGCAGAAAACTCTCTGGATTCATTAACATGCATGCATATGTATGCTGCTGCTGCTTTGAGATTCAGTGTACTCTGTTTCTTTGCTGTATTTGCCCCCTCTGCGTTGGATAATCCCCGCTCTCAAACAACAAAGGAGACATAACAACGCCCTGTGTGCAATAAATCCTCCTTGTTGTCCTACTCTTGACCCCACACCCGGCCCAGCCTCCTTCCAACTCCAATCCAGCCTATGCATCCAGCAGGCCCCCTTCCTGGCTCCCCCCAGCATGCTTCCCATTAGTTAGTATTACAGTGCAATCAGATTTCTCCTGAATGCTGGAGATACACAAACATGCATCACCCTATGTCTGCGTTCTCTGTTTATTTTCATCATTAACTCCAATAATCATCAGTAACAAGACGTCGTCCACCTCTCTGAATATGAAACCATTAGAAACCGACTTTGTTCACTCTGCTAAAGTAGAAAAACACGGCTCACAGTCACACGGCACTTACACCACGGCCTCATTTTCTGTGCTCGTGGTTGTTTTTTCTAAGAAAGACTTTCCAAGGATGGGAGGAGCGCTGCTCTACAAACAGCATTTGAGCCAAACGGGAAAATCAAAGGACTGAAAATCAGGTGACATTCACTGCATTGAGTCGCAGGTTTTTGGCGTTGCTGTTATTCTGCATGATGAGCACCAACAGCAAGAATCAACGGGGTGGATGTTTAAAACCTGCTTCTTGTTTTTTTGGGACATCAGAAGGACCGATGGTCGAGAACAACGTTCCCGCTGAACCTGCAGAAGCATAGCGATGCAGGCAGAAGCTGTTTGGATGGGTCCTGTATTAGACGAGCAGCAGAAGTGAGAGATTAGAGAGAGACAAACACAGCCAGAAGAACTGAGGGAGAGAAAATTACACGATTCAGGGAGGGGAAGATATAGCGCTGCACTTTTCTAACACTGAAAAGCATCAATGTTGAGTCCAGAAAAAGGTTTTAAGGTACAGTCTCTTATCTATCTATCTATCTTTGATGCATCTCACTACTTTCCTCATCAGGTGATTGACAGGGAGGATGGCCTAAGCCCAATCACACGGCTACATGCATGCATGAAACCAGCTTCCAGTTTATCCAACTAATGCACTAAATCCCACCTTAACAAGGCTGTTAACTGATATAAGTCCAGTTTATTCATTTAAACTGCATCTGTGGCTCTAAATACACACACCTTCTCTGAACGGCGTCTCTATGTGTTAATTCGTGTCTCTGAGTGTGTGTTTGGGGTGCCTGTATGTGAGCACACTGCACAGCGTATATAGCTTTTTCAATAACCAGCAGGTCATCCGAAGGGTCATCCACACTTGAGCCCACAACCCTGGCTTTGTGCGTGCAAGGATTTCTACAGACGGACTACAGAGCCGCGGAAAAGGCACGGGCTGAAAAGCAGGCGAGATGAAAAGCGTCTCTTTCTCTTATAAAGAAAGGAGATACAGCTGAGTCAAGAACGCTCTGTCACACACACACACACAAACACTCTTTTGCTGCTGCCTCTGAAAGCAGAGAAGACACAGTGTGAGGAATGCAGGGGCTTTGAAACGTGGTGGAAGGCAGAGATAACACACAAGATAAATATATTACCCAGACATTTATATGCAGTCATGTGAAAAATGAAGTAGACCCAAAGATTCAGTTGCCTGTAGCATCACCTTTAGCTGCAACAGCTCGAAGTCACAGTTTTCTGTGGGATTTTGTCGTCTCTCGCGTGACTGTGGAGGAAAGGTTGCATCGTGCTACAGCGTTTCATTGCATTGAGGTCTGCAGTCTCAAAGTTGTCTCAGGGGGCTCAAGCGGCACATCGGACACCTCATGCTGTCAGCACGGTGGAAACTAGTTTGGGCCAAGCTTTAGATGTCAGACACGAGGCCTCACGTTTGCCTCCAGAACACTGTGGTATACAGAGGACGACTCGATGGCGCCGTGGTGTCCAGATCACCCCCCTCCACCACCGTGCTGACAGCATGAGGTGTCTGAGGTGCTGTTTGAGCCCCTTGATGCAACTGTTGTTGTTGTGATTTGGTGCTACATAAATAAAACCGGATCGAAGCTGTACTGGTTTAGTTTTTTCTCTAATTATACGTTAAGTGTGTAACTTGCTACGTGAGGCCTGAAGACTCTTGGGATGAATCTGCTGGGACATCCAGGAGAACTGTGGCGTTAACACACCTGGATGCTCCAGACCAGTAAACTCCTAAAACGTCTGCTTTTCAGTGTCTGTTCTCTACATTTCAGTTATATGTTTAAGTTTGTTCATCCATGTAAAGCTTCACACCCACCCGAGAGTGTCCTTTTACCCCCAGGTTTCACAACGGCAGCTCTCTGTAACATTACACATGGTGTTACAGCAGCACAGAACAATTTAATCCCTCCCTATCCTAATAAATACAGCTGCTGGTCACAAATACAATAATTCTTTACTAATGATCAAACATATTTAAACCAGCACAAACTTAGGGATATACAATACTGTCTGAAAGAATTCATTATTGCCGTCAAGCAGACATCGGCCCTTCTATAAAGGCTTTACTGCAGGTGTATTTGCTTTAGCCTGGTTAATCTGCAGGTTGAAGCACTGAAGAAGCCCATATCCAAAGCCTTGTGAGGCCTCAGTAACATCTTCTGGTCTCTTACAACTGAAGCCTAAATATATTTATTTATTTTTCATGTTTTTACTTAAAAATAATATTAAAAGACTTGTTGATAATTGTTTTTCACATGACTAACTGCTCACTGGCTCATTAGTTTAGCTCATCTATCTATTATATAAAACGACACACATGGCAAAACCTGTACCTTTAAAGCTCTCAGCACCACCAGCTGGATGGTCCCTCTGACGTTGCCCTCCTGTGACATGGAGCGCCGCAGCGTCTCCATGGCCATGTGATTGGGGCGTCCCAGTAGAGACTCTCCATTTACAGCCACCAGCTGGTCATTGACATGCAGGCGTCCATCCTGTAAAGCACAGAGCGGTTTGCTGATGTGTGCGTTTTCTGCAGTTTGCATTGCAGATATGTCTTTGCATGAACTCTGTCGACATGCACGAACACACGCGCCTGTGAGTTAATGACAGCTACATGTTGAATATCGTTTATTTATGCTGTGCGGTCTGACATTCTCTCTTTTCAGCGCTGGCAGGAAATCACTGAGCTATGATGGAGAGCTCACACAGACGCTCGCTCACACACACCTGTGGCCTTCACTGAGTGCGTCTGTGAGGTTAAACCAGCCAAAATGACTTAAACCCTGCACACACACATTCTCAAGGCTGTCTGACTTAATGCAGTCTCCACCTCATCGACTGAGACCTCCGTCAGCTCAGTCTGCCCGACTGCATCGGCAAGATATTTACAATTCCTCTGCAGCAGGCCCTTTCCATCTATTCCTGCCTGTTTGTGCACAAACACTAACAGCTGCGTCCGGTGCGAGGGTGTGTGTGCATGCGCCGGTCAAACAGAGAAGAAGAGGTCAAAGATTAGCGGAGCAGGATCACAACCAGGCCTCAGATGAGAGTCTTGTGTGCAAAGATGTCCACGTGGGATGAGGCTCCTTTTCTGTTCATTTACACTGTGATTGGAACAAAGAAAACATCGCACTGTACGGATAAAGTGATTTACATGAGTGTATGCATGTATGGGAATACTGCGTCACCTTGTAGGCAGCTCCTCCGTGTATGATGGATTTGATGAAGATTCCCAGATCCTCTCCCGTCTCCCTGGACTTGTTCCCTTTGAGGCTGACGCCGAGCCCCGCCGAGCCGGTGTCGTTGAGGGGCACCTCAAACATGAGCTGCTCCTTTCCATTCTCTGAGACCACGCTCGGCACGCGGGACACCTCGTCCCTCTGGAAGCGGCAGAGAGTAATGGAGGCAGAAGAGGCGAGATGGGGATGATGAAGGGAAAGGGTTGGGAACGGGGTGAAGGCAGGAGGGAGAGGGTTAGCTCATTGAGCTTGAACAGTCTTCAAAAGCTAAACTAAAAGCTTTTCCACTTGAGAGAAACTACCAGGTGCTTTTGAACTAAATTTCTCCCCAAATAAAAAAAAAATGTAGTCAGAGTATAAAAGTTTAAAAGAAAGAAGCCATTTGGACCGCCTGCTTTTATATACCCACCTTTTTTTTGCTCTCAAGTCTGCAATATCAATAAAATGACCTGCGCATTTTCACGAGGTAATTGGAGAAGACGACAAACACAGAAAGCCAGAGAGACTAAAGCAGGAAGAGCAGAGTGAATATAATGAGGCTGAAATAAGAAGCAAAGACAGACCATATGCATAAAGACTATCATAAAGCCAGAAAGCAAAAGGAAAAAAACTGCATATTATGAAGAGAGAGAGATGTGTCAGTAATGACTGAGTGTGAGGGAGACTTAGTGGCACAAAGACCGTGAACAAAGACAGCGAGCAGATACTGACAGTCAAAATTATGTGATGGCTCAGCGGGAGAGAGCGAGCTGAGCTTCACAGCGTATGGATGATACTGTTTACTTGATCCTAAGAGGAACAACAGGTAAACAGTAGTTTTTTATTTTTCCAGAGTTTCAACAAACACAGCTGAGCTGATGTCAGGGATGGACGGTGGTCCGACTTACTGACAACAGCTCAGTGACATTCATAATCAATTACACCTGCAAAGCTACAGTTCATCACCAGTGTTGGTCAAGTTACTTGAAAAAAGTAATCAGTAACTAATTACCGATTACTCCCCCAAAAAAGTAATCCCGTTACTTTACTGATTACTTATTTTCAAAAGTAATTAATTACTTAGTTACTTTTTAAAAACACGATTTACACCCTGAGTAGGTGATAAAGTGATAGATCTTTCAGCCCAATTCTACTTTTTCTGCATAATCCATCATACAAAATGTAATCAGATGGAAAAGTCTCTTTTTAAAACTTGTTTTATTAGTTTTAATCTTTTAACTTTATGCATCAAGCAAACATTTAATTATCTGCAACATTCTCTGACTGGAAGAAATTAGTTTAACATGTAAACCTATTTTCTGCACATTCCAGCTCATAAAATAAAATATTTTTTGTGTTTACACTCAGTCTTTGAAATAGATGCAAGTAAAACACAGCAGAAAATAAATAAAGTCAAAGACTCAGCGGTCCTGTTGCTCTATTTTCACCTGTAAAGCAGGAGTGGGGCAGGCGGAGGTTTACCCTGGTGCAGGTGTGCCGCGGTCAGTGGAAGAATCCGCGAGTTTCTCTGTGAGTTTCCCATTACGTCGTAGCTACTCGGTGCTTGTTGGAAGTTTAGGGGTTTTTTCTCTGTAAAAAGAAGTTTTCTTCCCACGCACAGCGGACACTAATGTTTTTGTCACTTTTTATGGAATCAAACTCAAAGTAAGGTCAGTACTTCCACGCTGTAAACGCTGCACGCTCATACTCTCTCTGCACTCGATATATGATCCATTGTTGATCTGCACACAGCTGTTGTCACGAACGTCGCACTCGCTTACGTCACTGTCATGAGACACTCTGGCAAAAAAAATCACGGTTTTAGTAACGCAGTAACGCAGCGTTCCTACGGGAAAGTAACAGTAATATAATTACCATTTTTGCAATAGTAATCCCTTACTTTACTCGTTACCTGAAAAAAGTAATCAGATTACAGTAACGCGTTACTGCCCATCTCTGTTCATCACACACCTGCACATATAACCGACAACACAACACAAACATGTCATGTTTACGCACGGAAGATCCACCATCATCCCCAGCATCATCATCGTCATCGATTGAGAGAAAACAGGAGGATGACTGTTCTTTGAATAAGTGCACGTAGGTCTAGGTTCAAGTTAAACAGCTGATAAATGTCACAAGTTTTCAATATTACAGCAGTTCAGCTGATATCTGATCACTTATTCTCACTAATCATGGTGGCTAAAGCAACCTGTGCTATATGTCAACATGCAAACATTTCTTCACGCAGCAAGCGAGAAATCGTCCTCCCATAATCAGCGATGCCACAGTGAAACAGCCCACAGCTAAATCCACATTTGTAAAATCTCATCTGCTCCTACAGGTCAAGAAAACAGACAGATCTGCATGAACAAACCTCACAGCTGGAGTAAATCGCCGGGAAGAACTACACACCTAATTTCCAAAGCTAAAAACACACATTTTATCCAAGCACGGCGTTTACAGATTCATGTTGCACAAATTCTCTTCATCGTTATTCATTTTAGACTCGTTTACACCAACGTCTTCCAAAAAGGACCGAACAACAAACCCAGAAAACTGGAAACTCATTCGGCTGCTTTTTGATCGATCATTTCAGGTGCAGTCATCTTTAACTTGTGACCCTATCAGACAATAAAAGGTCGTAAAATCCTGCAGCGTGATGACATCATAAATATGCTAATGAGCACAGATGTCACTGGAGCAGACTTTAGCAGCTTTCTGCACTGAGGACAGAGACGGTACATCTTCATACATATCTGTGCGTGTGACATCTCACCTACAGCAGAACATTTAGCACAATCTGCAGAAAATACCACAATACGTATGCATTAGCATTTAGCTAACAGACACACAGAGTCCAGGCCTGGTTTATTCGAATCGTATCTGATGCAGGGACACTTTTTAATGACACTGTGTGTGTGTGCGTGCGCGTGTTTCCTGTTGCATGAAAGTTTCAGTGGCTGCAGCTTTGTGTCGTCTCTCTCCATGACTGTCTATACTTTCACATAAATTACTGCATTGATTTGTCTGTTTACACTATATATCTGTGAGTGAGTCCATGTCTGTGTGTATGTGGCTCTGCACACACATGCATTAAGTCAGCCTGAGTCTGCCTCTGTGTGTGTTTGTTTGGGTCAGCAGTGTCAGCTTTAGACACTGTTTGTCTGTGGGGATTGTAGGTTTAACAGCGTTAAGCCGACAAAAAGTCCTCTGCTCTGCAGAAAACTGTTTTCCCTGCTGGAAAAACTTCCCCATCAGACTGACTGTCCAGACCTGATAGGAAGCTTTCCGACCTTGGAAAGAACTTCAAAACACCCAGAAGAGGAATGTTAGCTACTTTCAGCACATAATTACAGTGAGGATTCATTAGGCTGGAAAAGTCCATCCAAAGCAATGCTCGTGGTTTGGCAACTTTTCAGTTTTTCCGCCGGAGCTAAAATGTTTTTATTCGGCTGATTTCGCCGCGTCCTTTTTGTTATTTGTGATTTCTCACGCTCGGCACAGAACAGAGCAAAATGAATTTAGAGCAGAGGATGGATGCTATACTGCAGCATTTCTCAGATAGGGTGGGGAGACCAGGACCACCCACAACGGTGCAAGACGCTTTATGGAACCTGACAAAAATATGCAAATGTATGTAAAGATGGTTTCTGGGTGAGGAATTCGATTTCCCATAAAATAAGGAGCAAGCGCATCCTCGGAGCACGGAGGATTTAACAGGTAGTGAGATTAAAAAAAAGAAAAGGAAAACAAAATCACCAAAATTTAATCGAACATTTCTATTATTTCACCTTCGTCACTACGAGCGGCGGCTACATTCACATGCACTACAATAATAAACACTACTGCGAGTCTGTGGGTCCGTTTGACGTTTGTAGCCACGCAAAGGTCTTTGCTCCTTAAACTCTATCAAATCCATCCACTTACAGGAAAAGCTGTTTGCATAGCTCGCTCCTCGTGCTGGTCATTCAACGTTTAAATGGGTCGCCACGACGATGGATCAACAAGAGGACAAGCTATTAAAAAGACAGCTTTGTTGGTGTGTTTGTGTGTGCGTTTTTTATTAAACTGAGCCGGGAAAACATGACAGAGGGAATGATGGAGAGACGCATTATGTGAAAACGAGTGTGAACAGTGCGCTGCTTCACCTCTGAAGGACAGATGAGCTGTTAGCCAGAGCCGCACAAAGATTAAAACACTATCAGGAGCGCGAGGTAAGACGAGCGGCGATCGTAATTTTGGTTATCGGCTGTGTTTGATCTGCTTTCACACTCGGCACTATAAATTGTGCCGTTCCTCTGTCTGGGTGCGTGTTTGCGAGGACACCTGCTTTCAGCGACGTGGTCTTTTAATGAGAATGGTGCACAGATGCCCTTCCACCCAGCCATGCTGAGGCTCTGTGAGCGTGTGTGGACAGCCCCATGCCGTGTGAATCACTGCCCAAGGATCCATTTTACAACAGTGGCCGTGTACTTAAACGTGGCGTTGTGATTACACAAGCATGCATACACACAAACAGCTGAGGTAAGTACTCCCAGGGACCACACCTGACAGTAGGGGCCGTGCTTCTGACTTATGAAAATAGCTGTCCCATCACTGACCACTCAGGATGGGCTCCTGTTGTCCAACCCCCCCACACCCTATTCTTCCCTAATGGTTGGAGTAAGAGCAGCAGCGCAAACCCCCACAGCCCCGTCTTAGTGAGACAAAGGAGCATTTACAATCGTACAGCAACAGGAAGATGATGAGGAGTGACAACAAAGAGGAAGCTGTGGAGGTTAACATGTCTGTGTGAAAGAAAGGAAACCGCTTGACGTCCACGACACATTTAATATACAGAACAAATCTCTGCAGAGAGGCTGGTTGGAATCGGGCAGTGTACTCTGGCTCATATCTGCCCGTCGCTGCCGTTCAACAAGTAAAGTAATGCTGCTAATACGGATTTCCCAATTAAAGGTCTGCACATGCAGGGCAAGCAGGCATGTAGGTGATGTGAAATCCACAGCAGGTGTTGGCGGCACAGGGTTTGTTTTCCAAGCTTACAAGTGGTCACGGGCCATCGTGTTACATTACGGGTCCGCGGTGCGAGCCGGGCAGCCTTCTGTTCACGTGCCGAGGATCCCCACATGAACACAGAATTGCTTTTTGGCAACGGCCGACAGCAGAGTGGTAGCTGCCGTTTTCCACACACGTTAAAGAAAATGCTTTACATGTCAGGCTGCACTGAGCACCTCTGACTGGAAGTAGGGAATGTGCTGATCCCCGCTGACACAGGCCGGAGAGCATATCAGAGTGTAATGTAACTATATTTACCTACAAATATTTAAAGGTAGGGACACGGGGGTAACAGGACACAAAGAAACGATGACACCATAAGTAAGTGCTGTAAGTAAGTGTTTACACAGTAATAATAGAACACACATCCTGTACATCAACATAATGCAAATTAAACAAGGATGTAAAAAGCAAGATTAGTCCACTCATAACAGAAAGTACAGCGTACACAACCATGAAATAACGCAGTACTTAAAACTACTTGCAGTATAATTATTCCCTGTAAAAAGGTCTTCCTGGTGTTACCGTGTGCACTTGTTTATTGAATATCTTGCTGTTTACAATAAAACTTGTAACCACCGATTGTGACGCTGAACTCACGAGGAACGTTTTTACTAAATGTCAGAGCGCGCGTGAGCCGAAGGGTATTTTCTCATATACCGTATTTACCGCACTAAAATCCTTTTATTTTCTCAAAAATCAACAGTTTGCCTTATAATCCGGTGACCTTATGTATGAATCCTGGTTGTGCTCACTGACCTCGAACCGATTTTATGTGCTACATGGCGCTCAAAAATCTGTCAAAAATGTTTTAGTCCGACTTTGCTAAGCTACGAAGCTGCACGGCTTGATGGATGGTTGGAGCATTACGGCTGCCGTAGTCAGGAGCCAGCTTCAGTCAGGAGATAATCCATCCACAATACGAGGTTAGTCATTAATATACTGCAACAACATGGGAACAGAGCAGCTGCAGAGAATTCAACATTAATGAATCAATGGTACGGAAGTGGAGGAAGCAAGAAGAACGAGCTGAGTAAAGTTTGACTTATCTGACTGTTTTGTGTCGATTAATGCGCCTTATAATCCGGTACTTAAGTTAACTTATATGCACAGTCAGAGGAGTCGCCCCCTGCTGGCCAAAAGACGGAATGCAGGTTTAAAGGCTTTAGTTTTCAGACATGGAATAAACGTAGGGGTCTGCTTGAATGAATAATGTGTGAGAGATGTGAATGACATCATCAGAGGCTGTGCACAAAGCTCAGTGCACGTGCACTTTCATCTGGCCGCGCAGACTAACCGCATGTCTGCAAATGAGTACGACCTCAGAATAAAGACCGTATCTTTGAGTAACCGCGCTGATCCCCACTGGATTGACACAACTGACATGTGTGAGTATGTGTGACACTCGTGTGCAAAGGCGTTCGAGTCACAGCAGTGTGGGCGAAAGGAAAAATGATGATGATGCTGCTAAACCTTCAATAAACACCAGCGAGATGTCACATGAGACAGAGAGCCAGAAAAAAAGAGGAAAGAGACGTGATACCCTTCTCGGCTGCTCTCCACTGGGATGATGGCAGCTCCTGCAGAGACACCAAGCTGCCAAGGAGCTTGTGTGTGTATATGTGTGCGAGTGTGTGTGCATACACAGGTCTCTGAGGGTGTAACAGATGGGGGATCTACTGTAGAGACTCTGTGAGGTCACATTGGTGACAATATCAGTGAGACGTAACACACACACACACACACACAGAAAGACAACAGACTGCAAAGACTGCAGCGGTGATGGATGAGGGATTATCAGAATGAGGAAACTGTTCAATAAAGTTGTTTTGTTTTGAATGTGCTCTGTCACCAGTTGCTAACTGTTTACTGATTTAAATGTCACTGTGTGTCTGTGTGAGTGTGGAGCATCTGCTGCTAAAAAAAGCATGTTTCCTGTTGTGGAAAGGAGAAGAGCAAAGAGAAGACGGCCGTGGAGCTCGACGAAGAGCAGATGACAAAAGCAGAACTGCACAACGAGCCTGCAGGAACCAAATGCAGACCAATCAGCCACACAGATTTCTATCCAGAGTGCACTTGTGAAGGGTTTGTATTCATATTGTCATCTACTGTGTCAAGCATACATGCTTAAGAGGTGGGGGACATGAATACTGGATTGTATTTACCACGACGGGAAGCTTTCACCTCACTCAGAAAGATGTTTCTGTTTTTTGGCTTTTTGACTTGTTAAACAGAAACGTTCCTCGTGCCACCCAAAGGTCCACTTTGATGTTTACTCTAGCAGGAGCCATTCAAAGCATACTTTTATGAAATCACTGCGAGTTTGAACACAACAGGGATTTATGTTTGCAATTTTACACAGATTTCACAGATTTGGATCAATTTACACGACTCGTCACATCCACAGCTTACTCTGGACCCCTTCGTGTTTCAACCCACTGAGTCATCTTTAAGCATCATTCAGTGCACATTCTGGAAACCACAGACCAACTAAAACATGAACGTCGTGAAAGCACGCAGCACATCGAGGAGGGGAGGAAACAAAGTCACTAGCACGCTGTCAGCAATTCCTGTAGTTTCTCTACGGCAGGGGTGCCAAACATAAGGCCCGAGGGCCAGAATCAGACCAGCACAGATTCCAGTCCAGCTCTCTGGAAATTGTGCAGAGGGGCAAAAATTTTGGACTCTTGTTTTACAGCTTTTCCTGCTGATAAAGACCGTACGCCAGAGTAATTAAATAATAGATAAACAACTATTCAATAAATGGGTCCACAGTTTTTTAATGGTGATCTTTGTACATTAAGAGAAACTTCCTGCTTTACAATCAGCGGACAGTCAAAGAAATAAGCTGCTTGAAAATTCAGATTCTTTGGAACTGAGATGTTTATGAATCCCCATTTATTTATTTTTGCTGTATCATGTTGTTTTTGATGTCTTTTTATTATATATTTCTTGTATCACATTTGATTTGAGTGTTTTTGGCAACTTTTTATTAACAACAGTGTTAATTTTATAAAACAAAAAAAGAGTTTTGTCCATAACATTTTGAAACTATGTCAAGTACTGATCATGTTGAAGAGACAGAGGTCTCAGAAACTCGTGTAACCCTATAATGCCATTGTGCTCACAGTTCCTTCATGTATTGCAGCAGCATTTCTCTAACATGTGGAGAAACAGAGACGTGCTGGTGAAACTTCTTTTTCTTACACCATCACATCTCCGGGATTAAACGTGTAGTTAAACTGCTTCACTCTGACACACAGAGGAGTTTCAAGCAACAACTCTTTGCAGGTGAATTGGACGAACCACGCAACCTTATTGGCAAGTTGTTAATCATCAGACACAGATTGGTTCAAGCCACATAACCCAAAGCCTCAAAATATGGATTATATTATGATTTCATGATCGTGCATGGCTCCAGCTGCCCTGCTCTCTGCTGCAGGATTCAGCACTGTTGCAATGAAGAAAAAGGAAAGCTGAAAGACGTTTGCCTATTTTACTTTATGACCCAAAATGTTTTAGAGGCCTTTAGCAAACTGGCAAAGGGTAAACGAGGAAGTCGTCAGTGACATGCATGAAAAAATAAACTGAACAAAAGAAGGGGAGGGAGAGAGAGGGGGAGGGAGGGAGGGAGAGAGAGGGCGGTGTGAAAAGTCTGGAAGCAGAAAAGAGCATCTTTGTCTCAAACATTAGTTTCAAGACACTAGCCAACTCAGCAGGCGTATGCTTGTTCATGTGCAGAGAAAATTAAAGAAAAAACATTGCTTTATGTTGTTCGCAAGTGACAATGTGTGTGTGTGTGTGTGTGTGTGTGTGTGTGTGTGTGTGTGTGTGTGTGTGTGTGTGTGTGTGTGTGTCTGTACAGAGCGCCAGCACAGCAGGATGTACACTTGCTATACTGTGGAATGTGTATTAAGATGATTTTATTTCACAGAAAAGTGACTTTGAGTAAGAATGTGTGTGTGTGTGTGTGTGTGTGTGTGTGTGTGTGTGTGTGTGTGTGTGTGTGTGTAGAGCTGGTGTAATGTCTTTGTTCTACAGCAAGCGCACACATTAGCACACAGCACCAGATGGTGGGCTAAAATGAGACAACGGAAGAGGGGGAGGAGAAGATAGACAAGATCCTTCCATCATTTCATCATCATCCTTCGACTGTTTCCTCTCCAGAAACACAAACACACTGACATAAATAAAATAAAAAATCGGAAACTTCAGTCATATCACAGTTTTAACAACGATGCAGGACGCTTTAGAAAATAGCTGGAACTGTGTGGAAAGAGTTTCACACGACTCCAGGTGTTTTTGTGCTTCAGATGATGATGGTGCAACGTTGTTTCTTTACATTAGATCAAGTCGAGTGATGGGAAATGTTATGCTTATCAAGCACTAAAAAATATTAAATACGTGTGTAAGACTTTATTATCCGGCCCACGACACGAGGTGTAATTCCCCTTTAATTAAGTGGAATTTCAAGGAATTTGAAATTACAATGTAATTATATTTACCTATAAATACATGAAGGCAGGCACACTAGAACAAGGCAGGTTTGTACAGGAGTAAATGTAAGTAATATTACATACTGCATAACATCACGTATTTCACAATTATCCTGTAAGTACATTTAAGTTGTGCCTAATTTCTGGTTCTTTTACAGGAAGTGCACGTAAGTCATTCTCAGCACTGCATCATTTCTTGGAAAAACATCGTTTCGCCATCTTACACATACTTGTACATACTCTGTACTTTGTGGAGGTTTGTTCCAGGAAAGGAGATGCTTCTTGACTTTGCTCCCTCGTAGGTCACACAGACACTTCAAACTTTCATGGTATTTATTTTTTATTGTTGGAAATGCAGAACTTCAACATCAACATATGTAACGCACACTTACCCTGTAAGATGGGAAATGCTGCTTGGTTTTACCATAAATTTTCACACAATTATTCCATTGTTTCTTATTCTGGTGCTCCTGCCTTTAAGCATTTGTAGGCAAATATAATTACATTGTAATTTCAAATAATATATCTTTAAACTCCATTTAATTACAGGAGTATTACACTCTTAGTTGCGAGCAGTACTCGAAAGTGTTACCAGAGCAGAGCAACGGATAAAAAAATGATTACGATTGTAACAAAAACACCACGTTCATAGATTCTTGATACTTTGATTCTTTGAGCAGTTATTTTGTTAACTATATTCCAAAAATGAGGAAAAGTGGCTCCAGCTGATGCACTTACAGGTGTACGAGGCTTCTGTTTCAGTGCGCTGGTGAGGGTCAGCAACGCCGTCCTCGGCCACGGCGAGTCGAAGCTTGCGGAGCTGTGCGAATGCTGCTTAAGTAAAATAACTCTCCAGCAAAGTGGGACGATCGTTCGGTTAATGAGGCGCGATAATATTATTAGAATTTCACTGTTTTAGGGGTTTTTGTTGTTGAGGTGATAAAAATGTAACCGCAGTGGAAAACACGCCGTGTCTATATGCAGCATTTATATCACCAGCCACAGAAAAGTGATCTAAAGTGCAGAAAGCATGAAACAAACACTGCTGCTACACTTACAGACAAAAGCTCGACTGAACTACACGTTTCCCCATCAGCATCAACCCCGTCTTTAATATGAACTTTGATCTTGTGATGATATTTCTAAATGATCTGTAATTCTGCCGCTACCTTTCTGACCCGGCCTGTAAACCATCCACTCCGTCACACTGTACAATTTTTTTCTTTTTTTTTTCTTTTTTTTTACACAATTTCTTTTTTTCTTTTAATTAATTATTTATTTAATTTTTTGTAATCAATTTTTAAATGTTTTTGCACACATTTTTTATTTATTATTTATTAACTATTTTATTTTGCATTAATTGTTTTATTTTTTGCACACAATTTTTTAAACGTATTTATTTTAATTATTATTTATTTTATTATTTATTTATTTTATTTTGTATTCATTTATTTATTTATTGTTGCACATATTTTTTTTAAATTATTATTTATTTTATTAATTGTTTTTATTATTTTTTTTATTAACTTCTGAAATAATTTTTGGGGGGTTTTGTTTCTCTACTGTAACTCTGTTTTTTCCCCATCAGCATCAACCCCGTCGTTAATATGAACTTTGATCTTCTGATGATATTTCTAAATGATCTGTAATTCTGCCGCTACCTTTCTGACCCGGCCTGTAAACCATCCACTCTGTCACACTGTACAATGCACTAATTAAACACAGAGACGGGCACTTTAAAAGCACTGGTCCCTTTTAAAAACTCTCACCGCTGAGACAGCTGCGCTTGATGACTACCACCGCCCTGAAATCCCTCGCCCGCATAAGCACACGCTGTTCTACACTTCAGCACATTAAAATTTCAATCAAGGAGTGTGTTCACAGCTCCATTATGCAAAACTGTAACTGTATTTGCTGCTCTTGAAAAGTGTTGTGACTGCTGAATAAATACCACCAGCTGTTAATTAGACAGAGGTGAATTCTAGTGGGGTGGACGGCCTGACAGGACAAGTGAAGGAGACAGAGAGACATTGGAGGGGAGAAAGGAGAGGGAGGCAGAGGAGAAGCTCTGAAATACTGCACACTCAAAAGGACGAAACCACACCCACACAGGCCAAAATGAGCAAAAGTGAAAGCGTGTCCCAGTTTCTGTGTCAGCAGTCCAAACAAACTCACACGTTTCTGTTTATTCACATATCTGTTAAACACATTCATCACAGATCTGTTTAATGTTTGTCTGTTTAACACTCTGCTGGTTTTAACACCACATCTGTCCTTTGTTGCTTTGATATCATTTGATATCATCTTATTCCCTTAATTTAGCATCAACTACTGAAACAGTTCCCGGTTCTCACAGTAAAGCAGGGATCTAATAAGACGTGCTGGGCAGACTAAATCAAACATTGTGACAAATATGAGGCTTCACTTCCCTCTACAGTGATGAAGGTGTAAACGTTACAGTGCAGTCCATTTTATATAATCAATAGCTCGTAAGCATTTATCTTTTTTGCTCCTTTGTCCATTTAAAGATGTGCTTTGTGGTTATTTACTTCTTTAACAGGTCATAAGAAGTCAGTTCAGTCATAAATGGTCTGAACCTTCATTAACAACACAATGAAATAAAGAGGTGCCCCTGAATCGAGCCTGGTTATGCTTCTCTCCAAAAACAGAATTCAGAGAACAATACTTGGCCTATGGGACACTGTGGGGCATCGGTGCAGAAGGACAACACTTTGGTGTTTGTGCTGAGTGAGTGTGTGAAGGAACAAGCAGGACCAATGGGAGTTTAGTTTCCTGAGCAGGTGAGACTTGAAGCTTAACTCACAGGAAAGACTATCAGGGTAAATGTATTATTTCCATCTTCAGTTCAAGCAGCCAGACGTTTTGGTTCTGATGTGTGATTTCAAATCGATTTCACAGGTTTATCAGCATTCATCTCCATTTTCTGTCCAGGGAAGCATATCACTATGACCACCTGCTCTGACCCATCCAGGGGTTTGTCCAGAACATCCCACGGCCGCTCGACTGGACTGAGATCTGGGGAACGAGGAGGCCAAGTCAAACACCTCACACTGCTGTTGACTCAGCCTGACTTGAAATGGCCAGTATGACCTCAGGACTGGTTATCCTAACCACTTCACCTGTCGACGGTCAGGATGTTGTGTCTGATCGGTGAACTCGGGTATATGGAAATCACACGTGTCGTCCCACCTGAGCGTGCACTCACGCTTTGGACTAAATAACTCGATCGGTGTTAAAGTGCAGTGTGTTTCTCAGGTTTCTCCGCTTCATGAGTTTTTCTCCTTTGCATGAATACAGCACAGGCAGACCCTCAGTAAGTGCAGCTGAACATGTTGTTGTTGTTTTTTACACCAACACAACATAAAGGAGAACATAAAAACAATGACGCACTCCACCTTAAACCGGTTCACGTCTGTTTTTTTTTGCAGTATATTATTATCGAGCAGTAGAGCGATTCTGAGTGGACACGCAACAGGATGACAAGTGCAGACCTTCAGGCACACATCTCAGAGAGGTATCCCTGGCAGACTGTCATGGAGTTCAGACATGCGTACATGGTGAGTGATCACATGTGCACGCACAAACACATCGCCCCGCTTCCTGTCTGCACAAACAGAGTTTCCTATGGGGCTCAGGGTCACAAGCTCACGTCTGTACGTGGAACTTCCCGGCAGCCGTTGAGGAAACATCAGTCGACGCGAGTGGAAAGAGACACAAGAGGGAGAAAGGCATAAAAAGCAACATGAAAAGGAAGAAGACGTAGGAAAAATGAAGCGGCGTTGTGAGACGGGCGGACCGGAGACAAAAGCAAATGTGACCAAATGAAAAATGTGATCTCTGTGCAGTAAAAATGATAGTTATCACCATCTGTGACAGAGCCACAGGTGTGCAGCACAACCAGGATGAAAGCAGAAGGGAACAAAATAACAAAACATTTATAAAACGAGTCACGGTGTCGAAGAGCAAATATCCTAAAAAACCATCAGGAGACAGCAAAGACAAAAAGAGCAACAGTTGTGATTATGAGCAAAACAGCTAATCATGCAACGTCAGAAAAAGATGGAAAAATAGAATCAAAGTGGTTTAAAGACGTCTTTATTGTTAAAGGCAGTGATGAAATTCAGCACAAACAATGCAGCAGAGGAAGACTGGAAGGAAAGACCCGATAATCTGAATAATATCTGCTTCACGACGGCCTCAGCCGAGTCGTCATGATGACGTTATCTGAAACACTCGGTCACATGACTGCTTAGTTGAGTAAAAAAAAAAAAAAAAAGGAAAGGCAATATCACTGAACAGGAAGTGTATCATCTTTTAGGTCACGCATCATCCGGGCAAGTCTGTTGATCGGACCAAAAACAACATTATGAAAACAAAATCGTTAATAAAAAGCCGGACAGCGCCCCTCTGAGCACGTCTTTCACTGTGACTGGCTCTTACCATTTCTCGGGGTAGGAACATGTCTTCCTGCCGGAGGACCACCAGAGACACGCTCTCGCCCTGCCGCGTGCTGCGCAGCATGCACACCAGCTCCTCCTGGCCCACGCCTGTGATATCCACACCGTTTACCTACAAACGCACACACAGAGTCAAGACACCGCCACCATCGTCCCCATCCTCCTCCTCCTCATCGTGTTTTCTTATTCTGGCTCAGACTGTGCTGCACCTCGAGTATGCGGTCTCCAGACTGAAGACGTCCATCTTTCACCGCAGCCCCGCGGGGCAGAATGTTTTTCACTAGAATCGGACCGGGACCGTGCACCGAAGAATCTCTGGTCACTACAGTAAATCCAAGACCTTCTGGACCTACACACACACACACACACACACACACACACACACAAATGAATGAAGAGGTGAATTATAGCGAGTAGCCACAAGTAACAGCTCTTGGCCTATCCTGACACAAATATCCTGTGTAGCTGCCCTTGCTTCTCTATTTTTATTCCCCGAGACTGAGAGTACAAATTTTACACTATAGCCTTCCTACACACACACACACACACACACACACACACACACACACACACACACACACACACACACACACACACACACACACACACACACACGACCTAAACCACTCTTGAAAGCTCAAACAGTGTTGTTGACTCAGCTCCTGACTACATACTATAAGTGTGATAATTCAAAGCCTTAAGAGATTGCATGCGTGCATGTGTGCATGCATGTGTGTGTGCATGTGTGTGTGCATGTGTGTGTGTGGCTTTAAACCCTTCAGCTACAGCCGCAGTTAGAGTTCCTGCAGGTGTGAAATTGTTTAAGGTTTGTGGAAAATGAGGGAGAGATGAGAAAAGGGCACGAGAGGTAAGAGAGGAATGAGTGAAACAAAGTGGAAACAAAGAGTGAATGTTCCGGAAACGGGGGTGATGAATATTAAAACACTAATCAGTGAAAAACATGTGCACAAAATGTGCACGAAAGCATTCATACACATGCATGCGTGGACAAAAAGGCCACACACAGACGCAGGGACTGGTTGAGCGCTTTATAGACCTCATTAAGTCTAGTCTCTTTAGCAGCGCTAAGTCAGCAGTTTGGGCCAGTATGAATTCATATCAGCAGAAATGAACAGATCAATAAAGACTTAATAGACCCTGAAGAGAGAGCCTCGGGAAGACGGAGAGAGGAAGGACTCTAAGCCAGAAAACAGTGAAAAAGGAAACTTTTTATGGAGAGAGAACATCTGTAGAGACATGAAGAAATATTACAGACGCTGATTAATAAAAATCCAGAGTCACAGAAAAAAACCCTAAAAGAGACTCTCGTCTAATTTTACCTGAACCTCAAACTGAGAGCACACACGACTCCTGAAGAGCTACAAAAAGTCATATTCACAGAAAAATGATGAGTGAGGCTCGTTCTGTACACAGGTGTGTCGCACCTTTCTTTAAATCGATCCTTAGTCTTCGTCCTCCTCTCTTATTGGCCATCAAGCTAGAGAGGGCGGGGCTTTTCTTCAGGAGGGGGCTCTCACTTTTCCCCTTCGGGGTCTATTTGAAAAACAAGCAGCAGTAAATTCATTGTTTCACATTTCAAAACCCCAAACAAGAGTGTGGCATTTATTAAACAATATATCTGTTACAGCAAAGTCTAACACACACTGGTCACCTTGGAGTCGCCGTAAAAGCAGCTCATAGAAGCTGCTTTAAATTTAAGATGTTAAACATCAAACAGGTGAGAAAAAGATCTAAACGTGCTGGGAAAAAAACAGTATCGATAAAGTCTGCGTACGGACGCGTGCGAGTCTGGGGAACAGTCCATCACATCTGCATGACAGGAAAAGATAATCAGCTGCTGCTAAGAAACTGCTGCCGCAATGCCAGCTGTTTTAAATGTCAGCCATGTCACCATGGTGATGCTGACGACAAAGTTGCATCCGTTTGTGTTTTAGGACTTGATCGTTGTAGGAAGGAGGTCAAAATAACACGAGGTTTGAACCCGTTTCTACAATTACAGCATCTAAAGAATTTAAAGCAACCCAAAAATAAAAAATAGTATATTTAGCACTCGAAATAACAGACCATGGGAAATATGGTCTGTCTTTAAGGAGGAGGCTGGAGAGAAGTTAGCACTCGCTCTAGAAGGAAAGGTGAGGAGACCGAAGCTCAAGCCCGGGCTGTATTGTGTTTGCCTGTGCACACATTAATCATTAAAACTGCAAACTTTTTACAAAGCGTGCACGACAGATGCAAAGTCTGTGTCAGTCTGTGGATGTGCAGCAGAGGAACTTACACTGAAACCCGGCTCGAGGCCGGCCGTCTCTTCCGCCAGCCGCACGGCTGAATTCTCCGAGGGTTTAAACACAGGTTTGGCTTTGACAGGGGGCGGAGGCTCTTTGGTGTTTCGGGGGCTGCCAGTGGGACCGGTATTATTGCCAAACAGCTGACCAATCAGACTCTTCTCATAGCGCTCTCTGTTGAAAGAAGGCACGACTTCCAGGCGTACAACCGGGGAACGCATCGCCTGACGGAACACATCCTGAGATCTGAGAGGACGAAAACGAGGAGAAAGTTTTACTTCAAAGTTTGTAGCACATTACGTGCACAACAAGTGGCACACGCTGAACATTAAAAGGAATCATGTCATTAATCACAATTACACAGGAAGAGCAGTTATCCATCTCTGACACAAAAACTAATTACTGAAGGGTAGATAACTCAATCAGGAGAAAAATACAAAAAGACACATGGTATAAATATGATTATGAATGACAAAAAATGTCAATTAATTGGTAATTAATATAAATGGGATATCTGATTTTTGCAATAGGATCATTCATCTTAA
Source organism: Rhamphochromis longiceps (assembly GCF_057381845.1). NCBI lineage: Eukaryota > Metazoa > Chordata > Actinopteri > Cichliformes > Cichlidae > Rhamphochromis > Rhamphochromis longiceps. The sequence continues at coordinate 37,999,206 of NC_140572.1, forward strand.
AAGACTAACTTTCATTTCTAAGACTGGCTGGTGCTGCTCTGACAAGTAAGCAAAGAAAGCTGATGTATAATCAGCTAAACAGGAGTTTAAACTAATGGCAGATTTTATATTTCTGTGTGCAAAGGTTAATTCTGACATAAAGACATTATAACCTAACCTGAAATATAACATCCGCACATTTTACAATGTGCCACTGCTTACTGCTGGCTGTTCTGTGCATCTCTTAATGTTTTTCTCAGGAGTAAGACAGGAGACAACACCGAGCCATGACACCTGTGCAGAAGGCCATCATAATCTCATGATCTATAAAAAAACATCATTTTGCAGGGGATTCGTCTACATCAGATCCCAATAAGTACGTTAGGGGAACGGTTGTGTCAGAAGCTGCAGTACACACCATTATTCTCCTCAGATAACTGACAGAGCAAATCCAGTTTATTAGCATTTTATTGGGTTACACACGTATCGTTTCCCTCCCAGATTACGAGCGCATTATAATGATTAGAAATAACCGTAACCAGACACTATGTTTAGAAAGTCCTGTGTGGAACCTAATAAATCACGTATGGAATTATAATGATTTTTTAACTACTTAAAGATCCACTCAGGTGGAGGAGTTTCCACGTAGAAGACTCAATCGATAAATCAATAAAGAGTCAGCCATCATGGAGTACACTCACTGAAACACCTGCGTTCTTATTTATTTAGTTATCTTACTATGAAAACATCCAATCTGGGACAGCAGTGCTTAGATTGTCACAGCCAGAGGCTCGGTTTATAGAACAATAAAGATCAAAATTAGGAAATTAAAATGTGAACGGCTGACGGGGTTTCCTGGGATCTCATTTCACACCCAGTCGTCTTTCCAGACTTAAGGCCGCCACCTTTATGTCCTGAGTGGGGAGCGTGTGTCACCGTCTCCCACACTGCCGTTGGTCCTGCCCCAAACTGCACAAACACGGTTCATCAGTCCTCTGAGAAACGCAGAAAATCGTAAAAGCTGCGACTGATTTCGGTGCCTTTACTCTTTGGTCTTCCAAATACTTCAATCCAAAACAAACATCAGCGTTCTGACATTCTGTGCCTGCAGAAATGTACAACTTCAGTGGATCTCCCACAGTAACATTAAAACACTTCCCACTGGACTTCCCGACACGTCCACGCTAAAGATGTGTTAGTGGGAATGTGTCTATGATATGTTGTCTTCCTGTGCTGGGCTCTGAGGAAATATTATTTTTGCTCTGTTGTTGAAAATTAAAACCACAGTTTGATGTTTTTTTCTAAAAACATCTGGGAACACCTTTTTTTACGAGCAACATCAGACGCAGCCGTGAGACTGGCTGCTGCTAACATCAGAGAAACCGCTCTGTGCAGCTGTGCTCAGCAGACCAACGTCTCAGAAAGCACAGCACGATGACCACGCCCGGCTCCTTTCTCGTCCCGTCGTTGAGTGAATATCATTGCTGTTACAGGGTCAGTGCTTTGTCCTCCATCACTGCGAGTCTGCTCCTGAGTGCAGGGAGCAAACGTCACTAAATCTGGTGTGAAGAAGCTCAGTTTCCACTGATAAAGTCAGATTTGGCAACAACAGCATGAAAACTTGGACTCCACAGTCACAGCTGATGGTGGGGGTCTCCGTGCTGAGAATGTTTTATTGGAACATCTTGGGCACTAATATCAAATCAATCATGGTACCAATTAAAAGCCTTTATGGATATTTTTGCTGACCACACGGATTTCTTATTGCCGTCTACTAATGGACACTTTCAGCATGTCACAAAGAAGCAGTACTGTCAAACTGGTTACACTGGTTACTGCTAACCATATCTGATATCAGGAGCTCTGCAGCGCAAGTGCTCAGCTGATAAAGCCGCATAATTTCAATATAGACCAACATCTCAAAGGAGGCTTCCAGCATCTTGTTAAATCTGATAACTAATGTGAGAGTAGGGCAGGCCCACACCACGTTAGAGTCCCCCTCTGTGAATACATACATGTGTAATACACATTCACGGCAAACTGACTGAGCATCATATCTGCCAGGATGCAAAATCACAGAGAAAACTCACAGAGACTTCACAGGACATCCAGGAGAGCTGAACATGTCAGTTCACTCATTCAGAGGGAGTATTGTAATATTGAATCATACTAATTATTAAAGTCTCTAATATTAGCAAATATGACCATAAAAGTAGACCTTTGTAGCCCTCATGCCTGCTGGCGGTTCATGGAAATCTATGCTTTTATATTATTATTACAAATGTAAATCCAAAGGCCAACATCTGCACGGTGTACGATACAGGAAGTGAGTGGATGTGTGGGCTAATGGGCGCAGGACGCCACCACAGGGCAATGGCAGTGGATATGATAGCTGCGTGTGTGTGTGTGTGTGTGTGTGTGTGTGTGTGTGTGTGTGTGTGTGTGTGTGTGTGTGTGTGTACACATGTTTAGACATGTTTGTGAGGACAGCAAATTGGCATGCTATTATACTTATGGGGACAAAACACTGGTCCTCATGAGTTTGAAGACATTTTTGAGGCTCAAAATGTGGTTTTAGTGTCAGGATTACAATCGGGTTATGGTTGGGTTTAGGCTGAGGGTTAGGATTAGGTATTCAGTTTTGAAGGTTAGGGTTCAGGTAAGGGGCTAGGGAAAGCATTGTGTCAATGAGATGTCCTCACTAAGATATGAAAACGTGTGTGTGTGTGTGTGTGTGTGTGTGTGTGTGTGTGTGTGTGTGTGTGTGTGTGTGTGTGTGTGTGTGTGTGTGTAGACATAGCTTTCAGGGGGATCAGTGGACTTTCTGTGGCCCACTTTTGCAGGATCAAGCTGCATATCACAATATCACACCTGCCATGACGGAACAATACTGAGAGAGCATGTGTGTGTATGTGTGTGTATGTGTGTGTAATACAGTCCATTCAACTTTGTTAATGCAGACTGACGATATATCACATGTAAGATTAAGGGTGTAATACAGGAGAAAAACTGTCCGTGTGTGTGTTTGTGTGTCAGCGAGTGCACAGGGGGCTACACACCTGTCTTTGAACAATAGGTACAAACCTCAGCGGTGATAATCCATTTACCTACAGTACAGCATAAAATACCTCACGCGTAATCTCATTACCACAGTGAACACTGGACAGGAACTGTTGTGTGGACTGAATACACAGTGTAATGTGGTGCAATCAATATAATATCCGCATCTGTGCCTGTAATCTGTGGCAATTGTTTTTACGGGTGTCTTTTATCATTTTAATGCTCTGTAATCACATTACATCTCTAAACACTCGTGTTTATGTAGCCCTGTTCAGGCTTCAGGGGCACCGTGAGCAAACTCCAACATTTGATCTCCAAGGTTGAACAAATCTTTCCTTTACACACACACACACACACACACACACACACACACACACACACACACACACACACACACACACACACACACACACACACACACACACAGATTAATCCAGAAGCAGCTAAACATCTGCCAAGTGTTTTTCTGCATTTCTTTGGATTTGCAGTGCTACCTCACAGAAGGTGAGACAGCAGGGGAAGACAGGTTTATACTTTAGTTTAGTTTTTTCACTAACTTGGTAACAATACCACAAATTAATGTAATTTTAACGTATCCAAACCTACTTTTAAAGTTAAGTGCGATTATATTGCTCCATTAACCAAAACTCACAGAAGAAACAGCAGCTCCTAAACGTAAAGCAGTTCTTTCTTGGTCCGTACACAACGTGGACATTAACTGTAACACGATACGCTGTGTTTATTTTATTCTACGGCCGTGCATTTATTCTAATAGAGCTGTACTCACTGGCTGAAGGTCTTGTCCATGAGATCGGTGTCGTTGATTTTCACGATGCACTCGTCTTCCTGAAACAGGCTGTCCTTTCTGGAGCGGCTCTCTTCCTCCACTCCACGGATATACAGACCAAGAGCCCTGACGGAGAACATGCAAGAACAGAGCGAGAGATTAAAGGACGTTTTCCATGCACAGGTTCACAAACGCACAGAACTTCTTGCATGCAGACAGACGAGTCTCCATATGGTTTACTTTACCACAGTTATGGTCATTTTATCTCCAAGCTCCGCTGTGGGTTTCTACTATAACTTACAGTCCTGTGAAAAAGAAAGTTTTCACAAGACTCCCTGTGGTCCTGTGAAAACACCCTGACTACTTCCAAAGGAATGAAGAGGGTAACTGATCATCAGCAAGTGTGAGCACCTCTATAAAAACAGAAGTTTGCTGGTCTGGAGCTTTGAAGCACGTGCCAACACGATGCCAGGGAGGAAAGATGGAAGCAATGAGCTTATAGATGCAGCTGCTGCTGCCCACGAGTCTGACAAGGGTTATAATGTCATTTCCAAATAATTTGATTATTCATCATTCTGCAGTGAGAAGTGGTAGATATTCAAGAAAGATGCTAACGTTCAGAGGGCTGAGCATCCCTGAAAATCCACCCCGAGGTCAGACTGTGCTGTTCTCAGAGACATCGCAAAAAACCCAACAGCTCCATCTCAGACTCGACAGGCCTCAGTTAGCATGTTAAACACGAAAGTTCATCACAGCATAATTAGGAAAAGACAAGTGTGGCGTTTAGAAGGGTCGCCAGGAGAAAGCACGCAACACGCCAGCATGGTTTAGGTTTGCAAAGTTGCAAAGACTCGAGATCAGGCCGAAGAGGAGATGCTTGGCTATATCGCAGCACATCAGTGAAGCACAGCAACGATAACAACTGGAGTTTTATACAGAAACAAATCCTGTTTCTCACAAACAAGTCATAAGATCAGCGTACAATCATGATTTAGTCTGCGCTTGACTGTGATGATGTAGTTTAAATGCATGCTTCTATGTCCGCCTGATTCTGTGCATCGCGGTGCATTACGACTCATCACAGGTGATTCTTCTCTCACTCAGCATTGTGTCTTCTATGAAAATGTGGGATGTGATCCCAAAATCGAAGAGAGCAGCACTGCATGTTGTTTATTTAGTCGCTGCTGCAAAGACTGCCTGCTTACCTCGGCTCCTTGAATGACTTTAAACACAGTAGTAACAATGTCAGGACATCTTAACGTTATCTGTATTAGACGATATAAACACCTTCAAACTTACAAACTGAGAGTGAAATGGTAATATGTAAGAAAATGGCAACAGTTCAGTACTCCGGGTCCTTAACTTGAACAAAATACAGCGTTTGATGATGAAAAATGCTGAAACTAGGTTAAAAGGTAACAAAGAGATGAGTGTGTGAGAAAGGAAAAAACACCGTGGAGCGCATGATGGGGAAAAACAGAGAACGAGGAATTCAAGCAGGAGACTGGTGAGGTCAGGTGAGTCATGAGAACAGTCATAAAACGTTATCCTGCTCTCCGTGAGGAAATCCCCATCCACTGCCCGACTGTCCCACACCCAAAGTAGAGCCCTGCATAGCTGTGCACTCATGTCTTCCTTTTCTTCTTTTCCCCACTGTGGGAGCATCTCTGGGTGTTTATGTAGTGCAGCGCAGCAAATAACAGGATTATGACGGGATGACTTTAGTATATGCTTTCTATGGTAATCTGACAGTGTCTCTGGGGGTTAAAGTAGAGAATTAGGGTTTAAATAGAAGGATGTGTGTTGTGAGCGCAACTCACCGTCCGCTGAGCGACGAGCAGTAGGGCACCACGTGGATTCCCAGAGGGCTGTCCTCTCCTAGGATCTCCACCATTCTGGTCAGGCTGTGCACACACAGTGAACACACACATACAGAGAGGAAGAAAACAAAATAATACAAGTTCAGTTACTCTGAAAGGAAGGGTAGCTTTGACGTAGCACAGCAACAGGAACAACTGAACTACTTCAGTTGTTGCACGAGACGAGAGAATCAGGAAAGTCCTGAGAGAACAGAAATCAAGATAAAAAGCTTAGATGTGCCTTAAAAAGTATCCAAGGTTAATCATCAGGCATGACACAAAATAAAAGGATTAAATGTTAAATGTGCAGACAGAGAGAAAACAGCAGGGCAGCCCTCACACACATGTGGTACCACCAGAACAAAAACCTGTGCCGGTCTGGGGAGGAAAAGTTTGGAGAAGCGCTATCCAAGATTGAAACGTCATTTTCCATGGATCCGTTCACTGAGCTAAAAATACTTTTTGTCGAGGACTTAATCCATGTCTGCAAACCCAGGCCGCAGAGGAGGCGATGCCAACACTCTAATCAAAGTCAATAAAAGTGCAGATTGCTGCTGTGTGCGCACGCCTGTCACAACTTTTATGTGGCATCCTTCTCTGAGGATTTCTGACTTGCTTTCAGTCTCTCAGTGTCTCTGTCTAGCTTCGATTATTCAAGTATGTATCTGCTTTACATTCTGCCTGTGTTTTAATGCATGTGTGTGCTGAAGTCTTTGTTTGTTTGATTAGTTTATCTATCAGCGCACAGCCATTAATCCTCTCCTGACCTTCTCTCTGCTCCATGCGTGCATGTGTGCGTGTTTTTAGAAGCCAGTTTGTCTGAACTTGGTTTTGTGCTTTTGTTCTGCCCTCCCCTCTCCGTCTCTGACTATCTGTTCGTTTTGTCTCCCTCTCTCTCTAGACCATCCATCCATTTGTAAACCCCCCACCCCCCCATCAACTGATAGCAGCACAGATGCTGATAAACTCCAGAGAGGGTTACTGATGATGCTGGATGGCAACAGGGAAAGATGCAAAGTGTAGAAACAAGTTCTCCCTCTCTCCTTGTCTCAGACACACACACACACACACACAGAAAGCTAATGCTGCCTCATCGCTACTCAGCAGATTTGAGTTTAATCCAGACAACAGGAAGTGAGACTGGGGAAGAAAGACAGAGGCAAGGACACAGAGTGGTGTTTAAAGATTTAGAGCATGCTCTCAGTGTGTAACCGGAAAACTGACTGGATCACACTGGAAACTGTCATTACACACATACCATTTCTCCATGTGTTGTTGAAGCACACCATTGTGTTGTATGTTAATAAGGAAATGTAAAGTGATGGGGTTGGTGCTACCACAGCTGCTGTCCCAGACCGCGACTGGTCATACCAGAGGTCATGACATGGTCATAAGCTCTGGTATGACCGGTCGTATGACCGTATAATGACATATGATTACATGTGATTAGGGTGACTCCTGGACATTTTTGTGGCTAATCCAAATGAGACAGGCCCATGGAATCAACTGGAAGGATAACATATCCCATCTAAACCAGTCACATCTCTGGATCCTGAAATAAATGCAGTCAGCATTAATGGAGTGTGCCTTTTCAAGCTTACAGTAAAGATTACTTCATGTACAGTTAGAAGAAACAGATCCTGTCTTGACCCGACTGCCACCCTGCGCATCATCCTTGAACAGTCAACTGAGCTGAACTCGAGCGTAAGTCAACTTTGTGGATTATGAAAAGGCTTTGGATGGTGTGCACAGGGAACCTTGTAGTACCAATGAAGTCGGTTAACTTCCTAATGAGTTTAAGATCCAGACTGGGGTGAGACAAGCATGCCTGCTATCACCATTCCCAATCCTGTGAGTGATTGACGGGTTAAAGAAGAAAATCACAGAAGGAAGAAGAAGCGGAGTGAAGTGGACACAGCTGGAACACCTGGATTTCAGTTTTTTTTTTACAATTATTTTTGAAGATTTGTCGTTACTATCTTGCAACCACCAGCAAACGCAAGAGAAGACAAGCGCACAAGCAGCTGTACGACTGAACATCCACAAAGATAAAACTGAGATCATGAGAGTAAAGCCAGGACCAAGGACGTTGGAGGACCCCACTGACGGCCTTCACCCAGGAGGGTGTTAGACTTAGTATGGGGAACGGTGCAGGAGTATATGTCATTATGATGACTGAAATTTTGAGCATTAGAGGACAGTTCATCAGCATACGTGCCCCTGCCACTTCATTAGGTACACTTTGAACTGCGTTACACGCGTCAGCCGGTTTGATCATCGTGGCACAGATTTAACGAGGTGCTGGAAACACTGCTCTGAGGTTTTGTGTGCTCAGAGAGGCTCAGAGTAGTTTTTTGATTTAACCATGTCTGCATGCCTGAATGCACTGAGTTGCTGTCATGTGATTGGCTGAGTAGATTTGCGTTGGTGTTATGAATGACAATGTAAAGTTGAGATGTTTTCCTGCATTAGTGATCACAATAATAAACTTAACTTTATTTAAAACAAACACTTACTGAGATTTTTCAGCCTTGGTCACAGAAAGCAACCGATACCGCCCTTCTCACATCACAGAATCAGTCTGAACACGGCATGAAAGGAGAAAGGAAGAGGAAGGAAAAGTAACACTGATGTATAACAGGAGAAAAACAGGGACAAAGGAGAAAAGAAAGTAGCGAGCAACCAAGGTCTAGAAGTAAAATACAGTGAAATGAAGGCGGGAGGAGGCACTGAATTAATCAGACAGGGCTAATGAAAAGAATTAATACAAGAGGGAAAATAACATCCACCCCTCCCTCTATCCTTCCTGCTGCTGCGCTTCTGATCTCTAACACTAACTACAACACAGGCACGCACACACAAACACACCGACGCACACAAACACTTCAGATCCATTTGCATTTCCTTTCTCGTTTTTTCTTCTGTGAGATGTTTGACAGGCTGCATCAATGCAAAAAATGAAGTCGGGGTGAAAGGGAGAGACAAAATGGGTGAGACTCGAGAAAGGAGAGAGGGAGCGCGACGAGAGAACAAGAGACAGAAAAAAAAGAGGCAAAAAGCAAAGAGAGGGGAGCGAAAGAGAGATGAAGAGAGCAGGTGTTCCCTTTATCCACCTGCCACTTCACTGATCCTCGCTATGAAAGACAGACACAGAGGAGAAATAACAAAAACAGAGGATGTGCATTACCAAAGCGCTCTCTTCCTCTCTATGCATTCCTCCCTCTCGTCTCATCCCTCTTCTTATTTATCCTGCTCTCTCTCTCCCTCCTTTTTCCCCTCAAAGCCAGTCTTTCAAGCGCAGAGCGCCAGAGTAAATGCAAGGCAGTGAAAATACACAAAAATACTACAGATAAGTGTGAGAAAATACACAAGAACTCAAAGTATAAAATAAATGAGAGCCTTCACAAACAAAAGTAGCAGAGATAGTATTTAATGCATAAGAGCAAAGTGCAATAAACATGAGTTTGTCACAGTAACAACCTCGATCAGATCGAAGGTGCTTGGAAAGCAAAGCGACGGCACAAGTTTGCTGAAGAGGTTTCACCTGGATTACCTACACAGACACGTTACCTTTGGGAGGAAAACCCTACAACTGGTGCAGGAGTATGAAGGGAATCAACCTTTATCAGACTTTTTCTGGGTCTATCGATGAGGAGGAATATCAGACGTCTCCTTCTTAAAAACTTCATCGTTATTCCTGGTTTGTTTTAAAAGGTCACACTGAAGAATCTCATCTAAAACACGGATGTCTACGCTTCAGGTCATGAACCGCTGCCCTGGCGTTTTCTCGCAAAAACAGAAAGATACAATTTTGAACTCACTGCTGTTTCATAAACACGAGTCCAGGCTCAGAGGAAGCAAAGCAGCCCCAAATCCCGGTTATGTCAGCTGCTCACAGAGCAGTGTGGTGTGGAATAAATACTGGTCATTTTTACACAAACTTCACAAATGTGATCATTTCATTTTCAAAGAGCTTCCTGTGCACACACATGTAAAACGCCTATGAAAGTTCATATATGGTTTAAATAAGCCGCTGCTACATGCTGGATGCTCTTCTGCTGGGGAAACAGCAGACAGACGAACACTAATATTATGCTGATTAATCTCTGAATGTAGATATATTGTACGTGACGTGGAACAACTAGATCCAGGCATCTGTAACTGGTAAGCGTGAGTCTTCTAGTCGAGGCGTGATGAGCTTTTCTGTTTATCTAGGAAAAAAGCGCCTGTTGTCTTTGAGGAAAGGGGACTCCACAGGAAGCTGAGATGTCCCAGTTTTCCTCTAGCAGTTGAATCCAGCCTACAGTTGTTTATCTGCACGAGCACGGATTCAGGAAGACTCTCAAAACGTCACATGCACACACGATGCGATCTGTGCATGTCGAGGAAACTTTGCGCACGCGTATTTAACAAACTGTAAGTGAGCCGAACGAACGTCTCAAATATTTTCAGACACGTGCACGGGAAGCTTTTCAAAAGTGAACAAGTCTGTGAAGCGGAAATTCAGAATATTGTCTGTAGATTATAAATTTTAACTTTAATTATTATAGTTTTAGATGTTCAAATTTCTCTGTATTTGTGGGTGGGCTGAAAAACAGAATATACACACATTTACATTATTTATAAATCTGGGTTTATGCTTGTGAATCATATTAAACGCATTTATAAACCTATGGAGACACATTTACTCTTTCCTGGCATCGTTACATCAAAACCACATTATTCAGGGCTCGTCTAGAGGGAGCAAAGACTTGTGCCCAGATGTTGCAGTTTCAGGATTGGAGACAATCTTTGCAGTACAGCCACTCCGGCCCTGACAGTAGCAATAATAAATAGTAGTACTACATTTTAAATGTAGTTTTCATTTGATTAACTTTGGTTTGATTTGAGCAAACATCTTTCAAAGGTCATTGTAGCTCGTAAAATCCAAGTTTCTTATTTTTTTCTGTTCTTAAAGCTGCATTCTCTGCGAGTTCCACCAGATGGCGATAGCCGGGGTTGCAAAAGAGCTGAAAGGTGAAACGCTGCATGTGTTCGCCCTAATTTAGACCATGGAGCCCTACTCTAAAAAGCATCGCAGCTTTAAAACTGCCTGTGAAGTTAGATTTAAAAGTTTTTTAGAGCCTGTTTGGTGCCATCGTGTCTGAGTACAGAGGATGACGACACCACTTACAGCTAATAAGTCGTACATTAGTTTATCCCAGAAAGCTACGTCTGTTCATCTGGACGTTACTTTCATCACTCCAAGTGTTTTCCTCAGTTTTTCTTAGCTGGATGATTCAGGAATGCTTTCAAATACATTACTTTGTGTTCGCTAACTACTGACAGAACCGGTAACTCTTAAGTTGTACTGAAATCATCAGTCGGCACTATTTTATGTAATTTGAATGCTTTTGCAGTAGATAAGCTTTATAAGCAATGTACCAGGATATTTGGTGTATGGCAGCATAAAGCATTCATAGCGTACTATGAACACAGACAAAGATGTTCCCGTGTGCGCTTCACATTAACTCCTCGACCATTTTGGGCTACAAAGAAAACTGAAATAGTTCCTAAAGGATGAGAAAGATTTTGTAATTTTACAGCCAACATTACAAAGTAACTCCCTGCAGCCTACATGACACCTGGGTGACAGGGTGAGGGTGTAATTTAACCCCCAGTTATATGAAGCTTGTCCTTCTTTTCTCAGTTCACAACATAACAGGTTTCTTACAGTCAGGAATCCCAATATCCTAAAAGAAATATGATATAACTGATACTTAAATGTAGACACGATGGCTTTATATCCAGTTCTTTATCCCTGCATCATTTCCATTTTCCTTATGACTAAGAAGGTCACAACAGCGCGTCATAAAAGGACCCTCGGTAATAAGAATAATCAACGCCGCAATCTCGGTTCAAACTTTTCTCCCCTGAACTGCAGGCAGAGACTAAATAAGCAGATTAGTATCAAAACACCAGCAGAGTAAAATTCACTGGCAACGAATGGAAGTGTTCGGTCCCCAAATACATATTCATACGCTGGTAAAGCAAGGCTAAACCTCTTACTTCCAGTTAGTTTTCTGCACTCGGTGAAGCCTACTTACCTCTTCAGCTCGTATAGCTTCTAAAACACCTCCGATACTCTGCCTGCCTTATTCACAAAGAAACATAATATAGCTGAAATGCTATTTCAATAAACCAATTTACAGTAAATCTGTTTCCCTGTATAAAAAGGACATTTTGATTCAAACGTAATGAGTTTTCTGGTGTGCACGCAGCGCGGTAAAAATTATGATGAGCCATAACCGTATTTATAGGTGTAGCTTCACATTTAAAGGTGCACGAATGCTCGCACGCAAACACACTCCGGGAGGACGACAACACGCACAAAAACACACACGGCGCACAAAACTCATACTCTGTCACAGGGACGCACGTGTTCCTCTAACGTATGCCTCTCTGCTCCAGTATTTATGGCTGCGCTCCTCTCATTTTGGACTTTTTTGCAATTTCAAGGATCGTTTCCCCAGCGACCACGGAAACCATTACATCACGTCTACATTACTCACAGATGAGATGGTTGGTGTGAGAAAAAAACGTTACAGAGAAAATAAAACAAATCTCAGCGGGTGTCTTAAATATTAACTGTTATATTTACTGCGCTGAACGGCAAAGTGTCACAAGAGGTAATCAGACTCAGGTTGTTCCCATTTAGTTTGCCCGTCCATTAATTCAGGAGGCAAAGTTGTGCGTTATAGTAAGGGCTGAACGATTATGGAAAATAATCTAATTGCGATTTTTTGCCCCAATATTGCGATTGCGATGCGATATGCGATTATTTTTTAAGGTCTTTGTCTTCTGTATTATTAAACAAAGACAAGCAATACATCATATAGTATGGCCAATACTATATTACATTAATTTTAAACTGTTCTTTCCTGGAAGACAGACCTCTGTTATGATGACATGAGGTGATGCATGAATTGATGACTGACATTTTTATTTAACTTCTTCAATCACAACAGTATATTTGAACATACACAATAGTTTATTTTTAGCTTACAAACATCTGAGCATAAAGTGCTGACAAGGAACCCTGGTGTAAACATTAAAATGAAAGTCAGTACAATGTGCAGATTGCAGAAATATACATAAACAAAATCAGTGGCTTTACCACACTCAGTTTTTCGACATCTGTGAACTACTAGACAGTCATTCAATTAAAAAATAATATTAAATAAATAAAACTAATAAATAAAAAATACACACATCTTACTGATCTCTGCAGTCAGTAACATTACACATAAAGTGCAAACATAATAGCAATTGTATAAACACACACACAAACACGCCTTTAAAGTTTAAAGGCGTGAAATTGGACGGTCTAGTTCTGATTAGCGTCACCGCTGTCTCGGTGGAGTTTAATAAACTCGGCCGTCTGCTTCTTGCTATCTAAAATATAACCAGACACTGGTGTAAATTCTCGACTGTCTCATACTTCTGTTTAATAAGTTTTCTGTTTGACGTTTAGTCAGCTGTGTGAAAACCAAGGAGGAACCCACCCGGGGGATTAATAAAGTTTTATTTTATCTAATCTAATAACTTTAATCTCAGCCAAACCGATTTACTCACGAACAAACAAAACACTGAAAAAAGCCCAACAATAACATTTTTAGGTTGTCTAAGTGACTTATATATTACGTTTAACCCGAGCAGCGAAACTCCGCGGTGATCTGAAAATGATGTGCCGGGAGTTGTGCCGCTCTCGGCCGCATCAGTAACCCTCGAGCTCCCGGCTAGCTGTCGAGCTGGTGGGTAGCAGACGCCTCTGAAAACGTCGAAGCACTTTTGCAAATATGGGATATCTTGATAAACCGAGCGGATATTTGATGTTTACACAACTACTTTCTCGCCTGAAAATATTTTAAAAGTTTATTTTGTGACCCTGAAAGATTAGTATGAGTAATTTTAAAACTTAGTAGCGGCCGCCATTGCTGGAAACTGGAGTTTGGCTGGGCCGCGCTATGAATTCTGGGATATGGTAGTAATTTGGACAGCCTTCGGCGCGTCGCTGTGACGTAATCGGTCTACAAATGCGGCCTCAGGAGGATGCAGCCCATGAATTTGGACATGTCCAGAGTATAATCGCAGCCTTTGCGGTTAGAAAATTGCACTTGATCATGTCGCGATATTATCGCAAATGCGATATATCGTTCAGCCCTAGTTATAGTAAGTCATGATTTAATGAGGACGCCATAGAAAGGCCGGGAAAAAAGAGCAGGTACTGCCCACATCTGTCACGGAGGCTGCTTCCGTGTCGTCTACGTGTGTGTGATCTAATTCCTGCGTGTGCACAGCCTTAAAAGCAGAGGCTAAGGTGGCACATTATTCTTACAACACATTCATAATTCTCCTTTACAGGTTAACTACATGTTGTCCTAACTGAGTGTTAACTGCACTCGGTAATAAACTTTACATTAGCGGAGGTCAGCGCTGCACACGGATCGCTTTGTAACAGCCGCTGACTCATTCACTGTCTTGGTTTTTATATTAGTCAGTCTGTTTGGGTGTGTGGGCACTTTCACGAGCGTTAACAGAAAGACGCGTTTGAATCCGTCTGAGACGTTCGGATCGAATCGAGAGAACGAGGAAACGAAGCGTACAGATACTCGTTTTCATTCGTGCCACGGCAACTAATGGACAAGCCGAGGAGAGTGAAACAGTTCTTTCAGGTAACGGCACGATTATCAGGCAGTTACTGTGGGACTTTGTTAGGCAAAGCAATCTTTTCAACAACGCCATGCAGGATTGTTCTGGAATAGTTGTGGCAGTGAACGCCTCGTCAGCCCACAAGAAGTCTGCGCTGCGACAGAAAGCTCTGAATTTCTCGTATCTGTGATCGTCACTAAATAAATCACACAAAAAATACGTGAAGAAACAGCGAGCTGTGGCAAAATGTAAGTATCACTATCAGTATTCGAGGGATGAATCATCAACCACAACAATGTTGGGCTTTCTTTAAACGTCCTTCATCTCTCAGCCTCAGCTGCCAATTCACAGGAAGTTAGAAAACTAGATAAAGTTGTTTACCTGTTAGATTTTAATCAGAGGACGACATTGTTATGAAACAGGAACTTTAACAGAGAAACAGGCTGGTGCTACAGTTCCACACAGAATCTTCATTTTTGTCGTGAATCTTTTCATTTTAGAACTTTTCCTTTGACTAAGCGGCTAAAATGGCACCAAAGGGTGGCAATGACGTTACTTTTCAGCACGATCCCAAACATGCTGAAACATGCAGTAAAAGCATTCCTGGACAGAAACACGTTATCACGGATCGGGCCTCCCAGAGCTCGGAGCTCAACATTATTGAAGCAGTAAAATCAGACGACAGGTTGCCTCAGAGGCTTCACACCATTTACCGACTTACAACTTTGTTAGAATTGTACCAACTCTGGTTTTTCTTACGATCCTTAAACTATTTATGTTTGCACGTTTCAATAAATTGCAGCATCCATTTCCCATTTTCCTACTGAAATATGAATAAATGAGCGGTGGCTCCAGTTTTTCATAAAGACACTCACTGCCATATTCTCTTAGCTGCAATCCCAGTGGTGTAGAACAGCCTGAGCGCAAATATACAACATAATTCAAACTGGGAAGGAGGCTTACTTGCAAATTTGATATAAGGTCAACGAGGACGAGGCTCAGGTAGCCTGTTCTCAGGATATTTCTGTGTTAAAGCTTATGGAACAATGAAATTGCTTTTAAATTGTATTCAGCCAAAAGAGAGAAAACAATGTAGAAAGCTGCAGCTTAGAATCTGCATTTCTTACTGGTGTTCGTCAGGGACAGATGAACCTTCACAAGCTCCCTAAAAGTTTTCTGGGAATCTGACACCGTCTTCCAGAAAATCGATTGGTCACTCTCGACTGATGGGTGTAAGGTAACCTGCCCCAGAGCAAGCCAAGAGTGCAGGGTACGGTATCGTGCTAATCTGCTCCGGTGTAAATGTAAACCATCTCACAGTACAGGCTTCTGTAGAGGGAGGAGCTTAATGCAGGGCTTGACCACAGAAACACACCTGGCTAAAGCCTCACCGTCAGCACTCCTGCACAGATTTGCAGTACTTTACAGATTACTGCGTATGCTGTGGACTGTTTCTCCCTGTGTTATAATGTGGCAGCCTGCCCTCCTCACTACCAAAACAAGCACATGTGCACACATGCCTAAAGGCCCAAAGGAGGCACAGGGCACTGCACACCCTGAACACTTAATTACTGCACTCATTAGTGTTTGCATGTGTGTCTGCCTGTGAAAGTAAAAAAAAAAAAAAGATGCAAGCATGTTTGTAGCTGTTTATTTTCAGCCCATGTGAGTGTGGCGGTCTCTGCATGGCCGTGTGCGTTCACTGAGTGTGTTTCTGCGTTTCTGTTTGTGACCCTGACCCTGTTTTGGCAATCTTTTGTAGTGAGCTAATGATGGAGCTTTTTGCACTGCATCTGCGAAGGCCTTGATCTGGATTAGAATACAGCTTTAATGAAGGGAAAGTAGGGCAGAAGTACACACATAAACAGAAGTAAACACAAATGTAGACAAACATGCACACAAACAAGAACTACCCTCAACCGCAGCCTCAGCACCCGGCAGCCATCCAGAGACACACCTGGGCATTAACAGGCTTTTTCTTCTTTTTTCAGTTCAATTCAACTTTATTTACAAAGCACCAAATCAAAACAACAGCAGCCTCCAGTCGCTCCACCACCATCTTTGCTGCTCTCTGCGAGTCATTATTCCATCTCTGCTCCAACCAGCTTCATGACCACACTTCTTTAAAATATATTTTACATGTTTATCAAGGTGAGCAATTAGTTCAGAAGTCAGTCACACACACACAAATACACACTGACCTTCCACTGAAGGGGTGTTTGGCTGGCCGCTCCACCCCTGCTGGCCTCTCCACAGTGGGACCAGCTGCCTGCAGAGAACAGACACAGAGCATGTATACTGTAGACATGTGGACAAATTAAGTAATTACGGTTTAAATAAAAGTGTAATGAGTGACTAAGCCAAGGAAGTTTATGTATTTTGATTTAAACTGTCTAAAATTCAGAGTTTAGAATAAAGAAATGAGTGAAGTGAACAAATAACAATTCATATATGAAGCCGATCCTGTTAGAAGAAGGTAAACGCAAGTGTGAATCACATTTATTATACCATAGTGTAAAGTTTGCATAAAGCCACAGGTCTGTCAGCCAACAGGACTGACCCGACTGCTTCTGCCTGTAAAGCTGTCTCATCATCAGACTGGGAAACGCACCTCGGCAGACCTGGCTGGGCTTCGGTCAGTGCTGGTGGAAAGGAGCTCTCGCAGGAACAGGATCAACTAAACAATGTAACTGGTCGATTTCTCCTCAGAGTAGATGTTTAAACTTCATAATTCATAATCCACAAAATCCCATTTTTTGTGAAGCGTAATACTTTTGGACATTTGGATATATTATCAGTCAGTCTTTAGTGACAGACTTTTCGTTCATTATTTTAATATGTTTTTAGAATTTAGACTTCTAAAACTACTCAAACTACACTTGCAAAGAACTGAAGATTTATTTTTATATGAAATGTTTATTATTATTTGTAAGAATGACCCAAACTCACATATGAATATTGGTGAATATCACAGGGGGACATCAGACCTTGGAGAGCATGCTTGTCTGAGCATATGGAGACAAACACACGCAGGTCAATAAGTCTCTCCGTTAGTGGTAGACACTAATGGACTCATATGACCTTTAACCTCTGACCTCAGTCCCCCCAATACTGCCACATGACCTACTCCACCTGTCAGAGACAGAGAGAGGAATAGATGGAACGAAGAGAGGCTGAGAGGAAGACAAATGAGACCAGGGAGAGGAAGAGCAAGGAAGAGGAAAGTCGGGGCGAGTCACGAAATACACGTAAAGTCAGAGACGACGGGTGACGCGACAAGACGAGGAAGGCAAGGTCACGTTCGCCGCAGAATGACAGATAGCAAACATATGTTTGCGGTTTGGCGGCTCGCAAATCAATTAGTCTGGCCTGGCTGTCGATGCCGTCACGTGAGCTTAATTAGAAACAGGATGACAGGTAACATTAATTATAGTAACCTCCTGTCATAACAGTCACTCGTATATTAACTGCAAAGCCTCTGGTGCTTAATTGTATGTCTCATTTAATAAATGTGTGTAGTAACAGCTTCTCTCACTCTGTGTCTCTTTGGAAGAGCAAAATATTAATTACAAAAGGCCACCAATGTATGTTACTTATCAGAGGCTAATTTAAAACAAGTAAATGAATCTGAACGAATAAATGTTTCTCATTATTCACACTGACACCAGCGCGTTCCTCTGAACACTTCTTCTACTTACAGACACTGAACCTCTTGCAGTTTGGAAACTGGAGTCGCTGCTCTTATTTGAAGGAATTAGCTCACTTTCATGCTGATAATCAGGTTTTTTTGAAACATTAACAATAAAAGTTCATTTAGTTTTTAGAGGTTAGAAGTATTAACAAAGCTGCAAATTCAGCAGTGTCAGTAAATCACAGCCCACAGAGGAATTAATAATTATAAGAAAATGTGAGACATTCCCACAAAGACGGACAGTTTAATTGGACGCAAAGTAAAAGTTTATTAAAAATAATGATTGAAAGATCTAAAGCTTGATAAGAAATGAAAGATATATTTATTCAATGACAAAGATTTATTTGAAATATGTTGAGGCCTACTGCAGGGAAAAATGAATATATTAGTCTGTCAGAATTGGACAGCTTAATCAATACTTGGAGCATTAATGGTTCTGCAAAACGTGTAGAATAAAGAAGCAGATTTTCCATTTTGAATCACTGATGGATAATCCTTGAATAACTATGCTTTTAACAAATGGCCTGCAAGCGTTTAGCGTTCATGGTCCAATCTAATAATTGCTAAAAGCGGATAAAAAGAGCAAACTATTAGTGATATTACTAATTATTGAATGACCAATCAGGCTAAGTGTTCCCTGAAAATGCTACCACAGCCGGTATGATAAATTAGTATTAATGCATTCTGTGTCTGCGTGTGCACTTTACGTGTCTTCATCTGTATGAACCTGACAAAGCCAACGCCATCCATCTTCCCTTTGGTAATGTGCAGGAATAAATATGGAGTTGTTTTAATTCTGAACAGCAAAGGAAACAAAAGCACTGAGATATAACATTTAATATTTTTTCTCATTAATTTGTTTTTTTTTTTTAAGTTAATTAAACTATTTTTTAATGTTTTTTTCTCTGCTGAAATTTTTAAACTGCAGCAGGTAAAGGAATCAATGAAGCATGAAACACACTACAGCACACACGTGCTGAGTGAAGTGTGTTTTTGGGTGTTAATGTAGTTTTTAGTGCACGTCAGAATCATTTAGTGCAATTAATGAAACCAAGTTCAGCTCAAAACAGAATCATTAATTCAGTACTTAAAAAAAACCCAACACTGATTCAGTTCATCTGGAGGCAACGACTTCAGCAGGAGGAACCTTTCATCATCCAGGTGAGCTCTTCAGTCTCAGCTGACTGCAGGTTTTCCCGGCCGTGTAACAGGCATTGACACACAAACTGCCATAACCACTAATGGCTATGATTACTATTCACAGAGACCTGGGGGTGACTGCAATCACAGCATTGTGAGATAGTATAGATTTACTCTTAGACCCCCTCCTCGGTTCGGTTGACTCCTCGCTCAAACCAGCATTCCTCCCTGTTCACCATGTGGACTGTGTGGGCGTGCAGTCAGCGGAGACAAAGACGTCCACGGATGAGTAATACAGGTTTCTCCCAATGAAAACACTGAGGCTAGATAAACTGAATCAGCTGTCTGGAATTTCCTTTCCCGGATAAGTGGACATGTACCGCTACATCTCAGGAAAAGGTTTAGGAGAGGGGCGTGTTCACCACTGCGCTGCAGCATTTCTTCTTTGAACAGGCCAACTGATGATAAAAGCACAGACACCGACTGGTTTGAACCACAGACTAGCTACAGTGACATCATTATTTGGTTTTTACCGTTAGCATCATTACCATTCCCATCTCGGTTTCCCAAAACCACACGTGACAAGGAGGTTCGGGTCTGACTGTCAGACCTCTCGCTCATTGGCTGATGACTTGTGATAGGCAACACGTTAGCCAACAAGCACATCATGGATAATATGGAGAATATTCAATATGACCGGAAAAAGTGAATGAACCCATAAACTCAGCAGCAAAGTGTTTACAGAGTCCAAGACAGAAGCCAAGACTTCCCAAAGACTTCTACAGGACTAGAAGGGGGTTTTGTTATCGCCACCTGGTGGTCTTCAAACAAAATGCAGGCCTAGCACACAGTGGTCAGCGTCAGGGACATGTCAATGCATACGGACCACGCCCCTAACCACAGCATCCAGGTGGATGAGGACTAAACTATTATTTTCCATCAGGTTGGAAACGTCCTTTTCAAAGCTGTGAAGTTGCTCATGTTAAGACGGAGTCTTTGGAGATGGGCTTGTGTTGCAGCCAGCCTTCAGCAGCCTTCACTTAGAGGCACTGCAGCTGCAGTTTGTGCTGCTATTCCAACACTGGCATCATTTCTCAGCTCTGGTTACTTTGTAAGCTTTATTTGAAAGCCAAATATTTTGCTATTCTTTAACGATTTCAGCTGCTCACCAGTTACTTTCATAATGCTCCAACTGGGCGGGATTGTCTGACTGGAGTAAGCAGCATCTCTTCTGTCTGGATGGCAGCTTATGGAGCTTAGGTTTATGTTATATCATTAGGAAGTAATGATTCCTTTACAAATATGGAAATTCATGATAAAATCTTCATATTATTGTTTATTATTAGCACATTTTTGAAACTATGCATCCACACAGTCTGGTAAACTCCTCCCCAGCTTCACATCTGAAAGACTTTCTCTCTCTGGAACGCCCTTTTTACACCCACTCATGTTTCTCATTAACCCCATTAGCTGTGATTCACTCCACCAGGTGTTATTTTTCTTTGTTTGGGGTTTTTCCTCCACTTGTACAACTTTTCATCATTTTGTTCCCCTTTTTTCATGTTTTGTATGTTTTTCACATCAGTTTTTAGAATGATGCTTTTGAAAAACACGTTTTTCAGTTTGTCCAAACACTGTTAATAACACAGTTATAGATGTGTATATGAAAAAATAAATTCAATGACAAACATGCATGAAAGGTGGCACAAAAGACATGATGAGACATGCAGACATGCACACACACAGGTGTAGCATTAAAAATAAGTGCTGCAGTGTCCCTGTGGTATTCTAGACAATAATAAGCACCCCCAGCCCGAGCAACACATTTTTACCAACACGTATCCCTGCCTGTGTGTGTCTGTGTGCTGTAAGCATGACAAACAGTAAGAAAGGGAAAAGAGTGGGTTTTTTTGGTGTACTGTACTCGTTTGAGTCTGGCATTTAGAAAGAAAGAGCTGCACCAGTAAATCTTTCCAGGTCAAAATTAAATAAGAGAGGGGACCAAGAGAAGGAGCAAAGACAGAGACAGGAGAAAGACAGAGAATTACTCCAAGAAGAGTACTTTCTTCCCCTCATCGCTCTCACCAAAAGGCCAAGTGACAATTTGAACAATTACCCAGAGCCATTACCTCTATCTGAACCGTGCTGCTTGAGAAGAGACAGATGAGCCAGTGACTGAGCGTGTGCGCGTACGTGTGAGTACGAGCGAATGAATCAAAGAGTGAGGGACGCTGAAAGAGACGAAAAAAGACTGACAGCGACTGAGAAAATAACGTACGAGGAAGAGACAAACAGAAAGAGAATTTCTTCAGAAAACACTCAGCACAGGGCCATTTAGCACTCCAGCACTTACATGGTAGTTACTGCAGCACAGCAGGTAGATGGAGGAAACCCGCGTGGCACCGACGGCTTAAAAAACACAAAGATGTGAAGGAAAAACGTGCAGAAAGAGAGATTTCTTTTTACAGCTGTGGTACGGTGGAACGGTTGGACTTAAATCTGATGTAACGGTTTATATTTGCAAACACACAGACAGATATGTGTTGGTCCTCCTGACCCGCTGACACATGGACTACATCTATTCTTGTGTTTTAAAATCTCTGCTGTACAATTATCCAACCCTGTAAAAAGAACAGCTCAAAGACAACATTAAAAGCAGAAAATTACCATGACATTCACGCCCATGATGAGTGTACGTATATGTGGATCAGTATGATCCGGGTATGATTTTGGTCCGGGTATGACTCTTTTAACGTAACACAATGTAGTTATTAAAGACGATGAACATTAATTCACAGTAATAGGAGTAATATAAGTTGAAAACTACAGTTCTGAGATTTTATGTGTGAAATAAGGGAAGCCTGAGGAGCTGATGTGGTCAACCAATATATAAGCACCTCAATGCCTGCTGCATTACTGACATCCTGTAATATTTCATATCAGTAGCTGCACGAGTGACAGCAGCTTAGTTGTACGGAGTGGAAATTGAGTTTAGAATAACACAATCTGTGGCCCTAAACTCCTTACCTTATTTCTCCAGGAAAGATCAATGTTATTAGCAATAAGGTGCGTAATATTTATTATGGAGTTTACTATGAGTGCCAAGCTGTGGGTTACTGGTCTATTTCTCATCTCACTTGTGTGAAGTCAGTGTAACAAAACTCAACAACTACCAACAAGACATGAGACAACAGGTGCAACCAGGTGCCGTTGAACTCTGCAGGACAAATGCATGTGGCACAGTCACAAACATGTTAGGTCATCCTCAGCAACAACGAGCATGGAGACTGACCACCTCTGAGGACCAACCACAGTCCCCTAAAGCACTAAACCCTGCAAACAGAGAGGTCTGTGGGGAAAACAGCGTGATTAAGAAAGGGTGTTTGTCCAGTCAGGAATCTCAAGGGCTCAAGGATCACTACTCAGGAGTCTAATCAAGCACAGGCTTCCTTTAACCAGCGGACTGGAGGGACTTTCTGAGTAAATAAAGCCACAACAACATGTCAGGACTGCATGTCTACACAACAAGCACACAATAATGATTTTATTTATTATAATATTTTGTTAATGTGTGTCAATTATTAATGAACAGGTGTATTTAATTATCAATGATGGGATAAAGCATTAGAAAATATATTAAACTTTTTTATAATGAAGAATTTTAACACTTCAGTTCAATTCAGTTTTATTTACACAGCATCAAATCACAACAACAGCCGCCTCGAGGTGCTTTCTATTGTAAGGTAGACCCTGCAATAATACATACAGAGAAAAACCCAACAATCATGTGACCCCCTATGAGCGAGCACTTTGGTGACAGTGGGAAGGAAAAACTCCCTTTTAACAGGAAGAAACCTCCGGCAGAACCAGGCTCAGGGAGGGGCGGGGCCATCTGCTGTGATTGGTTGGGGTGAGAGAAGGAAGACAGGATAAAGACATGCTGTTCAGTGGTTCAAAAATTTGTAATGACATTAAGGCTAACAAATGAGAGCATTAAATAACTTGTTTTACTTGATTAATTTAATTATCTGGATACATGTGTATAGAAAAGAAATATATCTTTAACTTGTGCTTTTGCAGAGCGGCCCACAACATTTGAGCAGTGGAGTTGTGTGGTACTTGTTGTAATTTGTTATGTGAAACGACAAAGACTGTCGCGTATAAAGAAGTATGCGTGTCCACTTTACAAGGACAAAATTGGCCTCAGTCACACACTGAGGTTGCTGCCAGCCGCTGTGAAAACGATCACTAAGGCTACGTCCACACCTAAACGCGTATTTTTGAAAACAGTGATTTTTCTATGTGTTTTCGTTCACTGACAACGGAGATTTTTAAAAACTCCTGCCAGCGTGGAGATTTTTGAAAACTGCGTGTGGACGAGGAAAACAGAGATTTAGTCATGTGCGCCATGTTATTGTTTCCATGAGATGAATTTCTACAATGGCAGATATAGACAAAATACTATTTGCTGTTAATCTTCTGCAGTTTGTTCTCTTTCCCTCCCAGGCTTCCAGACCTCTCATTGGCCAACATTTCTACACGGTTACAATTATATCGCCACCTGCTGCTTCGGCATGTCCTTGACAGTGTTTGACTTTGTTTTTTGCGTTGTGGACATGGTTCTTTTTTTCTTTTTTTTTAAACAAAAATGGAAAATCGGTACGTGGGTCAACC
This sequence comes from Rhamphochromis longiceps, assembly GCF_057381845.1. Lineage (NCBI taxonomy): Eukaryota > Metazoa > Chordata > Actinopteri > Cichliformes > Cichlidae > Rhamphochromis > Rhamphochromis longiceps. The sequence continues at coordinate 38,023,087 of NC_140572.1, forward strand.
CAGAGACTACTACTGCGTGGAAAATGATCGAATCCGCCAAGGCAGCACCGCATAGACTACAAGATCTTCTGTTTGCTAATGTTCCCGCCAATACGCTCTACAACAACAACGAATTTGGACCTATTATTGCCAACTCTATACAGGTATGGAGGAAGATAGAACGGCGGCTGGGTGCTCCAGTTAAATTTTGTAAAAGCTCACCACTCTGGCATAATTTAAAGTTACTATGTGGCAGCCGACCATTTGTTCAACCCTCTTGGTTCTCACTCGGGATAAACCTTTTTGATGATCTATTCAACGCCCAAGGCCTTTGCTCATTTCAGGACTTAAGGACACGTTTTTCTCTTCCTGCATCTTCTTACTTTGTATATCTGCAGCTCAGATCAGCTTTAAAAGCATACGGTGTCCCCTGGGACTCTCCTCTTCCCTCTCATCCCATGTTGGACTGGATCCTGCCTAAATCTGGCAGACCCTCTGTTTCCAAAATCTACAACAAATTAGCTGAACATGGTATGAAGTCCCTGCCCATTGAATCTATTTGGGTCAGGGAACTGGGAGAACTACAGGTTAATATAGACTGGGATACAGTGTGGTCTAATCTGAGTTTGACTTCTAAGAACCTGGCGCATCAATTAATTCATTTCAAAACCATACACAGAACATACATTACGCCCTATAGGAGGTTCCAGATGAAACTACAGGCTACGTATTACTGTCACATCTGCAATGATTCATCACCTGGCACGTTTTTGCACATGTTTTGGGACTGTCCTGTGGTATCCGATTTTTGGGTCTTTGTGAACTCTGTGTTATCTGAGGTACTGGAAGTTTTTTATGTTCCCAATCCTGGTCTTTGTCTCCTTAACGATACCTCTGAAATCTCCTTAAAACAAATGCAATGCAAAATGTTGTTCGCTGGATTTACATCCGCAAAGAAGACTATTACAAAGCAATGGTTCTGTCCTGACATTTGTATGGAATCATTCTGGAGACGATGTCTTATCCGTGTTATTGGTTTTGAACATACCACAGCAAAATTAAATAAAGCTCGACCCACGACTGTTGACGCTTGGAAAATCTTCTCATCCAGAGTTATCTCCTGGAAGAGGCAATAATTGGTTTTAACTTTGTGTTTTTGTGTCTTTTCTTTGCTGTCCCTATGCCTTGTTTGCTAATGTTTGCTTTGCTACTGCAGTTTACAGTTGTGCTGTATATGTCTGTACCCCCCCCCCCCCCAACCCCGTTTTAAATCAATAAAATGTTGATCACAAAAAAAAAAAAGGAAAATCTCAGTTTACAAAAATACCTGTGTACATGTGGCTGTAGCCAAAAGCTTCGTTTACACAGACCGGTGAGTGACTCCACTGGTAACCACTGCTCACCTGGAAAAATATGTATTCCTGAATTGTTTAGCTGAAGGCTGCTGGCAGTCGTCAGTGTTAAGATGGTGGCAAAGAGGTTTCTGCTGCTGCTGCACCAAAAGCCTCCTCGTGATTGCCTTGGTTGCCAACAGACTGCTGCAGTCCTGATCATGTGCTTGATAGACGCTGACGTGTCTGCAAAAGCGAAGCCTGTTTGACTGGTTGTTGGCTGCAACGCTAAGGCACAACTTAGAAAGTAAATGGGGAGTTGCAGACAAAGTACAGTAATTCTTTAGGTTTTAAAACGAGTAAGTAATGTGTAATATATGTTTTAAATAATCTACCCAATGCTCTTGGAATAAACAGTGTAACATGATAATGAAGGTTATAGATTAAAGATGGCAGAGCTCGATCAACGTTCAATTTGAATTCAAGCTAGTGAAATTAGCTGTTCTCCATTAGATGGATGTTGGGTTTATCGCGCTACATGTAAGCAGATGTATCAGGTCATCGCTGCACTTGTGCATCCTATATTTTTGGGTCTGAGTATTCAGATAGGACAAAGAAAGGAAACTGAAGAAATGCAGCATGGACAGACTGACTGTTTTTAAGAAGATCACGAGACTAAAAAGTGCAAACAGCTTCAGAGAAGAACCCAAACATGACAGACAACAAACGGTTAGTATTCCTACAGCAGCTCCTTTTGTGTTTACTTTGGGTTAACTGTGACTCCAAATTAGTCATTCTGACACAAACTGGGTCAAAATGTTAAAAATGTTTAAAAAAAAAAAAAAAAGTGTGTAGAAGGTGGAAAATACCGGGAACATGAGAGGAAAGGATAAAAAAAAAAAAAAAGAAAAAGAGTTTGCCCTATGACCTTTGAAGAGAGAGAGACAAAAAATGAAAAGAGAGGGAAGAAAAACTGTATTCATCCATCTTTGTTAACGGAGCCTGAAGTGACAAAGTGTGTCTGCAGAGAAAAGACATGATGACACTAAACGCTCCATTCAGCCCAAACCTTAATCACATGTGCCTCACACACACACACACACACACACACACACACACACACACACACACACACACACACAACACTGATTCACCCACAGGACACCTGAGCTTGCCATTATAAATGTGTAACCGTGTGTTAAACATGACAAACACGAGCAGCGCACATCAAACAAAACACTTTAAATGACAGGATTGTGCGTGCAATGATGTTGCATTTACATTCACATCATTGTGTATATGCACAGTGTATATAATGCTTTCCTACATACATTAAAAGGCCAGACATTTATAATAATAACAGCAGACCAGGCCAGCTGTAAAGTATTCCCACTACTTTCATTTATGCTTCCAACTAGAAAAGAAATTATGAATTTTCCTTATCCTTTCCTTATCCCCAGCAGCATCAACATTAGACGTTTGCATGCTCGTATAAACGTTGAATGCTATACTCTTTATGAGCTTTATGAGCAGTGGGGTAAAATTAGCATTTGTCCCTGGACTGCTGCTACAACAAAAGCCACAAGGGCATAAATATCTCATCGTTTCTCCCTTTTACAACAGCATTAGAAGGAAGCTCACAGTGCCCATGATGAGACATTAGAGTAAATCAATAACTTACAAAAGCTATTCAAACACATTTTAAAAAGATAGTATAACTTTGGAAAAACCTAATGATACCAATCAGTTCGACTTTAATAAATATGCCGTGTCATACAGGAGTTAGCCGGTGCCTATTTAACACAATATATCACAGTTCTTTTCGAGCTGTTGAGGAATTAGGAAGAAGAAGACCGTAAATATCCAGCTAACAACAGTAAATGTATACTCAGCCATTATGTGTATTTCCATAATAGAGGAACATCTGGACTAACCACACTTAACTTGAACTGCTGAAGCTTGAGGAAAACTTTGGAGAGCATTATTGCACCGACCAAGCACTGATCGTTTAGCCTCGTACACCACAGGTGTGGCTCAGGGCCATTCTGCTGATTCACAGGTAGACCAGCCAAGACCTACTCCTATGCATATATATATGAACATATACGTATTGTTTTAATACATACCAGAAAAATCCTTGAAATGTAAGTATTACAGTATTTTTATATTTTAGTTTTAGGTCTTTAAGTGTGTTTCTGTGTGCTGTTCTCTCTTTTTTTCCTCCAGTGGCCTTAGGGTCTTACCATCAAAGTGTTGTCTTCCTTGAAGGAGGGCTCAGACTCTGCTGGTTGGGGGCTGAGGGCAGAATCACTGCTGCTTCGCACCAGCAGGGGTGTGTCTATAATAAGCATACAGAGGACAGCATCCAGTCAGCCACAGACTTAATGCGCAGATACTTAAACATTAATTGTAAGCTGATGAGCGTACACTAACAGAAACATATACGTGTTATCTGCAACATGATGCAAAATCAAGACGAGTTTGAAAGTGAGAAGATCTGCCGCCCAAAGTCATGGTTATACATACACGAGTGCAGAAATGTGTGTTCGTTTATGCAGCTTCAGTGTGCACACTAATTAATTACTCAAAATGTTTGAAGATGTTCAGCAGCCCGTAAATCAACAACTTTTCCCTCATTTCTATCTTTGCATAAGCTGTGTTCAGAAAAAAGCACATAGCATGAATCTAACCACCAACTAACCACACAACAGTTGGTCTGAAGCCACATTGACTCTGCTCCTCTGGTAGCTTCTCTGTCTGTCAGTCCAAAATAACAGACAGCGCCTGGCTCCAGAGCCAGACAGGCGAGAGGTTTATCACAGAAAAACAGAAACGCACACGGAAACACACATAAATGTTACGTTCTGGTCACAGCTGGGACGTTTTCCTGAGATTTAATGTGTTAATTTTAAATGTACAGCTACAGCAGCTACACTGTAATATAAGAAACATTTTACAAGTCTGTGGTTTTAGATTGGGATTGTTTAGTGTGTAAAGTCCAACTTTGTAGATTTACAAATAGGTTTGTTTAAATAGCCATAAATTGACACTCACTGGACAACTTTAAAAGTTCACCCTGCTAGGAGCAGGTGGATGCTTCCTTCATGGTATGGATTCAACAAGGTGCTGGAAAACCCTCAGAGATTTTGGTCCATATTGATATGACAGCATCACGCAGCTGTGGCGGGAAACAGCCGTTACGCCGCATCCCTAAGGTGCTCTATTGGATTGAGATCTGGTGACTGGAGACCATTAGAGTACAGTGAACTCATGACAGAGCCCAGCTAGAGATGATTTGAGCTTTGTGGCATGGTGTGTTATCCTTCTGGAAGCAGCCATGACAGTAAGGTCCACTGTGATCATAAAGAGATGGACATGTGTGGAATTTAAATGACGCTTAATTAGCATTATGGGTCCTAAAGAGTGCCACAGACCCACACCGTTACACCACCACCCTGAACAGCTTGATGTCATTTACACCAAATTCTGACCTTACCATCAAAATATTAAGAAATGGAGTCTCATTAGACCCAGAACAGTTTCTGAAATCTTCTAGAATCTAGTTTTGGTGAGGCCGTGCGAATAGCAGCCTCAGTTCCTGCTCGTAGCTGGCAGGTGTGGCGCCCGGTGTGGTCTTCTGGTGCAGTAGCCCATCTGCTTAAAGGTTTAAGACAGGGGTGGGCAATTCCAGGCCTCGAGGGCTGGTGTCCTGCAGGTTTAAGATCTCACCTTGGGTCAACACCCCTGAATCACATGATTAGTTCGTTACCAGGCCTCTGGAGAACTTCAGGACATGTTGAGGAGCTAATTTATTCATTTAAATCAGCTGTGTTTGTTCAAGGACACATCTAAAACCTGCAGGGACACCGGCCCTCGAGACCTGGAGTTGCCCACCCCTGGTTTAAGATGTTGTACTTTTAGAAATGCTCTTCTGCATACCTTGGTTCTAAAAAGTGGTTAATTGAGCTACTGTTCTGTTCCTATCAGCTCAAACCGTGAAGACACTAAAGATGGCTGTGCAGAAAGACCCCAGCAGATCAGCAGTGCATGAAACACTGAGACCAACCTAACAGCTATGCTAGGTCAAAGCCACTTAAATCCCTTTTCTTCTCCCATTCTAAAGCTTGGTTTGCACAGAGGCTCATAAGGTAATTGCATTAACAAGTCGTCGAACAGGTGAGTGAATATTTACTTAAGTGGGATGTACTCTGTGAAACACGAGCCATATTTAGCAAATTTGTGAATACTATCCAATTAAATATAAGAGCTGGCATTGGGTTTAACGACCCTCAACTTTGATGCAACAACCAATGGGAGCAAAGAAGACCAGTGGTCATGTGCTATGATGGAGTGGGAAATGTATAAAACACAATTTTCTCACCCTCTCCAGGACAAGCACATTTGTAAATCTACTTTTGTTAACATAAAGCAAAGTTTGTAGGGATTGAACCGCCACGCTCCCCCGGTGAGGAAGGACGTGGCGACACTGAATGTGTGATGTATCTGCAACCAGAACATCACAGAGCTCTAATGTGCGACACGTTAATGTATACGCTGATGCTCATGCATAGATGGTTGATCTGCACATTTGTTTGTGCAAGAAGCTGATATATGATAGTGTTTTCGTCTGTGCATCTCATCACCCCTTCACATAAAATAATCACTTAACAGAAACGGATAAATGAAACACAGCGTCCTTTGCTTTGTGCAGAACGGAGAAAACGTGAAATTGGAAGAAAGAACTGCAAAACTAAAGCCAATTACTGAGATTTATTAGCAGTGGCATTACTATGACATGTGTGGTATACTCCCAGACCTTAACTCTACCCCTCCCACTCATGGGGACCATCAATCCATGCATACATTAAGAACACTGTCATGATAGTGTCTACAGTTCAATAGGGAATACTATAGTAAGGTGGTGGTGAGGGTGGAGGGAACTCTATATGGTCGCACTACTCAGAAAACATGCCAAATGGTATTTGTAGGGTCATTTATTGATCATCACAAAATGGACCCTTGGTGCTCTTAAGACGGGGTGGGGGATATGGATTACATCAAAGCTTCAATGAATTCATCTCCTCAAAGGAAGCAATGAAAGAGGGATAATGGATGGAGGACAGAAGTGGTGAAAATGAGGGCAGAGAAACAGAAAGAAAAGAAAATATATAAATATATATAAAAACAAAATACGACTATACTGTAAATACTGAAAAATAAAACAATAAAATTGGTTAAAATAAGATATGTGGCATATTCCAAAAGATATTCTAATTTAAAGAGAATTCTAGATTTTCTAGTCATCGTCACTAACGTCCACTTCCTGACAAACTCTGGTGTGTAATGATGACAGCATGATTATGAGAGTGGATCTTACACTGAATGTTTCTCATCTAAATATAATCAACGTGCTTAACCTCCTAGGGCCTGGCGTCCACATATGTGGACATCACATTTTGGATTGTCTAGACCACAATACTAAATTTTGCTCTACAAGGGCCTGATATCCACTTACGAGGACATCATACTGCCACTGTTCTATCGGAATTTAAAACAAACTCCCTCATATGTGGATATCAGACCCTTGTAGAGCAAAATCAGGTAAAAAGATAATTCTTTGTTTTTACATTCATCAGGCAAAGAGAAATTAAAGATGCATGCCACGAAAGAGTTCAGGTCTTAGGAGGTTAAATGTTGTTAGTTATTAGATAGGAGTAAGAGGGTGGATGGACGGATGGACGGACGGACGGATGGACGGACGGACGAATGGATGGATGACGGCTGAATGGATGGATAAAATGGATGATGGACGGATGGACGGATGGATGGATGGATGACGGACGGACGGATGGATGACGGACGGACGGATGGATGACGGACGGACGGATGACGGACGGACGGATGGATGACGGCTGAATGGATGGATAAAATGGATGATGGACGGATGGACGGATGACGGACGGATGGACGGATGACAGCTGGATGGATGGACGGATGACGGCTGGATGGATGGATGGATGGATGACGGCTGGATGGATGGATGACGGCTGAATGGATGGATGGATGACGGCTGGATGGATGGATGACGGCTGAATGGATGGATGGATGGATGGATGGATGACGGATGGATGGATGGATGGATGACGGATGGATGGATGGATGGATGACGGCTGAATGGATGGATGGATGGATGGATGACGGCTGAATGGATGGATGGATGGATGGATGGATGACGGCTGAATGGATGGATGGATGGATGGATGGATGACAGCTGAATAGATGGATGGACGGATGGACGGACGAATGGATGAACGACGGATGGATGGATGGATGGATGACGGCTGAATAGATGGATGGACGGACAGAGGGATGGACGGACGAATGGACGGACGGACAGACAGACGAACGGACGGATGGATGGATGGACAAATGGATGATGGATGGATGGATGGATGGATGGATGATGACGGCTGAATGGATGGATGACGGCTGGATGATGACGGCTGAATGGATGGATGATGGCTGAATGGATGGATGGATGGATGGATGGATGGATGGATGGATGGATGACGGCTGAATGGATGGACGGATGGATGGACAGACAGATAGACGAATGGATGAACGGATGGATCGATGGATGGACAAATGGATGATGGACGGATGGATGGATGACGGCTGAATGGATGGATGGATGGATGATGACGGCTGAATGGATGGATGGATGGATGATGACGGCTGAATGGATGGATGGATGGATGATGACGGCTGAATGGATGGATGGAGGATGGACAGATGGATGACGGACGGCTGAATGGATGGATGGAAGGATGACAGCTGAATGGATGGATGACGGCTGAATGGATGGATGACGGCTGAATGGATGGATGGATGGATGGATGGATGGATGACAGCTGAATGGATGGATGGATGGATGGATGGATGACGGCTGAATGGATGGATGACGGCTGAATGGATGGATGGATGGATGGATGGATGGATGACGGCTGAATGGATGGACAGACAGACAGACGAATGGATGAATGGATGGATCGATGGATGGACAAATGGATGATGGACGGATGGATGACAGCTGAATGGATGGATGACAGCTGAATGGATGGATGGATGGATGACGGCTGAATGGATGGACAGACAGACAGACGAATGGATGAACGGATGGATCGATGGATGGACAAATGGATGATGGATGGATGGATGGATGGATGACAGCTGAATGGATGGATGACGGCTGAATGGATGGATGGATGGATGGATGGATGGATGGATGGATGACGGCTGAATAGATGGATGGATGGATGATGACGGCTGAATGGATGGATGGATGGATGGATGGATGACGGCTGAATAGATGGACGGACGGACGGACGGACGGACGGACGGACGGACGGACGAATGGACGGACGGACAGACAGACGAACGGCTGAACGGACGGACGGATGGATGGATGGATGGATGGATGACGGCTGAATGGATGGATGGCGGCTGAATGGATGGATGGATGGACGGATGGACGGACGAATGGACGGACGGACAGACAGACGAACGGATGAACGGATGGATGGATGGATGGATGGACAAATGGATGATGGATGGATGGATGGATGACGGCTGAATGGATGGATGGATGGATGATGACGGCTGAATGGATGGATGGATGGATGGATGATGACGGCTGAATGGATGGATGGAGGATGGACAGATGGATGACGGACGGCTGAATGGATGGATGGAAGGATGACAGCTGAATGGATGGATGACAGCTGAATGGATGGATGACGGCTGAATGGATGGATGGATGGATGGATGACGGCTGAATGGATGGATGGATGGATGGATGGATGACGGATGGATGGATGGATGACAGCTGAATGGATGGATGACGGCTGAATGGATGGATGACGGCTGAATGGATGGATGGATGGATGGATGGATGGATGGATGACGGCTGAATGGATGGACAGACAGACAGACGAATGGATGAACGGATGGATCGATGGATGGACAAATGGATGATGGACGGATGGATGACAGCTGAATGGATGGATGACAGCTGAATGGATGGATGACAGCTGAATGGATGGATGGATGGATGACGGCTGAATGGATGGACAGACAGACAGACGAATGGATGAACGGATGGATCGATGGATGGACAAATGGATGATGGACGGATGGATGGATGGATGACAGCTGAATGGATGGATGACGGCTGAATGGATGGATGGATGGATGGATGGATGGATGGATGGATGGATGACGGCTGAATAGATGGATGGATGGATGATGACGGCTGAATGGATGGATGGATGACGGCTGAATAGATGGATGGATGGATGATGACGGCTGAATGGATGGATGGATGGATGGATGGATGGATGGATGGATGGATGGATGACGGCTGAATAGATGGACGGACGGACGGATGGACGGACGGACGAATGGACGGACGGACAGACAGACGAACGGCTGAACGGACGGATGGATGGATGGATGGATGGATGGATGACGGCTGAATGGATGGATGGATGGATGATGACGGCTGAATGGATGGATGGATGGATGATGACGGCTGAATGGATGGATGGAGGATGGACAGATGGATGACGGACGGCTGAATGGATGGATGGATGGATGACGGCTGAATGGATGACGGCTGGATGGATGTTACTGGTTTAAAAGACTTCCAGGACAGTTACACATACATTATTAGCATGTTTGTGTATAAAGGGTGAGATAAGAAAATTATACTCACTGTACCAACAGCAGACAGTGATTATATCATGTATGTAGAATTAGGTCGATAATAGGAGTTATTCCATCCTGGTTTTTTCCTGGTTTAAAATGAGCCTCGGGGAGGTGAGCACACACTCGAGCATCTTTGGTCCACGCAGAGTTTAGAGTTTATAAAGGTTTGGGTATTTTCATGTTATTTTTGACTATTTGATTTAAAGATATCCTCACTAAAGTCCCAGTGATTTACCTTTGGTTTGGAAGCTAAAACCTCTTTAGTACGTGTCAAATTTTTGATATGCAGGAAAAAGCTTGGAATCAAGGTAAGTGTGCCACTTACAGAAAACACTACAATCAGTGGTTTTTGACTCTTATGGGAAACCTTTCCTGATCCATTCTAATGCTGATTATGTATCCTAGTTGAGGAATTTTAGCACTTTGATTCCTGATTTTAAGCAGTGTGGGCTCATCAGCCTCGATATTCCTGAGTCCCTCGTTTCACAGAATGAAATGTGTCAATTACTAAGTGAGACCAAAAAAAGAAAAGAAAAATCCAGGAAAGTAAAACCAGAACACGAGGAAACGTGTAAGAGAGAGACAAGTGACTTAACTCAGAGCCCAAAGCTCAGACGGTGATAGAGGCCTAAGTCTGACCTTCTCCCGCTGACAGTGATAGTCTGCAGAGCTCTGTTACCTCTAATCTCCCGTGACAGTCACACATTACAGCTAATCTCTGCTGACAGGCGACCATACTGAAACAGACTAAACTTCCTGTCTTAACACTGTCTGGATCATACAGTGAAGTCCTGCTTTACGAGTAAGGAAGGTCATATCCTACAAGCCGAAATGTCAATTCTTGTATTACTGTTCGAAATAAAACTAGTGGCAACGATTGTGTGAAATTCAGTCTAAAGAAGTGCGATGACCTGCTACCAAACAAAACAATGTGTTTATGACGTGTCCTTTAAGCTGCAGAGAGAAGAATGAGGTCAATGAATGCAGAAATATCTCACTGTCACACTGTTTTAGAGACATTTTGCTAAAACATTTAGAAATGTTAACATTTGCTTTGGCTAAAAGTTAGCAGACACTGTCCATAAGGTGCACAGTTTCATTGTTTCAAAGCAGAATCAAAGAGACTGTGACAGCTTTATACTCACATGTACAGTACTGCTCCTAAACAAGAACGAGGACTTGAAATAAGACAGAGACAGTGAGACAAGGCGAGAAAGACACAGGAAGGAGGAAAGTGATGCAAAGAGAGAGTCGTGCAGACAGGTCGGGCAGGTAACACTGACCAGACAGACATCAGTTTCTACACTGCTCTTCCTGTGTCTCTATCTCAGCTCCGTCACTGCCACCATCATGTTTTTATTTTTTTCATCTGTCCTGACTATCAGGTCCTGTTCTTTGTCTTTGCTGGAATTCATTCCTCGTGTTCAGAACAGGACTCTGAACCTCATAAACACGTTTTATATTTTAAAATTACAGATTCTTTCTTCAAACCATCGACTGCATGAGTTCCTTTGTAATTTGGTGGAGGATGAAACTTGTTTCTTTTCACTCACCTGTTTATGCACTGACCTGCAGGCTGCAGCTAAAAGGCAACGAGCTTCCTGAAGGACTTTTTGTTCCTGTCAGGAGAATCCTTTGAAATGAAATATTGAACAACACTGAGAATACACTGACCTCTCACAGTCTGTCAGGGCGAAATGGTTCCTCACATTTGCTTTGGGTTTTGTGACACCATGAAAAAGTCTGCCTCACTCACCAGAAATTACACCTTAAATAAATATCTTTGTAGACACTTTATGAAGTACTTTGTAATAAATTGAAGATAAACTGTTTAAATACACAAATAATAAACAGAAGTATTACATTTTAACCCTTTAAGACCTACCATAGAACCAAGTCCACCAGAGCTTATATTATATTTTTACATGCTGTAGTGCAATTTTTGGGAGCATTTCAAGTTGATATAAATCAATACAACCATTATAGCCCAAATTTTAATAATATGTCTGCATTAAGTGCCTAGAAATTACATAAATGACAAAAAAGTGCAATAAACTACAAAAAAATGTAAAATCGTTTTTGTTTTTTTACCATATATTTCTAGTTAGAGAAATTTAAGAGGCTTATCCCTCAAAACTGTAAATACAAAAGTTGCACAAAATAGTTTCCACCACAGGAAATTTAAACTAAGTGTCTTCATAGTTTTATTTTTGAAATACACCAATTTTTATACACTGCAGGAAAAATGAAAATAAATATTATAATGCAAATTTGCAAAAAAACAGCATATGCATCAAAATAAACTATTTCCAGCAGTGCAATATGAGTCCTAAGCATCCCAGAAACGACACAGAAAGTCATGAAGTCAAACATAAATTTTAAAAACACAAGTATAGGCTCATGAGGCCCTGATGGTAAAAAACTACATTTCCGCAAATTGACGTCACTTCCGGTTTCGGGCAGGACATGGAGGACATGCGATAGTTCGCGCTGATGGACGTAGGAAGTGTTACAAACAGCTGATCGGATCGGCAAACTGTTTCTGGAATATTATGTTTTTGTTGCTGCAAGTGCTTTTTATGCAGTTTTTGCAAAGCTATATGTGGAAGGAAACCGTGACCGAGGACAAGCTGATGGCATCAGATGTAAGTACAACTCCTCCAGTTTCATATGCAAAAAAAAATATTGCACTAGCTCACGTGGTTGCAGTTCTACAGGGGTTTAAAAATAGTTACGCAAAACGGAGCGTGTCTGCTCCGACCAGCTTTAAAGGGTTAATATTCGCTCTAAGATCATGTAACGCAAATCCCAAAACAATTGACTTGTCAAACATTACTCCCAAAATTTGCGACTCTTTAATGACAGCATGTGGTTATTATCCAGTAAGTTTTACTGGATTTAAAATTTGACTGTAAAACTAATATTTCATGTGACTTATGATCAGGATTCTTACTTTTTTTAAATCCATACAAGAGCGCAGCAGCACTGGAGCTGTTCTCTGAGTTACTCACACCAGTCTTTTTTACAGCACACCATTAGCTAGCTAGCTAAGCAGTCATGCAGTTAGTTTTTCCTGGTTCCCAGAATGTGAACAGCTCAGGTCTCTTATTTAAATGAAAGAAGATATTGACTGATTTTGGTCACGGAGAGCTCAGGACACCTTTGGCTTCTTCAGTGACAATTAGAAAGCTTCACTAAGTTTTATTGGTGTAAGCTGGGGTTCGCAGACAATCTGCTGTGGGGGTCAAACAATGTCTTCATTTCACATATTCTGGATAATCTGAGATAATCTGTGTAGCTTTTCTTTGCCTATATCAAAACCACTACTTCAAACTCGGTGGCTGTGCTGGTGGGGGCAGCGGTAGGTGCAGGTGAGGCTGTTTGGAAGTTGCCGGCCTGCTCCACTCCGTGTCCGTATGTTTGTGGGAACTTCAAACTCCTACATTTATCCATCACAAATAAGAGTCAAAGCCTCAATTTAACCCTGACCTAGTTGTTACCTAAACCCTGAAACAAAATCTGAACTCAAAGGAGTTTGAAAAATGAAAAAATGCAGTTGCTGTAATGGTCTAAAACTCAAACGGGTTCTCACAAAGACAGCTGGACATGTTTTTATAAATAGACTCACTCATGCTGTGAAGATGAGCTACAAAAACATGGGTTACGCTCTTTTCAAACAGTGATTGCAATAGTACCCACTACCCACTTGTCAGTGTAAGCTGCCTCATGCTTAAATATAATTGCCAACTTAGTCCACATTAATTGCTCCTTAAGTGCATTAATATAGCTGTGAAGAGGAATCAGTGTGTAGATCAGGAGTTATATTAGCAGCTGCAGTCTTTCACACGCAGGTGGTTCCCTGCTTAGTTTAGTCCATTATGGCTGATGTGAGCACCGACACACTGGCCTGTTTGCTCAGAACACATTTCTGCTTTAGACGGAAACACAAATATTACTCACTGGACTTGAGTGCTGAGGAATTGACTTCAATCTCTCCTCCCGTGATTGGCTGGAAAACCGAGAGCTCAGACTGGTAGTGGTCAGGACTCTGGGCCAGGCTTGTGTTAGCCGTGCTCCTCTGCTGGGCTTCATGTTCCTCATAAACCGCCATCAGCTTACAGGAAAACACACAAAATGCAGCAGGTTAGGTTTTTCTGCTTTTGGTATTTTCACATTTAAACAATAACTGCAGCAGAGTAAAGCTTTAGGACATAATATCACAAGTTTTTTACTACCTATTGTAGAAAACAAAGCAGGTTTAAGAGATAACAACCAACATATGGATATCAACAGTGCCCATACTTCACCATTAATCCATAAACAGCCTGCTGGCTTCTTTAAATAAACCACAAACAATAGAAGCTCTGTTTGGTTTACTGCATGCACAAGCACTCAACATGTGTTACCTTGTGGATGAGCACGCTATAGAGGACATCCAACGAGCCCAGCATGCCTGTGACAGAGCGTGTCCTACTGATTAACCACTGACTCCATTAATGTCCTCTGTGCATGTGTGCGCACTGTGCTAACTCTAGCTGGGTTATATAGTGGGATCCCTGTCTATTGAGCACTGCACCGAGTCTGTGTTTAGCCTAACGTTGCACAGAGCTCGTCCACACTGTGTTCTAGGGGCCTCCACTCACAGTCTGAATAGCCCTGTGTGCATGTGTGTGTTTATGTGCATCGTGTCCATAGTGGCTAAGAGTAAAGAAAGGAGACTTTGCCAGCAAAGCCAGAGGCTTCATGTGACAGTGGACACAACAACAACTAGGATTTGTTTGCTGTCTCTTACTCAGGCAGATGCTACTATGTTCCCTCAGTGCAATCTTTTTTCATGGACTGGGATCAGTGGAACAATAATCTACCAGTGTATTTCTGTATATCTGGGTTCTTTGGCGATATATTTTGATGTAAAGTTTTACTAAAAGTTACTGTAATTCCACAATCATAACATCACTGTGTACAGCCCTTTCCACTGTGTGTTGCTAGCAGACCCCACCTTTCACCCTTTATGATTGGGACGCTGCATTAGCTGGCAGCAATTCACAATTGTAATTAATACAACACTCCAGAACCTCATTATTATAACTTTCTCATATACAACAGGCACACAGGAAGAGACTAGCAACAAGTAAAATAAGGACTAATAGGAGTGAATGACACTGCAGACTGACATGTAAGTGGTTGGTAAATACATTAGAGGTGTCACCTACGCAACTGGAGCCTGGACTGTCAGCTAGTGACAAATTGTCAGCTTTCTGTAGAAGAGGCTTAGTGTGACAGGACTTAAGGACCTGCCTGAGTATCCACCTGTTTTTAGTCTCACAGTAATTCAAAGACACCTCAGTGTTCTCCCTGGGCTCACTGTTTGTGGAGAGGTCGGTGTTAACATTTGTTGGGATGCTATTATTTAACCTCCTAGGACCTGGCGTCCACATATGTGGACATCACATTTTGGGTTATTTAGACCAAAATACTCAATTTTGCTCTACAAGGGCCTGATATCCACTTACGAGTACATTATACTGCTACTGTTCTATCGAAATTTTAAACAAATATCCTCATATGTGGCTCTTATTTTTCCTAAGAAACAAAAATCAGGTAAAAAAAAATATCTGGTCATTCTTTGTTTTTACATTCATTGGGTCCCAATCAGCCCAAATATCAAAGAGAAATCAAAAATGCTGCCGTGGAAGAGTTCGGGTCTTAGGAGGTTAATGTAACAACTTGCTGTCAACTCAATCGTAGAAGACCTAGAAGTGTATCTTTACACTTCTACGTCTGCTGCTCAACCTGAAGCTACAACAATAAAAACACAGATGGGGGCGTAATAAGAAATGATTCAGCCTTTAATGCGTCTTTACTAAATGCAGTAAATACGACTTGAGATGAATAACTGTTTTAACAAATACTAAGTCAAGATGCAGAAGCAGCAAGTGAAAAACTACATACACCTGGGAACTAAACAGTTTGTGGAACCATTTTTAGCAGAAGTAACTGGAAGCACTCATTTCCTGTATGACTTTATCAGTCTGTGACATTACTGTGGTGGAAATTTGGCCCACTCTGCTTAGTAACACAGACCCACCACAGCATTTCAATGGGTTGAGGTCTGGACTTTGACTGGGTCATTACACTAACTTCATTCTTTTCTTTTTCAGCCATAGATGTGCAGATTCACAACTGCTCCTGGGATCATTGTCCTGCTGCATTGCCCAATTATTCCCAAGCTTTAGCTGTCAGACAGCTTCATGTTTAGCTCTACAATACTTTAGTATACAGACGGGTTCAGGTCCTGTGGTGCAAAGTGATGTGTTGTGCAAATCCTGATCAAACGTCTCCCCTTTGGTCAACTTCTTGCTCCAGAAGTCTTGCGGTTTGCTCAGATCAGGTCTTGTCATGTTCTCTTTAGAGAGAAGAGATTTTCTCTCCCAGTCTGTTTGGACTGTCATGAACTTGAATACAGCTGAGATAGTCGTTTTGTTTTCTGTAGGTTTTCCGAGCTTTTCACAGTCTGACCTCGGGCTGAATTTGCTGGGACGTTCACTCCTGGGAAGACCGGCCTCTGTCTTCAATGTTGTGAATCCGCATTCTTACTGCAGACCAATTAAATTCAGACAGTTTGGAAATAGACATCCCTGGGTTGATGAGCAGCAACAACTGGCTCTCATCACCTGGATCATTGCTCCCAATCAGCAAACGGCCAAAACGCCTGCTTTTATAGAGGCGGCATGACTTATTGATGATCAGTTAATCCAGCGCATTTCATTATTAGCGCATGGTTCTACACTTTGGCTTCGTTTTTGTTAAACAAATTATAACCTGTCGGATTTTTAGTTCATCATAATTAAATCATTTTAAATAATTTTATTTCCTATCATTTAAAGAGGGTGTACTTTCTTTTTCCCATATCTGTACATACTTTTGCTTTTTCTCCTGGAAGAGCCAAATAGTATCAAGTTACACAATATCGCACCTTTCTTGCCATCTTCCCAGCAAATCTCACCAGCTATTCAGCACAATCCAGGCCTCTCCGTCTTTCACACATTCATGTTCTGTCACATTCCCCACTTCCATCTGTCTAACACAGATTTCTCTCTTTGTCTTACTCAATTTTTCCTCTCATAACAAATCTTCGTTTTTTGCCATATTTCTGTTGACATTGTAATCCTTTTCCCCAGGTCATTCCCAACCTTTTGGTGCCACGGCACATATTTCACATTAGAAAAATCACACGGCACACCACCAACCAAAAATGTGACAAAAAGCATATTGATATTTTTCCCCAAACCAGACATAGTAGAATTGGCTCGGTTTGTCCCCAGTATACCCCTTTTGGTTTATTCTGACCACTACTCACGCTGGGCCTTCACCTGGGTCAGAGTTTTCTCCAGGACCAGACTGACTACTTTTTCTTTTCAAATATTTATCTATTGCTATTACGCGCTGTATCGTCTCACAGCGTGACTATTGTGTAATTTCTGCTTCGTCTTCTTCTGTTTACTAGCAGCTGGCAACCCATTTAATTAGAGCAGGTAGTTGCACTGCCCTCTAGTGGAAGAGAATATAATTGTTCAACCCATTACTCACGCCAACCTCCCCAACCTTTTGTGCTCCACGGACCGGTTTAATGTCAGACAATATTTCATGGACCGGCCTTTAAGGTGTCGCGGATAAATACAACAAAATAAAACGATACGACCAAGACAAAAACGGTGGGATTTTGTAAACATTATAATAAACGTGAATTCACTGTGTAATTGTGTAACTTTATTAGCAGCGTCCTCCAGAAATGCACCAACAACACTGAGAGTAACATCCTCCTCTCTGCCCCTTAATGCTCTCAGGTCGCTATGGTAACACATAAACATTTCTTTCAAAATAAGACGCACGACTACAAAACGGAAAAGACCCAGGGAAACCGAGTTAACAATAAAAACCCTGAAAACCAAAAATTTCACACCCGAGCCTCCACTCTCGCGGCCCGGTGCCAAACGACTCACGGACCGGTACGAGGCCGTGGCCCGGGGGTTTGAGACCGCTGGTTTAGGGTACCAATCAACTGGAAGATGAAAAAACCCCACTAAATGTGATGAAAGGGATGTTACTTTTATTTTGGACCCTGTTCCAGTTTTTCTTTTCATTCTGAACTTCTACAATATGGATACAAAGTACCTGCTTGACACATATCAAAGAAATGTACCATCAGAAGAACATTTAACTTTCTGGATGTAAGAATCAATATTAGTGTCGAGTAAGAGAAATCCCTCCAACATGTTTAAGAGGACGGGACAAACTGACAGACAGTTAAAAAGATAATACTTCCAGCCATGTCTGTGTTGGCACAACGTAACAAAAAGAGCTCACATTCCTCACCAGAAAACTGCTTAAGAACAAGACTAATAGCTTCCAGATGAAAACACGCACAGAGCTGTGGCAGAGATCGTTAAAAAAAGAACATCTGAAAGGATGACTGGAAGAAAAATGTGTAGACAAATTCAACAGAGCCTTGCCAAGTCTCTTAAAAAGCTGAGGGGGGAAGAAAAGAAAGGCAAGCGGAGCAGATATGGGAGGACTCTGCTTCTGTTCTGTTCAACAGGGAACTCAAAGACCTGCCAAACAAAATGACACCACAGCCTGAGCATGGGAGGAAGAGCGGGATGAGAGAGACGGAAAGGTGAGACCGCACCGAGCGAAAGCACCGAAAAAGACAAATGGGCACAGAGAACGTGAGAGACGGAGACGAGAGAGACTTATAAAGATAATAACGAGGCAGACTGACAGATGTGTGGTACTGTAAAAACCTTCAAGATGTCAGAGAGCAAAAAGCAAACCTGCAACTGGAGACTGTCAGAGAGTCACTGTGTCAAATGCAATGACGTGTAAGCAAAATGAAAAGTTACACGCTGCCAATCCCAGCCCTGCTCACCCGTCACCCGCCGAGCACACACATTTTATTTAGAGGAAATTTGAAAACTGATTCCCTGTCACACATCTGAAAAATATTGAACAACTTGGGTCAAAATTTGACTCATTTTATTACCACGAACTGTAATTTTTCTCTCTGCGACTCTTCATCTCAATCGTGTAATTATATATATAATATTTAACCTTCAACATCTAAAACTCAAAGAAGACAATGGCAGTAAAATTTTGTTTATTTCTTTCTTCTTCTGTCAAACACACATTTTACTTTGATCGTGTTGCTGACAGCATCATGTAGAAATGTCTTTTAATTGTCTGTGAGTCTTAATTCAAAAATACTTTCTTATACTTTGTTCCTTTTTAGAGGCAGGTGACAAGACTTACACGTCACATTTAATCGTAAGCCTTTGCATGTTTCCATGATTCATTCTGATCTACATACTGAACATCTAATTTTTGGCACCAAGTCTTTTCATAATAAAAGACGTGTAATTTTAGGCCTTTTATTTTTAATTAATACTTTCACAGTTTACAAGTGAACGACCCTCTGTTATTATTACCAGTTTAGCAAACAACAGTAATCACTGACTAAATAAAATCTAAACATGTGAATCACTTTTACTAATAAAGTAACTTCACTTCAGTGTTTTACATGATGCACCATGTTTACACTGCTCAGCACTTCCTAATGTGAGTGAGTGCAGAGCCGCCTCTGTTATGAAGTGAATGAAACTGATATGGGTAAATTAATAGCAGTCCAGAACTGGCGTCGGTGCACATGCACACACACACACACACACACCTCCATTACCATCTTTTTCCGCATGATATGCTTTTTAATCGGCTCGATTAAAGCCCGATTGATTGGTTTGGTGTGGATCGATAAAACGCCTCAATCAGGAAAAATGCACGAGTACATCCACGGCTCGCAAACAGTATGTGGACTCTCACTTTCACACCCAAACAAAACAATCTTTAAACACGCTTAAGCTATCCGCACACCACTGACCTTTGATTTCCACTCACAACCACTTACCATAAAAAATCCATGATGATGAAGTGTGTATTTGTGTGTCTGTGTGCGTACTTTGGCATCTTATCCAGTCAGCAATATCCGTAGCAATGACCACTCCATCACAGCTGCATCAGAAGAGTCATACATGACCACAACTGTGAGTATTTCATGAATAGTTTATGGATGTTGTTTTACTGATTGTTTTATAGGCTGGTTTTGGAGATGGCTTTGGGTGCGATACACATAGAAACGAAGATTAAGGAAAAACAAGATCGACAAATAACAATTTTCCATTTTTCTTTTTGCAAATATGCTAATTTACTGCTTTTCATGATGCCTTTCTTAAAAATGTGAATAATAAACTCAGATGAACCAAATAAAACGGTGAATTGAGGATAATAAATAAGTGTGCCAGGCCCAAAATTCACAGAGCTTTTATTCTGACACCACAGAAGAAAGACACACAAACAAGCACACACACACTGACAGAGGATAGACTGACAGCACCACCTAGTCACGCTCAAACAAAACTGCACCCTCCAAGCCCCACACACACGCACGCACACGCACGCACGCACACACACACACACACACACACACACACACACACACACACACACACACACACACACACACACACACACGCCTGACCCTCACAGTCTGCTTTTGTGTCATTTATGAGTCTACTACTTCGACAAAAAAGAGATAAGTAAAGACATGACCCAGAAGCAGAGGAAAACACAAACACTTCATCACATTTTAAAACTACCAGACAACTTTACAAGCTTGCGATCCTGTTTTATCTGTTATTTCACTCCCTGCTCTTTAAGTTATTTAGGTGTAGTGCCAAAGTTTAAAAACATGTGACATAATTGTGATGCACCAACCACAAACATCTGGTTTGCTGCTGTGGGCAGCTACGGTCACTCGAGCAGCAGATTAAAGCTAAGCTTGAGGAACAACACTCAGGAGAAATAATACTTTTAAAGTGGAGCGAGTTTCTATGTACTGACCATAAAAATATTCGTGCATAAATTTTGCAGATTACAAAGAGAATTTGAATGAACCCTGAGGCAGGTCAGCTCTTCTGTTCGAGGCTACAAGTTGGCCTTTCTTCTTTCATCAGCAGATATTCCTGCTCAGCCCCATTTCCCCCTCTGGCATCACTTTGCCTTCCCTCCTTTGCTTCCCATTTCTCTCCTCCCTGCCTCCTTTCATTTTACACTGTTTTTCCACGGCTTCTTTCTTCGGCTGAGCCGCTCTCCCCTCTGACATGGTTCTCTTGAGTTTACCGTAGATTTAAGTGTGTGCTTGTCTTTTAATCTCATCAGAATTAGAAACCAAAGTTTGGGAAAAAACTAGAAATGCCAATTATGACTTACTGACCTGCTTATAATGGTATTTTTACTAATGTGTCATTTTTGACTCTATGTGACTCTTTTCTATGTTCACAGTAGGCTGACAGTGCCAACACTCAGCCTCCTGCTAGATGCACCTATGGTACCAATTTTAAAAACCCTACATCGTCTCGTAGTCGAGTCATCGCATTCAAGAACTCAGGTGTCCACTCATCGAAGGACACTCGTTTCTGCCGCTTTTATCCACAGCTCGCGAACGAGACCCCCGAACTGCTCCACCTGGGGTACGTGGACACTTCACCAATCAAATAATCCAAAAACCTGACTTCACTTTGATGTAAAGCAGAAGGGAATAGCCAAGCGTGGATTTCATTGTTGTGTTTGAAGCTCACCACACTGTTTCTCGAGTGTTTTAACCACAGAGCTACATTTCTGCCCAAATGTGTACCTGGAGGAGTAAGTTATGGCTGTTCTATGTCACGTGACATGTAGGTTTAGCTTTTCTGTGTTTGTGTTTTGGTTGAGGCTCAAGAATGTAAGTAAAGGTGTGCGATGCTGATTTATTTCCTGTTTCACGCCGGAGCAACAAACCAGTGTACTGGAGGAACATCCAACTCACACTAAAAAAAAAAAACCTCCACTGTAACATTAGACCCATATACAAAGCATTTTACACATCTGACAGTTATTTATGATGTTACTGTATTTATTTGATCACATAAAAGGTCAGGAAAAAACATGCGAGACATCTGACAACCAGTCGATACTTTTAAGGTCTTATTTTGAGAATATTAAATGTTTTAACAGTTGTAAGATCCGCTGTGATGTTCTGAGTTATAGTGGCTCCTTACAAATCGGCTGATGTAAATCATCATGTTCCAGCACTCTGCTCTATTGGATATCCCCACACAGCAACAAAGAGCTTATCGATTAACACATGAATCTGATACACCCGCGCTCGCTCTCTCAGTCTCGATACTCTGTTTAATCTGACTGTTTTATTCCTAAGGGTTCGCTTTTGTCCCCTACCGTGCGTTTTTTATTCTCTTGCATGCTTTAAAATGAGTCAAACATTAACAACAGAACACGGATGAGAAAACATTCGCTCCCAAAGGATGCAAATGCTAACCTTACGCATAAATGCCAAAGGACAGGGACAAAAATATTTATACGCACACACAGACGGACAAACTGAGTATGACCTCTCTGCTACAATCGATCCGTTGATGTGCTAATCGATAATTAGGATGGGGTTGTGTCTGTACGGAGAATATAGATGAATGAAATTCCACTGCTCAGCAGTTTCAGCGGTGTGTAGGTGTGTATTTGTGTAGTTTCGTGCGCATGTGAGTTCTCTTCCTCTATTGATCTCCAGTCACCTTGCCTCTCAGCAGAGCATGAGAAATCCAGACAAAACAGACAGGAAGGAAAAGATGAATGGGAGGCAGAAATACTGCGAAGAAAGAACTCAGACACAAAGACAAAGAGGGTCCACAGACACACAGTTCCAACTGTTAGACAGCCAGACAACAACGCACACGGAAACATATTATAGCTGACATACAGAGTTATCTAACAACAGAGAAAGCAGAAAAATTGAAACTGTCGCGAGTAAAGCAGCGCAACTGTTCGGTGACTTTTTGAACTTCAGTGTCTGTCACAACGCCAAAATATAATGAAAACTTCTGTCCTACAGATGGTGTGTGTACGCCTCTGCATTCATATTTGCGTGCATGACTGTTTGTATCCCCACATATATGCATTTATGTTTGTGCATGAAAAAGAATATCTGTGTGTGTGTGTGTGTGTGTGTGTGTGTGTGTGTGTGTGTGTGTGTGTGTGTGTGTGTGTGTGTGTGTGTGTGTGTGTGTGTAAACCATCTACCACCATCTCCCCGAGGCTGTGTGTAGACCACCATTGGCCATATGGAACAGCATTATGGAGACACACTGGCACAGATGGACACATTCTGTACTGGCCATATTCTCAGTGATCTACCAGTAGCTGTCTAAAAAACAGCACTCATAAGCCAGAAGAGCCTGTAACCAGTGATAACTGCTTAGGCACCTGCTGAATGAAAATGAGGGAAATCATCAAATCTGTGTTATTAACTGATAATGATCGCGCCGATTCGAATATTCTGGACAAGTGTTTTCAAGCTGGTCCTGCACCAACCAACCAGTACCTGGTACTCCACTACAGTAGCTTAGTATGATTTACAATTTAAGAGACACTCTAATTATTCTTATGCTGGAACAACAATTCACCCAGAGTCTGAAACCAGCTATTTTAGTTCCCATCACCTTCCTTTCAAACCAGCTTTCTTCTGTCTGCCCTCCCCTTGTAAAGAAAAGGTCTGAACAGGAGGCTGGGAGGGGTTTCTGTCTTCACAGCCAGAGCTGTGTGCCTGTGATGACCTTATTACGGATATTAGCTCTAAATGATACAGTGTGCAGAGCCAAACGTGCATTGTCTGAAGCCAGCACTTTAGAGCCTGAGCTTGTGGATCACATGGACTACTCGCCCATTTCCTGATCTCATTATTTGGAACTCTGGCTATGTTTAATATCATTAATCTTTAGACAAGTATACACAGTTGTGGTCAGAAGTTTATATGCACTCATCATCGGCTTGAATGGTCGATGGCCAATTAGGGTTTTTAATGATTTCTTTGAACTGTTCATTTTCCAGAGTGGAAGAATTATACAGCATGCATTATTAATGATTTAAAAAACAAGAACTGAGTGCACAAATTAAGAATTTATTTTGGATTTTGTTTAATCCACATGGGACCAAAAGTACCCCACTAATATTTGGTTGCACCTTGACCAGATTCTTGGTAGGCATCAACACGTTCCTGGCATAATTCTGGATGGAAGTTTGACCACTCTTCTCGCCAGTGGCTGAAACAGAATTTATTTAACTAGGCGGGTTTCCCCAGCATGGACTTTTCAGTATAATCTACAGATCTTCAGTAGGGCCATTCCAGAAGCTTAATCCATTCCAAAACCAGTTTTTATCCAGGTTTGGGATCATTGTCCTGCTGAAACACACAGTCAGCATCTAGCTGTTGATTTGAAGTGAAGATGAGGAAATTGGACATAGTCCTCCTCCTTCATTATTCCATCCAGTTTGTGAATGTACCAGTACCACTGTGGCTGTACTGGATGATGCTACACCAGCATGTTTGGCACAGTCCACTAGTCACGATTACGTTGTCTATCAAAATTGTCAACGACAAATTTAATAGTCGACGCGTCGTTTAAAGCCTTGTAAGATCCTGAAAGACGCAGGAATAAGTAGTAGGATTTAAGAGTGTAATAACGGACTGAAACAGAAGATGGCGGTACTGCATGTACAAAGTTGCCAGCTGCTGTTAAACCCAGAAGAAGAAGAAGCAACTCCGGTATCGTAGCTGTGTCCAAATTCAGGCCGCATCCTTTGGAGGCCGCATTTGAAGGCCGATTACGTTACAGCGACGTGACGAAGGCTTTCCAAATTCAAAGACTTCTGCAAATTCAGCCGACAAATGCGTCCTACTTTTCCCCAGATTTGAAGGATGGGTTGGGTGTATCCTTTGTGGCCCAGCCGATCCCAGAATCATAGCACGGCTCAGCTAATTCCAGTTTCCAACAATGGCGCCAGCTATATTACTCTTATTATTCTTTCTGGGTGACAAAATAAACCTTTAACATATTTTCAGGCGAGAATGTAGCTGTGTAAACTTCAAATATCTGCTCGGTTTATCAAGACATCACATTTTTGCAAAAGTGCGCTGACGTTTTCGGAGACGTCTGTTACCCACTAGCTCGATAGCTAGCCGGGGCCAAGGCTCACTAGAGCCGGCGAGAACTGCGGACTCCCGGCAAATCGTTTTCAAACTCCCCGTGGACTTTCGCTACTCAGGTTAAGCATGATATATAAGTCACTTAGATAACTTAAAACTGTTATTGTTTGGCTTTTTTTAGTGTTTTATTTGTTCCTGAGTAAATCGGTTTGGATGAGATTAAAGTTATAGTTTTTACACAGCTGAATAAACGTCAAGCAGACAGCTGATTATCAGAAGTGTGAGATGCTGGAGAATATACTTCAGTTTCCTGTTATATTTTAGATAGCAAGGAGGAGACGGCTCAGTTTATTAAACTCCACTGAGACAATCTGCAAATTTTATTAAAAGTTTAATAAACTCCGGGTCGGGGATGAGTTCCTGCCCCAAGTGGAGGAGTTTAAGTATGTCGGGGTATTGTTCGCGAGTGATAGGAGAAGGGAGCCGGAGATCGACAGACAGATCGTTCCGTTGTGGTGAAGAGCGAGCTGAGTATAAAAGCGAAGCTCTCAATTTACCGGTCGATCTACATCTCTACCCTCACCTATGGCCACGAGCTGTGGGTTGTGACCGAAAGAACGAGATCATGGATACAAGCGGCGGAAATGAGCTTCATCCGAAGGGTGGCCGGCCTCTCCCTTAGAGATAGGGTGAGAAGTTCAGCCGTCCGTGAGGGGCTCAGAGTAGAGCCGTTGCTCCTCCACATTGAAAGGAGCCAGCTGAGGTGTTTAAGCTAGAGGAGGTGGCTGGCGAGAGGAAGGTCTGGGCTTCTCTGCTTAGGCTGTTGCCCCCGCGACCCGGCCGGATGGATAAACTATTATCTTGTCTTTATTTTTAGTTAGCAAATACCTTACACACTTCAAGCTGTAAGCTAATGATAGTTATACAAGAGCAGATGCTGCTGGTGCAATAAGCTGTACGTTTTACGTCCAATGGATGCATGATCTGACTAGTTGATCAATCGCAAAAATAATCGGTGACTAGTCGACTATCAAAGTACTCGTTTGTGGAAGGCCTAAAATGTATATGACCAAAAATGAGGAAAAACCACAACAGAGCCCCGCTCCTTTCTCTCCACAGCAGGCTACACACAAAGTTAAATTTAACCAGCATTTTTCTGCAGTTTTTGTGTTTTTAGATGAGATAAATTAACATCAGGGTCTTTATTCTTATATGCAGAAAGATCAAAAAGGGGAAAAAAAGCTGACTCCCAAAGAATCTCAATACAAAACAAAGGACTTTGGTATTTTCTATCCAGAACACCTTTTTTATAGACCTTGGTTTGCACATGGAGCTATGGTCTTGTTGAAGAAAATGTGTAATGATGTCAAAGCTGAAGCGCTGTGCATACAGCCTTAAAAAGTTGTCAATCTTTAAATCAATGCCAAGGTTTAGTTCACAGCACCTTCAGCCTCTGACGGCTCATTTATCCAGCTGTCTTTCCTTCATCCTCTCCTCCCCCAGCATCTTATCTCATTCAGTCGGATCTCCACATACAATGAATGTATGAGAGGCTTTTGAAGTAGGATTTGCTGGATGTGTGAGATGTGAGTGATTAGGCTACACACACATGTGTGTGCATCACATTTTTGCACACGCACGCACACACGCACACACACGCGCACACACACACACACACACACACACACACACACAGTGTTTTGGTGGTTGTTCTCTAAGGGATTTGTAGGTCAAAACTCTAAGAGGTAATCACTGGAAGCTGACAGCCCTGAACCGTGATCTGTGCCGTGCGCACGTATATTGATGCAGATACACACAGAAAAAACACACAAGAATTACAGAGTAGATCTAAACCTGCTTGTACACATTTTAGCCATCCCTATGGAAGCCCATTTCTGCCACTAAATAAAAACAAAAAAGCTAGTATCCATAACTCGAAATTTCGAGTTAATAAGTCAAAATTTCGAGTTAATAAGTCAAAATTTCGAGTTAATAAGTCGAAATTTCGAGAAAATAACTCGAAATTTCGAGAAAATAACTCGAAATTTCGAGTTACTTTTCTCAAAATTTCGAGTTACTTTTCTCAAAATTTCGAGTTAGCTCTGCCAATCAAAAATATACGTGAATGAGGTCGCTTTCTTGTTACCCGGAAGCATATGGCGCAGAGGAACGCACACTCAAAAACGGATCCCAACAAATTGGCACTTTCGCGAGTACGTTTGCTGATAGTAACACCATGTGATTCAGCTAATAACACAGGGATTTCATCATTTGTGAAGCCAGGCTGAAAACACTCAGCAATCTGTGCATTCACGACTGGATGTAATACTGGTAGCTTAGCTGTAGCATTTATAGCTGAGGGCTTCAGCTTCCGGGTAACGAGGAAATTCATTCCTGACGAATTACTGATTCGCTGCCAATCAGTAATCTACGTCATTCACGTAGATTACTGATTGGCAGCGCTAACTCGAAATTTCGAGTTACTTTTCTCAAAATTTCGAGTTAGCTCTGCCAATCAAAAATATACGTGAATGAGGTCGCTTTCTTGTTACCCGGAAGCATATGGCGCAGAGGAACGCGCACTCAAAAACGGATCCCAACAAATTGGCACTTTCGCGAGTACGTTTGCTGATAGTAACACCATGTGATTCAGCTAATAACACAGGGATTTCATCATTTGTGAAGCCAGGCTGAAAACACTCAGCAATCTGTGCATTCACGACTGGATGTAATACTGGTAGCTTAGCTGTAGCATTTATAGCTGAGGGCTTCAGCTTCCGGGTAACGAGGAAATTCATTCCTGACGAATTACTGATTCGCTGCCAATCAGTAATCTACGTCATTCACGTAGATTACTGATTGGCAGCGCTAACTCGAAATTTCGAGTTACTTTTCTCAAAATTTCGAGTTAGCTCTGCCAATCAAAAATATACGTGAATGAGGTCGCTTTCTTGTTACCCGGAAGCATATGGCGCAGAGGAACGCGCACTCAAAAACGGATCCCAACAAATTGGCACTTTCGCGAGTACGTTTGCTGATAGTAACACCATGTGATTCAGCTAATAACACAGGGATTTCATCATTTGTGAAGCCAGGCTGAAAACACTCAGCAATCTGTGCATTCACGACTGGATGTAATACTGGTAGCTTAGCTGTAGCATTTATAGCTGAGGGCTTCAGCTTCCGGGTAACGAGGAAATTCATTCCTGACGAATTACTGATTCGCTGCCAATCAGTAATCTACGTCATTCACGTAGATTACTGATTGGCAGCGCTAACTCGAAATTTCGAGTTACTTTTCTCAAAATTTTGAGTTAATAAATCGAAATTTCGTGAAAGTAACTCGAAATTTCGAGAAAATAACTCGAAATTTTGAGTTATGGATCCTTTTTTTTTTTTTTTTTTGTGGCGGAAACGGGCTTCCATACATCTCAAAGTGGAAAATGAGATGTAATGATTTATGTTAATGATGCTTTCTTCAAACATATACAAACTGACAGACTGCTCGTATTCTTTTATTTTGTACATTTCAAACACAAACGACTTTAACTTTGTTAAACTTGTTAAAAACCCCTTTGACGTGTTTTGCTGGAGGGTTGCTATATCGTACTATATAATGTAGGACTGATGGTGTGGTCCTTCATATGTCTGTCATTGCTTTCATCAGTTCCAGTCAACATTTCACATGAATGACATAAAGGTTATTTGACCCACCCTAAAGCAGAATGAAAGAGCGTCCCTATTGGTCCAGTTGTGACAATCAAACTATCACAAAATGTTTTACATGGATTGTTTTTGGTAATTTTTTCTGGGTGTCGTTGATGATGCTGAACAACAACAGCAAACAATCGAATGAATATCAAATCATCACATATTGTCAAAATAATCATCTCTGACAGCCGGCAGAGACAAAAACAATGATACGCTGATTAGCTGTAATTCTAACAATGTTGGTCATATATGTACATTATTTTTCTCTGGAGGATTTACTACTTTTGACTGATAGAAAGTAGTAAACACCACATCAATTTGTACCATCTTTTTTTAAGCTATTAAACTGTGATGTATGTGAAACTGGGAGTGTATTGCATGTAAAACAATATGGAGTTACATATAAATATGCTGCCTGTATCTAACAGGCCAGAGCGAAACTGATGATACTGATGACATGAGCTGAAGTGCTTCACAGTTATCGCTGTTAGACCATGAGCATTAACTCAAGTGCACCTGTTCATTGTTGCAAAACTGCGACCAGTTTGAAGACTAGTAAAAGACTTGCAGGAGTATTTGTATATATTAGTGCATTATTGTAAATCTGTAACATATTGTATTGTTTACACAGTTTAGTCTGTTACTGTTTTGGAGCAACTGTAACCCACATCATTTTCTTAGGGAGTAATAAAGTATTCTGAGTCTGATTCTGAAGACAACGCCATCCCATTCAATGTTTTAACTCCTTTCAATAGTTTTTTGTTTTGCCAAACCACAGAGACGGACAAACAAGTAGTCAAGATAATCCTGGGTCAACTGCTCTTCAACCAATCGACAGGTTGGCTCAGCAGGAGTTTGATGGGACCAAAGTCTAATGTTACTCCTAATGTTATTAGTGTGAAACAAATATAAATACACAGCAAAAGGTAAACTGTCTAAGCATAGCATAATCCGGGCTCATGTAAAATCAGTAATGCAACCAACAAACTAAAATGCAATTTCTGATACAGTCACACTCAAAGCTTCACATACCAAAGTCAGCTGACCATATATACGTGATATACCTGTGCTGGTTATTGAGCTGACAGTCACACTGCTGCAAAGTTTCTCTTTGTCCACTTTAGCATCGTGCACTTATGTTTTCTATACTGCACATAGAAAAATAACTTTACATGTTGACTCTTAATAAAACAACTGTGCAATACTGTCATGATCCTGGGTCCTTTTGACCCAGCGTTTTGTGATTTTGGCTCTGTTCTTCCTCTGGTTATTGTTTATTCGGTTCTGCCCATGTATTCCTGTGTTAAGTCCGCGTTTCTTAGTCCGTGTCCTTGTATGTGTAAGTTCCTGTTTTATTGTGAAGGTCTCTGTCTTATGTCAGTGTGTTCTGTTTACGTTTCCCCTGCCTCGTCAGCTGTTATGTCTTCCAGGTGTGTTCCCCTCCTGTTTCTCATCCCCTGATTCCTGGCGTATGTATTTATAGTGTGTGTGCTACCTCGTCCTCGTTGCTGGTCCGTCTGTGTTATTTGGTGTTTTCGTGTGTGTGAATCTCCTGCTGTCATCCTGTGAATTCTCCCTGCAAGTTGCTTTCTCTCGTGTTCAGGTTTGGTGTTTAGGTTTTAGTTTTTCCAGTGTAGTTTATGTCTAAGTTCAGTTTTTCGCCACACACTCTCCTTTTGTTTGTTATCACTCGAGTTGTGTGTCAATAAAGCCCTCTCACTTCACTGCATATCCGCATCTTGGGTCCTTTGTTAAATTCACACGGCTTGCCCCGGCAACCCGTGACAAATACAGTGTTAATAAAAATCATTAACTCGATTGTTACCGCAACAGTGATTTTATGCAAAGTCCAGCTCTGTCTTCTCTTCCCATGCGGAGCTAATCCACGATAAGAAAAGAAAGATTGAAGTTTGAAGGTTTGTTTAAAGGTTTAAAGCTAGACTTCTTTGTATACACACGATAAAAACCCAGCTTCATCTGCTATCAATTTGCTGTCAAGGACATTTGCTAATAATCCAGCACTCAAGAGCAATTTATGCTAAACTTAACAAAGATATTTTGCTTCCTTTAAAATAGTTTTCCAGTGTTTCTCTCAACTCGACAAAGGTTTTAGAAAATTTCCTTGTTAAAAGCTTTAGACTCCCAACAAAGGCACCCCATGTAGAACCTCACCGTTTACAAGACCTTACTCGCAGTGGCCAAGTTCACAAAGCAGCAATTTGTTCATTTTTCCCATTGGATTGTGGTTCTATTGGATGCATCTGACAGTGTGAGATACAGCGTCGGGCACAATTTTAGCAGCAAGCACAGGTTGCAAATATGTGTGACCAGTCTCATAGCAACAGCATGCAAGATGACCAGATCTTCTCTGCAGCATCTGCTCAGTGCCATCAGCCAAAAATAAAGATGTTCCATGTCATCATTCTTTATTTAAAAATATTCAACATTATCTCGTGCTTGGCAACAGAGCTGGGATTAACTACAAGAAGCTGGTCCAATAGGCTAGATCTTCAAGAAAGCAGAGGTGGGGGACTGTGCATTAGATGTTTTTGACTCTGAAATTAATACTTCAACGTACTTATCTGAACAAGGAATGTAAAACAACTAATGAGCACGAAAATTCAATTAATTTCAACTTGCAAAAGCCGAGAAAAAGTCGGCGTTAATACCTCTGACCTCTCATAAGCTTTGGATATGTTTCTCATGCTGATGACAGTTACTCCTTTATTTCCTTCTGCCGCTGCTCCATCATCCTGTCTTACCTCCACCTACTTGAGGTGAGTGACGAAAATTATGTGCCGCCTACTCAGGGAGCTGATGATGTGTGTGTCAGTGTGCACGTGTGTGCATGAATGCATGTGAGCGTGTGAGAGGTTAGGGTATTAAATGAGCCTGTTAACATCACTCAAACATTCAGGGACAGGTTCGCTCTTCATAAAGCTCTCACCACCCGGTATATTACTCTCTCAACGTATTTAAATCTTTCTGTGAACTGCTGTTAGCTCTGCAGATCAGTGTGTGTGTGTGTGTGTGTGTGTGTGTGTGTGTGTGTGTGTGTGTGTGTGTGTGTGTGTGTGTGAGATCACAACACCTCACACTGACTGCTTTTCCTTCTAAAAGGGCTGACGTGATAGGTGGTCCTTCCAACATCTCTGTGATTGAGGTGACGAGTGGAGCTCATAGAGAACACAGTGATTACATTAGTCCTCTAAACAGATCATATTGTCTGTGCATAAGACCACAAATCAAATCCATCTCAACACTGAAGGAAGTGTAGGGAGAGCTGGATAGTAGTGATCCATAACATGGATCCGATCACGTGATTAGGTAACTTTAACAAGCCCAGATTACATTTGAAAGGATCAAAGTATATAATAAGCTACATTATAGAGCAAAGGATTAATTTGATTTTATTTATGTTGCTTCTGTAAAATATGCCAATTCGTGACTATACAGTTATTGTACTACAGCACTGTTTTATATTTGATTTGACCAAATGTAAATAATAAAAGGAATTATTAATCTTTTTTAATTCAAAAGCAAACAATATTTATTATTAAAGTAGTCTAAAACCTGTCTAGGAGTATCCAATTTAGTCCAGCCCGGTGTGCAGGTACACCTTGAGCCTGACATCTCACAGGTAGATTAAAAACATTATCTTTAAACAGCCCTAAGGCGTGGATGGCTGCGAACTGAACCTTTTAAATTATTAGCTCAAGCAGCAAATTATGCTGTCTGCACTGTTGTGCTCTAACCACAGTGAACAAATTGAGACTGACAGGTACACTCCGTGTAAGAGATTTTTTAAACTGTACTGTGCAAAAGACTTGTGTCACCCATTATTTCTTTATATTCTGCTGAGAAAATTTGGTAGCAATTTGTTGAGACTGGTAAAAGCGTACATGGAAATATAGAGCATAATCCAAAAACAGAGTTTGCACAATTATAAAAAGCCTGAGAGTTCATTTTTGTTCTTCACTGCAGCCTAGCTGCCTTTTGTTCAGTCCTCTATCAAGATGATCCCACAGCTGCTTCTCAGGAGTCAGAGTGGGTCAGACCTCCAGTCCAGACTCTGGGGAGGCCAATCCATGACTGATGTGTTCCATGGTGTGTTTTTCTATCGAGGCATGTTTTTGTTACATTGGTGGTGTTTGGGATCATTGACACAGCCTCCACCATGTTTCACAGATGGCTGCAGACTCCCTTCCGCTGAGACTATTTCTGATGAGGCTTCAGTGAACAGTAGATGAATCAACTGAAGCAAGTGATGCAGATCCTCTCAGGTCCTGAGTCAGCTCTCGGTTTATTTCAGATACAGTTCATCTCAGTGTTTGTAAGGACACACTTCATGTCAAGTTTTAAACCAACAGGCATTTGGCGCACAAACGGCCATCAAACTGCGTTATCGTTGGTATTTTTGGTAGATTCGACTACAGAAATGGAAACAAACTTTTTTTTTTTTGAGGAAGGCTTTTCGTAAGAAAGAGCCTAAAGGCACAAGTTAAAACTGGTTCTTTGCCAAGTTTGTTACATGTAGACACAACACTGGTTCATCCCTTCTTTTAGATGCCTTTATATGCTTCAGTGATATAAGCCAGTGTTACGTGGTCAGGTAAAAGGAGTGGACTGAAGATAAGTGAAAAAATTAAAGATTAAACCCACCAAACCTATTTATTCATTTAGTCTTAAAATTCAACATTTAAATGCTTCTAATAAAAATTCACTGGCATGTCTATTCCTTAATACATTCAAGCCAAAGGAAAAACATTAACTATTAGACAAGCAGTTTGATTTAATAACTAAAGCGTATGGAAAATAGCATAAGATGCCCTGCATGTCCTTAAGTCAAAGCAGTAAGCAGAGGCGAGAGAAGGCAGAGTGCCGTCTTGAGATCAGACGATGCAGCTTTTCTTATTTATTCGGTCATTTAGCCAGTCCATCTCTCAGAAACCCACATTCAGGCACTTCATTAAGATAATTCATCATCACAATGAATCCATAATGAGGTAGACTTCATAACACACACAATTTGATGCCGTACCATGTGCCCGTCTATTGTATGCGGGTCCCAGGTGTGGCTGTGTTTTGTTAATTAAGAGCCGAGGTCCATGAAGACTTCAGGCTTCATTGTTTATTCTCATAATAATTGAACCCTCTGCCTTGTTTCATTTCAATCGCTCTGTTAATGCTTTCACCATCACTTAAAATCAACCCTCCATACCCTGCCGATAAGATGCCCCCTGCTGTCACCTCGTGCCCACCTCACACACGGTTACCATTAACCCCACATTTGTCTTTATTTCACTTTCTCCTCCACAGTTCTTTAATTACCAGCCTCCCTCTGCCTCCCTTTTATTCACTTCTAACAATTAACCCCTTTCTCCTCCTTCAGCCGTCTGCTTCTCATTCATATGCTCTTACAAATTGCACCTATCTGTCTCACTGTCACTCTCCTAATCCCCTCTTTCTAGCTGTCTATTTCTCATCCTCCTTCCCACTAGTCTCGCTCTATTTTTCCGTCTCTCTCAAATACCATTACTCAATTAACCCCCTTGGTTCCTGGCTAAGGGTCAACATATGTATCAGGCCTGGATCCAATCTGTGCCTCTGACAAATGAAGGGTCCACACACACATACATGCTAGCACACTAAGGTGTGACTTAAAAATGATTGGATTCATTAGAGGAAAGAAAGAGGTAAGGGGCGAAGGGAAGGGAGTGAGAGGAAAGGGAGGGGACCAAAGCTCCATAAATACTGCTAGAAAAATCAGGACAGGGTAAAGAATAATAAGCATTAGAGAAATAACAGAGATAAAATCTGTATCATCGAGACCACACCATATATTGACAGGTAGTGTTGGGCAGAGTAAGAGTGAAAGAGAAAAATGATGAGGACAAATTGTGGAGAGGCTGAAAAGCAGCACAAAGAGCTGGGAAAAAGTAGACATGTGAGAGGAAGCATGTAGGTTCATTATAAGGAAATCCAACTGTCCAACTCCTCTTTATCCTGTCATAATGAGCAACCTCTCAATGTAACAGAGAGATAATGATACATGAGCCAAGCCTGAGTGACCTTTAGCTGGGAAAATTTCCATTAATTGGGAAAAATTGAGGCCAGCAGTTTATTGTAATGTTTAAAGCTATTATAGTAGACTCTGGAGTTTATTTTAATTACTTTGCAATTTATTTTCATCCTTTTATCTCGTTTTCCAACTGTTGTAAAGAGCAAATTTAAGCTAAAATCACTGCAAAGAAAGTGCAGAATCAACAGCACACACAAGTATTTGCACGAGTATTAACCTCTCAAGTACTGCAAACAGGGCCTGGCTTTAAATCACACAACACAGTCACATGGCTATTGTACTATTTTACCCATTGATTTGTAACTGCAACGGTTGTGTTTGAACTGGACGGCACCGTCGAGTAAAGTGTTTGATCCGGCCTCTCGTGTGCACACGTGTGCGTTTGTACACATTCACACACACACACACACACACACACAGACACAACGATAAGAATGCATACATTTAGCAGATGGCTGGTGGTTAAGAGAGTGTGAATGATAAAATCTGCCCACTATTCCGTTGACTTGTCCATTATTCCACTCCACTGCTTTTGAAAAGTGTGTGCGCGCGTGTGTGTGTATATACGCATTAGTATGTCTGCGTGCGGAGCCTTCGGCGTGCATGTGTATCTGTGTCTCAGTGAAACGATCTAATCGCGTCACTCTTGTCGTAAATGAGCAATATTAAAATTAAACCATTAAATTAAAACATTAAAACAGCCATTTAATTTTTTGTCTGCTCTGCTTTTATTGTTTCTGCCCATCGTGTGTGACAGGCTGTAAGCAATCAAACTAATGAGGCATTACAGACCATTTCAAAACAAGTGATATTGTATTACCCATCTGTGCATTTGATCAAGTGAAGCAAGATGTGCTTGTGACATATGAAGCAGTGCAATGTCAAAGATTTTTTTAGTCATTAGTGCTCTTGATGTGTGTGTGTGTGTGTGTGTGTGTGTGTGTGTGTGTGTGTGTGTGTGTGTGTGTGTGTGTGTGTGTGTGTGTGTGTGTGTGTGTGTGTGTCTCATTCTAACAGATGCTTTGCTGAGACCACAGACAAAGTTTATAATACAAACATGCTTCAGGCAGCACTGATCACATTTATTAACATTTGTTTAAATCAAAAGACGCCTGATCTACACTCCGATTATTGGCTACGATTTATTTCCTGGGTACATCTTTGGTATCACACAGTTCAAGACTTTTTGTTTTTAATGTGGATCCATGTTTTTCCCCATCTCAGCGTGGGCCTCTGACATCTGTCTGACTCACAGCTGATTAACACGCTTCAGTTCATGTTGTTGCCAACTTTGCAACTTTGTTACTAAAGAATCTGACTTTTCATACCTCTGTCCATTTTTTTTCATTTGTGTTTTTATATTTTTGGTCACCAGCGCAGGTACGTGTGGCTGCTCTCTCGCCGCGGGCACGCTCAGTGAGCAGCATCACCTGATTTTTGCACATGTGCAACACAGAAACTCTGCACGAAGAAGGGGAAAAATAAAGAAAGTTTCTTTCAGTCTGATTGATCATTCTAAAATGAATTTTTCTCATGCAGCCCTGGGGTTATATCCTCAGGACCCCTGAAAATGACTGCCTTTAATTAAACCGAAAGGCACCTGCCCTTCTCGAGTCATTTAGCCCCCACCAGCCCAAGCTTCTAATATTTTATGTTGATTACAACCAGAGCTCCCGAGCACAGAACACACTGTGTGGGCTGTTACCTGATGAAGACTGAAGCATGAGTGGTGGATATTATGTCTGGCCGGCTGATGGGAAGAAACGGCATTAAGCAGTCAGACTTTGAGACATACAGATGGGCTTCAAATGGTAGTTATGGTAAATGGTAAATGGCCTGTATTTGTATAGCGCTTTCTAGTCCCTAAGGACCCCAAAGCGCTTTTACACAACCTGTCATCCACCCATTCACACACACATTCACACACTGGTTCACTAGTTAATAAAGAAACTACACGTGCATCGGGCCAAAGTTTAATGCAGTTCCATCCAACTGTCAAAACTCATTAGAATTAGCAAATAGTGAGGAAGTGTCCGAGTCTGAGGAAGTGAAATATTGAGGATTCTTAGGTAACGTTATCGGCATATTGCAGTCCAACTAAAAAATAATTAGAAACAAAAATGACTAGACAAAAAAACCGAGTTATACACACAACATCCACTATGCACAGAAAAGAGCAATAAAAACGGAGCAAAATGCATCTGTAGCGGTGCAAAACAACACAATTTACCCAGAGACAAATGTTCCTTCATTCCTTTTTACAAATCTCAGTGTAATGAGACTGGTGACCTAAACTTGACCAGTCTTGGTCCTTCAGATTTACTCGACAGTAACGATCACTTTTTCTCTGAGCGTCTCAAAAGCATCAGAAACGAGAAGTTGTAACAGATTCTAAAACAAAAGTGTGGGACTCCTCCCCGAGGGAAGCAGCTGGGTCTCTGTGTGGCGCCGTGCTGGATGATTATTCTAACAAACTGGTGCAAAGGGCTGAAAGACTGGTGACAGACAGGTGGACGGGCTGGCCACTTCCTGTTATGCGTCTCCCGTGTTACATGCACGCCACGTTGTGATTTTGTTAGTAGCAGCATGTTTGAAGGATGTTGCTCAAGGCATTTGTGCTCATAGGTGATTGTAATTATAATCGTGCCGCTGCAGAACCAGAAGATCTGCGCTGTACTTCTTCTGTACGCTTCCATGAAAACATCTACCATCTCCAACTACAGCATCGACTCTCCATAACGTGATCATTTTTTATTCAGTCTGCAGTTTACGCAGTGCCCTTGTATAGTATATCAGAACATTAAAACTCTAATTGCTAAACTTAAGTTCTTGATACAAATGAGTCAATTAAGATCAAAATGTGCGTTTAGCGGCTACGAGACAGAAATTATAGCGCGAGGCTGCTGTACACACACACAAAAGTAATTTGGCCGAGCTAATGTATGTGCTGCATTATTTACAGATTGATTGCAGTCATCATTGATTGTGTGGACTCATAACAGCATTTACAGTGGGGCTGGAATATAATCGTTTAGACGTTCATCATTAGAAATCATTTAGTCTAACTTTCAAAAGGCAATTAGCTGTGGGGCTCCTTAATGCTGAGCGTGGTTCAAAAAGTTCACAAGCAGTTGTGTTTCTCCTCACATCAGGAAACTCCAGGTTATCTATCGCATCATACATCTGTGTGTCTCTGCAGCCTGCAGTGAGTAATGGGCCGAGCCATCTCTGAGGTAGACCAGCAGAAAGGATAAATAATTGTAGGCGATCTGGATAATCAGATGGACTCAGAGGTTTATGTTTAATAGCTGTTGTGATTATTTGTAATTTACATTTACAAAGATCTGTACGTAGAAAACCATTTCAGGTTTGACTTTCTTCTTCATTAACCCGTCACCAGCTTTCCCACTGCTGCACACGCCTCCCCCTCTTTTCCCTTTCCCCTCCTCCTTTTCCCCCTTCTCGTCAGCTTAGCTCTTTCATTTTGAGGAAGAAAACACAAGCCAGTTAGAATAAGGCAATTATGACCCTGCTGGAAAGGTTATTATGCATAATGCCCTGTAATCCTCCTCTACAGTTTTCA
Source organism: Rhamphochromis longiceps (assembly GCF_057381845.1). Classification (NCBI taxonomy): domain Eukaryota; kingdom Metazoa; phylum Chordata; class Actinopteri; order Cichliformes; family Cichlidae; genus Rhamphochromis; species Rhamphochromis longiceps. The sequence goes on from NC_140572.1 coordinate 38,061,624, forward strand.
TCAGAAACGACATGAACATTAAGACTTTGCAGTATATACGTGCTGACAGAAATGGCTTCCAGCCCCATTTTCTGAAATCACAGACAAAGCCACAGTTAAAGCATTGATTGGTAAAGATGATGTAGTTGCAATGTGATTATTCATAGCTGCTTGTGCTGCTGTGACAAGATAATGAAGACAATAGACACCAGACAGTCTGGCAGCATTTGCCTGGAATAGTGTCGTTAAGGTAGTTTTGTGAATTTCTCTTTGCGTGTCGTGTTGGTCGACGTGTCAACATTAATTAAACCGTGACCCCGATCAAAACAGACTTGAGAGGGATTAAAAAATGTGCAGTGTGATATGACACAGTGAGAAGCGGTTATTTGTGTGGGCGGACGCTGACGCAGTCCAGACAGCCTTTTAATCCCATACACCGCAACAAAAACTTGATGCTTAAAACAAGCAGACAGACGTGCAACAAACCTCATTGTTCACATTGCACCTCTGTCTTCAGCTTAATGATCCCATTATTATTGTGTTAGGCACTAATTAATGATGATTTTTGTAACTATGCCAGCAGCAGGAAGTCTTGCAGGAATTGTTTCTCCACTAACTTTTAATTTGAATTTATTGAAGAATTAATTCCCCATTTCTGTGATTTATTTGTTCTGGTTTTAAGACCAGTTTTACTTTTTAGGATATTCAGCATCTGGGTTTCAAGGGTCACCTCTCTGTGCCCTTCTCTAAAAAGCCTCCATTTACAGCAGAGAGATATTGCTCATCAGATTTGGTCTGCGAGTGGCTGCTCTGTTATCTCGAGCCAGCAGGGCTGCCGGGCTTGACCCCAGGTCGTCTAATGAAAGCCTTTTCTACTCAACAAATGTGTTTCACATTGACATTTGCTTTGATTATAGATTGGTTAGATGTTCTTAACTAGTGAAAACACATTTCTAATATATCTGGTAAAGGTATCTGTACTGGTACCACACCTAGCATCTCACAAATGATCTTGGATATGTGGAATATCATTAGACCTACTGAACTGGATGAAGTGTTAAAGCTAAAGTGGACCTTTCTTCTATCACTTCCAGCCCATCCTAATCATATTTATCAACACATCTGTGAGGAAAGCCGAGTTCAAATATATTTCTCTGTCCAAGTCTGATGTCAGCTTTCGAAGGTTAAGTGAATGAACTAAAAGGCCAACTACACACACAAAAACAGTGCTTAAGCAACCTTTGCCCCCTCAGCCCCCCACATAAACTGGCTGCTGGTGAGAATAATATTGACCTTCCTCTAAAGAAAGCATTGCCGATTATTGCTTTCAGACGCTGCACAAGTGTCATTTACTGGGCACCATTTTTATGTTTTTTTACAGCCTAATCATTTAAAGTCCTCAGGAAATAACACAGTTTATTCTGAAAAATTTAATTATCTTTCTAGCTATACTAAATCAGTATATATAAAATACAACAGAAAAGAGGTTTAGCATGATGAAGCCAAGTGAATCCTTAGCCTGTATCCGCTCCTCTCATTTCTATGTGCTAACATGAGATGGATACTTTTATATAACATGACCTTCAAACAATGAATGCAACTTGTTTACAGGTCTAAGTCTTTGTCATCCAGCATGACGACACTGTAGCGCCAAACTGGAAAGCAAGCCTCCAGCTTTAACTGACTCCAGCTGGTCCACATCGTGGTACAACGTAGGGCTGGGCGATATGGCCTAAAATCCATATCGCGATATAATTTGAAGCATGTGCGGTAAATATATATATATCGCGATATATTCTTTTCTTCTGTATAACGTATTTTCCGCACTATAAGGCGCACTTAAAATCCTTTAATTTTCTCAAAAATCGAGTGTGCCTTATGTATGAATTCTGGTTGTGCTTACTGACCTCAAACCGATTTTGGAGTGCAGAAATCTGTTAAAGTGAAGCGCCTTGAGGCGACTTTTGTTGTGATTTGGCGCTATATAAATAAAATTGAATTGAATTGAATTGTTAAAAAATGTTTTGATGGATTGTCAGAGCATTATGGCTGCTTCAGGTCCCAAAGTCAAACGAACACTGAGAGTTAAAAACGGTCTAAATTCTTTCATCTTTAATAAGATGATCGGCGTTGCTGCTTTAGCAGGTGTAACAATTAAGTTTAACATCCAGGCATCCATGAAAACAGAATTTATTAAATTTAACGGAGTTAGAAGTTAACAGGAAGTTAGCTCGCTAGTTTCCACCTAAACATGACATACCATGTTCTGACTGAGAGATTTTTGAAACTAATTCAAACGTACAGGTCTGTTATCACTTCCAACATAAATGAAGACAGAAAACTAAACAGCAGTGACGTTTGTAGGGTTACTAAAGTTGGACTACCTGGTATATAATGTTGTGCTACGTGATCGCTAGCGACACAGCTATGTTAGCATAACATTAGCACAGTGAAGCTGGAGGATGAACGCCAACTTTTTTCCACTCGATAAAAGTTAACGTGACGGATTCTGGTGGTCAGGGACAAATGCAATCGCATAGCAGGATGCTACACGGGCCAAACTTCAGTCAGGAGAACAACTGAGATCATTCATCTACAATATGAGGTTAGTCATTAATATACTGCAACAACATGGGAACAAAGCCACAAATAAATAAATTTTGGAGGGGGTGGGAGAACTGTGTGTGCATTAGTGATCTGTGGGTGGAAAGGGGAGAAGGGGGGTGGTAAATAAAGTAAAAAAAAAAATGATGGGGCCACAAGGAGCTGATATTAGGCAGAAGTGGCACTTTGCCTTTTGCCTTTGTGGCTCTTTGCTTAGGCTGCTGCCCCCGCGACCCGGCCCCGGACAAAGCGGATGAGGATGGATGGATGGATGGAACATGGGAACAGAGCAGCTGCGAGAGAATTCAACATTAATGAATCAATGTTACGGAAGTGGAGGAAGCGCAGTTTTTGGCTTTCCCCATATTTCAAAAGTGCTTCATCTCTTTGCTATGACTGTCGCCCGCCATAATTTGCAGATGATAATGGTTGTAGCCGCTGCGATGCTTTCGATCAAAACAGGCGCAGCTTGATGACATCATCAACATGCGCTATCGCGATAGAGCGGTATAGTCAAAATCTCTATCGTTGGCCAAATTTATATCATTTCTATCGTATATCGTTTATATTGCCCACCCCTAGTATAACGGTTCATCTAGAAGTGCTAAATACAGATTAATGCCAGGCTGTGTCCATATGTCTTTAGGTTGTGTGCATATTTGCTCTTAGTCCTTCAAAAGGTTATACGAGTCATAAAATGTCCTTCCTGTCCACTATAGATGACTCAGATGTCATTTTCTTTATGCAGCCAGACATTCACCATTATATAGTGATCACTGGTGAGTTGTCTTGTGTGAGCATTGACAGGTGTATCCCGCAGTCCTTGAGAAGGGTGGAATGGCCATAAACCTCTTCTTTCCTTAGGACCTCAGATATCAAATATAACTCTCAGTCTGGCTGCTGGTTGATGAGGCTACGGCCTCATTGGTAAATTGCAGTACGCTGACACATATATCAGTCTACACTGACAGTCAACATATATTAACCGAGCGCCCTTCATATATGTGCATATGTTATGAACGCGAGCAGTCGATTTATCAGCTTGCAAAATTATACGACATGCTGTGTTATAACATCTGCAGATATTTAGAGTGCTAGTCGTCTATGTAATAAATATCCTCCTTTCTGTTTTGATAGGGTAAAAGGGTACACGCTCATGAGGGGGTTTGAATGGGGATCCATTACAAAAGACACAATAATAAGCATGATAGGATGTGTGTTTCAGGGTGTGGGGAGTGGTTTCTCTGATCTTAAATCTTATTTGTCAGGGAAGCTAAATGTAGAGTCTGTGTGCATTCACCACGTGTACGTGACATTAATGTCCCAGAACAAACATCAATATCATATGAGGCAACAGTGTTTCTCCCCCATCCATCCATTACCAGCTAACCTTTTAAACACACCCTAGGCCATGTAAGACTGTTTCTGCATACCTCCGAGATGGAAAAAATACATTAGGAATTACACTTCCAGCAACATAGAAAATGCTGATGGGAATCCATATTTTCTGCTTACTTTTCATTTCCTTTGGCACAAAGCTGTGAGTGTGCTTGAAAAACAACGTGCAGGGGAGGCATTAGGGTAATGGAGAAAAAAGGCTGGAGTGAGAGGGTGTTGGATGGGGGACTAAAGGTGCATTTACCAACAATGCACAACAGCCCACATCATTTATTTTATCTGGTATAGTATAATTTTCCTAAGAGGTGGATCCTGGGGGAGCGCCGTGTAAACGAGACTGTTCCCTATCAAGCTGTAGAATAATGAAAAAATACAACAGTAAAATATTTTCTATGTTAATGCAAAGATAACGTGTCATCTGTATCCAAACACAGCAGCAGCATTAACTTGTAGGCTGAGTTTCCTTTTCTAAATTAGACAGACTCTATATTCTTCCTACAATGTTTCGTATACGGTGTTTGTTTTGTCATAAAACTGTGATGGTTCACTACACCTAATTAAGCCAGGTGAATACCGTCAGGCGTTTTATTTCCAGATACCTGGATTGGGAGGAAAATAATGCTAAATGAATTACACTCAGTTGCAGCATGCTAGCAGACTGAGCCTTAAAAGCTGGACAGATGTGCCAACTTTAAATTTTAGTGTTTTTTTTTTAACTCAGCTTCTATTTTACATAAAAATCCTGTGAGACTAACAGGATCCAAAGTCCTCACAGAGAGAAACTTTTTTTCTTGAATGTGAGGTTCGAGTGACAGTCCCACAAGCCAAACAAGCTCAACTCCTTCAGTTCCCAGCTCCCTTCACCTCTTCTGTCCACTTCCTGGTTCAGAGATTTCTGTGGCCGCATGGTGGTTGGTGTCTAACGTGGCAGTAAAGTGTAGAACGCTTTCAAAGCTGAGCTGGATGTGGAAATTAAAGATCTCACAAACTGGGGCCTCCAAACATACACACGCCACAAGTTTGGGTACGCCAGGTCTGTCCAGCATCCAGGACGCTGGAGCCCACAGTAAAGGCACCTTCAAACACCCCACCCTGAGACTCCAAACAGGCAGGATCCATTTAACCATTTAACCGTCACTCAGCACGTGAGCACAAGCGACAGCCAGGACTTGTTCCCTAACCTACAGCTGCAGAGAAGGAACCTTTTCATCTGCTGGGAACACCCCAACATCTCACTGGGCCAAGCGCAGAGTGGTGCAGAGTCCAGGCTCTCTCTGCGAGACTGGTTTCAGGTCAAAGGCTGTGCGCTGAGGCGAGCCTGACCACATCTAGAGAGTTCCTCTTGACCACAAACACTCGCTTAGGCTCCTTTCTCACCACAGAGGTGACGCTCCATAATCCTACAGCCAGATTCATCAACCCCTGACGCCATCACTGCGGCGGAGGCGTTTGCGATCACAATACGGTGGCAATTTACGGAGGGAAACAGTATCTGAGTATATTTCAGCCACTTTTTTTAAAACTGTACTCCTGACCTCTTTCTTCAGCGGACCTCAAATATCTTTTATTTTCTTTGTGGTTTTAAACCTAAAGCCAGGCAGTCTGAGTCTGCCTACAGTAAAACACTCATCTGGGATTAGGAGCCATTTATTCATCTCAGCTCAGTAATACTATGACAGCCTCGCTTCAGAATCCAATGAATATCTCACACTTTCATTTCATATGCAATCTCTGGTGCTCAGGAGTGTGTATCGCCGAGTATGATTCTGTACAGTTTATTTGTTTGTGTGTCTGTGTGTATGTGCCTTTTGGGGGCATTAGTGTTTTGCAATGTTTTCATCCCAGCTCTGAAATATATATATTTTCTAGAAATCGCGCAAATTAATACTTTACGTTTCGATGCGTTTCGCTGTCGTATTTGATGCCCTAAAATATGTCTTTGGCAGTTTGACTGCATTCGAAGTCTGTTACCTACAAGCGTCGCTATCCTATTTGAGCGAATATGAGAGAAGAGAGCATCGAGGGAAAAGCTGAATAAAAATACAGCAGTCGTCAGATGTATTGTGCATCTTTAGGGACCGCCGTCACCAAGACATTCATTTACTTTCAGTCATTAAAAGTCCAGCTCTGACACAGAAACCTGCTCGACTCGCTCCAACTTGCTATTCAAATGATTAAACACTTATCTAATCATTTCCCTTCCACTCACATTTTGATATCAAACATTAACTCAATGCTTCTCTCTAACTGCAGAATGAAAGACAACACTGAAACTGCTGTAACCCTGAGCTCTCTCAGGAAACAGAATTCAAAGATCTTAATGTTACAAGTCAACGCAAAAAGGCTAAACACGTGAAAGAAAAAAAAATCTAAACAAAACAAAAAATGCCAAATAATTCAGTCTCGGGCGCTAAAGTCCAGACAAAATCAAAGACACACCATCACAACTGTTTCTAACGTAGAGGAACTAATCTTCGCAGAAACTCTACACTGTGACACCGGCACATTAAGCATCACAAACAAGCAGCCAAAAGCAGGACCAGTGCATGATGCTCTGCAAATCTCACCAAAACCATGGCAACAGGCTCTCAGAACAATAATCTTCTCGGTCAGTTGCTGCTTTCCGGACTCTTTTATTGCTCCTGTCATTGAGTCATGCGGCCGTGCGCTGCGGCTCTGTGTGTCATGTAACTGCACAGTTTTCACACAAGAGCTCATCACGACGTTTCACTCAGCGTGGAGGAACAATCCAGGCTTTATGAAATTCTAAAATGTCATGTGTGAATATCAATTCTTAGCAACAGACACAGTCACAAGTAGGGCTGGGCCATATTATACCGTTCACGGTAATACCGGTATAATGTTAGGCAACGATAGGAAAATGAAATATCGCGATAGAATGGGAGTAAAACGCGCATGCGCAGTGCCTTTGTTTTCATACGCACATGGCCGATTGTTGAGTGAAACAGATGAACCAGAATTGGTTTGTAAAAATGGTGCAACTTCAGTGATGTGGAACTGGTTTGGTGTTTGTCCGTCAGATACACAACAAAGCACATTTTTTTGCAGAACATGCAAGCGGCCGTTGTTATTGTCATATTTGTCGGACTAAGATGCTCTTAAATCTGGGAGTAATCTGGGTCCTAAACTCCGTATGCTTCAGGTCAAACAACACTGCAGCATCACTTAGAGTTAAAAACTGTCTAAATTCTTTCATCTTTAATAAAACGATCAGCATTGCTGCTTTACCAGGTGTAACTATAAAGTTTAACTTCCAGGCATCCATGAAAACAAAAGTTATTACATTTAACGGAGTTAGAAGTTAGCAGGAAGCTAGCGGAAGTTAGCTCGCTAGTTTCGCTAGTTACCTAAGCATGATATTGCATGTTCTGACTGAGAGATTTCTGAAAAAAATCAAACGTACAGTTCTGCTATCACTTCCAACATAAATGAAGACAGGAAACTAAACAGCAGTGACGTTTGCAGGGTTACTGAAGTTGGGCTAGCTGGTATATAATGATGTGCTACGTGATCGCTAGCGACACAGCTATGTTAGCATAACATAAACAGTGAAGCTGGAGGACGAACACTAACACTTTTCCACTTATAAAAGTTAACGTGAAGGTTCTTCATGGTTAGAGACAAATGCAATCGCATGGCAGGATGCTGTAAACGGACCAAACTTCAGTCAGGAGAACAACTGAGATAATCCATCCACAATACGAGGTTAGTCATTAATATACTGCAGCAACATGGGAATAGAGCAGCTGCCAGAGAATTCAACATTAATGAATCAATGGTACAGAAGTGGAGGAAGCAAGAAGAATGAGTTTAATAAAGTTTGATTTATCTGACTGCTTTGTTTCGCTTAATGTGCCTTATAATCCCGTGCACCTTATGGTGCGAAAAATACATACTGCACACTGCAGTTTAATGTTGCAAAGCACCTCTTTTTAACTTCAGTGGATATTATACATGGTTATGCTCAGGATATGTCAGCCCATTTCTACTGGAAATGCCTTTTGGTTAAACTTTCAGCAAGGAATTTGCATTTGCACTGTTACATTTTTATAAAGCTTTAATGTACATAAAAACCAGCTTCTTGTTTAAGTGAAAATAAATGGAAGGTTGTCTTTTTGCGCTAGTAATGTTGTGGAGTTGTATTTTGTCTCGCATCAATTATATCGTCGGTTATATCGTTATCGCAAATTTTCAAATATATATCGTGATAAATATTTTTGGCCATATCGCCCTGCTCTAGTCACAAGTAACATTTCTTCAGGTCAGTCTTGGGCCACTTCATGCACGTAACCATGCACCAAAGCTGTCGGCATGCACACTGACCAATCAAGCCAAAAACCTTTAGCTAGATTCTCAAAAACAAAACTATCCTTTTAAATGTAAAATAAGTGATTATTTTGACATGAACAGAGGCACAAAGGCCCGAGTCTTAACAAACAGCAGTTCTTCCCACAGATTCTTACAGCCTCGAGAGAAATTGCTAACTACAGCAACTTTGTTCTTAATTAGTTCAGTGAATTTCCAACAAATCCTGCAGTATTTATACATGCTTAAAGGCATACAGTATGATCCAAGGACAGGGAAACACACTGTATCTGTACAATTTCTAGCCAGCAGGTTCTTCAACTTTTTTAGCAGTGACCTAAATGAAAAATTCAGTTATCCATAGGACACAAGCTCATTAAAACATGTTGACACTGTTTTAATGTGCGGAGCCACCAAGAGAAGGGCTCCGGATTCATTTAAGGCTCCGAGCAATCATCAAACAGCCCTTACTCTAGGGGATGGGACTGATCACATTGTATAATGCCAGATCTTTTAAAAAAGTATGAAAAACTTCAGTTTCCAAAGGGGTTAAATGACAAATGACATTCTTCAGGGGAAAAATAAGAATAAACAGGAATATATGGATTACGTTTGCCTCAAGTCTCCAAACGTGAATTACTAATGATGCTGCCTGACGCTGAAGGCGAGTTAAAACCTTTACCTCTGAGTTTTGCTTAAGAGGCATTATTGTATCAAGGGAGTGGCTTATATGCCACTGCAGCTCAATACTCTGCACACACATACAATGGCACACAATATACCAGACAAAGATCTCTACTTCAGCCTTTGTAACACTTTTGAGCAGACACACAGTATCATGTGCTCACTTCTCTGCGTAATCAGCATGAAACTGTTGTATCAACTGCAGTCAGCATTCTTTTACTTGCTTTTGCATTTGGCACACGCTCGCTCTCCGTGTGAGCTAGCATCAAACCAAAGAGCGAAGAGAAATACACAGGACTGTCATGCACTGTTGCACTGCGCAAACCAAAGTGTGTCCTATAGCTTTAGGGATACAGACGGTCGACCCAAAGGCAGGTTGGACAATGACACCTCTGTACATTTCCAAAAAACAAATTGCGGTGCAGACTTTCAGGTATAAAAGTATTAACTGTTTTGAAACTGCTCGTTTCAGAGGGTTAAAAGTGATTCGACAGTTTACTGATGCAGTTTTATGGTGAGGCCAGATTACCACAACTAAGGTGGATGATGATTTCAGAAGGCTTCCTTTATGAAAGAAAAAGCCTTTACCGACCTCTAACCAAGTCAAGAATACTCTCAATGAGGTGGCAGTCTGTATTCAAGAGGCACCTTCATGAATGGAAATAGAGACAGTTTAACACAAAGTGCAAACCACTGGTTACACACAACAAGAAGAAAGCCAGACTTTGGCAGAAAACATTTAAAACCAGCCTGTGCAATCCTGCAAAATCGTTTGTTATGGCCTGCCAGTGCAACTGTGCCACTAGTGTTATTAATGTTTGACTGCTGATAGACACAGCTGATCGCACAGCGCTTCACAGTGCAAATGGATGAGAGCCCAAAGCAAACGACACCCAAGAGTTTCTGAAGGCAGTGAAATGACACAAGACCACCTGATCTGGACCTGACCGAGCAGACTTTTTAGTTCCTGAAGGGAAAACTGAATTCACAGCAGCAACTGAAGGCGTGGAGAGAAGCTCAAGAGAAGAAGTATAGCATTACATTGGATTTTATTTTTAAATGCACAGTGGTGGTGTACAGAAGCAGATATACAAAAATTGTGGCAAATATTTATGAGCCAAAGTAAATACTGTGATTTTGTAACTGTGCACAGAACAATAGCTGCCTGGTGCGTGTCTGGGGTGGTCAGTTGCACATGCCAGTGTAATCTGCTGTGCTGGTCAGTCAGGAAACAGGCTATTCCAGTTAAAACTAACTAACACATATTGTTTTCAGAGTTATTAATTAAGAAGCAGGGTTTCTGGTTTTTGGTTAAAATCAAATAAAAAACTCAAACCAGTCAGCTGTTCCATAAAAACATACACCAATCTGTATAATCCCATAATCATACTTAAACAGAAACAATAGAATATATTCTGCAGAGGATGTACTTACCTTGTCTTTGTCTTCCACCAGATCACTGAGTATGTCGTCGGGGTCTAGAATCCCCCCGTCACAGTATTCAACATGGTGCGTCCGAATGAAGAAATCTCCTTCCTACAACAAAGGACACAAAAATCAGTGACTTGTCACCACATGATCAATTTACCTACAATTGTTTTTTAACACCTGCACACATTTCTAACAGAACACTTGTTTTGTTCCATCAGGAATGACATCAGTTATCACAGACAGAGTCTCAGTCGTGGTATTGTCGGACTGTTAACCACAACAGGCTGGAAAACTATCCAACATTTTCTGTCAGAATCCTAAAATAGTCACACTTCAGTCTGAAGGATACGGACTGCTGTTAAATTACACATCACAGAGCACAGAAATGATGTGGAGTTCATCAGTGTTGCATTCTTACGTTTCTTTAGGGATGTTTTTCTTTAGTTGTTTCAGGACGGCTGCCAAAATCTGATATTAAACCGCAGCTGAATTACTGAGATGTTACAGGTTGTGCCCTCTGTACTGCAGAAGTTAGGATGAATCTTCTCTCTTGTCAATCCAGAAGAGAGATCTTCCTCGTCCATCTTCAGAGGAAGGTCATATTGACGCCCACGCAGTCAAAACTAAAGATGGAGAAGCAGCGTTCAGTTTCCAAGGTCCAAAACCAAGTCTCGGAAAACTGAAGCCTTCTCTGTTCCCAGTGCATTTGTATTAAATTTACTTTTTATTAAACCAACTTTATCTTTCTTGCACTATTACTGCACTGAAAATGTTCATCTTTTTTACATTTGTAAAAAATGTGTTTTTTGTTCTCTCTAAATCATAATTATGCATTTATTCCAAATTCATTTCTAAATTGCAATTTTTTTGATATTTTTATCATAATGCTTTTTATTTCTCACATATTTATCACTTCTGAAACTTCAAGATTCCAAATAATTGAGAGTTCTCACAGTAAATGTTTTAAATATTGGAAATGATCCCGGTTCGTCCACTGTGCATGAATGTGTGCATTTGGTGTTATATAAATAAAAGTGAACTGAATTCAAACACCAGTGGTGAATTTGTGTGTGTATGAATAGCACAGTAGGCAATAATACATAACACCTAGGGCTGCCACAAACCATTATTTTGATAGTCGACTAGTCACCGATTATTTTTGCGATTAGTCGACTAATCAGATCATCATCCATCGGACATAAAACGTACAGCTTATTGCACCAGCAGCATCTGCTCTTATATAACTATCATTAGCTTACAGCTTTAAGTGTTTAAGGTCTGTGCTAACTAAAAATAAAGACAAGATGATAGTTAATTAAATTTTACTGAAATCTGCAGATTGTTTCGGTGAAGTTTAATAAACTCCTTGCTATCTAAAATATAACAGGACACCGGAGTAAATTCTCCAGCATCTCACACTTCTGATAATCAGCTGTCTGCTTGACGTTTATTCAGCTGTGTAAAAACTAACTTTAATCTCAGCCAAACCGATTTACCCAGGAAAAATTAAATAAATAAAAATAAATAATAAATAAATAAATAAATAAATAAATACTTAAAAAAGCCAAACAATAACATTTTTAAGTTATCTTAGTGACTTATATATCATGTTTAACCTGAGTAGCGAAAGACGGCGGTGGGTTTGAAAACGATTTGCCGGGAGTCTGGTGCTCTCACGGCTCTAGTGACCTTGCTCCCGGCTAGCTATCGAGCTAGTGGGTAACAGACGTCTCCGAAAACGTCGGAGCGCTTTTGAAAATATGTGGTGTCTTGATAAACTGAGCAGATATTTGAGGTTTACACAGCTACATTCTCGCCTGAAAATATGTTAAACGTTTATTTTGTGACCCAGAAAGAATAATAAGAGTAATATTAAAACTAACTAGCTTCCGCCATTGTTGTAAATTGAGCTGGGCTGCGCTATGAATTCTGGGACACAGCTTCTTCTTCTTCTTCGGGGTTTAACGGCAGCTGGCATCCTTGTACATGCAGTGCTGCCATCTTCTGTTTCAGTCCGTTATTACACTCTGAAATCCTGCTACTTATTCCTGCGGCTTTTGTGATCTTACAAAGCTTCAAACGACGCGTCGACTGTTAAATCAGTCGTCGACGATTTTGATAGTCGACGTAATCGTGACTAGTCGACTAATCGTGGCAGCCCTAATAACAACACAGATACATGAATGTAGCTTGTATTGGAAACACACGTTGGTCAAAAAGACTAGAAAGGCACTGTTGACCATCTGCTTCCTATAATAAAAATCCTCAGTTTTCCAAATTCAAACACAGAACAATGGAGAGAGGCTCTTTAATTTCACACAGCGGTCAATAAGTTTCACATTAACATAGTAATAAATTAAAATTATTCTAATTATTTGATGGACACCCACAAGAATCTACTGCACACCAACTCCTCATTTATAAAGCCCTCGCTCTCCGACTCCCCTTCTCCCTCAACTTTGCCCTCACCTTTGTTTCTTTGCTGCACACATCTCTCACGTCTTCCCCGAGGTGCCTTGTACAGATTACAGCTCTAGCTGGGCCCATTCTCTCTCCCTCCTCGCTCCCTTTCTCCGCCGTGTTGGGCCTGTGATTAATGACTTTGAAACTGTACTGGACAGCTGACTGCATAGAGCTGGTTGTTGAACAACATATTGAGACAACACACAAGCGTGCACACACATACTCAAGACAAATCACACGCAGCCTAAGGAAAGGTGCGACTCCAAATACTACAGGGTGGTGCTCCAGTAAATCACTCTTTCAGGGTCAGATGCTCGTAATGTTTTTCAAAAACTCGCATTAGAAAGATTTCAAGATCAGATTGTGTCGACGGGTATCACTGCAAGGGCAACATTTCCTTCTGTCAGTGTATCAGTCCAACTGATCTGACTGTGTAATCATTAAAAACGATATGTGTGCAAACGCGTACAATTACAAAACTCGCCATTTCAGTGGCTATTCAACGATCTTTGTTGCACAAGCCTCTGACACTGAGACCATTTATGCTCTTCTATTGTCTGTAACTCTTCCTCTCTTCCTTCCAGCTGGAATTTATAGTATGACTCCGCTGTAACAATGACTTGGCTGAGACCCAGTCCAGATGCATGAGATAGATTTTCAAATACTCCGTTTTATTTTCTTCTTTCCCCTTGAGCACTACCAATCAAGGCTTTGGAAAATGTTAACTCAAGGACACACACCGAGTGCGCGTGTTTGTGTAACTGCCTGCGCTTTAAATTTTGTTTATTAGTTCTAATGTCCAGCCCTCAATCGGTCACCGTCACACAAACAGCGGGACGCCACACAAGCAATCGTACCTCGGGAAACAGGCGTGATGAGTTCAGCTTGTATTCTACTTCCTCACATCAGAAAACTAAGCCGGGCCTGCTCTCAGTGTGTGGGCTGATCCACACCACCCAACTACAATTCACACAGAAGCCTTTAATTGTAACTAATCTATTAAAGCTCAACGAGTCATTCATCAAATTACAACAAACTAGCACAGGTGGATTTTGAAGCGCTTACAGCTGAAAACCCAAATCCATCGTCTTAAAGTTATCATCGATTAAGCCCTAAACAAACTCCAGCCTCCAAATGTTCCAACGCTCACTCACCGCTCTGGTAGCTAAACTTTGTTCTCAACCACCTGACCTGCCAAGTTAGCTCATATTAAATATAGCCCCACCAACGCCTACTAACTATTTTTACTACCAAGGCAGAAAAGGTTAGTCTGACAGCTTATTTTGCTCGTGTGTCTACTTGGATTCAGCAAATTGACATTTCGAAGGTTGATAACTTGATTTTCACTGAACACGGTCTTTAAATCTTTGAGCAAGGAAAGATCCTGTGCACAAATAGATTTACGGTGTAGTTTGTCTGTTTGCCAGCAGGATTACACAAACAGTACCAAGACAAATATCGTTAAACTTTGTGAAAAGGTGCAGGAAAGGCAGATCTTCTGCCACATTAACACTGAATATTAACGAATAATCATGTGACTAGAGTCAGATGATATTTAACCTGACAAGTAAAGACTTATTTGCAAATTAGAATTTATTATTTCAGAACATGTAAAGTACTGAGAAAGTACCACATCAGGTCGAAGATGAAATACACCCAACCATAAATCTGACATTAATCAGCTGATTCTAATTATATACACGAACTCATTCCAGTGGTTTCTGAAGAGACTGAAATGACTTGCGCAGTAAGTAATAGTAGTAGTAATAGGTAAAATTGTTTCCTGGTCACATGATGACACGCACCATGCCGTCTTTCTCCAAGTTACATTGTTACATATTCAGTGGATCAGAACCTTTTTAAATCCAACTGATTGTTCACGAAACTAATCGGCAGACTAATCACTACAAAAAGTGGGAAACACGTACACCCTGTAACCTGGAAACACAACGAGACACGCACAGTGAAAACAGCCTCGTTCCTTCGGCGACCTGCTGCTGCTATGAGGACATCAACGCCTGTTTGGGTTTCTCTGTTACAGTAGGCAATCCGTACGGCTGTACCGACGAGAGACGAAGATTCTGAGAGATAAGCCGTGAGCACACTCGTCTAATCTGATAAAGTGTCAGCACCAAATCCTGTCCCTCCAACTCTAGTGGTTTCTAAACCCGGAGAGACTCGCAGATATAAGTTTAAAGATAAGAGTTGTAAACACGCCGATCAAATCCAAAAATCAGGGGGATTAGCACTTAATGCAGTAATATTTGCAGGATATTTGATTCTCGTGACGTGATGTGGAAATGATTAATAGGTTGGAGTAAATTCCCTCCTGAGTGAAAACACTCTGTACCATCGCTCCCACTCTTATCTCTGAACAGTACGCCTTTTTAGTCTGCTGCTTAACAAACAAGTTTGGTATGCACGCTGCTCTCAAACTGAAGGTCGTGCAAATGAGTGGACCTCGATAAACCACAGAGGTGTGATTGAAGAGTCACGCAGTGCGACATCCACACCACAGCTTCAGCTGAATACTCGCCCACGTTTAGATCCTTATCCAGAACAGAGAGGTCTGAAATCATCAGACGTCAAGCAGGAAATGTATGTGTGTATTATATCATTTTATTATCGATAATTCTGTAAAGGCAGTGACTAATATCCTGAAATTAATTCTGAAAAAGCAAAACAATCTAAACTGAATCACCCCCCGACCTGCCTTGTGACCCTGCAACATCCCACACTTAAGATGGGCACAAGCTCACTTTTCAATCATCCAATTAAGCAAAGATACATTTATTGTCACGTTGTAACAAAAAATTCATGGTTTGCTTACACCGACTCGAACAGTTTGTTCAAACAAACCTTTCCGAGTCCGTTCTAAACAGTCAGGCTCAATAAACACATTCCTGTGGTTTGTCTACAGAGGAGGAGGCGCGTGTCTCCTCCCGGCCTCTCCCTCGCCCTCAGAAATAATTGCCTGTGCCGTGGCATGGGGCCAGAATGTTTGGACGATTTTATCAGCTTGTTTGGCCACGCCTCATCAGCATTCCTGTCCCGACTAATGAAACTACACTGTACACCCACACTGACGAGAACCCTTCCATACACATCCACCTGGAAATCCATATGCACAAGTGTATACACAGGTATAGTGTAAAAACACCACCTGCCCACAAACCTGACTGATTTCATTTTTAAAGCATAACATATGTATCATCTGGCTTCATCTATACCTTAGATTTCTTATCTTAGTCCAAATATGTGCAGTCACGTGGTTTTATTTATTGATGTTTTATACATTTGGACAAGCAAGTAACGGTTCATGTATTATTTTAGTTTCAGCGTGTCAGCCTGAAACTGGTTTTAAAAGCACAGGAGCGTTTGTTGCTCCTACACGTTTATTTGCAACCTATAAGTCGTTTTTATTTCTGACACACACCCGGTGCAGGTCCAGTTTTTGAAAATGATGTTTGCTTTTACATCCAACCGCTATGACACCAACAGCTGCAAAGTTTCCTGCAGATCCAGATCTCCTTTTTTGGAGACTCATGTCTGCTTTGAGTGCTCAGAGACGTCCGTATGCTGTTTGCAGCTAACAGTGAATTTGCTAGACCATCATGTACAAAGTGTCCCTTCAGTTAAAGTTGTTCAAGTAATTTGAAAATCCTTTTGAATGCTTTCCCAGACCCATATCCTTAGAACTTTTACTTTGTAGAACTAGTTTACCACATTACTGTATTACTGTATACAGTCAGCCAATAAAGTTGTTCTGTATATTAGAAGACTTTGTTCCCCTTCCTTGTCCTCCGTGCCCCCCTGGTAGTGAGCCAGGTTGTGCTAGAAACCTTTACATTGCTGACTCACAGCCATCTGCAGTCTTAACTTGGAAGACCTTAGAAAACCATTCAGATCTTGGCAGGACAGTACAGGCTTTAAAAGCAAAGAGAGAACACCAGGACCTCAGTGTTATAGACTTAACCTTTTAACCTTTTTTTTTTTCTTTTTCCCCATTACTACACATGCTCGCTTTGGTTAGATTATTTATAATTCAACTGTTTACTTCATTTTACATGACGTGAAGATTCCAGCAACACTTAATAAAGCTGTTCCCTATTACTTTAAGTGAAGCTGGTGAAGTTGTGCCAGAAGAATTTGTTGCTATCAATCTACGATGAGCAGGGTATATAAAAGACAAAAAAACCCAGTGACAGCGCTGAACCTTTGAAGTGTCCAATCATGTTTTATTATCCACACACCGCACAGGGGTCCACAGATAAAAGGAACAGTTATTAATATTTTTGTTTGTTTTATTCTTTGTAAATTATACCAAGGTTCAAATAATACTGATTAAATTTCATTGTTCGCCGTTTGCTCACTTTGTTCAGAAAATAAAAAGAAAACTTCTCTCGATATGAAAAGCCGGTCAGTGTTGTCCATTATATTTGTTTGGCCTCCAAAATGCGAGTGTCCCAACACCGTCTCTATTTTAGTAGGACAAGGACAGCCTGCTCTCGCCCATTATTGCCCTGGTATAATTAGCAGAAAGAGAAGCACGGCATCAGTGTTTGGACTAATGGTGAAAGGATTTAGAGGACTCAAAATGTTTCATTATGTTTCCCAATGTCACAGACATTATTTAAACCAATTCGCATAATTCGGCCATTGCAATGGAGATATTACAGAGGGTTTAGAGAGACAAAATAAAGCCACCGTCTCCAGTAAAGTTTACCCTAAAGGTCATATCAGTGTTTTCTAGATAAAGTCCCATTCATGCATTCAGGCTGTTCAGTTAAAGAAAACTGGTCTCTCCTGAGCAGGATGTGCGTATTGGCATCAAACGTGGAACCTATGTTTCTAATAAACGAAACAATAAACGTACTTTTCCCATGGCGGGGATCTGCTTTTTATTTTGAAACTCTGACATGATTACAGAATGCTGAGTGTCATTTTTCTGGATTATACAGGCAACACCACCTGCATTTCACTTGTACTGGGACTCATAAACACACAGTCGCACACGTGTCTGTTTGGCCAAAGGCAATTAGGCTGATAACTTTCTGGCAACTCCCCACAAAAAACAACCTCCGCCTTCATCCCTCCCTCTTCTATCTTCAAATGCTTTTGTTCTGATTTCTTCAGATGGTTTATTAATCTCCTCACAGCCAACGCTCTACAAAAACCCTGCATATCACTATTTTTTTCACTTGATACAGTCATGCTCGGTGCTTCCCTTCCATAATTTGTGCTAGCCCTCTATGATCATCCATCAACAGTGATAGCTCTATATTATGCTGCAGCTGTCAGCAGGCTTGTTTGCTCTGATAAATAACTAAAGATCACAGCGCTCTCAGATCACTGATATATCGAGTGAAGTGGATAACAGTTAATCTAATGATATCTGCTCAATAAAAACTTACAGACTAATTGACTAATCTGTGCTTTTCTCTTAAAAGCTAAATGAGATACACTTTATCTACATGAGCGTCCTAAAGGCGTGCTACAGCTAACCAGTACTGCCAGGATCAGACACATCACACTGCGCTAAGCCTATGAAAAGTGCTTTAACTATAATAAATGGTTACTATTTGAATGGTAAAAATACTTACTAGGCATACACTGGCACTTTTAAAAAAAGACATAATCAAACCTCACTTGATTTTACAGAAGAGACTCCATCATGAGAATGGGTACGGTTCCCCCTCCTGATTCCTTTCTTTCTTTTTGCGTATTTGTCACACTTAAATGTTTCAGCTCAAACTATTTTTAATATTACACAAAGATAATCAGAGTAAATACAAAACACCTTTTTTTAAATGCTGATTTCACTTCCTAAGGGAATAAAGTTATCCAAACCTCCCTGTCCTGTGCGGGAAATAATTTCTCCCAAATCAACTGTGATTAACCACAGTTCAATTTCAGCACCCGTGCCCGATTACTGCCACAAATGACTTAAATAGATCTCAAAAATCAACACATCGTGACACAATCTAAAGAAACGCCTGATAAACTAAGTCAGCGTCATCGCTGTGATCAGTCCGAGGCTTCACAGGAGTGGCTGGCCTGCCAACATTATTCAAAGAGCGCATCAACGACTCACCCAGAATCAGAATCAGAAACTTTATTGTCATTGTCATGAGAACAACGAAATTAAGAATGGTCCCCGATCATTGCATCATCCCTAGCAATATCAAAATATAAATAAAACAATAAAATTCAATAAATAAAATAGATAGAATACTTAAAATACTAATAAGATGTAACAGTAAAACATTCACATACATTCCCACACACATGCTTCAGACCGTGCATAGATTAACACAAGAGTGGCGTGATGGACATTTTTTTGTAGTATTCAGATGTGTTATTGCAGTTGGATAACAGCTGTGTTTGAGTCTATTAGTCCTTGCTCTGATTGCCCTGTACCGTCTGCCTGAGGGCAACAGTTCGAACAGGGAGTGGCCAGGATGTGAGGTGTCTTTTATGATGTTTTGGGCCTTTTTAAAACAGTGGGCGTTGTGTAGGACTTCCAGTGTGGGGAGAGGGCAGCCAGTGATCTTTTGGGCGGTGTTAATGATCCCTTGGAGTGCTTTCCTCTGAGCCCCTGTGCAGCTAGTGTACCAGATGCATATGCAGTAAGTTAGAACACTCTCAATGTGACCCAGTAGGTCACAGAAGAACCAGAACAAGAACTGCAGGCCTCGCTTGCCTCAGTCAAGGTCAGAGTTCATGACTCAACAATAAGAAAGAGACTGGGCAAAACTGGAGAGTTCAAAGAGAAAACCAATGCTGACCAAAAAGAGCACCAAGGCTCGTCTCACATCTGCCAAAAAAAACATCTGGATGATCCACAAGACTTCTGGGAAAATATTCTGCGGACTGACGAGAACAAAAGATGAACTTTCTGGAAGGTTTGAGTCCCATTACATACTGCATTTCATAAAAAGAACATCAGAGCAACAGTCAAAACATGGTGGTGGTGGTGGTGTGATGGTCAGGGGCTGTTCTGTAGTGGTTTCAATCAGACTCAGATATTTTGGCGTGACCTCAAACTGGTCATTCATGCTGGAAAACCCTCCAAAGTAGCAGAATTACAACAATTCTGTAAAGAACAGTGGACCAGAACTCCTCCAAAACAATGTGAAAGACTCATAAACACATAACTGTGTGTCCTCCTGCCAAGAGCGACACAACCAGTTAGGGGGGAAATTAGTTTTTCACACGGGGCAGGTGTGTTATTGTTTAAATACTGCATTTTGTATTTACTCAGATTGTTGTTGTCTATTATTAAAATTTATTTGAAGCTCAGAAACATTTAGGTGCAAAAAAAACTCAGAAATCAGGAAGTGGGCAACAAGCAGCAAACAGATCAGGCCAGAAAGAAAGGGGGGAAACTATTCACTAAACACATGATAAACAATGTATCTACACTATAGGGATAAAAGAACCAGTTCACACTTCTTAATATAAGATGTCTGTTGTTTTCAGTCCCGTTGCCACAGGTGTGTAATATCAGTCAAAAGCAGGCTCATTTAAAGAGCTCAGCAGTTCCAAGTCTGTTACTGTAACAAGTCAGTCTGTGAGTTTTCACCCCTTCCAAATATTCAACCATCAGCTGTGTTCAAACGTCATCTGGCATTATCATCAGCACCAAGTCTGTGCACCAGGAGCTTCATGAGATGGTTCACGATGACCGAGCAGCTCCTGTAATTATAACGTACGGGTTCCACACAGTGTTTTTTATCTAATGCCCTTCATTCTGTGCTTTTCTTTACTCATTTCGTGAAACTATGCATTTACAGGAAAGGTGAGAAGTGAGTCTACAATCTTAGTTTCACTGGAGACAAAGGGGAGGGATGTCCCTCCTACACTTATCTGTGTACAAGCGCCTATATTGTTTTTTCACGTATAACTCCAAGATGAGTGATATTACACACTCTCTACTGAATATAAAATTTGTAAAATGGTTATGTTTTACAAATTACGGTTATGTTTTAAGAGGCAACCACAAGACCAATCGCAGCAACCCAGGCTTGATTCTGACCCAATGCCGTTTGCAGCGTCTCTTCCACCACTCTCCTTCTCTTCACTAAAAAAACTAATAAAAGCCCCCAAAATAATAATAAAAACAGAATTTATGGCTTAGCATCAGTGTGGTGAACGAGTTCTAAATCCACATCCTAAAACGTGTTAACCAAGCTAAATTATGTACTTAGTGATGCGAGACCTGCCTTATCTCTAAAAAGAGCTTTAAAGGAATTAGAAAAAGTTAGAAAAAGACCTTTAATGTGTTAGTAAATAACAGCAGTTTCATATAAAAAGCAGCCATATCGAAGCCTTTTGTTTCTTCCATCCTCTCTGTGGGTTAAACTAACACGAGTTTTAATTCAGAGATAAATGTGAAACTAAAATGATCACAAACAGGAATTAAATCCTCTCAGAAGCTCACCTTAAGACTACATTTCATGAAGCCCAACTCTTTTTGAGATCGCTCAAATGCAGCGCTAATGTCTGTGCTGTGCATTAGCTCCTCTTAAGCACCACTGTGGGAACACCTAACAAAGCAGCTGATAAATAGTACTGCCAGTATCAGTTAGCTACAGTGCATGCAGAAACACAAGATAATAAAACGCTTTTAATCCAAGCAGCATACTCTCTAAGTAGAGTGAAGCAGATAGGGAGGAAGGGGAAAGAGACAGACAGAAAGCTAGCAGTCTCTGTGACATAAAAATATGATTTGCCTGGCACTGGGAGGGAGGATTAGGGACTGGACCACTGTACAACACACACATATATCCTAGATTTTTAATCCCGAAACACGCTAACAGCCAAAATTATACGGCTACAAGAGATTAGTGTTGCAGAAAAATGACTGAGTGACAACAAGAAAGTCAGAAAAACACAGAGAGAGAAAATACTTAGGAAGAAGAAAAGGAGACTACAAATTCACCATCCCCCAAGAAGCAGAACTGGAGTCTGATGTCAAAAGTTCTGAAAGGGGGGGGTTGAAAAATGAAGACAAGCAACAGGACAATTACTGTGAAAATGATTAAGAGGAAAAAGGGCTAAAACCATTTGAGAGCACAAAGTGCAGAGCGAAGGTGGAAAGAGGAGGAGAGACTGAGACTTGCTGACAAAGGTGTGGGAGACAGCGGGAAAAGGGAAAGAAAACAGAGGAAGAAGAGAAGAGCAGGCCAAAACACACAGAGCGAGCATGTTCTTAGCAAAGAATTTCATTGACACCAAACAAAGACTTTAAACACTAACAGACCAAAGCAGCAGAGCAGGGAGGCGCTCACATCGCAGCACACCTCAGATGTTCCTGCTCTAGCTTCATAGCACCGCGCTAGATCTATGCTGCAGCCTGCAGTCCACCTTCCCTGATATGTAACTGCAGCGAAGCAGACCTCAACTGCTGTGACAGGTCTGAGAAACACAGCATCCGTCCACAAGGATGATGCCTTTATAAAGCAAATAGCAGTTTTATTATTAAAACAAAGCTTCCTTTTAATAAGTCAGAGCTACTAAAAGGAGACTTGAGAGTCAGTTCTTCAGTGAACTGTTGTCTAAGATTTATTGACTCTAATTCCAGCATGATCGGCTCAATCAGACTCGTGATAGCAGAGCTAATGGAGACACAACAACACTCGCTGCAGCAGGGATTCAAGACAGTACCACACATCACGCTTAAGAGCAAACAAACTACAGTCAAAACAGTGTAAACTGACCTTTACTGTGAAAATGAAAATAGGCCCTTTCTTTGATTTATTCAAGGCATGTAGCCGCACCAATCTTTTCTTCAGACACATTTACTTCTAGAGGTAGTCATCATCATAGCTTCCATTTTCTGAGCTGAAGATGGTGACAGTTTCTCTATCCATACCCTTCTAGTTCTAGCTGGAATGGGGGTATCTTATAAAGAAGAGCTGCATGTGAGGGAGGACGTGTTCAATGAGGAAGAACAGTTTAAACAAAAGGGAGACGACGGCGCGAGCTACGTGCACAGCAATATACAAGGTGAACAGGAGATTTATTTGAGTAAAAGATAAGAATGATAAATATGATGAAGGGGGCAAAACACACAGGAGGGTTGTGTGGTGAGGGGTAATATACGGACAGGTGGAAGCGGATTAAAAAGGAAAAAAGGTCCAGGACGCAAGAAAAACAGGACGGCATCTCTAGCACTCTCTCATATAAACCCACACACACACCTTCGGCATCTCTCCCTCAATCGCAGCTGAGACGATCCATCCATATGACTGCTGTGCCTTTTGAATAATGGACCCAATATGAAGCAAGTCACTGAGAAGATTTGGCTGTGTGATGGGGGTCATGGGGTTCCTGCCCTGAGAGCAGCGCCGGGAATCAACAGCAGTCATAAAGGAATCACAAGACGGAGTCATTTGCATTTTACACTCACAACTAAATTGGAAATGACTCGCGCCTGCTCCTGTCTGGACCATCACAATTCATATCAGATATGCTTTTAATTTTTTATACAGCAATTATGGAAAACCGGACCTCCATGGCTTTGTCTAATTTCCCAAGACTTTTAGATGTGAAAATCATATGGTCCTTTCATGATATAAAAATGACTGAGCTCTCGATTATTCTTTCATGACTTCAGGGGGAAAACCTCAAATGTTATGAAAGTGCTGTTTCATAAAAACTTATCTGTCTCGGAGTTCATGAAAATCTTAACACATTATTACAGAACTACTTCTTACAATAAATAATGGAGCTAACTGACAGCTCAAGGGTGAGATGGACTCGGAGAGAGATAAGGCTGCATTTGTTCATGCTTTTTGTTCATTTTTCCCAAGCAGAGCGCTCGCTCTATGGGGTATCACTGACAAAAACATATTTTTCTGCAGCTGCGATTTTTGCCACAGTTACAGTATAAAGATGTGCTGCGTTTAATGTGTTGAATAAAAGAGTCACTTCTCGTGCCAAGACTGCTATCAGGCGTAATTGCAAAGACAGGTGCTTTGCAAACTTCTCTACAGTACCTGCTCCAGGAGTTTTCTGTATCTCTGCGTGGCTTGCTGGATGAGGTCCCTCACGGTCCATCCCTCCTTGCATGGCACCACCACACCTGTCTGCCCAAATGTTACTGTCACCTTCATGATGGCTGCTCTCCACCTTATCCCAGATCCGAGCCCTCTGGATGCAGATGATGAGCAATGTTCGTAACAATGCAGGAAGGCCTCCCGGAAAGACTTGACAAGAAGGCAAGGATGTCATCAAATACCAAAAATGTAAAAACACAGTACTGGCTGTAGGTGGCTTGAACACAGCTGCATCCAAATAAAAGTTAGATTTCTAAAACCCAAACTGCTTTCCAGAACTCTCCACGGGCATTAGAGTCATTTTGTGATCTCAGTACATCCAGCCGCCTTCACATGCAAAGGTAACCATGGCTGTCGCTCCTCTTCTCGTCTCCTCAAGCATAGCTAAGGATACCACTCAGCAGGTCTGAACACAGCTTCCTGAAGCGTTAAACTGCTGCACTGTTTGCGTGATGGAGCTGAGCGGTGTGTCCTGTCATGCCTCACGGCGGCTTAACTGTAGTTAACTTGTAATAAAGTTAGCTGTGTATCAGCTAGCTGCACTAGCCCCGGCTATGATAACAAACCCGGGGTGGACGCTTTCAGTCTGTCACAGCTCTCCGATCTCCACACGCTTCCTCCACTATCACAGATGCCGTGTTTCTACGTGTTTTACCAGTCAGACAAAAGTTTATCCAAACTTTCACATAACAGCTAGCCGAAGCTGGCTCCTTCGCTAGCTAACGTTAGCAACCTTAGCTGAACTTTGGAGGGAGGGATGCAGTCGGTCGGGCATCATTCCACAAGTTTTCCCTCTCCCAACTTTCCTTTTTTCCAAGCCGTCACTTGCATCCACTACATCCCGGACAGGCACGATAAGAAGAAGGGAACGCAGTTTTGATATTCGGCGGTAAACTGGGCGTGTACTGGAGCAGGTAACGGAGCAGTAAAACTATGTTTTGGAAAAGTTTTGAGATTCCTTCACTGCCGACCGCTCCTGACCAGTTCCTGACCAGCTCCTCCACCGCTTCACGCTGTTCACTTTCTTAAAGGGGAAGTGCTCCAATTAATGCTGGAGCTGGGAGTAACGCAGTAATGCAGATTCTCGGTTCTAGCCTGCAGTGTTAGGATGTTCAACTTATATTAACGAGTTAACCAGACCAGATGTTAGGGCAGCAGACTGCTGACCTGCAGGTTTCTGCTTTCTCTGATGCTGGCGTCACTCACATTACTGCTTTTTATATGAACCCAATAATGATAACAAGAGCACACGCCTCCTCTAAGGCAGCTCGCTCTCTGCAGTATTTACTTTTACTGGACAGATGTTTACTTTGATTACTCAAACATTATGTAGGAGCAGGTAATCGATAATAGTTATTGATTTGTAGTAACTGGACATGAAAAACTTGAGCTTATTATATGGTGTTATCCTACAGTTTATTTTTAACTAACTTCTCTTTCTCTTGACAATACTTTCTTTAGAGGTATAACACACCTTTGGAGTCAGCTGTGAAATGTAAAAGAAAGGTCAAATGTGCACTACAATGTGATACTGAGAATCCTCATATACCACTATCATTTCCTGAATGTTGGCAGTATAAACAAACACATTAGACTTTTAGCATCGCTTTAAAGATAAAAGAGAATTTATGAAAGTTTGACCTTATTTGACCTTAAAGGAGAGGTCAGAGGTTCAAGGTAACGTGATACTTAGAATCCACATATATACTGTATTATTCCCTATATGCCTATATGTTGTCAATACAAACAATAGCAGTAAGAAGTAAGTAAGTAAAATTCATTTATACAGAACTTTTTAAGACAAAGTGCTTTACAGGTAATATAAAAACATATCAGACAAAACAACATAATACACAAGAACTTTACCCAAATGCCCGTCTAAATATTTGAGTTTTCAACTGTTTTTTAAAAGAAGCCACAGAGTCCACGGTGCGTAGAGTGGTGAACTGTTTCACAGTATTGCTGCTAGGGTTTGGAAAGGGCGTCTGTGGAATAGCCAGAAGGCCACCATCAGTGGATCTAAGGATCCAGCTTGGAGAGCAAGGGTGAAGAAGCTCGATGATATGAGTGGGGGTCTCTCCTCATAAAGACATAAAAGTATGAGTGAGTGATTTTAAACTGATATCTGAAAAAGCATTGTTTTAAATAGCTCTATATACCATTATTATCACTTTGACCTTCAGTCTGCTGACTTTCAAGCATTCAGATCAATTCAATTTTATTTATACAGCGCCAAATCACAACATCAGTCGACTCAAGGCGCTTTATATTATAAGGTAGACCCTACAATAATACATACAGAGAAAAGCCCAACAATCACATGACCCCCTATGAGCAGCACTTTGGCGACAGTGGGAAGGAAAAACTCCTTTTTAACAGGAAGAAACCTCCGGCAGAACCAGGCTCAGGGAGGGGCGGGGCCATCTGCTGAGACCGGTTGGGGTGAGGTCAGAGGTCAGTTTTGACATTATGTAAATCTTTATACGTCACTTTATATGTGTTGATAAGAAACACCACACTTGTAAAAGTCATAGTTTCTAAGTACGTTGACCTTGGTGGACGTAAGTAAATTTTCATGGTTTGTTAATCTACAGCCCTACAAAGTTTTATCAGTATTCATTCATTTTGAGCTGTCACGTATGCAGATTATGACACACATAACCTCCTTGCCAGAGGTGATAAAGTTAACTAGACTGGATGTTTGAGTAGTAAGTAATAATCTAAAGATTTTCGGTTTGTCCTGCTGCAGATGCTAATCTGATCCGTTTTGCAGTGTTTTGGCTGAATCTGGGCAGAGAGTAGTCCTGCACACGTCAGAATTCATCCATCATTCTCATTCAAATGAACCATGGTTTCATCTGTCCAAAAACATTGTGCTTTTCAGAACACTTGAATCTTATCAGGCTCTTTTAGATGTTTCTGTTCTCGAGCGTAACCAGTGGTTTGTGGCTTGTTGTAATCCTTCTGTATTTACATTCATGAAGGCATATCTTGCTTGTAGACTTTGGCAACGATAAGTCGACCTCCTTGTGGCTGTTGACTTGGTTAGAGGTTGTGAATGTCAGAGACATTATTTAGGCTGGAGAGCGATAGAAAACAAAAGGCAGCAGGAAACTAACTAGACTACACTGGGAAAACTAAAACTAAACACTGGAACACATGACCCATGAAGCACAGACCACCCAAAAAATAAACAAGGGGGAAACTTACACAATAAATACACAGAGGTGTGACAAGGGAAGTGGAAACACATGGGGAACACAGCAGGAACAAATTAGGTGAGACGAGACAGGAGGAAGAAAACCTGAACACGGAGACGGGACTGTCAAAGTAAAACAGGAAACACAATGACACAGATTAAGACACGCAGCTTGACACAGGAGCCAGGAGGAAGAAATGCACCTGGATACTATACGGACTGAAGAGACAAAGAAGGGAAAAGGTGGAAACGGTTCAGGGAGATGAGACCGGGAGGGAGGGGGAGAGAGTGAGGACTGAAACACAAGGGGAGGAACGTGAACAGAAAAAGGGAGACAAATGCTGTCAAATGACCCAGAACCATGACAGTGAAAGACTTGTTCCCCCCTTAACCATAGAAATAAGTCTGTCGTTGTGGATTTTAGCTGTCATCTGTGGAATGTCAGCTGGACTCTTGGGGTTGCTGAGCTGACCAGTGCATTGAAACTTTTTTTAAAAAGTACCAGATTGTTGATTGGCCACCCCGAAAGTTGTTGCTATTCTCTGTAGAGTTTATTTTGTTTGTCTTTTTTCTTTCATTTCTTCATTTCCTACACAGCTCAAGCCAAGTTTTTCTTGAAACCCCACGAAACTATAAAAATGTGTCGTTGTCCAACAAATGATGAATCTAACTCTACAGCGTGGCTACCTGTCCAGGATGTGATAGCTGGGATTCACTCCAGTATGGATGGAAATAGATTGTTGGAAATGCTGCTGAAATCAATGCAGTGTTCAGACAGATGTTGTTGTTTGAACAGTGCTCAATATTTGGCAAGAAAAAAAACACCATAGGAAAAGACAATGCTTAAGGTTGTCCTACATAAAACAGAAATACACTTAACCTTCAAGAGTTATTAAGAAAATGTCAACAAATAGTTTTTGCTTTGTTTCTAACAGCCCTCCTTACTACCACCGTCACATATAACTTCTTACCAGGCTTCAGTTGTGTTATGTGAGAACTCGAGTTATTCTCTCGTGAGCAGAAGAGAATAACGTGAATCTTGGAGTAAATAGTCGTGGAGGGATTTGCCACTGCGACTCAGAAGTTGTTAGCTATTGAAGTCTTTTACTGATACAAGTATTGTCAAGTGCATTGATAAAATACTGCAATATGACAAGTATAACTACCTCCATTAAGCATATAATAAAATATGATACAGCCATACATGTTGCAGCAGAAGATGTAAATGAGAGAATCAGTGTAAATGCATCCTGGCCTATTGCTCTGCTGCCAAGCCTCGGACACTTGAAGGTGCATTAGAGTAGAGCCATCATTAACTCTGATGTGAAAATCTGCATCATCGCCTCCTCATTAGACCGCAGAGTTAATTAAACACGAAGCTTTACGTTGTATCTTTCATTTTAACTTCTTCAGCCTGCATTCAGTCTGGTGAGATGTTCAGTAATGTGTAACACAAGGATTTTGTCTGTTCCAAAGAAATATTACAAAGTTATATTCAATACAAAAATACAGTGAAATGACAATAAATACATTTTTCTTAAGATGAACATGGTTAGTGTCTGAATTATCATATAATAAAACCTGAAGTTATCATGCAATGAGAAAAATGAAGTATATGATATTAAGTACAGGAGGCTTTGACTTTCCATTTTACTATGGTTTGTTTCGGTTTGTGAAACCGAAACAAAGTCATGAACATCTTCTGGCACAAGTTCATCCTTATGATGTTGAAACCAATGAAAATACTGTATTTACAAAATATTTTGGCTTTTCACTGTTTGGCTCATCTTCAAAGAGGAAACCCCTCCCTGTGGGGAGGAGTTTGGCTTTGTAATTAGCAGTTCAAGTGTATGCTTGTGAACGTCTGCAAATTGATTAGGGCTAGGCTTAGTTTCTGGGTCACTGAATTCCATTGCTACTAATGAAACCCAGGGGAGGAGGAGCATTGTGCATGCATGCATTTCTTTCTTCTTTCTTTCTGTTATGCAAGTTTGAAAGTTGGAAGTATATTTGCAGCTAATCTTTCTGCATAATTTCAAAATTATGTACTGTAGTACTGTAGATCAAGGGTTATTGGCAAAAGCCTTTTAAAAAAGTCCCTTACCATGTTTATCTTTACAGTGCATTATACATGATTATAGAATTAATTCATAGCTGTAGACAAAAACATTTGATGGTCATTTTATGTTGATTTTAAATGACTGAGAGTTCCAAGTAATTCAAGTTAATTCTTTTCATTATGTGAACTGACTGACAGCACTAATTTAAACATAATTTGCAGTTTTTGCAGTTACGTATTTTTCATTTAGTTATCTGTTTAATTTTATTTTGCACTTTTTTCCAACACTTCCAATAGATCTACTTTAAAGCAGCAACCTCTTTATTATTATTTAACAAATAAATACGTTTGACATAAAGTGCCAAAAACCGCAGTTCCCTGAAAGACCACGTGGAGCTCCAAAACCCAAAAGTACATGCATTGTCTCTTCGTTTTGGATTTTCCTTCTTGTGACCCTTCATATGTTGAATCTGAAGGTGCAGGATGAGTCTCTACCCACATACTTAATACACGATTAGACAGAACAGTGATGTCCGTCTCGGCCGCTGTGGCACAGATGGCAGAAGCATGGCGGTCTCCACAAACCGACCCCGCTGCTAAGATCTGTTATAAAAACACTGAAACTGTATCCATGATATTATAATTTCCTATTTAAAGGTGATGAGAAAACAAAATATAAAATATCAAAAACTGTGGCTAATTCACAGCAAATATATAAGTGACTCATATCAAAACTAAAATCATGGTCAAATCTAAAAATAATATAAAATAGTCCCAAATAATAAATTCTACAACCACAATGCAAACTATACAAAAGGTCTGGCAAATTAAAATCATGTTCATGGATAACTGTGCATAACTGCTAAAGAGAAAGAGGAAACAAGAGAATACTGTTACACTTTGATTGATTGATTGATTGATTGATTGATTGATTGATTGATTGATTGATTGATTGATTGATTGATTGATTGATTGATTGGTAATTTATTTCAACATGTGAACAATATACAAGTACATTTAGAAAAGAAATGAGAGAAAAAAAAAATACTATACAAATTACATACAAAAAAACATTCTGATTAATTTACATGTTGAAAGGGAGTGGGAAGAAGTAAACACTTATTTAATCCCACCCCTGTCCCATAAATTATCAGTGAATATTTAGTCAGCTTCCTTACTGATATAATTTGTAATAAAAATAGTGAACAGATTTCTGATATACTATATACTATAATATCACATCATGAATTTTTTGTTTGTTTGTTTTTAAATAGAGACATTCACTTAATTTAAATATTTTCCTTTTCTTTATAGATCGAGAAGATCATATTTTTATAACTCTTTTTGAACAGTTTTATGTTTGGACATTGCTTTAATTCCATATTCAGTTTGTTCCATAGTTTCACTCCTTGAACAGAAACACAAAAGCCTTTTCTTGTAGTACGTACCTTCATTGTTTTGAAGTTACAAAAACCCCTTAAATTATAACTTCCTTCTTTCAAAAAAAACATACTCTGAATATTACCTGGCAGTTCTTTATTTTTTGCTTTGAATAGAATTTGTGCTGTTTGTAAGACTAAAGTAACAGCATTGACAGATTTTGGCTTTAAGCATAGAAAATAGTGTTAAAAAGGCTGGTTTAGTTTAACATTTTTTAAAAAGTAGCCAATCAAGAACATATGATGATGATATCACATGCAAACTATAATTGACTATTTTAGTCAGTCCTTACCCTCGAACAGCTGCCAGACTACATCCCCACTTTACTTTTCTATTCATAGACACATGCATGCTTCTATTCAAACCTTTCTCATTTGATCCATATGGCTGTTCATGCCCCCTCCTCACCCCTTATGGTAAAATCCTAACCTCAGCAGTGTTCTGTGTCATGCCTCCTCCATTATGAACCGTTAGCAACCACAGTGAACATGCTAGGATGTGAATGCTCCCCTGCTGCTGGCCCAGGTGCATCCAGTCACCGGCAAACAAATCAATGTGGTTGAACACGTTCTGTTTTAAGGAAAGAAGAAGAAGAAAATGAAAAGGCACAGTGGGGAAGAGTAGAGTATTAAAAGATGCCTGTGTAATGCTTGCAGCATGGAAAAACACGAGCACTCACAAACACACATACACAGGGTACAAATATCATGAATCATGAAAGCACATTATTGGATGGACATATAATTTGTTCTTATCCTAAAATAACCTTTATAATAACACTGAATATTAAGTGTTCACTCATATTCTTACTAAGCAGCTTGAGATCAAATGAACAGAAACCTTTCAGAGGAGAAGACAAGACAGCAGCACATGTGGCTGAAGACAGTGGGGTGACTTAAATAGAAATACTAATAAACACTAATTATTTATCCTGGCCAACCCTTAAACTTACTGCTGATGTAATAAACTCTTCTTGGCTTTGTACTTGCTTAAGGTTGCAAACAGTCTGAGATGCAAGTAATTATTATACACACATAACTATAAAGTGTTTAACAGATACATTTGCAGTCTTGTAAGTTGCGAGGTGAGGGCTCCTTGGATCAAACTTCCCACACATGCTTGATTGGATTGACATCTGGGGAATTTGGAAGCCAAGTCAACACCTCAAACAGGTTGTTGTGTTCCTCAAACTGCTCCTAAACAACTCCCATTCCTGAACTTCCCATAGTGTATCTTGGTGCCAGGTGCCCCCCACACTCTAAAAAGTAATTCATCAGGCCTTTTACCACCACTTGATTAAATCCATGGTTGCAAGATAAAAATTCAAATTTACTGATTAAGATAGATCTTCTAAGTTGCAAACTTTATTTTTGGGGTTGTGATGAATTAATTATTTTGGTAATTACATCAAATTAATTTTGTATGTAATATGAAATTAAATCCCAATATTAATGTGTCCAAAACAAAATTCAAGTTGCAATTACTCAAAGAAATTGAATAGATAACTTATTTTTTCTCCATTGTAACTTCTGATTTCAAGTTCCCTCCCCTACTCACTTAACGTGCCCGGGCAAATTCACATATTAAGACTGTGCTTGCATGGCGGACTTGCAAGCTTATGTAAAAGAAATTTCAAGGTAAGTAACATTTAATTTACAAATAACAGTTCTACTAAAGCAAAGGATTTGTGCTAGTCTCATTGGTGGATTTGTGTATGATGTTATGCTGATACACTTGAGGAAATATTTTGCACTACCACATGTAGCTAATGCTAGCCATTCTAAACTTTAGCACAGGAGTGGTTAAGACTTATAAAGTTTCATTTGACAAAAGTCTTTAGCTAGATAGTGTTGCTGTAGCTAGGAAAAGCATGGTTGAAGTTTTGCTACACAATGCAATCTAATTTTGATCAGAAATTGTGACTTTTTTTAGGCTGACTTTTTTTTAAAATTGGAAGCCTTTAAGCTGTGAATAACTTTGTCAGAGGGATAACCATATAAACCTTTTTTTTCTGTCTGGCTCACTTATTTTATGTCTTTATAAAACTTGCATAACGAGACGCCTTAAATAATATTACATTTTATTGTGGTTACTATTGGGATACAGCTTAAAGTAAGTATTGTTCTTGATCTTTAAAGTTGTATCTAGCTTTATTACTTTTTCTAACACAGGTTGTGTGAAATATTGTTAATGTGATTCTGACAGCATCATTCTGGCATAGGTTATGTAAACCTACTTGACATTAAGACTTTACGTAAGCAGTTTGTACATAGTATGATTATCTAGGGTCATTAGTAGTTTGTTAAGTTAGTACACATTTTTACAAAATGGGCTGGGTGTGCAAATTGTGTAAATTTGTAACCACTACAAAAACAGGGCTGCTAAAACATTATAGATTACGCCATAGTTATGGAGGGGGATGTCTCCCATGTCCTCACCAAGATTGTTTTTGTTCCTTCAAAACTTGGGGTAGCCTTAGATCACATCTATCAAGAAATCACTCTCAGGAAACTCAGGAACGAGTCAGATCTGCAGAAACTCTGTCTTTCACTTGCCAGAGTTGTAGCACCAGTGCAATCTCCACAGAAAAACTGTTTTTCGAGCACCTTGGTCGACATTTGAAAAAACACGAAACGGTCATTTGTGTATTTAAAAACTGCAATTTCAGCACTAATGTTTATGGAACATTTGCCTCCCACAGAAGCCGAAGGCATACTCCTCATTCACTGCAAGACTTCAAGGAAAACCTGTTAAAAAGGTATGTGTGTTCTTCAAATACAGAAGATTGTAGTAATATGGATGTTCAGGATGAGGAATTATCGATTACCAATGATGGTCAAGGTAACGATGATGATGTGAGAGATCTACCAAATATCATTGAAAAAAACATGGCATTGTTGTTTCTAAAACTGGAGAGCAAATTTAATGTATCTAACAAGTGTATTGATGAGATTATTGAGGAATTACACTTTATCACCGAAACAGCATCAGGCCCCCTCATAAAAGAGATTTTACAGTCCTGTCTGAGGAAGAACAATTGTGAGATAGATGAATCTGTTGTGTCAGATATGGTGACAGAGCTTTGTGAGGCCAACCCCTTTACCTCCACCTTGTGTAGTGGTGGTTCACTTTCTTCTGCCTACAAGAGAAGGGCATATTTTAAGGAGCAGTTTGCTGTAGTGGAACCAGTGGAGTATGCACTTAGTAGGGAGGAAGACAGAAGCTTCCAGTATGTTCCTATTCTGAAGTCATTGCTTCAGGCTATGACACGGAAAGAGATCCAGGATTTGATCTTGCATGATGAAAAACCTCAAGGTAAAGATGGAACACAGTACAGGGCATTTTGTGATGGCATTTATTATAAAACAAATGAGTTGTTTTCTGGAGAAGATCCTACCATTGCTATTATTCTGTATATTGATGACTTTGAAATATGCAATCCCTTGGGCACGTCAAGGAAAAAACACAAAGTCACTGCTGTGTACTGGGTGATAGCTGATATTCCTGCACAGCTCAGATCTTCACTGACCTCCATCTTCTTAGCAATTCTCTGCAAGGCTGATGATGTAAAAAGATTTGGTTACAGTACTGTACTGGAGCCACTGCTGAAAGACCTTGTGAGCTTGGAGGAGGAGGGCCTGTATGTCCCAGCATTAGGCAGAAAAGTTAAAGGAACAGTGTTTAGTATTGTTGCAGATAATCTTGGAGCCCATTCTGTGGGAGGATTTGTAGAAAACTTCTGCAGTTCTTACTTTTGTAGATTTTGTCTGGCTGAGCAGTCAGAGTTTCAGGTGGCAGAAGTAAGAACAGGCGCATTTCAACCCAGAACCACAGAACAGCATCAAATGCACATCCAGAATGTGCAGGAGAACCCTGCTTTGACACATGTATGTGGAGTCAAGAGACAGTGTGCACTTACAGAGAATCTGAAGTACTTCAATGTTTTGACAGGATACCCACCTGATTTGTTGCACGATCTGTTTGAAGGTATAGTCCCTCGTGAGCTGGCTCTGTGTCTTCAAGTGTTCATTAAGAGTAAATACTTCACTCTTGATGAACTCAACAAAAACATCAAAACATTCCCCTACAAATGGTCAGACAAGACTGATGCTCCACAACAGGTCCCTCTGAATTTTGCAGCAAAGAAAAGTGTTGGAGGGAATGCCCATGAAAACTGGTCATTGCTGCGGTTCCTACCCCTCATAATTGGATCAAAAATCCCTGAGGGTGAACCAGCTTGGGAAGTACTTCTAGTACTGAAGGACATAGCTGAGCTTGTTGTAAGTCATGTTCACACAGAGGAGAGTATCTGTTACCTAGACAGCAAGATCTCTGAACACAGACACAGGTTTCTCCAGGTTTTCCCACATGAAAAATTAATCCCCAAACATCACTACCTGGAGCATTATCCACAGCTGATCAGGGCCTATGGTCCACTTGTGTTGCTTTGGACCATGCGGTTTGAGGCCAAACACAGCTTTTTTAAGCGTGTTGTTAGGCACACTCACAGCTTTCGAAATATTCTATTGTCACTGTCCATGAAACATCAGTTGATGATGGCATACAACCAGCATGATCCCAGTGCTGTGAAACCTGTCTTGCAGGCCACACAACTGTCTACTGTAGATGTTACTGTGCTAAGAGAAGACATCAAGGAAGCACTGCATGCTAAATTTGCTGGTGAAACACGCATTCAGATAGCCAACAATGTATGTTATAGCGGCACAAAGTATGCAGTTGGCATGATTTTGGCTAATGGCTCGACGGGTGGTGTGACAGATTTTGGAGAGTTGATCCAAATAGTTGTTGTGAAGGGCATGCTTGTATTCATTGTTAAATGCTTAAGTTCTTGGTCAATTGAGCATCTCAGGAGCTATGTTCTTGAGAAAACACACACTGTGAAAGTGCTAGAGCCAGCAGAGCTGTCTGATATCTTCCCCTTAACACCTTACATGCTTGGTGGAAAAAGCATTGTAACCCTGAAACGTTACATTTATGTCCCATAGAATGCCAACATAGCCTTGACTTGTCAAATTTGGAAGTCAACAAAAGTCCAGAACAAAAAGACAGTAACAGGGTTTTCTCATTTGTAACTTTTATATGATGATCAGCCTGACATTACATTAAGATGTGGGTACAAGATGCAAATAATGTGCAAGAACATAGTATGTTATTGTTGTTGACGTTGTTATAATGTAGTCTTCATGTTTTCATTTAAAACAGATTGAGAAAAATTAGAAGGAATAGAGTTTGGTGTTGGCCTGGTATTTTGTGAAGCCAACTCTGTGGGAAACGCTATTGTGCATTTTTTACTTACCTTCATTGTTATGGTGCTCACTGAAACATTTTATACCTTTTTTTTATTATTACAGATTCATTAATGTCACAACCAGCCCATCTACGAGTGATTCTTTCAGAACATGATGTCCAGAAACTGGCATTACCATCTGGAATCCCTGGAACAGTTGAGGAACTTCATTCAGTTGTTCAAGATACATTTAGGATTTCTGGGGATTTCTGTTTGCATTACAAGGATGCTGATTTTGGTAATGAGTTTTTCTCCTTGCTTTCAACAACTGACATTAAGGATAAGGACACTATCAAGGTGATCTATATCCAGGAACCTCCTACAGTAACTCTGACCTTAACAGATGTAGACAGATCCTTTACAAGCCTTGCTGATGATCCTCTTCAATTTTCTGATGATGCCTGCTCATCTGCATTGTCACATGACACATTGCCTGTCTCTTCAGAATTAGAGACAGAAATACCAGTCCAGCGATCAAATGGATGGCCCATAGAATTTCCAATCCCTCGTTTCTCTACCAGTACGGAGATTCTGCTGCAGTCCGGCAATCAAAACTTCATTTGTTCTGGGACTGTTTTTGGTACTAAAGATCTTATCACACTACTTCCAGACATCCTTGGAAGTTTAGCTGAGGCTATTTTTGAGTACACTGCTTATCCATCAAGTGCACAACTAAGTCAAGTAGCAGAGACCTTGACTAAAAAACATCCCTGCCTCAAAGAACCAGGTTCTTTTCATGGATGTTATGGATGGATTCAGCGCCTCAAATATAAAATGAACAACTTCAGATCCAAACTTCGAGGTACTGGCTGCCCCGAAATTGTGGTGAACTCACTCAAGAGGAAACCAGCACATGAGCAGGCTCCTGCTAAAAATGTTAAAAAGCCTAAAAAGGCTGAAGTAAATTACCTACCTCCACATCCTCAAGGGGAAACAAGTGGAAGTTTGGAGAAGGAAAGAGTGGACCTCTTGTGTGAAGTGACGAAAAGGGATAATTGCCAGGTGATTGCAGGGAAAATGGGTAAGACATTCTCTCTTCGCAGGCAAGAAATCGTATATGAGGCACCCGCTATCAGGAACTTCATGGAGCGTTGGCCTGCATTATTTGATGCGACACAGGTACCAAAAATTTTTCTCTTACATTTCATACATAATACACTCATATGACTCCCCATATGTTCTATATTTGATTTTCTGATTACAATCTTAATCCTAATGCACAAAGTAAAAAAAATAAACATTCTCATACACAAATATTTTTGAATGCAACAGTAAATAAGCAGAAACATGACTCCAACAGTACAGAATAAAATGTAAAAAAATTAAATGATGAATGTGATGGATTATCAGTTTAAAGCAAGTTTATCTTAAATGCTTTGAAAACAACAGGTTTCTTTTAAAGATAATTTTGGTGAAGTCTGACATTTGCTTGGAATAATGGTTGCAGTTTCCTATAACAGAGTATTTAACTGGTCCAGCTTTTCACAAGTGACTCATTTAAAGAGTATGGGGAAAAAAAAACAATCAGTAATAGTGGGCCATTTTGATGTTGTCCATTTTACTATTGTGGTTCATACAGATTTAGTTGTTCCTCTTTAACTAATGTATTAGAACATTCATTAATGCAATATAGCTAATTTTCTGCAAGGATTAATTCTTCTGTTTGTGTCATCTACAGATAAAGGAAGAGTTCAAGAGAATAACCACTGTAAGCCTGGAATCCACGTTTATGGCTAAACTTGACCATTGCACCCCAAAACTGATGGATGTCGTTTCATCAAGGGGAGGAGCTAAAGGAGTGAGAATCAGGCAGATCAAGGACATGCTTCTTGAGGTATGATAACTATTTAGACTTTGTGTTGCACTTTGTGTTATCTTTGAAATGCACTTTGTTGGCAGTCACCCATGTAGTTTATACTCATACTTTATCTTTTTTTTTTCTTGAATAGCACAATACAATTGAAATGCGCAGAGAAGTAGCCATCCGCTGCCTTATCACATACCTTGGAGAGAAGGAAGAAGACCTTTTCATGGAGTTTGGTGTAAGTAATTCAGCATCTTAAACACAAATAAATCCACACTGATCACAGTGTAAATTTGTATGAACAATTCAACTAATGATTGTAGCGTTTCACTTAATCATTTCAGCTAATCCAATATGTCAAAGCTAATAATTATGTATATGTTCAATTTGAGTTTATTGTTTTCCTTAGTTTTACATTCTAAATTGATGACCAAACCTGGCATACTGTTGTTTAGTTTTCTTAAAAACAAACTAGAATGTTGTCTTTAGGCCTACACAAGTGAACCTCACATTAAGCAAGTAAATCCCATGTTAGAAATCGATTTAGGTAGAGCAGGTCAAACTGGTCATAGAAAATGTTGTTCATGTTGTGTGGTTAAAAAAAATCAAAACAAAAAATGGGCTGTATTTTTATTGATTTGTCTTATGATACCATAATTTTGTCTCATGCTTATTGATAGATCCTATTTGGGTCAGTGTGTGTGTGTGTGTGTGTGTGTGTGTGTGTGTGTGTGTGTGTGTGTGTGTGTGTGTGTGTGCACTGATCTTCTGAATTATTAAGATTCAGCAAGGATAAAAGTCTAATCTATAATCAACTAACCTATTTTTTAAATGTGCTTTACAAGGACACAGAAGAATTTGAGGCCAACCTAGAAAGGCAGGTGATGAAAATTGCCATCATCGGTGACCGGTATACCCCTGGATCTGACCACAAGACTGCAACCATTGTGGTAGAAGGAACAAAAATCCTGGAGGGCCCGGATATCCCAAGTTGCTGTGCGTTACTCATGGGCATAATATATGCTCTCAATCTGAGCTATTGCAAGGAACTGAAATATACTTTCGAAGTCTTTCAGAAGCTGTTGCTTGATCTTGATGGACTGCGAGCCAGTGCAAAAGTAACAAGTCTCAAGAACAGTATGTTCTAAAGATGTCACTTGTTTTGAGCACTAAGAAATTTTATTCAGATTGTGTTGCTTTGTATTTGGAAGTCCACTGGGAAAAAATGATAGTGTTGATAAAAAATAGAAGACACTAATTGTTTTCTATCTAGTTATTTTTGATATTATATTCAAGAAATGTGTCTTGACAGTTGTTGTACTACCCTGTCCTTAACACTTATCCTGCATTTAATCCTCAAAGAGATGTGCTGATGAATGAACCAGCATTATGTTAAACATGTTGACTCTGTTTCAAAAATTGTTAACCATTTTGAGTCCTGTATGTGTAAAATTAATCTTTTTTTTTTTTTTTTTTTAATGACATCAGAAACAGCAGTATGCGACATTACGTGATGGCAGAGCTTCAGTTCATCCTTTGTCATTTTTTTTTTTTTTTTTTTTTTTTTTTTTTAAAATAAATAGGACAGGGGGAATGAATGAGAGAAAGAGGGGGAGAGAAAGAAAGAAAACCAAAGGGGAGAAGAGACGGTGAGAAGGGGGGGGGAAGAGAGAGAGAGAAAAAAAAAAAAGAACTCCTGGGTCACCTGTATGGAGAAAAAAAAACAAACAAACAAACAAAAAAAACAAACAGAGGAGACAGCAAACAACAAAGAGCAACATAATAATAGAGAAAACAAAGCACCATCACAATAAACTAGCTAGCCATAGATATCAATATTTACTAAATAATAAACGATATTGTGCAGCACGCAAGATAGACAGCGCACAGTGTGCTTTGAGGTAGCAGCCAAGAAAGCTTTAGTCCGCGTCTGTGAATACCCATGTGTGCATACCTGTGTGGATCAGCATGCTTGCATTCCAAAGGTTTCTCCATGTAATGATCTGCTAGGGAGTGTGGGGGGGCCACAGCCCCGTC
Source organism: Rhamphochromis longiceps (assembly GCF_057381845.1). NCBI lineage: Eukaryota > Metazoa > Chordata > Actinopteri > Cichliformes > Cichlidae > Rhamphochromis > Rhamphochromis longiceps. Next base: position 38,101,419 of record NC_140572.1, read on the forward strand.
CTCCAGGGTGTGAAGCAGGTATGGAGGAGATCAAAACTCCAGACATCCAGAGGCCCCCAGAACACAAGAGTAAAATTAATCTTAAATGTGTTTACTGCATAAAAGTTTGAACACTGAAAGTTAACATTTACTGAACACTTAGTACAAATGTTTTCTAAGTGGATTTCTGGTTTATTTTCACTGTTTAAATATAAGGTGTTGAATTGCCTAAAGTAAAATATAAATTGTACAAACTGTACAAACAATAAAAAAAAGTTAATTGCTTAAAAATGTTGAATTCATTCCATTCTTAAAAGCTAGTTCAATAATAAAAACAAGAAAAAGCTAAAATTATGATGATAATGAAGAAAATCACCTACTTAATATTTTAAATGATTAACTTAAAAATAATGTTTTCGTAACTACTATCATTAATTACATAACACTTAAAAAATAGTTTTGAATAATATGGAAAAAGAAGTTGGAGAAACATAAATTTTTTGAGTAAACAACTTAAAAACATGTTTTTAAGTTACCAATTATTAAGTATATGGTAATTAAAATTACCTTTACTTATAGAGGAAAAGTTCATTCCTCTAACTCAATGTAGTTTGTTGGTTCAACGTAATTTCTGCACAAGTTATCTTAACGCAAAAAGATTAATGGAAACTGTTGCGTTAATTTTTTTTGTTGAGCTTAAACAATAGTTTTTAGAGTGCAGGTAAACGATGCACACACACTAGATCCCTAACCCGACGTAATGTAAAAGAAAATGTGATTCATCAGACTAAGACACCTTCATCCATTGGTCCAGTTCTGATGCTCACGCATCCATTGTTGGTGCTTTCGGCGGTGGACGTGGTCAGCATGGCCACCCTGATTGCTCGACCTTCAGTCATCACGTGCATCAGTGATCTTGGCCACCCACGACCCTGTCGCTGGTTCTTTAAAGACCCGATTCCTAGAAGTGCCCTTCTTCTGATTGGCTGCCCCTCATCTGGCTTCGACAAACAGTGCTCATTCCCTTGCATGTTCCAGAACTGAATTACTGTATTATATGCCTTTGAACTTGTTAAAAAAGCAAAGTGACTGACTCCTTTTATATCTAGCCGTACTTTTCCCCCTCATATGTTCAGCACTATAGTTTTGTCTATAATTAAAGGCCACCCGGCAGAGTTAATGTTGAGTTGCTTGTACTCAGATGAGTACAGTGGATCCTTCATGTGTGATTGATGTGAGTAACTTTGATTGGACAATATGTGTTTGAAAAACTTGTCCCAGGACTATTGCAGCCCAGCACAGCGCACAGCAGTGGAAAAGGAACAAACCTTTGGGCGTCAACCCAGGTGACATATTTCCATCACTGCCAGCTGGAGCCGGAGCCAATAAATACCAGACCACTGTAAGGTCATTTGACCCAGAAAGAAAGGCTGATCACACCGTTTTCCACTGAAGATAAAAGCCAGATGTAAGTGGGTGTTACTAGGTGTCTTTTGCCCTTTGTAAAAATGTTCTAATCCAAACCATATCTGAAATATAATCTGACATCAAAAAGAGGAAACATCAAGTGCTTTATTAGGTGATATTCCTCAGTGTTGTTTTTGCACATTGTTGTTTGGCCTCAAGTGGCCAAAAACAATGCAGATTAAACATCAGATTATTAGAACAAGCTGGATAACACAGACAGTTTCAGCTGCAAAGCACCCGAAAGTTTTTCTATTGAAGGTCTTTTGCTTTACATTTGCATTTGCAGAGTACAGTAGGGAAGGGATGGATTTTGATTTGATGCATTTGTGAACAACAAGGCTATCATCTGCCCTAACAGCACCGCATGAATATTGTATTTGGCTGCGCTGTAGGTGTTATCAGAACTTATTCATGTAATTCCACCTACCACCGTTTCTGAGCACATAACCCACATAAAGTCTCGTTGGTCTTAAAATGCATATGGAAATAGGACACGTTGAATAATGGGCTGACAAAAGAATGAAGTTATTTGTAAACCGCACTTTTTGCATGATAACGAATGCATCTCGAACGATGCTATATCAAGATTGGTGTCTTCAATAATGCCGTCTTTTTAATGTTGAACATTTTTCTCTGCTTAGATTACTCTGCCTGCGCGCTCCTTATTGCATCCTAAATCTCCAGATCTTATCAATAAATTATCTTAACTGAATAAATGTCCCGACTTGGTACTCAGTGTGGCAATGAAAGATTTTTCTTACATCCTGCGGTCTGGTGCTGTGTGCGTGTTTTTGTGTGTTGTGGGCACATGCAGACAGATCGATACTAGGACCTGTCAGCGGGGTGATTTTGATCAGCTGCACTCTTTCCTCACCCCTAAAGCCCCGGCTCCCACACACACACATATCCTCACAAATGGTCAAATCCCATATCTCGCTGCACAGTGGAAAAAAATAGCGTGCTGTCAATAGACCCTTCCGCTACATGCTCTGACACACAACCTCACACACATACGCACTGAAGTAACAGCAGCCCCATCGATCATTCGTTGTTCCAGCAGAGATCTTCACTGTGACATGCACCACCCTTCCCTTTATAAAACACTAAAAACAATTCCACTGGATAGATGGATTAACTGACTGATTAACTGATGGGTGGAAGTGTTAGGAAACCAAATACAGTGGAATTCTGTGCATAATTTATGCCAGAATAACCACTTAGCTGTCATAACAGGAATTAAAAAGGATTTTTTTTTATCATTTAGAAAGAAAATATGTGTTTGTATGTAAGTTTGATTCAAAATTAAAAAGAAGGTGCAGAAGAGCTAACATGTGGTGTCTTCTCTGTGGCTTTTGGGAAGCAGACTGCTCTTTGGCTATGTGCGACCATCTGCTGTGCTGTCTGCTCTGTGATAAAAACCCTGACATCGGTGCTTTATGCACAGATTTGATGAGCTGTATCCAAATAAAGTCTCAATCTAGACAGGCACTGGAAGATTTAGAAGGTGCAAAATTTGCACAATCTTCTATTTTTTGCAGATGAGATTTCAGCACACGCAGTTTACAAAGCAGATATGGATGCACAAGAAACACAAAAAAGTTCAAAGAGAATTAGAAGTAACTCAAGTTTTTTATTTATGCTTTGACAGATTTGAGGATTCTGATGTATTCAATCAACAGCTCCTTTTGGTTTTGTGTTGTTCCCACTTTTATCCTTATAGGGTTTTAGTAATGGTCTTTGAAGATGCTTGTAATAATCTTTCGACTAGTTTAATTATGTTTCAGTCACAAAAATCTAGCAGCCAGTGGATGTCAGCACAGAGCCCTGTGATCAGCATGTTTTACTCGCTGTGTTTTACATGTTTCAGAAATGACTGAATTACAAATACCCACGAGCAGTACGTCCTGTGGATATTTAGTAATTGTGTTATATTCTATCTTTATTTTGAACATGTTAAAATAGTATTACAACAACAACAACAGAGAAACAAAGAAGGCAAATCAAAAGGAAAACGAAACAGTAATAATTATAATTAACTTACATGTTCAAAAAGGAAGAAGCATGAGCTTATTTAATCCCACACCATTTTACATTATTCAGTAACTAATAGCACTAATAACACCTTTTCTTCCTGTTTATGCCCGTATCCATCATAAATTATTTCTTACAATTTGTTACATGTATTTGCTTTTATAACACCAGTAACACATCAAAAGATATTCAAATTTACGGATACACACACACACACACACACACACACACACACACACACACACACACACACACACACACACACACACACACACACACACACTTGTATAAACATACATGTACACACACACACACACACACACACTTGTATAAACATACATGTACACACACACACACACACACACACACACACACACACACACACACACACACACACACACACACACACACACACACACATACAGTAGTGTGCAAAGGTTTTAGGCAGGTGTGGAAAAAATGCTGCAAACAAAGAATCCTTTCAGAAATATAAATGATTGTTTATTGGCCCCAAATATATTCTGCAGCAGGACAACGAGCCCAAACACAGCCAAAGTCATTAAGAACTATCTTCAGTGTAAAGAACAAGAAGTCCTGGAAGTGATGGTCCGGTCCCCACAGAGCTCTGACATCATCGAGCGTGTCTGGGATTAGATTACATGAAGAGTCAGAAGGATGTGAGGAAGCCTACATATGGCTTATATATAAGTATCACATGTGGAGTTCCCCAAGGTTCCATCTTGGGACCCCTTCTGTTTAACATTTACATGCTCCCACTGGCACAGATTATAAAGAACAACAAAATAAACTACCACAGCTATGCAGATGACACACAAATATATATCACAATGTCACCAGGAGACCGAGGCCCTGTACAGGCTCTTGGTAAATGCATTGAGGAAATTAATGACTAGTTGTGCCACAATTTTCTCCAGCTAAACAAAAACAAAACTGAGGTAATAGTCTTTGGCGCCAAAGAAAAACGATTACAGGTCACCAGAGAACTTCAATCTATACATCTAAAAACCACAAACCAGGCGAGAAATTTGGGTGTAGTGATGGATGCAGACCTAAACTTAGAAAAACACATTAAGACAATAACAAAGTCAGCTTACTATCACCTCAAGGATAAAAGATCTGACGTCTCAACGGGACCTGGAAAAACTAGTCCATGCATTCATCTTTAGTAGGCTTGATTACTGTAACAGCATCTTTACAGGTCTACCTAAAAAATCAGTCAGACAACTACAGCTCATTCAGAACTCTGCTGCTCGAGTCCTCACTAAGACCAAAAAAGTGGACCACATCAGTCCAGCTCTGAGGTCCTTACACTGGCTGCCTGTCCGTCAGAGGATAGACTTTAAAGTTCTGATGCTGGCCTATAAAGCTCTGAATGGTTTAGGACCAAAATACATCAGTGACCTCCTGACCCAGTATGAACCTTCCAGATCCCTCAGGTCATCTGGATCCGGTCTTTTATCAGTTCCCAGAGTCAGAACCAGACACGGAGAAGCTGCATTCAGCTTTTATGCTCCTTATATCTGGAACAAACTCCCAGAAAGCCTCAGATCAGCTGAAACACTCAGTTTATTTAAATCCAGGTTGAAGACTCACCTGTTCTCAGCTGCATTTGAATAAAGCACCAAATCCACACTTTTAAGCTTAAATTTCAAAACTAACATTTTAACTACTGATTTTATCTGCTGTTTTTTTAATCAATTTTAAATCATGCTTTTTATTTGTTTTTGTTCTTTAATGTCTCTGTAAAGCACTTTGAATCACCTTGTTGTTGAATTGTGCTATACAAATAAACTTGCCGTACATAGATGTCAGGAACAACCTACCAGCTGAGTTCCTTCAACCACTGTGGTCACACCAAATACTGATGTGATTTAGATTTCTCTTTTGTTCATTCGCTGCATTTTGTTGACTGATGAAAATAAATGATTAACATATTCTTTGTTTACAGCATTTTTTCTCACCTAGCTAAAACTTTTGCTCAGTACTGTATGTAATCTGTAATACTTGGATCCCTGCATGTGTAAGATGATATTTTATGTATAAAAGACAGAAAATGTTGCAGCATGCAAAGATTATAATCCAAGCATCTTGAAACCTGAGTACACATCTTTTCTCTTTTCTATAGAAACACTATAATCAAAATCATGCGTTCATGTTGTGTTTGTTGTGTTTGATTTATAAATGTACAGAAGAATCATAAAAGGCTTGGATTCCTGCAGTCGCTCAATACCAAAAAGGTGGAAAAGAGTCATTCTGCGCGTCACTGCAACTCCCCCTGACTTCTGCTCCGCGGCTGCTGGGCGAGCCCTCATCTGGGACTCTCCTCAGCTCTTACTGGGACAGTGGCGCGGCTGCCCCTCTGTTGGTCTTCCATGGTCTCTTGTGTTCTGGGGGCCTCTGGATGTCTAGAGTTTTGATCTCCTCCATACCCGCTTCACACCCTGGAGGACGGGGCTGTGGCCCCCCCACACTCCCTAGCAGATCATTACATGGAGAAACCTTTGGAATGCAAGCATGCTGATCCACACAGGTATGCACACATGGGTATTCACAGACGCGGACTAAAGCTTTCTTGGCTGCTGCCTCAAAGCACACTGTGCGCTGTCTATCTTGCGTGCTGCACAATATCGTTTATTATTTAGTAAATATTGATATCTATGGCTAGCTAGTTTATTGTGATGGTGCTTTGTTTTCTCTATTATTATGTTGCTCTTTGTTGTTTGCTGTCTCCTCTGTTTGTTTTTTTTTTTTTTTTTTTTTTTTTTCTCCATACAGGTGACCCAGGAGTTCTTTTTTTTTTTTTTCTCTCTCTCTTCCCCCCCCCTTCTCACCGTCTCTTCTCCCCTTTGGTTTTCTTTCTTTCTCTCCCCCTCTTTCTCTCATTCATTCCCCCTGTCCTATTTATTAAAAAAAAAAAAAAAATGACAAAGGATGAACTGAAGCTCTGCCATCACGTAATGTCGCATACTGCTGTTTCTGATGTCATTTAAAAAAAAAAAAAAAAAAAAAAAAAAAAAAGGAAAAGAGTCATTCTTTTTGCTGTTTGCCAAAAAAAAGTGACAGAACTGAAAATAAATCAACGAATAAACCAAAATGAGAGAAATTCTGAATTTCACACCTCTCAGTTTGCTGTGCTAATTAGACAAGAAAGAAATAAAATATGACCAAGCACCTGTGAAGAAGCATGTGTTTACATGAACCGAACTCGAACACACCTTGAGTTTGCATCTCTCTTTTTTCTGCTTCACACCGACGCACACACACACACACACCTCTGGGTAATAGCTCAATTAACACGCTGTCACGTCAGGAAACGCGAGCCAACTAAATCCACCTGTCTCCAAGGAGGATAACGAAGTGAGAGGAAGTAATTGATACTATATTCATGGAAAGCTACTTTAAAAACTAATTATGTGTGTATAACAAGCAGAGAATTATTCCGACAGCCCCTGAAACCTATTAGCTGTGGGGATGGGACCGTGTGTGTGTGACAGCGTGACAAAGACACACTCTCTATTTGCCACTGATGCCACAGAAAAATGCTAAAATACATCAAAGCCGACTTTAACTTCACTAAGAAGAAGGAATACTTACTTCACGTCTGTGTAATTTATCCCCAAAATGTGCTTGCACGCTGTGTGTGTTGATCAGTAGGGATGGGTATCGAAAACCGGTTCTTGTTGAGAACCGGTTCCCACTGTTTCAATTCCTTGGAATCGTTTGCCACTTTTAAAAACGATTCCCTTATCGATTCCAGTCGCCCCGAATGACGTCATCACGTTGAGTAGCGTCTTTTACCCAGTAGGAAACACGGCGCCTGAGCGGCACAAACGCTCAAAAGTTTGGTTACACTTTATGAGAAAGGATGACAACAGGGCAACGTGCAATACTTGCAAAGTAGAGATTTCATCAAAGGGAGGAAACACTACGAATATGCAAAAGCATTTGCTCAAAAAACACGCGATTGCTTTCAACGAATGTCGTGTTTTTGATCCGCTCCGGACTAGCGAAGCTCAACCCAGCAGCAGCGGTAGCGTTTCCACGTCCTCTCCCGTTAATACTGCAGGTAACTAATCAATTAGCATTGCATATTATGTTAGCGCGATTTACCTTATTACAAAACCTGCTATTACTGTGCGTTGCATTTAGATAACCATGATGAGACAGACAGAGTCTGGCTGGCTCAGATGCTGGCAGTTCTCGCTGCAGTCTACCGGTAGCGTCTCCTTTCAGGCCAGGATAGACGAATGTCACCGAGCAGTGTCTAAGTTTGTGGTCAAAGGCTTCCACCCATTTGCCACAGCAGATGCCCCCGATTTCACTTTGGTAAGTGAATGTGTTTAATTGTAGGCAGGACATTACTGGATATTCTTGTGTAATTGCTACAGAATAATTTATGTTAAACTTTGTTATTGCTACAGGAGAATATTTATTTTATTATTTTACATATACATTTTTTTTTCCTGGGGACCCTGTGACACCCCATTGAAGAGCCGTAGGCTGTGGATCTCTTAAGATCTCACTGTTGGGTTTGTAAGGCCATGTTACTCCTAAATTTCTATCTTGTTCAAAGAGAAGATATAAAACACAGTTCTAAGCTAATCGACTTTAGTGTTCTCCTTTTAAAAAAAAAAAAGAATCGATAAGAGAATCGATAAGGAATCGAATCGTTAAACAGAATCGAAAATGGAATCGGAATCGTTAAAATCTTATCAATACCCATCCCTATTGATCAGTCACGTCAAAACATATACAGACTTACAACTGTGGAAGAAAGAAAAAACCCAAGAAGCAACCAAACCTGTTTTTGTTGTCAACAGCAGATAAGCTGCGTTCAGAGAAAACTGTTTAATGCAAAGAAACACAGGATATGCTCAACATCCCAAAGCTTCCTGCAACATGTGGCTTGTCCTGTGAGGTGGGCTGGTTGTTTATTTTTATTTTTGTTTGTCCCTCCAGATCAGACAGGATAAAAATATGTTGGTGTGTCATAAACAGCTGGGAATCATACAGCAAACATAACTCATGATTGTGCTTTGCTGTTCCCGATGGTTACAGGGTTGTGCGCTCCAAATTCGTCACCTAGGATTAAGCGTCAATGCCAAGCTCTGCTCTAACGTTATGAAGCATCTGATGGAGAACATCTGATGAAAACAACCTGTCACTGTAACTCCGCTCCCTGTTCAGAGTGCGTTGCAAAGGCAGACGTTTTTGTCACGGTGAATTCAACTCAAGTTTGAAGGGCTGTCATTCTGACGCAGTGGAGGAGATCAATGAAGAGCAAAGGGCAGGAGTTTTGAGGTGCACGAGGTGAGGAATCACTTTTTATTTATTTATCTTTTTATGAACACAAACAACAAGCCCGGATTCAGGAGACAGACTTTTACTTTTATCTCTACTTTTAAGATTAGGCTTCAAACTTTCCTTTTTGCTAAAGCATATAATTAGGGCTGGATCAGGTGACCCTGAATCCTCCCTTAGTTATGCTGCAATAGGTGGAGGCTGCTGGGGGATTCCCATGATGCACTGGGTGTTTCTTCTTCACTCACTATGGGGGTGTCCAGATTCATGGGCTACATCCTCCTGAGGACCTGTCCTTCGTGGCCTACGTGGGCTGGGTCGTTAGAAGTCTATGAATTTGGACAGCCTCCGTCACTGTGATGTAATTGGCCTACAAATGTGACCTCAGTAGGATGCAGCCCATGATTTTGGACACTCCCGTAGACTCCTCCAAATGCAGCCGACAAATGCGTCCTCCTTTTCCCCGAATTTGAAGGATGGGTCAGGTTTATCCTTCGTGGCCCACCATATTCCAGAATTCATAGCGCGGCCCAGCCAAACTCCAGTTTCCAACAATGGCGGCCGCTACTAAGTTTTAAAATTACTCTTATTAATCTTTCTCGGTCACAAAATAAACTTTTAACATATTTTCAGGCGAGAAAGTAGCTGTGTAAACATCAAATATCTGCTGGGTTTATCAAGGTATCGCATATTTGCAAAAGTGCGCTGAAGTTTTCGGAGACGTCCGTTACCCACCAGCTCGATAGCTAGCCGGGAGCTCGAGGGTCACTAGAGCCGGCGAGAACGGCACAACTCCCCTGCACATCATTTTCAGATCACCGCAGTCTTTTGCTACTCAGGTTAAACGTGATATATAAGTCACTTAGACAACCTAAAAATGTTATTGTTGGGCTTTTTTCAGTGTTTTATTTGTTCGTGAGTAAATCGGTTTGGCTGAGATTAAAGTTATTAGATTAGATTTGATAAAATAAAATTTTGTTTGAGGGTTCCTCCCTGGTTTTCACCGTCCAATTTCACAGCCGCTCACTTCCGGCCTACCCGACCTTCTGAGGACCCGGCCCACGTGTTAATCGACCTCTCTAAACTAAATCATACTAGTTATTAATCTCTGTCTCTCGTCCACATCATGTCTTCCTTCTCTCACCCAATCCGGTCGCAGCAGATGGCCCCGCCCCTTCTTGAGCCTGGTCTGCCGGATGTTTCTTCCTGTTAAAAGGGAGTTTTTCCTTCCCCCTGTCGCCAAGTTCTTGCTCATAGGGGGTCGTCTGATTGTTGGGTTTTTCTGTGGGGTCTCTACCTTACAATATAAAACACCTTGGGGTGACTGTTGCTGTGATTAGATGCTGTAGAACTGAATTGAATGGAAGCCAGTCACCATATTGGCCGGTCAGCCTTTTCCTTCCCCATCTCAGCACACTCCTGTTTCCACACACACACACACACCTGTCATGTGCAAAGGAGAAAAACATGCATATCTGCAACAAGTAAATATCATTGCAGTTGCAGCGGTGGAATCAATTCTCTGTTGGTTTTGGTATTTTCATGGGATTTGTTGACAATGAGAAAAACTTAATATCACCAGCCCGGTGCTCTAAATCAATGCACTTCTCAGTGCAATCAGAATTTGAGGTGAGCCAATGAATAGGGCAATGGGATAGGAAGCAGTAACTCTGAATTGGATTCAGAGGAATTGCAGACCAAAAGACCAGTGGGTTCATGCCCTCTATCTCCTTTCTCACTCTTTTACAAAAAATATGACATTTTCAATGCATGAAGCAATTTAATCTCTCCCTCCTCTATGAAAACGCCTGTAAATGAGCGTCTGTGAAATTAAGGAGATCGCCCAGAGATTGGTCAGTCTGTCGATCTCTCTCCCTCGTTCTTTCTTTGGCTCTGTCCTGTCTCCATCTAATACAAAATATAAGATATTATCAATGCATGAAGCAATTTAATCTCTTTTCCTTTGCGCTCTCTCATATGAAAACGTCTCTAAATGAGTGTCTGTGAAATTAAGTGGGAGAATGGTCTGTTTTCTCTCAGGTCAGTCCCTCTCTCTCTTCCTCCTTCTCCTTCTCTCTCTGCTTCTGTGATCAATCCATTTGTCAGAGGTCAGACTTGTTCCCATCTGGGAGCAGCATTTTGCCTGCCAAACATTCCCTATTACCGTATGTAAATTCATTAATTGCAAACCCATAACCACATCATCCTTATTCTTTGACCTCTTATATCGAGCCCCCGCCCTTCCATTCCGATCCGCACACACACCCAAACACGTGCACCGTCAGACCCTCGGCCCTCATGCAAATAAGAAACAAATAAATAATTTAATATGCAAAAGTCTGGGTCAAATCCTCAGAGAGGAAAGAAAGCAAGAAAGAAAGAGAAATATTATGAAGGGTAAGAAAAAGATGGGGGCTTCACAGGGGCTTAAACAACAAGGCAATGAGAAAGAGAGATTATAGCAAACTGACTGACTGCCTGAATGAAATCAAGGTTTCTCAGAAAAGAGAATAAGATGCAGGGAAAAACATCCTTTTGTTATGTTAAACACACAATCTCAGTGGAAATGTCTTGGCCTGCTTTATTCATCTTAACACTGTCACTGCAAATAATAGCAGAGATTGACACAGACTCTTGCTTTGAATTAATCCCCAAGCAGTTCAAAGAATTTTACACAGAATGCAATGTGTTGATGCCCTTAAGCCGGAGAATAATATGTTTACCGGTGTGCACTTGTAGATATCCACCTACTGTAAGTGCGTAAACTCTTAAGCTGTCTTAGAAATGGCAGCAATTGCAAAGAAGCATTCATTGTATGCTTCCTGTGTGCAAACGGTACGCTCCTTTTCAAGTGTATACAATATGTGCATTCCTGAAGATCAATACAATAAAAGAGGCAAGTCACCGATTCTGTTCGAGGCTTCCTCGTGTCCCAGAAATTCAGTTTCTGTACAACTGCAAAAGCAAATATGTGTGTGCAGAAAAGAAACATTTGTTGATAATTATAAAGTATTTCACAAGCTACGAATACGATGATATGATACGTCACTGCAATGCTCTTTCTCTCCCAGCACGTGGTTAATGATTTAATCAGCCCATTTTCATTCCCAGGGCATCAAACACCGCAGCTTGTGTCTCACACTATGTTAACAAGGTGACCTTTGGCGTCTGTGCCGTGGCGTCTCTGGTTTACAGCAATGCAGAGACAGTTCTCAGTCCCAGCTCGTCCCGTATGGTTTCTCGTCACTTTTAATCTGTATGTTTTGAATAAAAGTGAGAGAAAACTGAATTTGTGTGCAAATGAAAACACGGTGCAGCACTGTGGAGGGTGGAAAAGGTGCCTGTTTGCAAACAAACTCGTGACTTTATCACCAGCCTCTCAACCACCAAATCTGCATCTGTAAACTGGTCCATCGTCTCTCTCTCTCTGTATCATGGTATCATGGTGTGTCAGTTCACCAAACAATGGCATTGATATCAGGAACCGATCTGCAGATCTGCACTGCTGCATGAAGTTATTTTATTTATTATTTATTGGCTCAGTCCCTTTTGTAAGCACAGAGAAACACAATGCAGTTTGCTGGTGCACTTGGGTTTTACTGGTAATGATGAGCTAGTGAGCAAGAACCAGCAACACCTACAAAGTATATTCCTGTCTCGGACTCTAAACTGGACTCTTTCTAACAGCTTCACACGTGTTTGAGTTTGCTCTTAACCAGAAGTAAAAACTACTAAAACTTCACAACAGCCAACAGATTTTGGTTGTTGTCAACACCTCTGTGTTTTTTTTTTTTATGTGGATCATCTTAATTGACGAGCATATTTACAGAAAGAGAGGAAACAGTCAGACAAAAGGATGTCTTTCATGCCCCTAAAAGAACAGAGACGTCTGTGGCAGCATGCATGTGCAAAGTGACAGACAGCAGGTTATTTAACATCTTGGTTAATTAGAGTCAGATCAGTCACTGATCTGACTCTAATTAACCAACATCTCTGTGCTTTTAAAGTAAATTCAGATTACTCGTTTCAACTCTCCTCAAAGAAGAACACCGCTTTCTTTTATAACAGTGTCTATAACGTACACTCAGTGGGCCAGAGAAGATTTTGTGTCTGTAAATTTGCTTGTTCTTCTGTCTGTGTGGAAGCAAAGGACGAGGACAACAAACAGGAATCAAACTGAAAGCTGTTTTTTCTTTCTTGATTTTGGAATTGATGAAGCAGACGTCCTCTGATGGACTGATGGCCTGCTCACGGGGTACCCCACATCCCACTCAGTGATGGCTGGGATAAGCACCACCATCCACGTGGGCCTCAGAGGATAAATGGTTAAGAAAAAGGATGGAGGGATGGATGGATACGATATTAAACGTGGTTTCTTTTTTGTGCAGTGACGAGATTTTTATTACAGTCATTTTCGATTTTCACATTCTGGAGATGTTGTTCAGCTTTAATGACAGTCTATTAAATGTTCTCTTTACTTTTTATTTATCTCAAACAAATGTTTTGAAAACAAAAAAGCAAACAGGGACAAAGAAAGATACGAGGCTAGTTTGTGTGCGTACAGAGAGGTGCCACAAAGAGGAAAGAGGCAGACGGAGATAGCATTTGAAGTGGGAAGGGAAAAAAGTACATAGAAAAAATAATAAGGGAGACATCACAGCAGTCATAAACTGAATTTTTAACAGGTCATGGTTTGAACAGGTCACAGGGCCAAAGGAGGGAGCGAGAAGAGAAATTTTGAGAAAGAAGTTGACACGTGTGTGAAAAGGTGTGGATTTAAGTCTCCAGCGCAGAGAATGAAAAAGTCTTTTTCATTTGGCATTCATGTGTAATTGTTGCCTGAACAACACACACAAAAACACACAGACCAGCGCACACACACACTGACCTTTAAAAGCTTTCCATGTTTTTGATAACTTGTTCTTTTCCTCTCCTTTCCTTTCATTATAGCTGAGTTTTTTTCTTCAAACAGCACCTGAAAGTACAGTAATGAAAAAAAAAAAGCATGCAAGAAAGACTGAAGTGGTCTCCACACTGATTGAGCACCGAGTAGAAGTACAGAAAGTTATGATATTTACTGAGGAAAATGTTCTCTTTATCTTTGGTAATTCTGCGCCCGTACCTGTTCTGCTCCAGCCTTGTGGCCTATGCTATACTTCACTGACAGGCGCTGCATTTTAAAGATGCCAGCATGAATGTTAATGCTGCTTTGGATCAATAGCATTTCTGGGAATCTGACCCTTTAACCTTCAAGAAGGACTAGAGCTACTGTGTTTTTTGTAAAGCAAATCAAATTGGCATTTTCCCTTCAACTTTTACCGCACACTGGTTCATAACCCGTAGATCTGCACATGTTTAGTTCAAGTTTGATGTGTTTCAAAGCTGAACGGTTGTGCTCTCCCTTAGTCTCAGTCACATTTACGTTGTTATAGTGGTAGATTCAGCAGTATATACGGTGTGTATGTCCCATCAGAGCTCTCTTTTGGATCTGTATGCTTTCATAGAGAGGGAACAGCTCTGGCTTTGAGCACAACAGCACCACCTACCTGTGGTGCATGGGTTTGCAAGCTGCAGCTGATCAGAAGTAAAGGAAGGCTGATCTCAAAGAGAGGGGGACTAAGAGAGCTCCTTTGAAGTGAAGAGTTGCACCGAGGTCAAGTTAGAGATTATTCTGAAGTGCTAAAATTCTTCAGAAAAGGTCAAGGACAGAATTATCGACCTGTAAATGACCACACTAGCTCTACAAAAGGTTTCAAAAAAGATGTCTAATTGTCTTTTTGATAGTCAAGACAAATTAGATTAATTTTTATCCAGGGGTACAAAAAAAATATAGCATGCGAGTAGGGAGCATGTGGAAGAGAACCTGGAGAGGTGGAGGTATGCTCTGGAGAGAAGAGCATGAAAGTCGGGTGAAGAAAGACAGAATGCATGTGAGTGAATGAGAGGGAGACAGATGGTGAACGTGCAAGGAGTTGAGGTAGTGGAGGTAGCTGAGCTTAAATACCATCCAAACCAACAGAAAGAGCAGTGAAGAAGAGAGTGCAGGCAGGGTGGAGTGGGTGGAGATGAGTGTCAGGGGTGATTTGTGGCTGAAAGATATCAGCAAGAGTTAAAAGGAAGGTTCATAAGATGATAATGAGACCTGCTGTGACGTGTGGTTTGGAGACGGTGGCGCTGACAAGAAGGTTGAGCAGTTTAGAAGCGAGGCTGAGATGGTTTGGACGTGTGCAGAGGGGAGCGGATATACGGGACAAAGGATGACAAAGATGGAGCTGCAGGAGGAAAGGAGCAAGATCTCAGATGAGTTCATGGATGAAGGAGGACATGCAGAGGCTTGGCGTGACAGAGGAGGATGCTGGGATAGGAGGAGGTAATCAGCTGTGGTGCCCTCTAAAGGCAGCAGCTGCTGCTGGTAGCTTCATGCTTTCCCCTGCAGACTTGACAGCTGTCGGTATCTTGTCATCTGACTCAGTAAGAACCCAGAAAATCAAAGTTTCCTAAATTTCTAAACTAACTTTTAATGAATTACTTTACGCTTGTGTTCAGAAAAACTCAAATCCTATGTAAGTATGCTTTGTTTTGAAGGTTTAATGCCCAGTGTGACTCTTAGCTTAGTGTGTTTTACATGTATACATAAGCATGATCACATGACGGATGCATGTTTGTTACTACAGAGAAAAAAAGGAGCTTTTTGCTTTGAAATCTCCGTCACTCCCGCCCCGCCGCTCCCTCACTTTATAGCTTTTTACCTTTTATCTTCATGCTAAACTCTGTTTGCCCGGTTAATCTGAGTTCATTACTTTTTAAATATCATCCTTTCTGAGGTGGATTTCCTCTCTCTGTGTCATGCTTATATATAACAATCGGTTCATCCCTGCTAAAATAAATCTTTACTCTCGGTGCAAAGTGGGACATTAGGAAATAAATAAATAAGAGAAGCTGAGATAAGATAGAAACAGCATGTTCGTTAGCTTCCTTGAAAAGAAAACTGATAGCTCGCCTTAAACCTGATGGAGACCCGAGCTTTGAAGAAGAAAAAACGACTGTTATTCTTCTATCAGATCTTTGTCTTTGAAGAGGTTTGTTCCCATTTGTCTTTGGCGAGACCAGGCCTCACTGTGACCTTTAAACGGTTTTCATCTTCTTTTCCACCTCCTACTTCTTTTTTTCACCCGATCAGCATCTGTCGCACTCATCCATCCCTCTCTTCCTTCTCGTCGTATCCTGTCACTTTGAGCATGTCCTCTTTTAATAATAGCACCTCGTCCTTTGTTGCTTTCTTATCCCTCAAGTTTGAAATGTCTGCAATAAATTCTCCCAGTGAAAGCTACACCCTTCACTGCTGTGCACACACTCAGCAAAGCACTGTATGATGATTCAGTGCTGTTTTCACCCCATGAAGCCATGACAGTATTCCCCTTATGGTTTGCTTGCAAAATAAAGAACAAAAAAATATATTTGCATCTTCAGCAGTACAATGGATTGTAACTGAGGTGGTACCACCTAAGGTTCGGGGTACTTATCAACTTCTATTTTTCATTCACAGGGTTGGAAATTGAGAACAAGGCAGGTGCTATGTGATGTTAACACTGTGGAGCTTTTCCACATTAATACTTTACATGAAGCATATTAGAAACAATAAAACATTAAAATATAAGATATAAATATTGCATGGGATAAGTCTCCTATTAAAGATGCTTAAAAATCTGAAGAAATGGTGCAAATATGCAGCTTTTACTGCTTTGCAGTCTATATGTACTTTTTTGGCCTTTGGAAAAACACACAGTTCCTTTAGGATCCAGTATTTAGCCTTGGGGGGTGCGTTTATGTCGATTGTCCCTGTCGGGGCAGAAATACGTGCGCAGAGAGGCTATAATGTACATGTGGATGCTTTACTGCGTACAAAAATTGAGAAGTGCAATGTTGTAAGTATGTCAAGCAGTATTGGAAGTGCCTATTTTGTTCTCCTGTGATTCGTATTTAAAAAGGATCGGCTGCAACTGTTGCTGTGTGACCATTAGAGAACAAAGGGACTCCTACCATGCTCAGTTTATGGTTTGTTACCATGGCGATGCAATGACATCTACCGTACATGTGGCTGAGGTGCTAACAGGGAACAGACCTGCACAAAGTCAGTGTCTGTGTGTGTGCGTGCAGTAAAACACAGTAGGCAGCAATGTTAGCATAATGGAAAGGATGACATTTATCCCACAAATTGCCTTGAAGTCAGCAAAATAAAATCCAGTCTTGGCAAGATGGCTGTCTGGTGAAAAAAAAGGATCCCGGGGAAGGAGAGGAAGCACGCCCAGTGCTGCAAAGAGAAGAGCAAGTCATTAGAAAAACAACTGAAACCAACATAACATTTAAAACATGCTAGTGTAAGGCTAGCTCCTCTTTTAGCACTCTGTTTCACTGGGTTTATGATTCATGGCATATTACCAGACTCAGTGCTGTGTATTTTACTGGTACCAGTTATGAAAGACAAAGCTGCAAAAGTGAGCTGCTTGGATAATTACAGGCCGATTGCACTAGCCAGTATTTTATCTAAGGTGTTAGAAAGAATCCTGTTTGATAGAGTTAGTGTGTTCATCTCTTCTCTGGATAATCAGTTTGGCTTTAAACCAAAGCACGGCACTGACATGTGCATATGTGCACTCAAGGAAATAGTCAGGTGTATAGGGCTAAAAATTCATCTGTCCTCATGTGTTTCATTGATGCCTCTAAGGCTTTTGATCGAGTGAACCACAGAAAACTTTTTGATAAATTGAAGACACGGGGAGTTCCTCAATACATCGTGAGGATTCTCTCTTACTGGTACGCTCATCAGAACATGCAGGTTAAATGGGGAAGCAGTATTTCTGCCCCCTTTGGTGTCAGCAATGGTGTCAGACAGGGTGGGATTTTGTCTCCAATTTTATTTAATTTATATGTCGATGATTTGTCCATACAGCTGAGAGCCTGTAACACTGGGTGTATATTAGGTGAAGCACTGATAAATCATCTTATGTATGCAGATGACCTGGTTGTTTTTAGTCCAAGCAGTGCTGGGTTACAGGATCTTCTTAATGTCTGTACTGAATATGGTGTGCAATATGACATTGAGTACAATGCTGCTAAAAGTGCTGTTTTGATATGTAGAACCAAGCAGGATAAACAGCTAAATTTCCCTTTGTTTAAACTGGCACAAAAAACTCTTGAAGTTCATAAAAAGGTGAAATACCTCGGTCACTTTATTACTGAGCAAATGAATGATGATGATGACATATACAGACAACGATGTAAGCTCTATGTGCAGGCAAATACTATTGCACGCAAATTCAGCTTTTGTTCACTTCCAGTTAAAGTGGCTTTGTTTAAAGCGTATTGCACACCGCTATATACTGCCCCCTTGTGGTCATCCTACAAACAATGTAGCATGCAGAAGCTGCATGTTGCATATAATGATGCGATGAGAATCCTTTGCAGGATACCTAGAAGTGGTAGTGCCAGTCAGATGTTTGTAGCTGTGGGTGTCTGGACTTTTAAAGCACTTTTAAGAAAGTTAATGTTCAGTTTTAGAGAACGACTGGATGGTTCGAGTAACAGTATAATTTTAGCACTTACAGATCCGACAGTGAGTGGTTCCCGTTACTCATCCAGTCTCAGAAAGCACTGGTTAAAGTGTTTGTGTATTTATTGATTTATTTTAAGTAATTGTGTTTTATGTATATTATGGTTTTATATTTTTACAAATGCTTTATATACTTATTTATATACATATATATATTTAATGGTATACCTTGTGTTGTGTGTGTGTGTGTGTGGGGGGGGGGGGGGAGTTGTGTGTGTGTGTGTTTCTTGTCTTGTTTTTATGGACATGTAGTCTGCCAATAAAGATTGAATTGAATTGAATTGAATTGAATAATGTAATATAATTTGATCCTGGGCAATCACAGACTATAACACAATAAAAAAAGAAGAAATATTTTTGTTTTGGTCTTGTTGGCTTTGTTTTGTATCCACCCTCCTTTAAAGGGAGAGCTGCTAACATATGCTGTGTGTTATAGATGCAGACAGCAGAGGCCCAGCTCAGTGACACCCACCCCTGGCTGCATTTGTCCAGGTATGACCCAAAATTTACACCTTGTTTGAACCACCAGTGCATTTCTTTTTTTTTTTTTTTTTTTTTTGTGTGTCCTGTTTGGATCTTTAGCATCAGAATTGTTGTCTTAAGGCCAAGTAAGATGCCAAGCGGATTTATTTTACCAAGTGGATCATCATGGCCTTGCCATATTGGTCCATTTGATTGACCTTTATTATAATTATGAATTTATTTTATTTTCAGTTGCTACAAACGGGACAGACATGACTGGGGGATAGGACAGGGAGAAAGAATGAAAGAAAGAGAGGGAGAGAAAGAAAACCAAAGGGGAGAAGAGACGGTGAGAAAGGGGGGAAGAAAGAAAGAAAAACAAACAAAAAAAACAAAACACCTGGGTCACCTGTATGGAGAAAAAAAACAGAAGAGAAAGCAAACAACAAAGAGCAACATAATAAAAAAAACGGCACCATCACAATAAACTAGCTAGCAGTAGATATCAGTAGATTCTAAATAATAAACGATATTGTGCAGCACGCAAGATAGACAGCGCACAATGTGCTTTGAGGCAGCAGCCAAGAAAGCTGTAGTCCGCGTCTGTGAACACCCATGTGTACACCTGTGAGCATACCTGTGTGGATCAGCATGCTTGCATTCCAAAGGTTTCTCCATGTAACGATCTGCTAGGGAGTGTGGGGGGGCCACAGCCCCGTCCTCCAGGGTATGAAGCAGGTATGGAGGAGATCAAAACTCCAGACATCCAGAGGCCCCCAGAACACAAGAGACCAAGGAAGACCAACAGAGGGGCAGCCGCGCCACTGTTCCAGTAAGAGCTGAGGAGAGTCCCAGATGAGGGCTCGCCCAGCAGCCGCGGAGCAGAAGTCAGGGGGAGTTGCAGTGACGCGCAGAATGACTCTTTTCCACCGAGCCCCAGGCCGAGAGGCCGGGGGCACCCCACCTCCGAAGTGGCCCGAGCGAGCCCCAGGCTCCAGGCCCCGATAAGCGGCCGCCAAGGAGTGAGCCGGTGTGTACCTGGACGCCCACCCCCAGACACAAAGAACCACCAACGCACCGACACCTGAGGGAGTCCGCCACTGGCAGGGGAAGTGGTGGTGGGTGGAGATAGGCCTCCAAACCTTGGAGGGCCTGAGATGTCCCCAGAGAGGTGGCGTCTGATACCCAACCTGACATATAGACACAGACATACAGGCACACACAGACACAAACATCCATTCCCACCCTCATGCTCTCATATGCACTTACTCCACACGCAACCAACATGGAGACAGACATAAAGAGACGCTGTACACACGATCACACTCCCCAAGCGTACTCTACGAACCGGGTCTAGGTACCCTTGCCCCTGGAGGGGGGAACTGCACCCAGACCCAGGTGGTGTTACCCTTTTCCCTGCGGTGGGGAGAGGCAGACCGCCCCGACTCCGCAGCAGCAGGGAGGCCCCACACTCCAGACCGCAGCTGGACGGCCACCAGTGCATTTCTAAAAGATCATGAGGTGCGTGCTCTCAGCTCGTTTCCAACTCAAGAAAGACAGAACAGCCACAGGAAGACGCGCTGTGGATTGAATTAAATGAGTCAAATAAGAAAACATGCAGACAACGACAGAGCTAACATCTTAGCTTAGCGTGCAAACCTCATATAGTTAAGGCTAAGGGAAATGCCATAAATCTAAAAATGAATTTAAAAATTATGATTTTCACCCTTTTTTAAGGTGAAATTTTATTCATGGCGATCCATTTCAGCCTTTAGTTCAGCCTGGATTGAAGTGGTTGCTAATTTGGCTAAAACTGTGCAAAATCAAATTTATCCGAGTGTTGTGCTGATTATCATGATGGCATTTATTTATTCTGATTAAGTCGTGATCCCTACTGATTTTTGTGTGCAAATGTCAAAAGACAAAAACAAACAAAACGAAAAAGGAGGCATCCTGTTGGTGCAGCAGAAAAAATGTTTTTGTGCTGATGAGAGGAGACAGAATCACAGATCTGGCTCTGTCTGCCTGTGGCTGTGTTCAGAAGTCAGTGTGAACCTTAATAATGACTCTTTTTACAATTTTCTTCATCACAGTAATCTTCTACAGTGTGCTCGCACTCTGACGTTTATTTGAGGGTATTTTTTATTTCCATGCTGGACCCAACATGAGATAGGAATGCATTTAAAAGGCACCACTATGTGAACTGGTGCAATTTAGCTTGAAATCAGAAGCTATTGTTCATTTTCACATACTCTTTGCAGTGGAGGCATGACAGACTCTGCAGCAGTAACAGGTGCAATTAGCTGCATTATGCAGGAGTTAGATGGATTCAAAAAGAACCTGATTTGCCACCAAGCTCTAATTGGTGCAAAGACACAACTAATGATCGTTAAGTGGGGAATGATAGCCCCGAGCTAACTTTTCTCACTCCATAAGGATATAATACATAATTCATAGCTAACAGCTGAGCAAATGAGGACAAAGAGAGAGAAAGAGAGAACAAGGAGAAGAGATGAAAAAGACAGAGCGGAAGAGGGCCAAGGAGAATGCAAAATGTACACAGACAAACTAAGTGTGTTGGATGTGATGGATGTGGGTGTCATGTGCATTCATGTGTGGATGTGCATATATATGTGAATTTGGATGCTAAACTTTGCCTGTGCACCAACAGGCACAGTGTTTACGTGCGTGCATATACGTATACGTGTGTGTGTTTATGCTGTTTGGCATGCTGCTCGGTGTGTGAAACTGTGATTGAGGTGACAGTGAGCCTGTGAGAATAGTTAGCATCCACCAGACACACACAGACTTGCTCACATAAGCACACTCATGAACACACAAGAACAGCAGCTGTTGCTAATTAAAGATTCATGCTCAAATTCCTGTGAAAACTCAATGTGGCAATGAACACTGGGGACAGGAAGAGAAGGAGAGCAGGGAGAGAGAGGAAGCAAAAGAATGACAGACAAACTGGAAGAGAGAGGACGAAGAAGATGATGATGATGATGGAGACAGTCAGGGATGCTGCGTTCAACATGGTGTTTAGCCTGCACGAGAACATTGCTTTAAAACTGTATTTCATACTTTTCATCTCATTACGACCGTGCAAAACCACGTCACGTGAAATGGTGATATCTGTGATGATGCTCCGAGAGCACACCATGACTGTTAGCATATGTATGCGCTAATGGTTGCCAGAGATATATCAGTCATGCTAATGCCTGTTTAAGAGCCCTTGTCATCACAGTTTAATGTAGGAGGTACCACCTTCGGTGTTCTTTTCTTAGATGCTGGGCGGTGCTAAAGGACAGCACTCCATGAGGGATGCTAGTGGCAGAAGTCTGGCTTTCACCCAGAGTACACGAGTTCATGCCCTGCGTGGAACTTGTATTTTTAGCCTTTTCATTTCCTTTGTTGCAACAAAACTACTGTGTTGTTACAGCCTTTCATTACAGTAACCGCATATAAAACATATTTTGCCACGTGCAACAGGCTTCTCCTCTGCAGTGACGAGTCCCAGGACACTAGAAGACAACATGTGCCCGGCGGGTCTCAGACTGTGAGGCTGGAAGCAGACAATGAGAGAAAAATAGGAATGTATTATGAATATTTAAAAAGAAGAGAAAAACCGGTTCAATTCAAGGATAGATCACCCAACACACAAGCTAAACACCTCAACGGGACAAGTGTCAGGTGTATGCATGCACGTAAAGGTCAAAGGTCAGTTTTCTGAGGATGCCGACGTTCACATTTTGGACTGACGTTTGAGAGAGTAAAGGAGGCCATCTATGACCTGAGGTTACAACTGCAGTCCTTAGATCCATTCACAGGAGTTTAAACCACCACTCACACCTTGCGTCAGGTGACGTTGCCTCAGCTGGGGCAACATCATACAGAGGTTTCATAGTTTGGCTCTGGCGATGGTCACACCCACTGCTTTTTTTCACGCCCTGTCTCATTTCATAACTCACGTGATTATTTTTGGGCTTTCAGGCCTGCCTTCAGTTGGACGGCCCTTACTAGGTTAAATACCTTGGATCCTCTGAAGTGAAGGAGCCTCATGGATAAGAGACAAAATCTCTCCACGAACCAAGTACTCAGAACTTCAGCTTTACTGTTATCGATGGATAAAAGCTGTCAGGGTTCTCAGCATCTAAAGGGGGGCATCCCTGACAAGGCCCGAGAAGGACCGGACTGCAGTTTCATGGCATCCACTTCACATGTTGAAGGCTTTCTAACTACCCTGTGTGCTAAAACATGCTAAGGATGCAGGGTTAAAATGTGATGACAGGCTTTTAGTGCTTTTGTACTGGTTTTAGACATATGCTAACTTTTCATTTATGTAAGACGCACGAGCCAGCCGAGCTTTTAAAGAACAGTTTTATGTTTCATGAAGCTGGAAGATGAAAGCAGTCAGACAGTCCAGTGTGGCTCCGCTGTGTTTGGAGTCAGTGTCTTTGGAAATGATAACATTTATTATGTTATGGACCTCAGCACTGTTGATCCTCATTATGACAGCAATGAAGATTTTAGTGCAGAGAAAGAGCAATAAGGCCTTTTTAAAATGTTCTCCTGGGCCACGGGCACTTTGCATTTTGGTGAGAGATCGGATGTAATCGTAACAGCCTTTTCTTGGCATTTCCTGGTAATCGATAATTATGTGTGCTTGGAATTTTGTGATCAGCTGCAGGAAGCACTCGGGGTGTTTACCCCGATTCAAAGACGGGACACTAATATTACAAATATATGGTGACATTTAAGAGTGCAGTCAAAGGTATTTTTACACAATTACATACATCTGCACACAGAGTTATATTCTAACTGCTGGGAAATAAGAAAAGATTCACAGTAATAGAAAATGTCACTCTATATTTAGATTAGGTGACGACTACAGGTGAAACACACACACAGACTCACACTGATGCAACAGGTAACATAATTTTATTCACACAATTACAACCATTTCCTAGTGAATGCTTTTTATGCTCCGTCTTCTCTTTCCCCCCCGATAATTTCAAAGCAATCGCTCCTTTAAAAAGTAGAAGTGTTTACCGACGCCGAGCTTTAAACGTGAACCAGCTGTAAAAGGTGTTGAGGTTGATTTAACAGTACATTAGCACTTATCTTTTGTGTAATTGTAAACACAACAACAACAACAAAAAGCATCTCTCATCCCCGGGATGCTGCTCACAGACACACACGGTGTCGGGCTTAAGCAGAACCGAGTGTTTCGCCGTTTCGTGTTCGTGCTGTGGACGGACACGACGCTGCCCGCTGTAATATGTTTGAATTAAGAATAGAAAGTCAGTAACTGATGATGAAAGCATTTCATGTACATGTTCCTTATTGTACAAAGGCCAGTCCACTGTGCAATTAACCGTTGAGCTTGGTTTTCAAAGACAAGCACACAACAAGGGCCAGAAGAAATTCACAATTAATAACTTTTTTCATTATAATTAACCAGCAATTTACATCCAACATGACTTTTAAATGGCCTTTAGCATCCAAAGTAATTTTCAAATTATTGGTCTTTTTTTCTCCGTAATTTAGGGATCGCGCTCGTGATTTTTTCTTCTTTGAATGTGAAGAGGTTACAGATTTGCACTGAATATTAAAACTTTGATATAGCGCTGATGGCTGAGCAATAAAGGGGACAAAGGAAAAACAAAAAGTGACATTTTAGGAGACAGAGGAGAGAGCAAGATACAAACAGATTAGATAGTGAGGAAAAAGAAAGAGGGATCACGGAGCGTCATCGACAGCAAACTAACACTGTGATGAAATAAATAAGACACAATGAATGACATCAAAACTGGAAATAAGAACATACAGTTGATGTCATTACTGATGTTAAAAACAAGAACTGCATTCTGCATATTTAACCACTTTTGTTCTTGGTGGGATTGGTGGAGTTTATTTAAACTGGTTGGTTTCATGGCATGGTTTCAGCTTTAACCTCCTAGGACCTGGCGTCCACATGTGTGGACATCACATTTTGGGTTATTTAGACCAAAATACTGAATTTTGCTCTACAAGGGCCTGATATCCACTTACGAGGACATTATGCTGCTACTGTTCTATCAAAATTTTAAACGAATATCCTCATATGTGGCTCTTATTTTTCTTAAAAACAAAAATAAAGTTAAAAAAAAAAAAATCTGGTAATTCTTTGTTTTTACATTCATCAGGCCCCAATGTGACCAAATATCAAAGAGAAATTAAAAATGCTACTGTGGAAGAGTTCGGGTCTTAGGAGGTTAAAGCATAGTCCACATGTTTTCAGTAGGTGGAGGTCAAGTCTTTTGGAAGGCCAAGGCTTCATCTCTTCCAAAACCAGTTTTGGTTTGAGTTTGGATCATTCTCCTCGTAGAGAACTCAATTACACCCACGTTTAAACAGTCTGGCTGTTAATTTGAGGGAGAAATGATGAATTTAAGGTAGTCATCCCCCTCCTCTATTATTTTATCCACTTTGTGTGATGTACCAGTACTACTGGCAGCTAAACAGCCCCAACATGATGCAACCACCACCATGCTTGAGAGCTAGTACAGTGTTCTGAGGTCTGAAAGCTTCACCTTTCCTCCTCCAAACACTGTTTTCATTGTGACCAAACAGCTTTATCTTTGTCTCATCTGACCAACAAACTTTTCTCCAGAAGCCTTAAAAAGTTGCTTTGGTTCATCTGGATGTCTCATTTTCAGTGGCTGAAATATGTTGACACTCATCAGTTTCTGTGTTGAGACTGAAACGTCGGTTGGATGAGTAACGAACAAAATTAGATTACTGGGATTTCCTTACCTGGATGATTGAACCTGCATTAAGGCGTTCGGCTTGTCCGTGTGGCCAAATTTCAGTTGAGCTTGAAGATGCTGATTTTGAAGCGGGAGCTTCTTCCTTGGACGCCAGCCTCTCAGTCCATGGCGATGCAAAGCAAGTTTTACAACACCGTAGACTTGTCACGGGCAGCTTGAGCCTCGGTGGTTCCTGGGTTGTTCCTGAACATCCTAATCGATTTCCTCTCATCTGAAGGTAACAGTTTGGATCTTCTTTTGGACAAAGTGGTGGAATCTGTGGTTGTTTAGAAACGGTCTGGAATGGACTTTGCAAAGCTCAACCCTATTAAAAGATTGTAGCCTGTGCCTAAAAGCCAGGCCCATGCTGGGAAACCAACCAATATAAATGAATTCAGCCAGATTTATTCCAGAAGCTTTCTGATGACTGCCAATAGTCTGGTTGAGGTGGAGTTGGCTAAGGGGCAATATTAGCCAAATATTAGTGGGAATGTATGTATATACCCAAGACTCTGTGTGGATGAGAGAAAAGCCAAAATATTCTGGTTTCTAACATCTTCCGTGACAGTAACAGATGAAAACAACAAAACAAACAAAATCAGATTTATTGTTCAAAGAAATTTAATTTTTCAGGATGATTTTTAAAGCTTATGGATGAATAATCATTTATTAAGGAGGTAAACTTAAACACAGCTTTCACTAAGCTGTAGACAGTGTGTCTACCTACACACTCAGCTGTTTCCTGTTGTGTATAAGTGTTGTTAGTATTAGTTTCCAACAGTGAAATAAATGTGCATTTCTGGTGGGAGGTCGGCTTTCTCCTGGTTAGTTTGCGTGCACTCTCTCTGTCTGTATTCCTGTTTGCTTACTTTTGCTGACATGTGTAATTATCAGGTCTGCAAATGCACAGCCTGTGAAAATTACCGTTGGAACTCCATCCACATTAAAGCCATTTCTGAGGCCGGTATAGTTACTTTTTAAATGTTCCCTCACCGATTTCATCGAGACATTACTAAACCCTGTTTGGAGACTTGACTACTATAATCTGGAGTCCTTCCTGCTCCAGCTCTGCACTTTTGTTTGATTTGTGATTTGGTTTATGAACCTGCAGGGGCTTTAATGGAAGAGACACACACTCTCTGATCCCCATTATCTACCTTCTGCTGCAAAGAGAGGCAGATAAGAGGAGGAGGAGGAGGAGGAGGAAGAGAGGAAAGAGGCTAAAAATGACAACCAAGTCGCGGCCCTCATTATCAAATCCCATCAATGGGGGAAGAGACAGAGCGGGGGGCAGAAGAGGGTATATTTATAAACCGAATGAGAGAAAATAGTGGGACGTTAATGATAAACTAAAAAAACAGAGAACCAATGATTTACCAACAAAAGAAAAGTGATGCTGACCCACGGAGCGAGAGATAATAGAAAGAACTGGCCGAGCCTCAGATGTGTGCGTGTGCGAGGGGGATGAAGGAGCCCAGTCAGCCTTCATAAGCCACTGATTTACACAATCCCAGTCACCACCTAATATTTCATCTGTGCTACATTTGCAATCTCCCATCCACTGAGGCCATGAGCCATTACTGATGGCCAGGATCGCAGCATGGTGGCCCCCTTGGAGTAATGAGATAGAGAGAGGTGGGAAGTGAGAGACGGGGCATGCGGGAAGGAGGCGGTGGAGGAGGAAAAAGTAGAGGACAAAAAGGGGGATAATGGAAGAGTATAGTGGGACGGGGATGAGGGTGGATAGAGGTTTCTCAATGTGCCATTATGGAGCACGAAAAGAGAAAATCAAATAGACAAAAACATTTCAGAGATGGGCAGAGAGAGACGGAGATTGAGAGATGTGGGCTGAGTGTGAGCAAAGGTAGGGAAAGACAGAAAGAGCTGCGGACGGGAGATTGCTTTCCTCTAATTATGTGTCTTTTCGCTGTCGCAGAGGTGGATACGAAGCTAATTCCACCTGCCCTCCTTCCTCTGCCCTTTTTTCCCTAAAAGCTCATGTACTCTTTTTTTCTTTACCCACTTTCAGATGAGGCGTATTAGAGGCTGCTCATGACACTGAAATGAACAGATGGCAACATCGGTCCAAACAAAAGAGACATTTTGTGGTTCCCATCACCGTGACAACAACCCTCTACCCACCTGCACAACTTTGCTTCTGTGCCGTTAAAGGCGAGGCTCCATTTCCTGCCTCTGTGTTTTTATCTGTGTGCTCACAAACCACATTTACTTACTATACTTAAGTACGTATCTGATGTGGTGTATTGTACTTGAATTAAGAGGAATATTAATAGGACTTTTTGGGGTTTGCATAGATTTTAATGCTACAGTAACGATGCCTGTAGCCATCAGGTGAGCTGCAGTCACAATTCTGCTGATGTTGTACGTGAAGAAATAACTAAAGATATAAGTTTGCGTGTGGCTAAGGCTAGCTGCCCACTCACCTAATAACACAGACAATTTCTGCTCTCTGGACTTTTGGCTAAACAGCTGCAAAAAATATACATTTCACAGAGTAAGCATTTTTCTTCTTGAAGAAGCCACGGGTGGAGCCACTGCATCAAGTGACTTTTATAAATGATTTTTTATAGGTTCCAGATGAACTTTTGCGAAATCTCGCAAAACCTTTCCGTGATCCCGAGTTACTTTTGCGAGATCTTGCAAAATAGACTGCATCCTTCGCAGGTCGCATTTGCAGGCCGAGTCGGTGTATCCTTCGTGACCCGACCTATCCCAGAATTCATAGCGAGGCCCAGCCGATTCGTTTCTAACAATGGCGGCAGCTACTTCGTTTTAATTTTACTCTTATTACAAAATAAACTTTTAAGATATTTTCAGGAATGTAGCTGTGTAAACTTCAAATATCTGCTCGGTTTATCAAGACATCACATATTTGCAGAAGTGCTCCGACGTTTTCTGAGACGTCTGTTACCCACCGGCTCGAAGCTAACCGGAGGCCGAGGCCCACTACAGCCGGGGGAACGCCGCACTCCCAGCACATCGTGCCTCGACCTCCTGGTCGGTTTCGAGCTGGCGGCCTCCGAAGGATGCGCCCAAGTTTTGCGAGCGCTCGAAAAAGTTCATCTTCATTTTTTTTCTCCCATGTCCCTTGCGGGGCTCCGTACTCTAAGTGTCAGGGATGTTACAGTGAGACAAACAACTTGATAGCATCGAGGTTTGAAACGAGCAACAGTCACTGCTGACCACCAAAGATGCTTTTTAAACACGCAGGGAATCAGGATGTGTTAGCAGAATGCTAACGTTTTATTAGGGGTTTGGCTTAAGTGTAAATCATTGTTTTATTGCAGGTCAGGTGTATCACTGATGCCATTTTTGAAACAAAACAAAAAGTAGAGGTAAAATAAAAAAGCTGTATTCACTCATGCTTATGTCATGCAAGCACCAACCTCTGCTTAACTGCAGCTTATTTCTGTACATCGGGATTAACAGGAAGTGACATAACACCTCACATCAACTTGAATATGACATAACCTCCACATTCCCAGGAATACTGTCTTAATTTTTTTATCCTTACACAGAGTTTGTGTGGGAATCGGTTGAGACTGGATAACAGCTTTGGGTCACTAACTAACCACTGTTAGCTAGTGTTGCTCACTGTTGATTAAGAGAGTGTAAGAGAGGCATTTATGCTGCTTCTAGTGTCACTTGAGTAAAAGCTGTTGATGGACCTCCTTGATCCACGACTTGAAGTCCATCATCCCGGGCCTGCAGCTTTTAGCCGGTCGAAAACATCCTGCCCGAGTAAAAAGGTGATTAAAGTCGGATAAACGTGAGATATCCATCGCATTCGATTTATTATCTTGAAAAAAGTGCAAAGAACAATCTTGTCACCATACGTCGGCGTTTCTTATTCAAAAGCATTTAATAATGTGACTTCATGCTAAAGATAACAGGCCTAATTACTCTTTTCTGATTATATTTGATTAAGTCTTTCTCTTCACACCCTCAGAAATCACACGATCTCATTGAAGGGGTAATTTCCTACTTCAAAAGCTAATTAAGCCAATCAGAGCACAAAGGACTGGCTGTGGCCGTGACCCAGCATGCACTACATTTAACAACCCAAAATTGCTAACAAAGTTTGTCATTCTCTTTTCTGCAAGGTGATTCGTGCTTTGCTCTCAGTAACTGCACATTCAGGGCAAGCTTTGCATTTTACAGTTTTTAGTGTTTCTGTAAATATCCGTCCATCTCATGAGGCTTGGTCTACTGCGTAGCGTATAAGGTATAAGGCGGCTGTCAGTAGCAACAAAAAAAGAAAAGGTAAGTCAAAATTGAGATGTGCGATCTTGACTGGACACCAGCATCGTGCACTTCTCACAGCAGCGTGGTGCACTGCAGAGAGCTCCATAAATGAACCAGCCAGGGAAAGCCCCTTTGAACATGCCCAGAATGAGTGGCAGGACACTCTGAACACGACTCCGTCTTCACCGCTGCGGCGGGAACAGTGGAACCCGTACGAAGGGCTCTGATAGGCCCAGTGGGGAGGAGATTGCTCTGCCCCTGATTGGATGATTAGGGGCTGCGGGGGCTCAAATCAGCCGTTTTCAGGAAGAGAGTGGTTTGGTTAAGTGGATTGGCACTGTGTGTGCTCTTTGTGATTGTGTGTGCGCCCTTTGTGCTCTGCTTAGGGTTTGGTGCCTATTCCTGTGTTTATATGTGGGAGTCTGTGTGCCTGTATGCGTGTGGGTGTGCGCAGAAGTCAGGGGAAGCTGGGAAGATTAGAAAGGGAAAAGAACAAAGCCGGAGGAGAGGCGTGGTAAGAATAGGTGTGGGTCTGGGTGCAATTCCCCCCTCCAGGGGCAAGGGTACCTAGACCCGGTTTGTAGAGTACGCTTGGGGAGTGTGATTGTGTGTACAGCGTCTCTTTATGTCTGTCTCCACGTTGGTTGAGTGTGGAGTAAGTGCATATGAGAGCATGAGGGTGGGAATGGATGTTTGTGTCTGTGTGTGCCTGTATGTCTGTGTCTATATGTCAGGTTGGGTATCAGACGCCACCTCTCTGGGGACACCTCAGGCCCTCCAAGGTTTGGAGGCCTATCTCCCCCCACCACCACTTCCCCTGCCGGTGGCGGACTCCCTCAGGTGTCGGTGTGTTGGTGGTTCTTTGTGTCTGGGGGTGGGCGTCCGGGTACACACCGGCTCACTCCTTGGCGGCCGCTTGTCGGGGCCTGGGGCCTGGGGCTCGCTCGGGCCCCTTTGGAGGTGGGGTGCCCCCGGCCTCTCGGCCTGGGGCTCGGTCACTCAGGCACAGCTGGGGGCCGGCGGAGCTCACGGGCGCGTCACTGCAACTCCCCCTGACTTCTGCTCCGCGGCTGCTGGGCGAGCCCTCATCTGGGACTCTCCTCAGCTCTTACTGGAACAGTGGCGCGGCTGCCCCTCTGTTGGTCTTCCTTGGTCTCTTGTGTTCTGGGGGCCTCTGGATGTCTGGAGTTTTGATCTCCTCCATACCCGCTTCACACCCTGGAGGACGGGGCTGTGGCCCCCCCACACTCCCTAGCAGATCATTACATGGAGAAACCTTTGGAATGCAAGCATGCTGATCCACACAGGTATGCACACATGGGTATTCACAGACGCGGACTAAAGCTTTCTTGGCTGCTGCCTCAAAGCACACTGTGCGCTGTCTATCTTGCGTGCTGCACAATATCGTTTATTATTTAGTAAATATTGATATCTATGGCTAGCTAGTTTATTGTGATGGTGCTTTGTTTTCTCTATTATTATGTTGCTCTTTGTTGTTTGCTGTCTCCTCTGTTTGTTTTTTTTGTTTGTTTGTTTTTTTTTCTCCATACAGGTGACCCAGGAGTTCTTTTTTTTTTTTCTCTCTCTTCCCCCCCCTTCTCACCGTCTCTTCTCCCCTTTGGTTTTCTTTCTTTCTCTCCCCCTCTTTCTCTCATTCATTCCCCCTGTCCTATTTATTTAAAAAAAAAAAAAAAAAAAAAAAAAAAAAAGACAAAGGATGAACTGAAGCTCTGCCATCACGTAATGTCGCATACTGCTGTTTCTGATGTCATTTAAAAAAAAAAAAAAAAAAAAAAAAAAAAAGAATAGGTGTGTGTTTGAGAGTTTACCTAATGATAGATGGACGGATAAGACGGGAGGCAGAGGGAACGGTAAATAAGCGTAAGGAGATGGCAATTATATGAAAAGAAAAACAAAAGGAATGAAAGGAGTGTGGTAAGAGTGGTACAGGTGGTTGAACAAAGAACCGTGGTTATTTTAGTCAGCTGGGTACCCATGACAACTGAGGGACTGAGTGTGTGTGTGTTCGCCTCCATTACTAGCTGGGAGGATGCGAACCAGCGTGCAGAGACTTTCTTGTATTTTGCGTGTCGCTCCTGCAGCCTGTGTGTGTCGACTGTTTGCTCTGTTGCGCCTTTTCTTATTTTCTGCATGTGGATTTTTAATATCAAGAGAATCTCTCTACAAAAAAAAACTGCCACTGTGCTCAGCACCAAAACAGGTACGAGACGGGTTACATCACATCAACCGAGGGGATCCTTTTATGCATCCACAAGCACAACCATAAGCTGCTGTTTCTCATTGTAAAGAGTATTCCATTGTATCGTTACGCTGTAGATAAGTCCTAATTATTCTATTCTGATTATATTTGATTAAGCCATTCTCCTCACACTCTAAGAAATTACACAATCTCGCTGAAGGAGTAATTTCCTACTTCAAAAGCTGATTAAGCCAATCAGAGCACAAAGGACCGGCTCTTGTCATGACCCAGCATGCGTGATGTTTAATTATCTAAAATTGCTAACAAAGTTTTAATTTTCTTGTCTTCTCTTTGTGGTGTGCTTCAGAGTTACGTGACCTGATAACACGTTTAATGAAGTCCGGAATGAGCTTTTTAGCAAGCCTTGAAACCTTAATTACAGTTCAGTGATATTTTCTATTGCGCATCACTGTAAGAGATGAAGTCAGCTATAGAATAAATAAAGAAATCAAAAAGAACAATAGAAAAACCAAAAATAAGTAAAATGAGAAGGTTTTTCTATTTCACAGTAACATTCGCCTCCACTCGGTGTCAACCTGTCGTTTATGTCTATAAAGTTCCTTCTTTAGAAGGAAAAAAAATATCTGGACATTTCTTTTTTCTCTTTGAGTTCATGTTGTGGTGATTTGCACTGTTGCCTCACGAGACGCAGGTCCTGGGTTCGAACTCAGGCTGTCAGCTCCAGGTACATCGGCTTCCTCTCGCAGTCCAGAGACTTGCATTAGGTTAATTAGGTCAGGTTAACTGGTGACTGTGTGAGAGTGAGCGGTTGTCTGTCTCCCTGTGTTAGCGCTGACACAGATCGGTGACCCGTCCACAGTGTGTCCTCACTCCAGCTGGGATAGGCTCCAGCCTCCTGCAACCTTGCAAGTGTAAGAAAATGGATGGCTGGACATATACAATAAAAATTTTCATAATAAAAGATAAAAACAAGTGAGATGAACGTAAACCCTCGACAGCAGTATTATTTTTTATTTGTCATGCAGAACACAACCGTCCCGTCCCTTTGTGTGGCGTTCACACTGGGAGGAACTCCATAAAACAGGGATCACCGACCACCGCACAGAGCCCAGGCTCCTCTTTCCACAACAAGCTCCACCTGCTGGGAATTGCTTTGTGTCCCACTCGATCCATGCTGGCGCTCACCACAGCCGGATGCTTGCTGAAACACCTTCTTGCCCATGACCTCCCAACCATGTCGGCCCTGTTACACCTTTTATATTTCCATCCGTTTGCTCCGGTCTCAGGTTCTCTTCTTTCTTCCTCTGCTGTTGTTTTCCTCCTTTTTTAAACTCCTGTAGCTAAAAGAATTAATTAAGGTTTGGGTCCATTTTACCAAAAACTAAATAAGGTGGGATTCTCCAATATTTGATTTTTATATATGGAAGGAAACAACAAGAAAGAGTGGCCAAAAAATTAAGGTAACACCTAAAAATCTGTGTGAAAACAATTTTTCACTTTGGTCTGATTTTGAACCGAGTTTTGTTTCCACTGACCACAGTTACGTGATTTGGTCCCTAACACATTACACTTAACAGCTTCTCCAGACCCCTCCGCGTCTTTCACACATGCTCAGGTGAATCTGCTCTCATCTGTGAAAAGCACAGGGTGCCAATGGTGGACCTGCTAATTCTGGTAAATGCCGGTCGAGCTGAATGGTGCCGGGCAGTGAGCACAGTACCTCACCTGTGGCTTGCTGGAGGTCGTTTTGTATCTCTGGCTGTGCCCATCCTGTTCCCCCTTGAACAAAGGAGGAGACACCGGTCCCGCTGACGGGTTTAGGGTCTTCTATGGCCCTGTCCAGCTCTCCCAGAGTGACCACCTGTCTCCTGAGATTGTGCTGGGAGACACAGCAAACCTTCTGGCAAACCCTCCTTAGTAGTGACACTGACACAAGCCAGCAGCCAAAAAGACGACTGATCTTATTTACTGACATATTCTGTATTTTTACTTTTACTACCATTTGGGAATCATACTCAGCTCCTTCTGCTTTCCAAGGAATGTTTTGACAGTAACTAATCTAGACTGTACCAAATTATATTTCCGTCTTTACACAAACTTTTCCCTTGTTTGTGCATATTCTTAATTTCTCGACAGTTCAGTTTTGTACAGCACAGTCTATTGGAGCGGGCATGCTCTGTTTTGTGTAACTATTTTTAAATCCCAGTAGAAGTGCAACCACATAAGCTGGCGCAATAAAGCTTTTGCACGTGAAACCAGAGGAGTTAAACTTACTTAAGATGCAATCAACTTGTCCCAGGTCGCATTCAACTTGTCGTGGCAGTTTCCTTCCACATATGCGCTGGCAACAGCAAAAACATTATAATCCACAAACACCCTTTGCTGATACGATCGGCTGTTAGCACCTCCCATGTTCCTACAAATAAATGTGCAAACTCACGTGTCCGCCATTACCTGCGAAAACCGGAAGTGACGTCATTTTCGTGGGAAACGTAGTTTTTTTCCCCTACGGTGCCTTTCAAAGGTTTACTGGTGTTTTTAAAAGTTCTGTTTGACGTTATTCCTTCTGTATAGTTTCCAGAATGCTTAGAACTCACACTGAACTGTTGGAAACCGTTTATTTTGATGCACGTGCTGTTTGTTTCTCTTCTTTTGCACAAAATATTTATTTTTGTTTTTCCTGCAGTTTATAAAAATTGCTCCTTCTCAAAAATGTAACTTTGAAGACACTGTTGGAAATTTGTTTTGTGCAATTTTTTTTGCATTTACAGTTCTGAGGGATAAACCTCTGAAATATGTGTAAACAAAACAAAACAAAAACAAATTTTAATTTCTTTGTAGTCTATTGCACTTTTATTGCAATTTATGTAGTTACTCTGGGCTTAATGCAAACATACTATTAAAATTTGAGATATAACAGCTGTATTGATATTTAGCAACTTGAAATGCTCCCAGAAATGGGACTACAGTATGTGAAAATATGAAGATAAACTCTGGCGGACTTGGTTCTATGATGGGCTTTAAAGGGTTAATGTGTCTCTCAGTCTATAATTGTCTTCACAAATGTGTTGGAGATACACAACCATGACAGTAACCAGTTATATGTGACGAGGCATTCATCCATTCACTCTACATCTTTTCACTTCTCACTCGTGACCTGATGCTTTAGCAAAATGTTAAAATGTGGATGGTAACGATCGCAGGCTACATCATGTTTGTGTGTTTGTGATGGTTTCCTCTCTGCTTTTCTTGTCATTACACATTTCTGTGTAAATGTTTTTCTGCTGTGTGTGTGTGTGTTTTCAGCTGTTTGTCCTGTCCTGTTTTATTGCACAGTTTCTTCACAGTAAACATCTGTTCAGTCGTTCTCTCCAGAGGGACAGTGGACCCTCTCTGTATACCTACAACTGTGAATCCACCAGCTAATGAGCCTTTCTGACAGACACACACAAACTCGAGTACAGTCTCGCAGTGCTGTGCGCACATAAATGAGCGTTTACACACAAAAACATCGACTCAAACAGCATGTTTCACACAGAGGCACGCATTTTAAAATAATTGTGTCTAATCCTCTTGAAGATTCAGGAAAAAAACAAACAATTTATGTGGAAAGAAAATATATGTGTATCAGTTTGTGTAAGTTCTGCATCATCAGCACCGTCAAACCAAAACTGCAGCACACTGTGTGTCTTATTAATCACGTGTTTAACAAAGCAGTCGACGCTCTCGAGGGAAGAATGTGTCACTTAATCTGTTCAGCTCTGACGAGTACAGAAAGAAAAGCAGCTATTGGCCCTAACGATGGAAGCTTTTAAGCAGTGTTATTTAACATCAAAATTAGTGCTGATTTGACTGTGAGAAAGACTTTGTTTACTGTTTTCTTGCTGCCTATCACACAGACTCAGCAATCAAAGACGCGGTAACTGCAGACTAAAAGTCACGTCTTGGTTAAAACAAGCCGGCAAAGAGTCTGGGCACTAGGTTTGAATGCCTCGCAGGCACCTCCCCGTGGAGCTTTCACGGGATGTCTAACTGGGAAGAGTTCCCAGAACAGACCCAGAACACACTCGGGGGATTTGATGTCCCACTTGGCCTTTAAATTTCTCCACGCAGATGCCGTGGATAGCAAATCTACTGCACTTGCTGCAATTAAGAGCCCGTCCTGAGGAAAAATGGACTGATAAGATAAAGAGGACTGAGACGCGTGCGTAATACTGATGCATTCTTTGAATTAATGCGGTACAAGATGTAAAATCGAGCTGACAATAGCTGGTGGGATCTGTAAATGATGAACGCAGCAACATTTTACTGATGCTTTTCAAGCGGAAAGTAAATGTTGACTCAATATCAAGGATGGAAAACATTCGAATTTGGACACGAATAGCAGAAAAAGGCAAATGGACCGCATTTGTAGAGCATTTTTCAAATCTTATTGACCACTCAAAGCACTTTACACTACCAGCCGCATCCACACACATACCCACAGGGCACTTTGATTGTATACATAAAGCACTCTCGCTGTCTACACGTACACATCAGGTAGTTTTTTAAAACCTTTTCAGTGTCTTGCCCAAGGACTCGTCTTCATGTGAGGAGTTGGAAATTGAATCATCGACCTTCATATTAGTGGACAACCCACTCGAATTCTTCACTTGGTGGATTTATAGTTAACAGTTTACTGTAAAAAAACACTTTGAATTGTCGCACAACTCAAACCGTACATGAGTGCTGAGTACTGTATACTGCACCTATAAGACTAAGAGCAGTGGTCCCGTGTAGTAGGGCATGGGTCAATTACAGCAGAACCGCTCAGGCTGAAAATATAGGGCACTCGGACTATTGTAATGCACTTCTATGTGCAGTCATGAAATCTTTATCTAAACTGAAGAATGGGGGAGTTCTGTGGAGAGAAAGCACTGACCCTGTGATGCTTTGCTTTGTGCTTTTAAAACATTTATCTTTCCTGTGTCTTTGTGCAAAGGGAAGCAAATGTTTCAGAGTGCAATCTGGAAATCAGTGCGCTCGGTGCTCCTTAAATATCACGGGACTCAGAAATAGCAAGATATTCTACTAAGACATATACTGCTGCAAGTCCGTGCACTCAGAATTAATCTGGCTGACCTTAAATGTAGAGAAAAAAGTGGGAAAATAAAAGTTTGGTTTCTTTGTTTAATGGCGGAAGAAAAACTAACACGGCTGATTTCGCAACTGCAGATAAGGAATCAAATCAATCCGGCCTTAAAGTGAGAAGTGCTTCCATACGTACTCTCCTCTTTTTGAGTGTACACCTGCTGGCACATTGTCAAGTAAAGCTATATGGAGGGCACTGCGAACACATACACTTCTCCAAGCCCTCCAAACGTTTTCAGCCAGCAGGAGGAGAGTGTGTGCTTAGTGCAGCAGATAGTGCTACAATCATAGTTTGATGTGCATGTCCAATTTGAGACAACAGGAAGCGGTCAAAGCTCACTCATTCCTACTTGGAAGTGTGTTAAATGAATTAAATGGCTTCAGACTCATAACAGGAAGTAAACGCAGAGTTAATGATGTAACTTCTACTGAAGCTGAGTGTGTTTCCTGTTGTCACAGTAACACTGGTGTAACACAGGAAATGAGCCAAACTTTAAACAATCCAGAGAATTCGAACATGGAAAATGGGGCTACAGGTGGAGCACATCCCACCTGTTGACACAAAACCTACAGCTAATTTAGAATAATCAGCGAACATTAGGCTCAAACCCAGAACAGTGACAGCACAGTGCTGATGACAGCGCCACTGTGCTTCATGGTCAAATACATTTATCTAAACAGTACACTGCTCTTTAACTGCGAGGTCACTGATGTCAATATTGAAATCGCTGGTGTAGCAGTAAAGTTATCCTGCCATCAGAAGATGGTACACCGTGGTTGTAATGGGATGAAGTCAGCAGCAGTTCTCAGGAGCGCTGTGATAGGATGCTGGGCTCTCAGGCCACCATCATGAAGTCTGTGTCTTATTGTGTGGCCAGGGTCAGTCATGGTAGTTTCCTGCTGGTGGTCATTTTGCAGCTCTGGCGCTGCTCATCCTGTTCCTCCTTGAACAAAGGAGCAGATACCAGTGCTGCTGATGGGTTTAGGATCTTCTACAGCAGGGGTGGGCAACTCCAGGCCTCGAGGGCCGGTGTCCCTGCAGGTTTTAGATGTGTCCTTGAACCAACACAGCTGATTTAAATGGCTAAATTAGCTCCTGCAGTTCTCCAGAGGCCTGGTAACGAACTAATCATGTGATTCTCATGTGTTGACCCAGGGTGAGATCTAAAACCTGCAGGACACCAGCCCTCGGAGCCTGGAATTGCCCACCCCTGTTCTACGGCCCGGTAGAGTAACAGCCTGGCTCCTGACACACAGCAAACCTTCTGGCTGCGGTACACATTGATGCGCCACCCTGGAGGAGCTGAACTACCTGTGCAACCTCTGTAGGGTCCAGTTATCCTGTTTTCCTTCTCTCACTCCAACCAATCACAGCAGATGGCCCCGCCCCTCCCTGAGCCTGGTTCTGTTGGAGGTTTCTTCCTGTTAAAAGGGAGTTTTTCCTTCCCACTGTCGCCAAAGTGCTTGTTCATAGGGGGTCATATGATTGTTGGGTTTTTCTCTGTATGTATTATTGTAGGGTCTACCTTACAATATAAAGCACCTTGAGGTGAATATTGTTTGGCGCTGTATAAATAATATTGAATTCAATTGAATAGAATGGAGTTTATTCCCCACATTTTTACACCCAAACCACTAACCTCCATGCTTTCATGGTATTTACACCAAATTCTGACGTAATTAGCAGCTGATCTGCTGTATATAATAAACAGGCTGCAGTGGGCAAAGTGGACAACTGCCCAGCCTTTCCTTGTGTGGCTTGTGGAGATCTGACTGAGACAGAAACTTTTGGCTTTTATCTCCTTAAATCATTCATTTCATCTTTATCACACGTTGGATTTGTTTGTGACCTGATTTCCGGTCTTCTATCTCGTCTGTCAAACATTAACTACACATGCAAGCTGAATGAATTGGTCTAATGAATCGTCATCACTCTGATCAGTCCATAGTACATTAACAGTTTCCTTTTATGTTTTAAGAACTGCAGTTTGCTTCTTTTTAGTTCCAACCTGTTGTAGTAAATCCTCCAGCCTTATGCTGTGTTAATCACAGACAGGTAAACATGCACGCCTCCACACTGCAGAGGCGTCGAACGCTGCTGTGCAGCCATGAAGGGTTAAATCAAAATGCCAACTTTTGACTCTCATCAGCTCTGAGCTATCAGCAAACCCACGAAATCTGGGAACTAAAGGGTTACGTCTCCCACACATTTATATTAATATTGATATAAATCTATTCAAGTTAAAGCTGCGCACTTTAATTTAGCATTCATATTTCATTTCCAGCTGAAATAGTGTTTAACAGCTATGAGTCATCCGAAAAGACGACCCAAATGAAGAACACACGTATGATAATAATAAAAATAAATTTCATTTTAGATGCTTTTCAAAACACTTAAGGTCATCTTTAACAAAACAATAACAACAGACAAGACGTTCTTACAGTGTTTGAAATCACAGAGGCTTCATCTCTACACAGCAGGAGGTAACAGCGCTCTGGTGCTGGACCTCCCGTCGCCGGGGTCTTAAACTCTCTGGACAAACAGAGAAGAACAGGAAAATAAACAGAGAAACATACGAGTGTGGACCGCATGCATTAGCACATACCTGTCTGTCTACCTGCATACAAACATTTGAGGCTGTGTGTAAGATTATTTGGGAAGATCAGCCTTTAACTCCATCGAGTACCTTTGATGGAGTTTAGGTGGAAAACTGTGTCTGCTCCTATATAATATCAGGATCTATTGAAGCAGATTTTTAATCCCCATGCTGTTCGTATTAAATTATGGGTTTTTATATATTTTTGGTGTGTTCCAACTACAGGGGGATCACACTCCTCAGCCTCCCTGGGAAAGTCTATGCCAGGGTGCTGGAAAGGAGAGTTCGTCCGTTAGTCGAACCTCGGATACAGGAGGAACAATGCGGTTTTCGTCCTGGTCGCGGAACACTGGACCAGCTCTTTATCCTCTCCAGGATACTTGAGGGTGCATGGGAGTTTGCCCAACCAGTCTACATGTGTTTTGTGGACTTGGAGAAGGCATTCGACCGTGTCCCTCGGGGTGTCCTGTGGGAGGTGTTGCGGGAATATGGGGTGTCTGGCCCATTGCTACGGGCCATTCGATCCCTATACAACCGTTGCAAGAGCTTGGTTCGCATTGCCGGCAATAAGTCGGACTCGTTCCCGGTGGGTGATGGGCTTCGCCAGGGCTGCCCTTTGTCTCCGGTTCTGTTCATAATTTTTATGGACAGGATTTCTAGGCGCAGCCAAGTGGCGGAGGGCTTTCGCTTTGGTGGCCTCAGAATCTCATCTCTGATTTTTGCAGATGATGTGGTTCTGTTGGCTTCATCGGGTGAGGGCCTCCAGCTCGCACTGGAACGGTTCGCAGCCGAGTGTGAAGCAGCGGGAATGAGGATCAGCACCTCCAAATCTGAGGCCATGGTTCTCAGCCGGAAAAGGGTGGAGTGCCCACTCCGGGTCGGGGATGAGTTCCTGCCCCAAGTGGAGGAGTTCAAGTATCTCGGGGTCTTGTTCGCGAGTGATGGGAGAAGGGAGCCGGAGATCGACAGACGGATTGGGGCTGCAGCTGCAGTAATGCGGACGCTGCACCGGTCCGTCGTGGTGAAGAGGGAGCTGAGTGTAAAAGCGAAGCTCTCAATTTACCGGTCGATCTACGTCCCTACCCTCACCTATGGCCACGAGCTGTGGGTAGTGACCGAAAGAACGAGATCGCGGATACAAGCGGCAGAAATGAGCTTCCTCCGAAGGGTGGCTGGCCTCTCCCTTAGAGATAGGGTGAGAAGTTCGGCCATCCGGGAGGGGCTCAGAGTAGAGCCGCTGCTGCTCCACATCGAAAGGAGCCAGCTGAGGTGGTTCGGGCATCTGACAAGGATGCCCCCTGGGCGCCTCCTGGGTGAGGTGTTCCAGGCATGTCCCACCGGGAGGAGGCCCCGGGGCAGACCCAGGACACGCTGGAGAGATTATATCTCTCGGCTGGCCTGGGAACGCCTTGGTATTCCCCCGGATAAGCTGGAGGAGGTGGCTGGGGAGAGGGAGGTCTGGGCCTCTTTGCTTAGGCTGCTGCCCCCGCGACCCGGCCCCGGACAAAGCGGATGAAGATGGATGGATGGATATATTTTTGGAAATTTAAAACACCTTGACACTTTCAGGGGCTTGACAAGACGTGCAATGCTCAGCTAAAAGGTTTGCAGGGAACTTGTTGCATGTTTCCTCAAATCCTTTGTGCTTCTTTTGGCCCTAAGAGAACAAAATTAGACAAACGCTAACATGTGGTAGTGCTTGTTGTGCTGCCACAAAAACAGATCCCACAAAATACACACAGACTGCTGCTACCAGTACAATAAATCCTAATCCTTATACTCACAGTCGTTACACACTTACAGTATGGTCTGTGCACAACTCGCAAAAGAATGTACACAAAATCTGCACAGTGGCTTATATATAATACAGCTCTGGATCCCCACGGACCAGACGGACAAAGCCACAGCACGCCCGTCTGAGCTGTAAGCTGTAATAGAGTGGTTAGGCAGCAAAAGTCAGAAACCCTGCTAAACTGCACAGATTCTGCAAAAACACTCTTCATAATTCTTCGATGCAACACTTCAAATTGTAACTGTTAGACTCTGGGATTCTTCTAAACAGGCTGGTTAGATGTACTGTGCTTACTAAAAACACGAGTGTAAGATTACTTACACTGACCAGCAGTGCATTCCTGTCCTGTTCATGCTACTCGTGAATAAACACATTAACTGCAGGTGTGTGAAACTAAATGAGAAGACGGGAATGATGGAAGAACAGAAAGTAGATTAAATCAGAGAGGAAGAAGTGAAACGTCACTGGGAGAGCTGCAGATTGACGCAGACTATTCAACAGTGCCATCTAGTGTTGCAGCTGGGAATAGCCTCGAACTCGGCCTCATTAAATGTACTGGGGCAGAGCAGGGAGCACACAGGAGGAAAAGCACATAACCCCATTTTGGGCACCTTAATAATAGTTGAGGAGACATTGATGGAAATGTACTTTGTAATATAAAGTAATTCTGAAAATTTTCTTTGCTGTTTTTTTCCTCCTCCAGTGTTATTCCATTAGCCGAAATGTGCTCTCTCTACATCCATCACTGATCATTATGGCATCTTAGCGTAATTGCCCTCCCCCTGTTGTGTGTGCGCACACTCGCCGGTCCTGAATGCCAGCAGTAATATCTCAGAGAGAGGAGAGAGAGCGAGAGAGAGAGACATATGCATACCCAGCTCATTTCCACCGCCAATCAAATTACCTGACCCAGCCGCAATACATCACTGCCAAACTGTTTATTAAACAAAAAGCCATGATTAAATTATTAATGACAGAGATTAATTAAGACCCCGCGCAGCACACGTGCACACGCACACAAACGCGGCCTGAAAATACACGCAGGCAGAAAGGCGTGCACGCAAAAATCCATGCACCAGAATGCCCAGGCAGGAGCGCGCACGCACACCAACGCACACACTAATGCACACACACGCGTAGACAAAAACGCCATCACTCTGTTTCGCACATTTCAAGCACACGATCGCCTGC
This sequence comes from Rhamphochromis longiceps, assembly GCF_057381845.1. Lineage (NCBI taxonomy): Eukaryota > Metazoa > Chordata > Actinopteri > Cichliformes > Cichlidae > Rhamphochromis > Rhamphochromis longiceps. The sequence continues at coordinate 38,144,278 of NC_140572.1, forward strand.
ACAAATACACATTAATGTCCACGGCTGCTTGTGGAAAGAGCGAGTGGGGAAGGGAATAATTTGACGTATAACTTCTTTTTAATGTGCGCAGCAGATACAGTGGACAGTAAACAACATCAACACGAAGTCAACAAACAACATTAACGAGCTCCTTGTCAGCAAACTTTTCTTGATGTTACCACCAGGGTTCGTTTATGGCGGTGCTTATGCTGCTCTAATGGTTTGTTAGGGGGAGCATTTGTTGCTGTTGGGGGGCCCGCTGTGCTTTGCGAGTGTGTGCTTACGTGTGAAGAAGAGGGTTTTGTGTGAGATTGGAGTTCTTACAACGTATTATTTCACAGTCAACATGGCAGCTTTTGTTTATACTTACTGATTCAAGTTTAGAGTCATGCAAATAAAAGATCATTCATGATGCTTGCAGTGATTTTATGTTATTTTTCAGTTGTTGTCCCTTCATTTGCCTTTAAATGCTCACAAAAATGAACAACCTTTAATTTCAGAGGTCAGCGTGATAACATTTACCTGCAGGATGTAGATGTTTCTGCCACCTCACAGGTGAAACTGCTGTAAACCTCTATTTAAAGATTTCTCTCATAATGTCTCTTTATAATGGCAAAGTTCATTATAGCACCTGTTCTTCACACTTATTGCAGCAGCAGCTATAACCGAGTGTTATAATAAATAAAAAAATCACATACAGAAATAAAACTGTCATGAAATATTTTTACTTGATCTCATTATGCATCTATTTGTCAAACTGTTCTGGAAGTTTATTATTCCACCAGTTAGACACCCTGTATGCTGTTACCAAGGAGACAGCTATCCTTTGTGTTTCGGTTGTGTTAACAAACCTCCAAATGACACGATTGATATAAAACGCAAGAACAAAATATTCCTATTTAAGCAGCAGATCCACACTTCCTTTTCATTTTAATGTTTTTTTACGTCGCTGGATGCAGATGTTTTGCCTTTCTTGGCAGATTATTCTGCTCCTCGTTGCTGGAGGGAGGTTTTTTGCACGGTGCGCACCACTTTACAATCCTCCAAAGGTGTTGAATTGGATTCAAGTCAGAGCGCATACTTGGCCGGGTCAGAGATTTCACATTTTGTTCTTTAGCCCATGAGAGCTACGCAGGTTTTTTGCTATGTTGGGTTCTGGCTTCCTTGTGAAAACATGCTCGTACAATCTTAACAGAGTCGGCCAATCATAATGCACAATTTAGTCATTTCAGTTATAAACATAAAATTGTAACCTGTAATTGTAGTGACATTATAAGAGATGTTTTTGGTTATTAAACTTCCTCCCCAGGGTTATGATACTTCTATGATCATGCTGCAGTTTTCAATAGTTGCAGTATATTGTAAACAATACATCAGGTCACAAGTTATCATCATGACCAATACTAACCTGCATGTTTCTGCACTCATGCAAACCCCCATCGCCGTGCTCCATGTCTCATGGTCGGCACCTTGCTCTGGTGGTCCTCGCCAAACCCACAACAAACACGGGGTAAGCCCTTTGAGCCAAACTGATTCATTTTAGTTGAGTCTGACAGAAGAATGTGTTTATCAGGCTTTTGGTGGTCTTTGCTAAAGTTTCATCTTTGTGCTTTTATGTGAGGAATTGGAGACATTGTCTGACTTCATGCAGAGTCCTGTCAGAAGCATCGGGTTTCTGCAGATAAGCCCTGCGCTAAATCCAAGCCATGAGCACTTATCTAATGGAATGGTTATCTGTCTGGTTTTCTGTGCAAGATTGCTTAAATAACATAATGTGCATGGCATTTGTGCACTTTGGGTTCTTGTTAGTATGGCTGCCGCAGCTGCAGCACGTCCCTTTTCATTTTCAGTAAAACTAAAGGAAACAACAAAGGAAATGACTCGGAGAACGTCCTTGACACGGCCAAACTTTGGTCCCTGTTATGTTGTTCCATCCTTTGACAGAGTGAGTTGTAGAGGTTTGTTGTATCTGCAGAGGAGATTGAGGATTTCCAGCAAGGCCAACGCAGTCTTACTCCACACCACACTCATTTTATGATAAGGGAGATCTACGGCTTGAGATTGGTCCCGGGGCAGACCAGTAGACACTGGCCATAAAAAAGACAGAAGCCATAAAAGAAATGTGATGTGTGTATATGTGTGTGTGAGAGTAAAGGATAGAGAGAGGGAATTTGCATTGTGTGTGTGTGCGTGTATAAAAAAGAGCTAGCCTGGAGAGGCCAAAACAATCACCCAGTATCAGCACTTTATGGTTGAGAATACTATATCACCCTGACAACAAAGGCAGTAAAGCGCTGTATGGCGCTGTAAAACATTGTGTGATTCTGCAGTGAGATGATCGTTAGCACAGCTGGTTAATTGCCTGACCACACCCCTTCTGACACACAAACGCGTGCACTCACCGACCCACTGCCCCGCACATGTGTACGCACAGAGAGACTCACAGATACACACAAGCACGTCGCCACACAGAAACGATTCCCCAAAGAAACCATAAAGACGTATGATGGATGAAAGGGAAGGTTGTTGAGGATAATCAGTCAAGGAGACAAGGCGGCATTCAGATGCTGCTTGTTGTTCCAAGACAAATTCATCACAGTGTAATTAGTTTGCGAGACTTCAAACCCACAGTCTCTTTATTGTTTTACTCGTACAACCTCAGAATAACTATAGTAGTAATGTTTGCGAGCACGCCCTCCGTCCCATTAAAGGTACATCAGGATGTTTCTTTAGTCGTCTTGTCAGATTAAAGAATTATGAAAGAAGAAGCAGTGTTTTCCATCTATAAGTCAAAATTTCAGCCCATTATCACAAATTTTTGACTTAATAACTTGAAAGTTATTTTCTCAATATTTTCTCTGTTAATATTTTGACATAATAACTTGAAATTCTGACTTATAAATGGCAAAAACTGCTTATTTCCTCAGTGGAGAAAACAAGCTTCCGTGCAGACTGAATATTTCAGTTTGGATCGTTCTGTCCTGAACTTTTGGGAGAAGTGCTCGTTTACTGAGCTTTTAGTTTGCTTTAGTTTGTTAGATTCATGCCAGCATTAGTTTTCTTTGGCATGTAACCAAACAATAACACAACACGGACAAGCAGTCGCCTCTGTGCGTACGTGTGTGAGGTCTGCATAAAACTAATGCATCTGCAAACAGGAGGACGAGTGCTGGAGTCACAAAAGGCATCTGTCATATAACTTTACACACTGTGCATGACTTTCTCACATGAGGCAAATGGACGTTTCTGCAGGATAAACAGCACGACCTATAAATCAGAGCCCGTCCTGTGTTAACAGTAACGGCTGAGTGAAGAGTGTGTGTGAAGGGTCATTAAGATTAAACACAGTAAAAAAGGAAGAAAATATCCCCCTGCAAGCCTCCCTTTCATCCATGAAATTCCTTTAGGTTAATATCGCGTTAACCAAAAACCGAGGAGAGCGGCACATCTCCCAGAAACTCCACGGCTGCAGCAGCGCCCCAGATTTTTGTGTACAACAGTTTACTGTACATGCACACTGTACATGTGCCAGCCAGTTTATAGGCAGTCAGCATTAATACAGGCACTCAAGGATAATGAGTAATGAAGGGACATCAATAAGGGCTATGAGCGACATATCTGACGGGGCAGCTTTTAATAATGGCCACCGTCAGCACAGACACACAGACAGATGGAGGGGGGGGGGGAGAAAGTGAGCAGAGTAGAGAGGAGTGATGATGGAGATGGATGGAAGAGCAGGGAAAGGAAAGAGAGACAGAGCGGTAGATGCCAAAGAGAGATGGAGTGATAGAGGCATGGAGGAATAAAGGATTCGTCCACTCAGTTATTGCCCTAACAGGGTCCTGGAGGACTGAAGCGTATCACCGTTTGCTGTTGGGCAAGAAGTATTTTACATTTTACACCCTGGACACATCAGCAGATGAACAGGTTCAGATAACCCCATCACCATGCTACTCCTGCGTACACCACGCCTGGCTGTAGGTGTGTTTTTATCTTTGCATTATCCCTGCAACGGTGCACCTTTTACCCTCTGACAGCTGGGACAGGCTCCAGCCCCCTCCCTGCAACCCTGAACTGGAAAAGCAGAAGAAAATGGATTGATGGAAATGCACAATCGATACCACTGAAACTGGCTCCAACCCTGGGGATTCCATTAAGATGGACAATATGAATTTAGGAAAGACTTGAAACTTGGCTGCAGCATTATTAGCATTATTAGAGCACGACTGGCCTGCCATTGGTGGGGTCTTCACGCCGTGCAGATCCACGCTTCGTCTTGCCATAACAGCTGCCAGGAATTTCTTTGTGTCCCCGTTGACCCACGCTGGGCCTGCTGCCGCTGGCACCCACCACAGCTGGATGCTTGCTGAATCGTCTTCTCCTCCAGGGCTTCCCATTCACCAATCATATCTTCCCAGTGACTGTTCTTCACTGCCGTGGATGCACTTTGCTGCAGTGTCATCCTGCTCTTCTGCCATTTTTCCTCCTCTTAAAGGGGCTGGACTCTGTCGGCGTAGCTCATTAAGCTAGTTGAGGGCAAAGTTAGGAAGTAAAGCATTAAAAACAGCATTTTCCACAATAAACACACACAGTACCAAAATATATAAAACAGAACCATCGACTAAAACCACAATAAATAACACAGAAAGCACAAAAAGCCACAGCAGAAGTACTTAGGCTCAGTTCAATAAGCTAAGTTCTCTCTTTTCTGTTTTCTTGAATGCGTGGTCAAAAACATTGGCGAAGCATACGAGAGCATGTAATCATATTCAGAGAAATGAAGCGATCTATTAGAAAACCAACCAGCACGTTGATAATTACGCTGTACATTTGAAAGGAGGGAAAGTGCTTCTATCTCCCTCATAGTCTTTAGAACATGACTCAGCTTCATAGAAAACAAAAGCAAAAGCAATTAAGACCTTTCGCCGTTCATCACTGAAATTGAATCGTGTGAAATACAACCCAGCATTATTAGCTGGAGCTGCTAGGCCACTGCCTGGCGCTCAGATATATACATATATATTACAAATAATGGAGGAAAGCAGCTGAAAAATGAATAGAGCAATTTTAATTAGGTGAGAGCTGTGTACTGTGCTATCATGTGTGCCATAATAATAATGAATATGCACGGCCAAGCAGGGATAAAGTGTGTAATGAATGGTATGTCTGTTATTACCTTAATTAAACTGATTTCAAGCAATTCTGTTTGACTGAGCAAGAATCCAGCGGGAAAATAATTTTCTGTCTTTATGAGCGTTTCTCTGAAAGTTTCTCTGCTGCAGTTTGTCGCTGCTGGCAGCACCGCAGACACTCTTTGGATATATGCGTTTTATATTTCAGGAGACTGCGCAGTGCTAAAAGATGGACTGAGAAAGACGCAGACAGACAGACAGACACGAGCGCCGTCTTCCATCTTACTTAAAATGTAAATGGTTGCGTTGGGATTGGTTAAGGCTTCACTGCTAACGAGGCACGCCGGGGTGATAGATGGAGCTTTAATTCTGAGAAGGAATTGAACTACAGGCCTGGGAGACATTAGTTAAGCAACATGGCACCCTTCCCATCCATCTGTGCCTCAGCCTCCTCCCTTTCAGCTCTTTCTGTCCATTCTGCCACCTTGGTTTACCATTACTCAGGGACACGTCACGGCTGGGCCATCCATCAATCCATTGTTTCCCCTTTCTTTCCTTCCATTCACCTCTCTTTACACCCCAGCACACATTTTAAAAAGTCTTCTTTCTTCTGCTCAGGTTCACCCTTCTTCATCTTCTTCATTTAAAACTTTCAACATACTCATCCCAAACACTGCTCATGAAACTGTGCTGATGAGTAAAGGTCGCTTTTGCTGTGATGCAGGGAAGAGAGGAGAGCTCAGACTTTATACTTCAGCAGGACTTTGAAGACGGGGCGTGGCACATTAGCAGATTGCTGGCTGTTGGTTTAGTGTTGTGAGCCGGCCACATGCAGTGGTGCTCCTTCACATATTACACTTTGCTTTCCATAAACATCAGATTTGCATTAATCAATGCACTCTGTTTACATGGCATATTAGTATGAAGCAATCCAATCACAGCTGCGGCGGTCTTTATCGCCGCAAACTACATTTGTTATTTGTGGGGAGGTGCACCTCGGGCAGTGTGTATGCAGTCGCAGAGTACTTAGGGGTGCAGTTTAAGAAACAAATAAATCAAAGTAATTATTTTAAGGCTCTATTAAGTTAGTGTTAATGAACAGTTCACACATCTGCTGCTTTTATTGTGAAAGAGTCACAGGAAACATTTTTCTGTCCCCATGGTTAACACTGACGCTCTTCGTTCATTGCAGATTAAAATAGATACTGATCATTGGTGGTGTCTGTCATTAAGATCCATCCATCCATCCATCCATCCATCACGAGCTCCATCCATCCATCCATCCATGCCTCCATCATGAGCTCCATCCATCCATCATGAGCTCCATCCATCCATCCATCCATCCATCCATCCATCCATCCATCATGAGCTCCATCCATCCATCCATCCATCCATCCATCCATCCATCACGAGCTCCATCCATCCATCCATGCCTCCATCCATCCATCATGAGCTCCATCCATCCATCATGAGCTCCATCCATCCATCATGAGCTCCATCCATCCATCCATCCATCCATCCATCATGAGCTCCATCCATCCATCCATCCATGCCTCCATCATGAGCTCCATCCATCCATCCATCCATCCATCCATCCATCACGAGCTCCATCCATCCATCCATGCCTCCATCCATCCACCATGAGCTCCATCCATCCATCCATCCATCCATCCATCCATGCCTCCACCATGAGCTCCATCCATCCATCCATCCATCCATCCATCCATCCATCCATCCATCACGAGCTCCATCCATCCATCCATCCATCCATCCATCCATGCCTCCATCCATCCATCCATCCATCCATCCATGCATGCCTCCATCCATCCATCCATCCATCCATCATGAGCTCCATCCATCCATGCCTCCATCCATCCATCCATCCATCCATCCATCATGAGCTCCATCCATCAATCCATCCATCCATCCATCCATCATGAGCTCCATCCATCCATCATGAGCTCCATCCATCCATCCATGCCTCCATCCATCCATCCATCCATCCATCCATGCCTCCATCCATCCATCCATCCATCATGAGCTCCATCCATCCATCCATCCATCCATCCATCCATCCATGCATCCATCCATCCATCCATCCATCCATCATGAGCTCCATCCATCCATCCATCCATCCATCCATCCATCATGAGCTCCATCCATCCATCCATCCATCCATCCATCCATCATGAGCTCCATCCATCCATCCATCCATCATGAGCTCCATCCATCCATCCATCCATCCATCCATCATGAGCTCCATCCATCCATCATGAGCTCCATCCATCCATCCATCCATCCATCCATCCATCCATCCATCCATCCATCATGAGCTCCATCCATCCATCCATCATGAGCTCCATCCATCCATCCATCCATCCATCCATCCATCCATCCATCCATCATGAGCTCCATCCATCCATCCATCCATCCATCCATCATGAGCTCCATCCATCCATCAGCTCGTTCTCTGGTTCTTTAAGAAGTTTGTAGTGCAGTAAAAAAAAAAATAGAAAAGAGAGATGACAGATGTTTACTTTGATTACACAAACATTACGTAGGCGTATGTAATGAATAGTAGGTTTGTTTTATAATTATAACATGAAGAACGTCAGCGTATAATAATAGTGTCCAACAGTATATTTCTACCTAACTCAGCAGCTCATTCTCTTTAAAGATGTCACACATTTTAGGGTCACTTTGAACAACAGGGTAGATGTGAAACGTAAGAGTGAGGTCAGAGGTCAAATGTGAAATGATATTTGGATACAAACTGTAATGTGATATTTAGAATCCCCATGCACCAGCATCATTACTAAATATTACTGATACAAACTAGGGCAGCAGAATTTTAGGCAGTTTTAAAGACGAGACATTTTGCGAAAGTTTGACCTTTTTTGACCTTGAAGAAAAGGTCAGAGGTCAAATGTGACACATTTTACATCTTCATGCAGCACTTTCTATATGTTGACAATAAACACCACAGTTGTAAGAGTCATAGTTTCAAAGTTATAAGGCGTTCTGTCAATTTTTGACCAATAAATCATAACAATGTCCATGAAGAGTGGATGAAAGCCAGATTTTAATGGATCGTTAACATGACCTCACTCTACACTCTACAACATTTTACCAGAATTCATTCAAAACGTTTCATGTTTGCAGACAAAATGATGTGCAAACGCTACCACAAACATAAACTCCTTGGTGGAGGTGAAAACGTTTCCTGTGACCTTTATTTGTATTTTACATTTGCATTTATCATTTCTGGCCAGCTGTTGAAAGAGCAGCCTGAAATTAGAGTAAAATAAAATATGTCACCCATGGTAACCCATGTCATGAAGCCGTACACACCTGCCAATCAAACGGTGTCACATGCTCACCGACAGACTGAGCAAAAGAAGAGCGGATCATGGACAAAGCAGCCTAGAAGCTGGATCTCATTGATTATACAGTTCAATATTAGACTGAAGGATGCAAACGCGTCGGAAAAAATGTGAAAAATGCAGCATTTTAGAGTGATTTAATTTAAGTGTGAAGGCATCGCCGTTCCTTGCTTCATTACTTTCCTTGTCTCACTCCTCCTTCCTTTCATCGAGCCTTCCCCGCCACGCTCCCGCCTCCAGCGTCCATCATTTATCACCCTGAATCCAACATCGCTTCAGCCTTACTGTGTACCTTCCCTCTCTTTCTCCTCCCTTACAACATATTAATCCTTCGTGCCAGTGTGAGCCCTCCCATTCTTGCACTTTTTCATCACTCTTTATCTCCGCCTTATCTCTCTCTCTCCCTGCAGCACCACACCCTGCCATTGTTGTCTCTGTGACACATATTCTTCCCATTTGTCACTTCTCCTCCTTTAAATGAAAACATTCATCCCTTCACCTGTCCCCCTTTACATCCCGCTCTCACTGTTTATTTACTCATCCCTTTCTTTTCCCGGGAAAACTGTCGTCCTGTTATGGAAGGTAAATCCATCCTTCTTCTACTGTCCCCCTCACTTCCCCTTTGTCTCATCCTTGATCTCCTCAAACTGTCCTTCCAGTCATACAAAGTGCATGGGCTCTTTTTGATAGCGGGTATCTATTAAACACAGGTTCAGGCCAGATTTAGCAATAACACAGGACTCTGGCTACAGCCATCTTCTCCTCTTTGCCTTTCTCCACTGACCCCTCCCTATCTGCCTCAGTCCATCCATCCATCACGCTCTTCTTCTCTTTAGTGTTACACATGAGCTGGTGGCAAGGTAATGATTGGTTTAAACAGGTAGTCTGTATGCATGGAGGCTCGCTAAACGATATTAATGGTGTGTGTTTGTGTGTGTTTGTGTGTGCTTTCCTGTATATTGCATGAGACTTAATGCCCTCTAACATTATCAAGCCCTGGTGCGATAAGCACGTGCAGACAAGAATTCACATAATTACTTTATGTAATAACTATCAGTTCAGTCACAACCTGCAGGACGAGGTCACCGCAGAGTTAACGTTTGCATCCCGCGTTTATCGTGAAAACACGCATTACTTTTTCATGAGGCTGTACACAAATGTGCTGAAAGGATTTCCTTCTGCATAAATTACTTGCTCTCATTCTTCTTCTGCCTCGACTTTTATTCACGTTAGTGCAGCAGTGGACGAGTACGACTTGCTGCTAGTAGCAGCTTGGTTGTTAATGAGTGGACAAAAAAGTTTTTGTCCAAAATGCTGACTTTAATTAGTTTGATTAAATGTTCATTTTACATGTAATTTTGTTACATAATTACAGCATAAAATGCTAAATTTAATGAAATTCAGTTTATGCCAACTGCAAAATGATTAAATAATTGGATAAACAATCCTTCGATTTCACATATTTCTGTTGCATTTTACTAAAAATTATTGCTTTACATTTATTGAGGGTTTATGAGTCCAGCTTCTGGAGGCAGAACCATAAACCATCCAACTCCAAATCTGAGACGCAGCAAACATTTTTACTCTGGTTTTCAAATGCTGTTTGTTTAACTTTCAGAAGTAATGATCTCATTCTGGGTTCAAATTCACCCCTTCACAAACTAAGAGACGTGTTACACACCTGCATTTTCTACTGCACAGCATCACACTCTGCCAGAGCTGTTACAGTGTTACCCTTGATTAGAAAGGATGTGCTGGTGAGGAGATGAGGAGGCCTACAGATGATATGTATGGGACTGATAACAGCAGACTTTTGCCATTCAGTAGACTGATAACATCCAGACGTGGCGACCAGCTCAATCAGAACCTGAATGTCCACCAGAGACCAGCTGCCAGCTATAAGAGATAAGAGACAAACTTCAGGTCCATAATTTGTTGGACAGCTGAATCATTTTTTCCATTTTTGTCTCAGTACACCAGCACGGGGGATTTTAAGTCAAAGACTAAAGATGTGACAGAATAAAAAAAGGATTTCTGTGGTTGAGAAAAACAGCTTCATAACATTTAACCAAGTATACACTCGACTGAAGGTTTACACCAAGGTGCAAACCACTGGTTACACTCATCATCAGGGAGGGCAGATCGGACTTTACCAGAAAACATCTCAAAGAGCACTTTTCTCACAAACTAACCAAGTTTATTTCCACCAGAATGAGGGAAGGAGCAAAAAAAGCTCATGATCTGAAGCACACCACATCACCCACGTCTCCAGTTTTTATCAGTTATGTGAAACTGCCAAAGTGAAATCTTTTCTTTCTCCAAAAAACGCATTCATGCCTTCATCACCTCGTGATTGGATTACTGCAGTTCTCCGTTTTTGGGTGGAGAACACTCAGATCTCCATCACTTGCAGTTTGTCCAAAATACTGCTGCACATTTTTTAACAGGTCAGGTCACTCAATTTATTTTATTTAAAGTTAGTTAAAGTTTCTGGGCTGCCTCTCCTCAAAGTAGCCATCCATCAAGACTTTCTCCATTTGAAGCAATGCATCATCAGGGATTGTAACATTGTAACAGCCGGTCCTTTTATCGAATTAAATTATTGATCTGTGGTTTAATGTTGTTTTTTTTAACACATGTGTTGCTTAAAATGTGCTACAGAAATAAAACTGACATTGACATCAACTGCTAAACATAGTGGAGGTGGTGTTATGACATATATAAAGAGATTGTATATATTTCAGGCTTACAGGATTCAATTTAAGAGTTTGAAGTCAATAAAAATTATGACAGGACAAAATGCAGTTTTTCTCCAGATATTAAACGTAAGGCTCTACAACAAAGTGACCTGGTTTGCTAAAACACATACACACTGTTTTATCACTGGAGAACAGACCCAGGACTGCAACGCTTCACAGTCAATGGTCTTTTTGAGCCTGTGAACATGGGGGACCATGTCTATAACAACTACACGGTGCAATTCTTATTTATATGCCATGAATTAAAGTTAAAAGTTGACACTTTAGTCACATCTCGATTGGATGTGCTAACATCCATGATGTAGAGAGGCAACATGATAAAAGTTTAATCCTTGTCCAAATACTCCCAGAGATAACTGTGTATGTGAGATCTGAGGCAGGGATGGGAAGTACTCAGATTCCACGTCGTGTTTCTTGAGCAGACACTAAAGTTATTACTTGTCAAAAGTCTGGCACATAACAGCTTAGCAGCATAAGAAATGATGACACCCAGACAGAAGGTGGGGTATTATAGGCTAAAGGACACATTCTCCTGGGGAAGAGGCCGGCAGCATGCAGGCTATCACTTCTAAGCTGTTTGTTTACTAGTGAGTCACACATGTTGACACTGAAGACCACTAAATGACAGAAAAACATAAGACACATAAAGGGACTGACTTTCGACCCCGTTTTACATTAAAAAGTGAGAAGAAGCTGTCTTTGAATGAAACTGCTGGAAACAAAAACCAAAACAAAACAGAAAATAAAGCTCGCTAGCTCAAGTTCATAGTGTCATGCTCATTTGCGTGCACTGCCGCCCACACACGCCTACGCACGTGTGTGCAAACAGTTGCAAAGAGTGGGTGAGAAAGAGTCAGACTAAGAAAAGACCTTTGATATTCAGCTTTCATTATTTGGGCAACATCTTCTGCACGCATCTAAATCTGCAGAAACGCAGAGTTTCAGCCAGAAAACTGCGAGCTCGCTTTATGTTACGTTGGCTGTACTGAGGTCACTCTTGGATTAATTTAGACCTTAAACAGAAGGTCAGTTCATCTGTGCAAACTCTGAAAGTTAATGTATGCGCGAGTCTTGCTTTAATATAACAGGATCATTTAACACTTTCTTCTCTGTTTCTATTAATCGTTTCCTTTAGGTGCAAGGAGTGAACTTGAACTAAAGATTTCCACATATGCCTCAAACTATATTCACAACATGCTACCCCACATCAGTGTATCTGTGCAATTCAACAGTGCCACCTAGAGCTCAAGGAAAGCATAGCAGCAGTGAATTATGAGTGGGTGCAGATCTGCTCATCAACATACTGTCATGATCTGTCTTCTACTTTGACTCAGTGTGTGTTTGCGTGTGTGTGTGTGCACATCTTGTCAGTCACCTCCGGTGTGATCTCTACAGCTATAATTATTCATGGTCGGTCAGCTGTCAAGTCATGACGTTTACATTCATGCATGAGTCGGACAAAGATGCAGAGCAGCACATTCTCAAACACACGTTTGTTATGAGCTGCAGTGGCATCATATATCACCATCGTGGGAATAAAGGCATCGCTTTGCTTCATGAATGTGGCCAAAATGGCACAGAGTGTGTCCGGGTTACATTAAGAACCACCTGCACTAATTATTTAAAGACACAGCAATCAACCGATCGCACACAAACATCGCATCACGCCACCTTTCAAGCATCCTCGTGTGGAAACATCCTGGTTGTTCAGGCGAGCACAAAATCAAGTCTGAATGGAAATGCCTCACACAGCTTTCTGTGTGTTCCCCTCAGGGTATTAGTGTGATATTGGCTATTTCCTGTTTTGAAGGCGAGTTACTTTACAGTCAGGCAGAGACGCAGATGGCCTAGTCACCTCTCGGTGATGGTCTGTGACTGGCATGATTGCTGTGCGGTCTCTGTTTGTCTGTCTGCCTCTTTCTATTCCACCGCGACGTCATTCCCTCTCTATCAGCCTGCTTCCCGACTCTTGTTTTCTAGTCTCTTTGTTGCTTTATCTGCTGGTGCATGAACACTAAAGTGAGTTATTTTCATAGTTATCTCATGTGGAGACGGCAGGGTCAACTGTGAGAGTGGGTGTAACAAGCAGGAAGTTGAGGCAATAAGTCTTTCTTTGTTTCGAGGCTCAAGAAGACGTAATTGTTCACGGATGAAAAATAGCTGTCAGTTAGAAAGGTTAAAATAACAGCTGTAAGAAGCAAGTAGGCTGCACATATTTCATGTTTAACCAGCACCACACCCACTGCATGTCTTCCTCTAAAATAATACCATGTAGCTGCAAAGGAAATGTTATCACTTCCAAGTCATGGGAGACGCAGTGGCATGAATGCATAGACAGAAAAAATAAAGTCTGCTCAAGGTACCTGATTTTTATATGAGTTTGAATGTTTACCACAATTACATCAAGAGCTCTCTACATTTATGAAGTGAGAAAGACGACTCCGAGTGAAAGCTTTTCTGCTTTACTTCCACAGCATTGTCCCGGACTCAAACGTTGTCCTTAGTGCTTCCCAGCGTGTTCAAATGTGAGAACAACAGTTCCTGAACCACATATGTGATGAACAACACCCCTGACACGCCAAAACAGCCACATTTGACATCCTGAGAAGGAGAACATCAGAGGCTGAGTACCTACAGGTCGTATTTGTGCATGCAAACAGACTGTCTGTACAAAAACATAAATTCAGGTAGATTTAAATAGATAAGATCCTCCAAGTGTCCTCACACCTGATTCTGATTATTCCTACCAGAGCACAGCAGTAAATAACTTCACCTTCTGACAGTCATGAACATCTCATTTAGAAAAGGAAGGAAGAGTGGCGGTGTTGTGTCTGCTGCACTGTTTTATTAGCCGTGCCAGAACGATGGTTTGAAATATGACCACTTCCTGATCTCCGTGTCAGCTTCTCCTTCGTCTGTGTTTTTCCGTCTGTGGCTGTCAGTCTGTGGCACAGCTCTCTCTCGCACACATACACATTATCAACCTATCATCATGGACTGCTGGTCTATGATAATCGCGTGTCATCCTGAGCCAGTTTTATTATTGATCACCGGCTGTAATGATCAGAAGATGCAGATGATGGCACCACCCTCATTGATTACCGGTGACAGCTACAAAGCATGGCATAATTCTCATTGATCAGCAGTGACGGTGTGTAAAAAAAAATGGTGTCATCTCCATCGATTAGCAGTAAAAATGTGCGGCAAAGATGCCCCGTCGGTCCCCACTGAGTGGAGCCCTTTTACACGCACTTGTATTCATCATGTGAATGTGTGTGGTACACGTGTGTTAGGAAGAAGATGAAAAGCGACAGGAAATAGACTGAAAAGAAGATGCTAAACTTTGCTGCAGATCTTTAACACCTCTATAGCCACGGCACGCCCCCATAGAAGAGACCATTTTATTAGCAGGACAAGCTGCAGAGAATCGGCACCGAGCACCTGAGGCACCGAGCGAGCACCGAGCATCGCCGTTACCTCAAGAGGAGATTTGTGGCACGGCGGGTTTAAGCTGTTTCAGAGGCAGGTGGTTTAGATGCTGTGGCTCATTGGCGGCACATTAATAAACTTAAATAATAAACTACACAAAAGCTCCACCGGACAGTCACTGTGCGTAACTACACATCTATTAACCTCCTCTTTATAAGAAGAGCCTGTGTGGTGCAGGTTTGGTGTGAGCACTTACCTCAGATTCATCGCAACTTTCAAACAGGTAGGTAATCTAAGACATGGGTTATTTCCATGAGCTGTGATAGCTGTAGCATTTGTTCGTGAGTGTAAGTTACTGCTGCTTACTATCACTTTTGGTGAAGAGCTTATTATTTTTGCACTCTCCTTCTCATCGTCTCCTTTACTCCCCGCACTCCTCTCTGTTCCCGTTTCTTCTTTCACCTCGTTCTTCTCGGTTAGTCTTGATTTCTTCTTCCTCACTGTCTCACTCCCCCCATCTCTGTGATTTATATGTTTCCTGGTGGTGTTTTTCCCCCTGCTACCTTGATGAGTGCTCAACCACACATGCACACACACACACACATTAGATGGATGAGCTGGAGATAACTAAAGCAGCCAGACTTCACTGTGAATTATAATCACCTTCAATCTGTGTCTCTGAATCCCTGCCCAGTTCTTCTGTTCATGGGTGGGTGTGTGTGTGTGTGTGTGTGTCAGGAAGCTCTACTCTCCTCACCAAGTCATGTGTGAGCGCCTCTTTCATGAATGTAAGTGATGGAGCAGCGAGGAGTTTGTTCCCTGAAGGGTTGCGTACGAGTGTGTGTATATGTCATTGCTCCTACTTATTATTCTCTGCGTCCCCTGGTGTTTGACCTGTTGTGTCGAGTTGGAATATAATGCTATTTCCACTGCTGCTCACATACAGTGCGCACACTCAGACACACATACCTTGAGGCAACAGCCATCAGGGTCCATCACTCACCCTCACATAAGGTATTCAACTGCACTATGTCAATGTCACATTGCCATTGGCCCAGTGTGTGTCTGTGTGTATAAAAAAGGAAGAAAGAAAGCTGGTGGTCCAGCAGTCAGTGAGGTAGGAGGAGAGAATGCACACTGGAAATATAAATCTCAGACAGCGAGAGGAGAGGGAGGCGATGTTTGAGGGAAAATCCATATACCTGAACTCGCCAGCGGTAACCTGCACACATGTGAGAGAGTAAATTTTACAATAAACAAATCGTTTATTTTTTTTTTCACTTCAGTCTTCTTCGAGTCGATGCCAAAATGAGTTTGCATGGTAGAAAAGGTTCAGCTACACGAGGAGTGCTCCACATGCTCCACATAGACACTCTGATCAGAGCAAAACTGGCCCAAATTTCATAAACCGTGTAACCACACGTGTCTGAGTTCTTCCTGCACACTCCGGCCTCTGAGATGTAAATGCGTAGAGATGTAAACTTGTGTCCTCTCCAAAGTCATCCGCGTCCAGGCTGAAACGCTCCTCCCAGGACACTTTTCTTTTTAATGCAAACTCGTTCAGAACTACGAGCAACATAACAACAGCAACCACGGCAGATGGTAAATATCCGTCTTCAGAGAGCTGCTCAAAGGCGCCGGATAAGACAGCAACTTGAAGAAGACAAATGCGAGAACCATTCATCACTTTTACATGTCACACTAGTCTAATTAGAAGTGTGGGTGCAGTACAGCATGCAAACAGCACACTGTATGAAATCATATCCCATGTAAACAAGGAGTTCAATGAGAGTATGTATCCACGTCACAGCAGGCAAGGCGCAGCGTGATCTTCCCAACACCAGAGGCCGTGAACTGAGTAACGTTTGGACTGTTTAAGAAAGAAATACATAAACCCCTCAGATCCTCACGCTCACTGGCTCGTGCAGATGTTTTCCATCGTGTCTGCAGTTTTCTAAATAATTCCATTATTGTCCTATTTTCTATAGCCCACTTTAAATACTGCAGCAACCCACAAGAGAGAGTCTTAGATCGCTTTGATGTTTGAAATGTAAATTTTCATGTAAATGTGCCAGAAATTTATGAAGAAAATAAATAATTTAGTCGCTGTGATAATGTGCAGGAACTATGCACAAAAGCAAACACAGCCAAAACATGTTTTTCACTTTCTTCTTGATGACTAATCAAACCTGATGGTGGAAGTGAAGAGAAACAGATGTGATAGCAAGGTTTTCATGGCTGAGGAGGTAACGATGCTGTATGACGAATCCTCAAGCTTCATCGACAGCTCATAATAAAAATAAACACAACCAGCGTGTCTGAGTGAGAGGGGCCCACATGGGCGAGAAAGAGTAAAATGGGGTGATGCTGCCATCTACTGTGGAAGACAGGAACTTCTCATTTTGAAAAATCTATAATTTCCTTCTTTTTTGTACCTGCCCAGATGTTTGTTAACTCTGACTTATGACTCACTGAAGCATTAAAAGAAGGGATGGACCAGTCTTGTGTCTTCACATAGCAGATATCTTAGTATCTTTATCTTAATCTGTCCAAAATATCTTCAACACACGAACATCTGAAAGTCATGTCCTCAACAAACAGGAAAAATAAGCCTGACACAAGACCTGAGAGAAGCTTCTGGACCTTCAGCTGATCCGTCTTGAGCCACAGGTCTCCTTCAAAAAGACTGTAAAGAAGTGCATTAAATATTTATCTGAAAACGTAACATCTGACTTCTTATGCAATCTTTTGAAATCATCCATAAACTAGTCATCACATTGTCTCAGGTGATGACTCCTGTGGTGAGAAACAAACTGCTCCTAACTGTGGATCACGCTCACTCCAGACTGTGTTTTAATGTCCCAGGGACAGCTTTAATCTTCCAGACTGCAGCGCTGTGCTCCAGAACGATCACACAGGACTTTCAAACAGAAGACTCGAGTATTAGAGGGAAGCATCGGTATAAAAGGCCTCTTTCTGCTTCATGTAATGAGACACATGTTTAAGTATAACAAAAACCACACTTCCAGTTTCAGAGCAGTAAACTCAAGAAGTGTGAGTTTTGAAGTGTTGCTGCCTTCGCCACTGCAATCTGGAGCATCAGGACTTACTGAGTGTGCCATTCATCCCTGGAGTATCCTGTGTGTGTGTGTTGTTGTTTTCCCCTGTTTCTTTTTCACGTGGATAATGTAATTGACCGAGGGAGGGAATTCAGCCTCGGACAGAAGGAAGCATGTAACAGGATCGGCTTGTGCTTGGAATTTGTGCCCTTTTTGTTTTGGTTTTTTGGGGATTTTTAAAGAAATCTTTGACTAAAGGCTGTTTTGGGATTTTATTGTGAAGGATCAATATCCATTATTTTTTTTAAAAACTTTTGGAAAGAGCCAATGGGAGCTAAGTTTACCATCTGCTGCTGTCACTATCTGAAACACAACCAAGAAGAGAGGAATGCTATTTTGCGGTTAGAAAAACTGTTACGATCCCAACTCGTCACCCTTTATTTTAATACACCAAAGTACACATTTATAGTATCCTAGTTTTATTTCTTTCTCTCTAGGATGCACAGCACTCCCAGGCCACTTGAGCAGCTATCCAGTGGGTCTAGTGACAGTGAGACAGAAGAGAAGAACATATTTGGACCACCACCTTCAAAAACGAGTCAGTGGAAAAACCAGCAAAGCCAGAGGAGCACCGCTGATCAGCGGGCCATCGCAGACAGAGCCGAAAACACTCCCATCAGTCAGGGACTGGATCGAGAGTTACAGGCTTTCATCAGCATGAGAGACCAGACTGACGAGGCTACGGAGGTGACAGAAAACATGCTGTACACTACAGACGCTGAAATAAGCGTAATGAAACAGCAGCGTTTATCGCAAAACTGGGAAAAAACATATTTATAAAACAATCTGTTCTCATCTGGGTGTGTAACATATAGGAGTCAATCTGCTCACAGGACATGCCACTTAAGCTTGTAAACTTATATAACTTATAAGCATTTGGCTGATTAAACTAAAACTATATAATAGGGTATTTTTTATTAATATTAGTGTGTATTCTCCAGCAGTTTAAAAGACGTCGAGGTATGTCTAAATTCCAGTGAATGCAGCTTAAATTAAGAATTTAAGGAATCTTTCAAAAAACACAAACAAAACTCAACATTTACCGGCCAAACTGGAGTTCCTCGTGACTGGATGCTGTCAGAAAATTCCCATCTGCTCTCCACTGGATCTCTAATGTAATAATCTAAAAAGGGCAGACACACAGGTGACTTTCATAGAAGCCTGATTTATGTCAATAAATAATATGAAATAGTGCCACAGATAGTGTTTCAGTGACAAACAAGCCATAATAATTATGAATATGCATAAAAGCCTTGGTTAGATTAGATTAGTGCGAGGCCAGAGGAAAATCTGTTGCTCTCACTCAGAAAATGAGAAAGAATGCAGCTGTCTAAAAACAGCTATTCAGCAAATGTGACCACGGGTCAATTAGTGATTGAGCACCGACACACAAACGCACAAACGACACACAGACCACGTGCTCCTTACTTACTCAGTCACCCAGCGCCTATCACTGCTGTTTATTCGTTAGTTAGACTCCATCATTGTCAGTGTGCTTGTGTTTGGAGGTGGTGGATGTACAAACCCCAGCACGTCTCGACTTTTGATTTTGAATCCTTATTTTTTCAGGGTTTTTTGGTGACATTAGCAAGCAAAAAGTTTATTGGTTTGTTTTTTCTCAACTTTTGAGTCGTGCTTCATTTCTGCGCAGAGGGAACACATCAGGACAGAGGCTGTTTTCTCAGAATTTCAGGACCGCAGCTCAGTGAGCATTTGAGTTTAGTGCACACGTCAGGCTGCAGGACACAGTGGGCACATTGTGTAAATAAATGAACTCCTTGATGGAGATGTAGGTCATTAGCTTGGCAGGCCGGTCAAAGAGAATATTCACTGCACAATTCTCAGCATGCTGCGGGACTGCTTTTAATATTAGGACAAAAACAAAAAACTCAGCAGGCCTGAAACATTAAAGAGCCCTCACAGTGGTGGGGGCCGAAGGGGTGGGGGGTTATCTAGAAGATGAAGTAGGACATACCACTCTGTCAACTTTGTGTTTTTTATACTTTACAGTTAAAATCTGTTTTTTCTGTATAATTTAAAGACAACTTTCAATTTTTAAGAGTGGACTTTTAACAATATTTTAACTCCCAGACAAACACAGTGGCTGTGTGGATCGTGTGAGGAGCCAAAGTGCAAAACATGGGAGACAGAGTTAATAAAAGTCAACTTTAATAGCTAAACCCTTTTTATTTCTTTAACTCAGTCACCTACTGCTTATCACAAAGAAAAAAACCACGTAATCCAACATACAGCAGCAAAAGTCCCATAAGGCAGAAACTTACACTGATAGAGCACAGACGATGTTGCAACAAGAAGGCGGGACTATTTATACACATGTGTATAAATAGTCCCGCCCAATCTACAAATTTGGGATCGGCACACTAGATAATGAGGAACAGGTGAAGACAATCAAGACAAAGAGACAGAGGGGGGATTGAAATAAGACATAACTAACCTCCAAAGTAAAACAGGAGCAAGAGATGAATGAACTGTGAGGGTGTAGCACCCCACCACTCTATACTGTGTCCAAAACCTGGGACCCCCGTTTTGATCAAACTAGGTGGGCTGGTGTGTTTGAAGCAAACTAAATACCACAATGATTCTACAGTTTCCAGTCCTCTGATAGCAACTCCAACATTAAACACACTTACCTGCAGGTTAAAAATCACA
The DNA here is from genome assembly GCF_057381845.1 of Rhamphochromis longiceps. NCBI lineage: Eukaryota > Metazoa > Chordata > Actinopteri > Cichliformes > Cichlidae > Rhamphochromis > Rhamphochromis longiceps. Next base: position 38,164,770 of record NC_140572.1, read on the forward strand.
CACGATTTTAAAGAATTTACACAGACAACCCTTTAACACAAGAAGCTCCTAATAACACGTCCAAAAAGCAAACTGCTAAATATTAAACCCATAAAATAAAATATACCTTTCAACGAGGACATTGGGTCACTAAAGAATAATAAGTAAACATCTGACGAAACAAAAAGTAAAAATGGCTCTGTGGTCATGAAAATACTAAACAGGATTCAGCCATCATTCATTTTGTTATTCGTACATGTGCGATTCATAAAGCCTGAGGACAACTGACGGCTCTTAAGTGGAAGGTGTGGGTGGATTGGTAAATAACTTTCTGCTGATTCATGAGGCTGACATTTGTGCTTTTTTAAATTGAATACACTGCAGAAATATAATTTCCCTCAGTTGTAAGTTGCATCATCATTAGTATATTTTAATTAGGAAGTGTTTGTGTTTGTCTACAGGAATGGGAGAAGTTGAATTATGACATACACACCTTGCGCTATGCCAAACGAGAGGTCAGAGCTCGGTGGAAGAAAATCCTGCTTCAGCTCGGTGAGTTCTCGGTTGTTTCCGCTCTTTTCTGCTGCCTGTGTAATTCCCCGTTCTTCCCGCTGCTCATCTCTTTGGATCCCTGCAGGTTACCAGTGTGAGGTGGACGCCTTGCTGTGTGTGAACAAACAGCGCCGATTCAGTCGAGATGAAGAACATCTTAACAAAGCGACTGAACTGTTGACGCAGCTGCTGGACCACACCTCTCTGTTCCCTCCTGGAACAGGATACCAGAACCGATACCTCTGTATCATGGTACACGCAAACACGCATCCATAACATTGTCAACCACGGGTCCCTGGACATTATTCCTAATTTTTCAAAGGAAATATTGGACACTGCAGTATCTTTTACCTGTTTTAAAAACAAAAAGTCTGGTGAATGGATCTAAGCTCCCATTCGTGTAAAAATGGACTGTAAACCTGTTCACGGCGTACCCAGAAAATGGGTGTATGGATTTTCAGGCTTCATTGATTGTCATAACACAGAGTTTGCTCTTCTGTAAGTTTCATATGGCTGGAATTTAGACCTAGTTAGCTTGTCTTCTTCACCCGTGGAGTACCTCAAGGCTCCATTTAGGGCCTGTTTTCATTTACTGGTATAAACCCCCTCGAGACCCTATTTGCTGTACACATCTCCACACTTCTCTAAATATAAATATATCTGCTTTTGAATTTCAGTGACTGCTGGTAATGGGTCCATCCTCTTTCTTCAGTTGCAGGATTATAAGACAGAGGATCCTGTCTGGTCCTCTGAGAACCATAATGTAGCCATTTAAGATCAGTATCATCCAACCTTGATGCTCATTTAGGGAATCGTGGAGTGACACTGATTCAAGATTCAATTCTGCTACTTTTTTCAGCTTTTTTCTGAACATTGTTAAATTGAAGTCCATCACTTTTCTCAACTCCAGAATATTGCTCAGTTCACACTGTGTTGTTTGCAGCTGCTGCAGTAAACATTTCACTGGCTTCCTGTCAAATGCAGAACTGATTTTAAGGCCCTTTTATTGCTTTTTCAAAGCCAAGTGTGGGTTGGCAGCTGGGAAATGAACTTTTGCTTTATTCCTGTCACGGTTCTGGGTCATTTTCGACCCAGCTTTTCCTGTTTCTGTTTTGGTGTTTTTCTTAACTATGATTTGTTCGGGTTTTTAAGTTGTGCTGGTTTGATTTTGTAATAAGGGTTATTCTTCTTCTCTGTTTTATGTGTTATATTCTTTCTGTCCACCACTCAGTGTCAAGTTTGTGTTTTTGTGAATTGTTTCTGGTTTCCTGTTTTACTTTGAAAGTTCATGTCTCATGTCAGTGTGTTCAGTTTTACTTCCCCCCTGCCTCCATCCATCCATCCATCCATCTTCATCCGCTTTGTCCGGGGCCGGGTCGCGGGGGCAGCAGCCTAAGCAAAGAGGCCCAGACCTCCCTCTCCCCAGCCACCTCCTCCAGCTTATCCGGGGGAATACCAAGGCGTTCCCAGGCCAGCCGAGAGATATAATCTCTCCAGCGTGTCCTGGGTCTGCCCCGGGGCCTCCTCCGGTGGGACATGCCTGGAACACCTCACCCAGGAGGCGCCCAGGGGGCATCCTTGTCAGATGCCCGAACCACCTCAGCTGGCTCCTTTCGATGTGGAGCAGCAGCTGCTCTACTCTGAGCCTCTCCCGGATGGCCGAACTTCTCACCCTATCTCTAAGGGAGAGGCCAGCCACCCTTCGGAGGAAGCTCATTTCTGCCGCTTGTATCCGCGATCTCGTTCTTTCGGTCACTGCCCACAGCTCGTGGCCATAGGTGAGGGTAGGGACGTAGATCGACCGGTAAATTGAGAGCTTCGCTTTTACACTCAGCTCCCTCTTCACCACGACGGACCGGTGCAGCGTCCGCATTACTGCAGCTGCAGCCCCAATCCGTCTGTCGATCTCCGGCTCCCTTCTCCCATCACTCGCGAACAAGACCCCGAGATACTTGAACTCCTCCACTTGTGGCAGGAACTCATCCCCGACCCGGAGTGGGCACTCCACCCTTTTCCGGCTGAGAACCATGGCCTCAGATTTGGAGGTGCTGATCCTCATTCCCGCTGCTTCACACTCGGCTGCGAACCGTTCCAGTGCGAGCTGGAGGCCCTCACCCGATGAAGCCAACAGAACCACATCATCTGCAAAAATCAAAGATGAGATTCTGAGGCCACCAAAGCGAAAGCCCTCCGCCACTTGGCTGCGCCTAGAAATCCTGTCCATAAAAATTATGAACAGAACCTGTCTCGTTAGCCTAATTTCTCTCAGCTGTGTCTCCCTTCTGTTGCCCATTCCCTGATTACTCCCCTGTGTATATAAGCCCTGTGTTTTCCTGTGCGCTTTGTCGTGTTGTGCTCTCTCCAAGCTGTGTGATTGTCGTGTTCCTACTTTGTTTTGTTTCTGTTAGAGTTATTTTTATGGGATGTTTTTCTAGCATTAAAGCTGTGTTTTGAGTTCAAGTCCTGTCTCCCAGAGTCCTGCATTTCGGGTCCTTTTCCTGCTTGCCTGCCTGCCACACAGCCCACCATGACAATTCCACTCTCGCTCTTAGATACTCAAACCGTCTGCTTTTAACTCCTTGATCAAGAATAGAAAGAAAGGATGCTTCACAGTAGAATGTTGTCTTGATAAGGTTAATCTTGTTAGGCTGCATTTTTGCTGTTATGTTCAGAGATTCTTACAAAGAAACTCCTGTTTATAAACTACAGTTCCTCTCACTTTCTACCCTCCCCGTTCTTCACTCTTCTTTCACCTCTTCTCTCATATCTCTACTGTTTTGTTGTTGTGCCTCTTCCTCCAACTACATCTGTCTACTAAACAGTCTTTAACTACTTTTGTGTTTCTTGATGTTTCTCTCAGGACCGCCTGGTGTTGCTGGACAGCGCTGAGGACTTTGTCAGACTGGCCAAGGAAAAATATCCCAAGAAAGAAGGCTGAGAAAATGTGCCAAAGACCGAAGGAGTCCTTTAAAGAAAGTGGACTCATGCTGTTTTAACACATTTGACCACATTTCCGTTTTAATTTAAATCCTGAAGTTTAATTCTAACCGAAAACCCCTTTTTGTCCCAGCTCAGTCTGTTAACTTGTGCTTGTGTTGTTTGGCTTATACAATTTGTAAAATACAAAAGTAAATACTATTTTTAATATTTATTTTTTATGTCTACATCGTCACATTTTTAACTAAATCCATATTTTTCAAAGATAATAAAAATTATTCAGTAAAAACTAAAATAACCTTTGAAACTATATTATTTATCTCTATATGTACAGTATTTTACACATAAACTATTTAAAAATCCTCTTTAACACTCGTTTGTTAACACTTGTAGGAGTAAACTGTTTATTTTCTGTCATATTGGGTTGTTTCCCGTCCACGTTGTGACCATTAAAATATATTCACTCATTACGGGTTCAATCTTTTTTTTTACTGTAATAGTAGTTTTGTCCATAAGGTGGCAGCCTATATACACATTGTGGAAGAGACACACACACTTTAACCATAATCGCCACAATCACCAGTTAACCTAATAAACATGGCTTCAGACCTACAAACTGCTGTCAGACCAACCAGGAGGTCTGAACTGGAAACCGTGTTGATGTGACGTGACAGTGCTGACCATCCCACACTGAGACTCTGCTCACTCCTTAAAGTTATCGCTTCACAGAAGTGAGAAAAGGATGAATCCTCATGATTTGCTGCTCAAACTGTGATCGTGGAGAATGAGGATTAAGTTATCAGGTTAAATTTAAGACGTCCCAAATCTGGATTTAGCTTTCAGTTCAAAGGAGAAGTGCTCGAAACACTTATTCTTTATTCTTCTATAAGAATAAAATGGAGAAAAATGGAAAACTATGCACACAGTGAGTTATGCAGGCTGTCTACCGGAAATTAAACTTTCTTCCCGCTTTTAACCCCCCTTTCTCTAAGATTTGTACAGGATGCCGATGACATCTTTGCTTTTTATCCAAGCCATTTTAGAATAACTGTTAACCTGCACACACACACACACACACCTGAGACTCTCCACATGTTCAGGTTCAAAGGGTGTGTGACAACGTTTTGTGTGTGGTGCACTCCTTATTGCACACTTGCACACATGCATATGCACAAAGAAGCAGTTTACTCTGACCCAGATATTGTGCTCTTCAAGGCCCCTTCCAAAGTTTGGGAAACAGATGTGGAACTAAAAGAGGGGAGACGCTGGGGGAGGGGAGAGTATGAGATACGGACCAGTGGTCTGGCAGCATTGAACGCCATTGTGCTGCTTGCACCTTTTTCTCATTAAACCGCTGTGTGTCTGTGTGTGTGCATTTTTACATCGAGCACTGCTTGCATCATTCTCCACACACACACACACACACACACACACACACACACACACACACACACACACACACACACACACACACACACACACACACACAGAGTGATCAGTTTGTATTTATTGGACTGAAATATGACAGAAGAGAGAGAGTCATTGATTGAGAGGGTGCTTTTGTATGATGTCAGACTAGAATATTTAGACAAAAAGACGTGTTCTGATTACAGGGTTAAAAGCTCACTATATAACCTTTTGGAAAACACACTTCTCATCTGCTGGGTGTGTGTGTGTGTGTGTGTGAGTGAGACAAAAGCAACCAAAGGCCAGTCAGCGAACAGCTCGCTGTGGTCAGTCACGATCACAGACACAGCGGTCATTCAGACAGTGACTCCAGCTGATGGTCATTTTACGAGATGCTGAAGTGGATTGTTGTCCCCAGACGCACAAACACAGATGCGTAATGTTAAACGGTTTGGTTTCTCGGGGTATTCATCGCAAAGTCACGCCTGAACCGTCTGACCGGCATGCCCTGATTCCTTTGTCCCAGTTTTTGAATCTTATTAACAGATTTTTTCTCTTCTCCTTCCTGCAGCAACTACTAAACTGTTAAATTACCGCAAAAGCAAATAAGAGAAAAACACCATTGTGTTTCTCTTTTTGTCTTCTGTCTGTGCATTTTCCCCTTACTGTTCCCGTTTATTAAAGATAAACCAACACAAAGGTCGGTACCTGTTAGGTGAAGCAGAGCGACAGATGGTGCGTTTCATGTCTTTCAGTAGCTGCATTTGTTATGAGATAATAAAGTGAGGACCCACATGCAGACACAGTAAGCTTTAATACTAGGCTGATTAAAAAAACAAAACTTACAAAAAGTCCTGGAAAGAACAAAAATCTGGTACAAATGAAACGGGAATCCAGGAAGGTAAATATGAGGGACACACAGAGAGCTGGAGGGTAAACAGGACGACGGACGAGCTGATTGGGTGCAGGTGAAACCGATGAGGGCGGAACAGACAGCTACAAAAGACAACAAAAAGAACGCAAAACAGCCAAAAACAAAGTTACAACAGAGAGTTCATACGAATAAGCCAACATGTAGCAGAGATGTGCACAAGAATAAACACGAAGAGACACGACAACTGCTCACAGTAGTTTAAAAAGAGAGCCCACTGCCAGCATGGAGTGTGAGGTAAGCAGACCCAGCTAACAGCAGCAGATTTTTATCAGGCGCTGGCTTTTAGTTTTGTGCTCATACGTCTTGTCTTCAGTATAAAAGTCTTTGGTTTAAGCTGTGATGAGAGGCTCTGTAAGTCATATTTACAAAATGCAGCATTTTGCATGTAATTTTGTCATTTACCTGTTCAAAATTCATGCACTTTGCATGAAATATGTAGCACACTGCACATGTGCCACCCTTTAAAGGCTGGAAGGGTTAGGGTTAGCTATGTTATCTGATGACTCTCCTGTCTTTGCCTCAAAGCAGAGGACCAATAAACACAGACCTGGAGTCTGCACGATGAAATAAGCTCAATGCTAACAGGATGTCTTTGTCGTCGATGACTTCACTTATGGAAATATTGACAGTCTTGCAAATCAGCTCAATATGTTTCACATCAAGCTAAGAGTGAGTGAGTGAGTGAAACTGCTAATTTTACAACCTACAGTATGAAGACAGTCCAAAGACGTTAAACGCTCAATGCAGGATAAATTTTTAGGTTCCCTGTTTAAGGATTATATTCATATTTTAAGCCTTGTAGCTTTTTTAAAAGTGCTACTGATGTTTGTCAGGGAACAAGAGAAACTTCATATGGTCTCGTAAAGGCCTTTCGCTGTTTATCCTTCCAGGTCCTCGAGATTTTCTGGGACTAGTTAAACTATTTTCCAGAGATTTTCTGGTCAGTATATCGTTTTGCATGCCTGGTCTTCAGAAAGATTAGAGCACAAGTTATCATGGTGAGCTGAGCGAGGAGTAACCCTTCATAACCCGAGGCTAAACCTGACGTTATCTCACTAAACCCCTAATCCTGCTTTTCTGAGTGCACGCTTTGCTTCATTAAGACGTGACATTGAACAAAGCTTGCTTTGCTGACCCCCACAGGGTCAGGACCTTCATGTTGATGTGCAGATAAAGAGCAGTGTGCTGTGGTGACTAAGGGTGTACTAATAAACTGTCATATGTGTTTGGAGGTTATGCAGCTGACGCAAAAGCACGAGTCCACCAAGCGTTTACTTAAAACCAAATATACACGGATCATTAAGTGAATAATTATTACGTATTTATTTACACGTGCGTTACTGGAGACTAAACACGTTTAAGATCAGTCATGTTTGCAGCTGTTTCACGGGTGATGCGCTCATGTTCACATCATCATCTGATTCACTGAACCACAGCTAACTGAAGTAATGCAAACATTTCTTAGACCTCTGTTGCTGTTGTGGTCAAAGGTTTTACTCAGCTGCACTTAGATTTTAGTGTCGATGAAAAAATGCATGCTTACAGACCTAAATATGATGTTTTACGGTGTTTGGACCAAAGCTGTAACAGAACGTTTGGTTTCAGGTAAGAATATTCATGACCAGAGATGGGCAGTAACGCGTTACTGTAATTTGATTACTTTTTTCAAGTAACGAGTAAAGTAAGGGATTACTATTGCAAAAACGGTAATTAGATTACCGTTACTTTCCCGTAGGAACGCTGCGTTACTGCGTTACTAAAACCGTGATTTTTTTTGCCAGAGTGTCTCATGACAGTGACGTAAGCGAGTGCGACGTTCGTGACAACAGCTGTGTGCAGATCAACAATGGATCATATATGGAGTGCAGAGAGAGTATGAGCGTGCAGCGTTTAAAGCGTGGAAGTACTGACCTTACTTTGAGTTTGATTCCATAAAAAGTGACAAAAACATTAGTGTCCGCTGTGCGTGGGAAGAAAACTTCTTTTTACAGCGAAAAAAACCCCTAAACTTCCAACAAGCAGTAGCTACGACGTAATGGGAAACTCACAGAGAAACTCACGGATTCTTCCACTGACCGCTGCACACCTGCACCAGGGTAAACCTCCGCCTGCCCCACTCCTGCTTTACAGGTGAAAATAGAGCAACAGGACCGCTGAGTCTTTGACTTTATTTATTTTCTGCTGTGTTTTACTTGCATCTATTTGAAAGACTGAGTGTAAACACAAAAAATATTTTATTTTATGTGCTGGAATGTGCAGAAAATAGGTTTAAATGTTAAACTAATTTCTTCCAGTCAGAGAATGTTGCAGATAATTTAATGTTTGCTTGATGCATAAAGTTAAAAGGTTAAAACTAATAAAACAAGTTTTAAAAAGAGACTTTTCCATTTGATTACATTTTGTATGATGGATTATGCAGAAAAAGTAGAATTGGGCTGAAAGATCTATCGCTCTATCACCTACTCAGGGTGTAAATCGTGAAACTGAAGTAACTAAGTAACTAAGTAATTAATTACTTTTGAAAATAAGTAATCAGTAAAGTAACGGGATTACTTTTTTGGGGAAGTAATCAGTAATTAGTTACTGATTACTTTTTTCAAGTAACTTGACCAACACTGTTCATGACTGTCAGTATGACTAAGCTTTGAATGTCGAAACAAAACATGTTTTTCATTTCTTCTTGTTAGCCATCATGCCACTTTGATTTAAACGCATCAAACTACATATGATCGATTTATTAAATAAATATAAATACGAGTTTGTTTAGACTCGTCTTTACGGGACCAGGCAGCCTGCATTTCCTGATGCCCCATTTGAAACCTTCTCCAAACTTCCATTGTTTATCTCTGACAGTAATTTATGATAAGACAGTGCTGACAGCAGAGTTACACCCATTCATGCAAGCATCGACAGACATACACATCCATGCGCACACACGCGCAGTAATTTGTAACGGATGTTTGAAGAAGAGCGTAAACTAACCAGGCCAATACGCGCTGACCTCGCTGACTCCAGGCAGAAGGTCAGAAGTCGAGTCTTTGCAGGAAAGGCAGCGTTATTACGCCGCTTTAAAGTCTCATCCATCAACTCCAAATTTAATATCGTCTGTAAGACAACATTAATTATTTTGCGTTCTGGCATTACCAGGAGGCCAAATACATCATAAAACAGAGTTAGCATTGTTTGTGCAATCGCAGCCTGATGTTGTGGATATTACTCTCATTCTTAGTTTCTTAGTTCAGGCAGAAAATAATGCAAAACACAGACATGCTGCACGAGTTGAGCAAGTCTTTGGGCAGGGCAGGGTGTGTACAGCATGTCTGTGGTCATCGCTGGTGGATCGGTAATTACACAAGTCCACTGGTGCTCTTGAAATATCCTGATTTGTGTTCCTTAAATTGAACACAATTAAAGAAGATAAATGGTGTCTCCTGAATCTAAGACTACATCAACTCGTTGTTAAACGCTTGCTTTCCAGGACCGATCATATTCACAAGTGCTCGCCGTGTCCTTGTTTGGACGAATAATCACCAACCTTGCAGAAACATGTTGAAAGGGGACTGAAAAGAATTTCATCTCTCCTGACTGAAGGGGAGAAAGGTGAAAACCCTTCATCTCATTGCAAAAATGTTCAGAAAAAATGTTCCTTTAAATCCAAATTTGATTAAAAAGTGAAGGAGGAACTCTCTCCCGGCTTCTTAAAGCCCAAAGTGTCTCTGTAATGCTGAGGTTCGGCCTCTGGCGACGCCGATTGTGCTCCACTGTGTGTTTTTCTATCCAGCTATGCTTTTACTGCACTCACACTGTGTCTGGGACAACTGTCATGCTGAAAAGTGAAGCCATGATCAATTAGAGGCTCTACAGATGTTGCTGCATGGTGGATCTAAAGGCACCTCTCTGTGTTCATAATTCCATCCATTTTTAAACATCACCATCACACTGACTGTAGTGCAGCCCCTGTTCAGCTGTGTTGTACCTCTCTCCTGACCTCTCCTGGATCCTTAGCAGCCACATTTCCACTAAGTCCACTTCTGATGAGGTCCTTGCTGTATTTTTTCCTATTTCTCGAGAGCAGGACAGATATTTTTTTAAGCCTGACACTTCTTCTTTTGTCCTCCACTTACTGAGTTTCCAGCTAACAGCTGTCTGGAAATCACCTTTTTGGTGCAATGAATTTTTATTCATTCTTCCAAAGAAACGGGAACAAGTAAAGTGATTTTGTGAAAAGCTGTCTAAATACACTATTCTTTGCTAAGTTGTTTATTCTAGACACAAGAGTGGCCCATATCTTGAATTAGGGATGGGCCACTAGGTCAGTGTTAAGTAGTTTAATAAACAAAAGAAAATACTACGTCCCTCTGAAAATGGTCGGATACAAACTAACTGGCTATTTTTGAGCAATAATACTAAAATTAAGAAACTCCCTGAAAGCAAAATATAAATAAATGTGTGGAATCACTTCGACCTGACATGAACCTTCACAGCTTTCAGACGTCTAATCAATCAATCAATCAATCAATCTTTATTTATAAAGCACTTTTCATACAAAAAAAATGTAGCACAAAGTTCTTTACATGGTTAAAAGCAGCCCACCCCACCCTCCAACTCACTCCCCACACTCTCATTAACATAAACAATGTGAATACACACATATCTCCCCCCCCCCCCACACACACACACACACACACACACTTAAAGAGTAAAAATTGGGCTGGGTTCACATGAGCCAAGTGAGGAAACACTATAACAGGGAGCCGTCTGCACCGGGAGCCGGTCACAGACCGCAGCCTCCAGGCTGGGCACACAGCAGGAGGGAGGCAAAGGAGCCCCCCAGCCAGGCTGAGAGGACCCCCAGAGACCCAGCAGCCACGGTCGATCACAACCCCGGTGCAGAGAGCGCCCTCCGAGGAAACACTGGAGATATGACACAATAGGATATATACAGGGTAAAACGATAAAATAAATAAGAACGGGATACAATATAAATATAAATATAAATAGAGTAAGAAGATTAAAAAATGAATAAGAATAAAATCAGTAAATATTAGGTAAAGCCTAAATTAATAATAGAATAACCGGATAGAATAAATAAGCATAAAAAATAAATAAACGCTAAGTAAAAGCTAAATTAAAAAGGTGGTCTTGAGCCTGTTCTTAAAAACATGTACGTTCTCTGCGGCCCTGAGCTCCTCCAGCAGGCTGTTCCACAGACGAGGACCATACCACTGAAAAGCTGCCTCTCCGTGAGTATGTGTCCTGACTTTAGGAGCAATCAAAAGGCCAGTACCAGAGGACCTCAGGGTCCGCGAGGGTTCATATCAACAGCATTTGTTCAGTTTGATGTTAGAGAGCGGTTAAAATTAGGTTGAATTAAAAAAAGACAACTTTTCCACATTTTGCCTTTAACCATATTCATACATTTTTAAAGACCATCATGACTGGACATCCAGATTTAGACCAAAACTAACATCCATGAATAACTGGTGCTTGGTGGGCACCATTAAAAAGGAAACAGGGGATACAAATGCAGCTGTGTATATGGAGTGTATATGTGTATTAGAGCATTCACTGAAGTGGCTTTGGTGTTTTAGATAATCTCACACAGCTGGCGAGCAATTCCCTCCCCCAACCTGCCGACCGCTGTCTTCAACATGTGGAGTCATGTTCATCCTTTTGATATGTTTTCCCTCGCTCAGGCTGGTGCGTTTATTAAATGATATCACTACCTTAGATCTATCCTACACAAAACCAGTTGCGTATGGCAAACACTGAACTTTATATATGGGCTCGGTACAATGTCAGAGTCAAGCTGTTAACGACACACACACACAGACACACACACACACAGAGATAACAGTGTCTAAGAAGCTCTTACACAGATTCTTGTCGTCGTCTTCATCTCCCCCTTTGTCATCTTTCCAGTCAGACAGTGATTCATCCCCTTCATGATCACCTGGCTGGGTTTTCTGTCATCACTCAAACTACCTGACCTGCAGACGCAACCAAAAAGCACCCACTCACGTTCACCATTTCTCTGACATGAATCAGAGGCTGGATCAGAGGTTGTACTGATGGTATATCGACAGCATCCAGACTGGCTGACAGAGAAGAGCCTCTGTATGACATAAAAGACATCTTGACTGTGAGTGATGTCATGTAATGACGGTGTGGATGGAAGAGAAGCTCTGCCTTCAGAAATACTTAAATACAAGAGGCAGAACACAGAGAATACAGTAAAGGTATACTTACTGAAAAGCATAAAAAGGTTTTCATGTTTTAAAATAAACCGTACAGTCAAGCGTTTAAGACGTCACCACTAGCAAGATGTGCAAGTTCGTATGTGTGTGTGTTTCATGCATGCACCACAGCTGGGAGGTTACAGGAACATTTCTGGAATACTAATAGAGTACTAATTCAGCTTCCATGGTCCTGTCTACCACAGTGACTTCATATTCTATGTCTGTACCTTTAGCTGAGTTTCCACCCAAGCACTGTTTCATAATTATGATGCAGTGACTCAGAATAGTTGAGTGAAGCTGAAAGAAGGAGTAAAGTACAGCAGAGTATAAACAAAGTCCTGCGTCCGTCTGTAAAATGTGCTTTTCTTTGGGCCAGCTCTCAGCAGACGTACAGATTTACTCCTCCAGTGTGTATTGACAGCACATGGATTCAAAGCAAACTTCCCCATGATGGCATGCTGCAGAAAGCTTTTTCAGGAATCTCTGGCCTGTTGTTACTGGCATTTAGTCCTTGTACAACTGCAGAGAGACCTTGGTTTGTGTTATTGTTGTTTGGAGGGTGTTGGACTACCCCAAGTTAACATCTTGGTAACGAGTGAGGGAAGAGCAGAGCATAAGTTTAAGAGATGGACCAGTACAGCATCCACAGTGATGCAGATGCTGTACTGATCTCTTGTGGTAAAGAGAAAGCTGAGCACAAAAGTGAAGGTGCCTGTCTTCCCACCCTCACCTACAGTGGGCGATCGTGGCTCAAGAGTTGGGAGTTCGCCTTGTAATCGGAAGGTTGCCGGTTCGAAGGTTGTGAATGTGTGTGTGAATGGGTGGATGACTGGATATGTAAAGCGCTTTGGGGTCCTTAGGGACTAGTAAAAGCGCTATATAAATACAGGCCATTTACCATCTGGTAGTAAGAGAAAAAATGAGGTAGAAATGTGTTTCCTTCTAAGTTTGGTTGGGCTCTTCCAAGGGTGAGGAGCTTGGTCATTCAAGAGGGACTCGGATTAGAGCCGCTGCTCATCCACATCAAAAGGAGGCAGATGAGGAAGTTAAGGCATCTGATTAGGATGCCTCCTGGATGTCTCCTAGGCAAGGTGTTTCCCCCATGTCCTACAGGAAGGAGGCTCAGGGTTAAACCCAGGACTTGCAGGAGAGATAATGTCTCGGCTGGTTTGGGAATCAATCAGTGTCCCCTCGGATGCGCTGGAAGACGTGGGCAGGGAGGGGAAGTCTGGGCTTATCTGCTTAAACTGCTGCCTCTGTGACCTGAACCTGGATATGCGTCAGAAAATGGATGGATGGAATTAGTACACACAAACGTGCAAAATCAGCTTCAGCTAATGATTACACTACCATAGACCGTGAAAGATACGGAGGCAGTTTTTGGGCCTGAAGAGTGAAGCTAATGCAGACGTGCTTTATACTTCCATCCTTCCTAATAGTCAGCAGTTTCTTAACAAGCGCCAGTGTTGCCAACTCCTCAGTAAGGAAAATCGTAAATGTCTGTCCTAAAAGTTGCTAGAAGTCGCTAAATGGCGCCATCGCCTAATTTGCATAATTGGTCATGTTTATTTAATTGTAACCTAAGTTGTAGGAGAGAGAAATAACATCGTGGAAGAGACATAAAGTGAGTAAAAAACACCATAAATGCAGAATATATGTAAGAATATAAAGAATATATTTAGAACTACAAATTAAATTTCTTTTAGCAATTTTTTTTTTATGTCACAATTCCAACCCTGATCCTTTATCCCGACTTGGTACCGGCAAAAGTGACCCAAAATAGGCACTCTGGTGGAGTTTTTGTGTGTGTGTTTTTGAGTAGTTTCAAACCTTGTGATTCACAAAAAGTAAGAGTAAAAGAAGAACTGACTGTGTTACAGTCAGGGCGGGAGCAGCGGCTTCGCTCATGATTCATTTGCAGTCTGGATGCGTAGGGGTCAAAATCTCCTGCTCTGACAGCAGCTGGGGACGAATGCTGCGTGCGGACGATCCGCCGCCTGTCAGCGCTTTGGCACGGGCGAGGTGCCCACGGCATCACCCACAGCTTGTTGAGAGTAAGGGCGATACGTGCTTTCACGTCAAAAAGTGGTCATAAATCTCCCTAATAACACCAGCAAAAGTCGCCAGATTTATCACTGGTCACTTTTTTAGAAAGTCGCTAAGGGGGTCTGAAAACTTGCTAAATATAGCAACAAAGTTGCTAAGTTGGCAACACTGACAAGAGCCAAGTTGCTCAACTCCAGGCTTCAACACAGAACTGAAGGGTGGTTTAAGTCTCTAATATTTACATGTCCAAGTGGCCACCATCAGTCGACCAAAGAAACGTTTCCCCCCACCTTTTAAACTGAGTAAAACAAGCAAGCTAAAGAAGCTAAAGGATATACTCACATGAAGGAAGCTTTGCAGCATGTTTACTTAAACAGGTGGGATTGTGGTGGTGTCTGAAAAAAAAAAACTAGCAAGAAACAGCTAGCTTACCTAGCAAGTGCTTGAGGAAGGCTTGCTAGCTGCTCAGACGCAGAGTATTAATGTCAAAATTACAATGCCAGGTCGTCTCAAATGAAGAGTCGTTGTTAGCGTCTCTCTACAGTTACTGTTCTGTCACTGTTCTTCTCTTTTTGCTAAGATCTAATTCTCATGACAAACATTGCCATCTTTAACTCAAACTGCAGTGTAGTAAGAATAAAGTCATGTAACGTTCGTCATGTTCATACCTGGCTGTTGGCAGTAGATTCGACTGTTAGACTGTCGACGCTCAATCACGCTACGTCGTCTTTGGTGTACCATGATGCTCATTAATGTCTGCTCAGAGCTGCCAAGCATCAGGATGATTCATCTATTGTGATAGCTGATCAAGGCTTCAACCTTTCTACTGTCTTTCCCTCAGCTCCACTCAGCATGCTACAGCTAGAAAACCCCTTCAAGCTTCTTTGTCGCTATGATTAAGCTCATGATCATTTCTCTAAATGCTGAAACTGCTTTAGTGAATGGGACAGAAGAAATTATATAAAAGGTTTATAGTTTCTCGCGACAACTACAGTGGATTTCAGCATCATAAGAGTGTATATTTTTGCAGGAAGTAACATAAAGGTTTCATCAGTGACTGAAATAAGTGTCAAACTTCCTGTGGCTGAGAGGTGCTTCCAGAGGGCTGAAAGACTCATTTCTGGCTCTAACAGAGTGGGCACATTTCCCCACAGACCAACGCTCTCGTTTACACATCATGTCAGATTTATACCTTCGAGGAGATTTGCACCCCGCGTGTCCCTCAGTGTGTCTGTAGGTAGGAGGTGTATTCTTGCTCTGGGACATTGGAGATATGCATCTGCCTGACTCTGCATTCTCCGTTTTCTGTGACTCACCGCCCAGAAATCCACTCTGGTAGGTCTTCGCACACACATTCGCACACATATACAGACATGACAAATCCTGGGCTTCCACCGTCATGAGCTCACTGAAAAACAGCTGCCATTTGCTCACTGAGGTCAAATTAGGGAGAAACCATACTGCCTGTCTGTCTCCTTATCGGAATATATTCCTAAATATGCATCAGTATTCTGCTTTGTCCTCCCAGCTGCATTTACTTTTTCTTTCTGTTAGTCAAAGAACGAGTTTGGTTTAGCTGAACCTACATCTTTGTTTAGTAGCTGGGGTGTTAACGACAAAACCAGTGGAGCAGCAAGTTAACTGTAATCAAACCACACAGTTTTGAAATGTTGATAATATTTACTCACTGAATTTGGAAACTTGTGAACACATGGTGGATGAAAACTGAACCAGGACTCTAGTTTGTAAGCTAGTTTGGATGTTGGTAAGGTAGAGGCTGCATTGTGTTTAAAACCAGTGCGGTTATTTAACTCTTTCTGTCAGCTCTACAGTAACGTTGGCGTGTACACACTTGATGCTAAAACCTATAATCTATCAAGAGGGGACGTTAAATTGGCCTTAAGAGGTTGGGAATGCATTATGTAAATGAATTTAATCACAAAAAAAACATGTGCATGTTTGCTCCTGTAAATGTGTGTGTTTCTGCATGTTTCTTTGCATGCATTTCATTTGGCTCAGCATCCTATCTAACTCAAAAACTTTTCTCCTCCCTTCCCTCTGGGAGAAACACATCACACACACACACACACACACACACACAGAGGTGGGCCCATCAAACGGCAGGCTTTTCCCAGTGTGGTATGGTTAAATGATAGAGCATGAGCTCAGCGGCGGTTAGGCAGAGGACTGGAGGGCAAAGAGGAAAAACAGTCAGCTGCTTGGATATGAAGGCAAAGAGGGAGTGATGAATCTACACAGAGAAAGAGGAGAACAAGGGATGGATAGATGCAGAGAGGAAAGAAGGCACTGCTGCTTTATTTTATCCACACACGTGTTTCTATCATGCCACAAGACTGAGGGTTAGACTCCAAATCCACCGCTGAAAGCTCATATTGTGGATTTTGTGTAGACTGACGTTTTGAGGCCATTTGCATGATTACTGCTAAAGTTCTCATCCAGCAGAGGAAGTGCTTGCATGTGTGTGCTATGCTATTGACAGGAAGTAGAAAGATTTTGACACCACTGAAGAAATGTTCATAAGTTGCTGCTTTTCTTTCTTCTTTATATGATCTTTTCTGTGTGAGCACACTCTGTCCCTCCTCCTCCTCCTCCTCCTCCCTATGCTCACCTCCTTCTCTCCTCTGTGTTTGAACTCTGCTTAGTGTTGATACAAGAGCTACATATATGAACCCCCTCCTCTAATGACCCACAGTGGGGATCGCAGTGTTTAAGACAACACAGCGAGGGATCTTTGGTTTGTTATTTCTGGCTATGATTCATAAACCCTTTAGCATAAATGAACCGTGACTGACTCCAGGTCCCTCGAAAGGGTCTCACATTCTCACTGACATCATGTTGGGCTGAGAGTTCGGTGAGATTAGGTTTACATGTGTAACTGGAAGTTATAACTCTGTCACATTCATGACATCACTGAGATATCACAGCGCTGCGCTGAATCGGTTTGATCCTCAACAAGTCATTTAAGCTTTACAGCCAGTTTGACAGGTGATACTACTTTGTGTGTTTTTGTCTGTTGCCTGCACGTTGTTTGACTTTGACAGTAATTATCTTGACGATGTGCTGGGAGAGGCTGATAAGAGGTTCTCCTACAGTTTGAACCCTCCATTTACCAACAGATTTGAAAAGCATGATGCTGATTTATTCTTTCAGTATCTCTTAAGAACATAATAGTGCTCATGGGTGATGTCGGTGTTAGCCTTTGTACACACAGCCTTGAATGTGAAATGGAATATTCCTGGATTTAAGGAACACTTACAGGCCAAACTTAACTGACTCATCTTTGTCTAAATCGCTGATGCGAAGGAGAAGCACGATGAGATGGGGGCAGGCAAAAGATAGAGATTAGAGAAGGGCTGGAGGAGGGGGAGGAGGTGAGAGTAGAGGAAGTGAGCGTGGATAAGAGAGATGTCTGAAAAAGAGAAACAGAGTGGAGGAGGAGGAGGGAGTCTGATATACTGATTGTGGACTCAAGTTTAGTCTGGAAAACTTCCAACCCTGTGACAAAGGGGGAAAACCATGCTTGGGGTCATTCTCTTCTCTTTTCGTAAAGCCTCTGTTTGCTCAGAGAAGCTGCCAAGCTGAGCCGTGCTACACCTCTGAATCTTTACTTTCTAAAACTGGGCCTCCTTATTATCTTTGGTACAGGCATCATCAGAAAACAAGTCCTGTGGGGAGGAGGGCTTCGTGATGTTTTTAGGTCAGTGCAATTAACATGCTCATTTTGCACACCCCTTTGTGCATGGGCGTACATATGTATGCTCCTGGGTAAAAGTCTAGTTCAGTCTTTCTTTACAATGTGGTTCAGTAGTTCTGGAATTACAGAAAATGAGAAAAAAAATGCTTTCGGGAGGTTTTTGTGGATTTCTGTGCTGTAAAATCAGAAAATCAAAATGTATTTCATGCATCCTTTTTGGAAATGTGAAAGGTCTGTATTCTTACACAAAGTGTTGTGGATTACGCTCTCTCATGTACATAACATGTGAAAGAGCCCTGGTTTGATCCCAGGATGAAGCACAAATCGCTTTGGGCTCTCTCAGGAAAAGCATCTGGCATTAAAAATGTGCCAAATCAAACATGTGGAGCAGCCCCTGGCGAATAAGCTGAAAGTAGCTTTAATACTTCTGTATCAGTAAGTAAAATCAAACTGCCTTAGCGAGAGTTCAGTAATTTATGTTGTTGATTCTTAAATTGCACCCAAACAGCAAAGATTGTGCCAAAGACAACAGTTCCTTAAATGGCCGAGGCCGGCTTCAGAAGTGAGTCAGCTCTTGTTGGCTCCCATGGCAAAAGATTCAACTGTTCCCGAAGAAAGAAACGTGTTTACAGCACGGGACAAAAAATGATTGCGGTTCTTAACAGTGTTGTTGGTGGCAACTGTTGCAGTTATTATGCTTCTACCTGTTTCTCCAGCTAACTGAGAAACCTCACTCGACCTCTTATCTGTGCTTTCATTGGTTGGTAATTGATATTTTTTGATGATGTTATACGGGAAATTATAAGGCTTGGTCTGCAGTTTATTTTAGAGATTGTCCAGAAGTTTTCACTTCAGGTTTGTGATGAAAAACTGATGATTTATATCAATTTTCACTCATTTTCAGGAAACTGTGCTGGAGTAGTGCCCAGGGTACACTTTGCTAAGTAAGCTCAGTAGCTAGCTGATAATTTGGTGCTCCAGCCTTTTGTCCAAATAAGGTAACTTCTGGCTCCCAAAAACAAAACATGGTCACAGGCCCCCTGGGACTGTGAGGATACATAAATCCAGCCATAAATGGCCATTGGAAAATATAATAAATCTATATACAGTCATGTAAAGAAGAACGTTTTCAGACGACTGTATTAGACGACTCTTTTCTGCTTAGAGGTAACATTTTCAGTTCAGTTGGAGCCCTGAGGAGATGTCACTGTGTCACTCTGTCAAATGTTAAGCAAATCCTTGAAGTTATTGCAGTTGCTCTGGCGTATTTGCAGAACGGATTACAGTGGATATGATTTACAGATTCAGTTTCAAATAGCATAAAGTCCGGGGTGCGGAAACAGCTTCTCTTTGTTTGTTTATAAAGGAGAGGATGAAGCCACTGATTGAAACCGGAGAAAGGGGGGACAGAGAGAAGGAGAGAGAAAGCTGAGGGGAGGATACAAAAAGATTAAAAGGGACAGAAGATAAAACATGACAAATTAGGGCCTCATCTGTTTGTCTTTGATCTTCAAAAATTCTCAAAGGAGAAATTTGTTTTCTGCCTAGCAACCCCAGAAGAAGGCTAATTAAGAGTTTATCTCGACTGGTAATGGCTAGCTTGAGAAGAGATGGTTTTACTGGCTGAAATTTGTGTGTATGTACGTGCGCGCACACACACGCACACAGACTTCCTTTAACTCCAAGGCCAGAGCCCATCCTGCTGTTATGTTATCATGCTGTACTAATTGTAGTGACTTACAGGGCGATGGAAATATGGTAGACGCACACAAAAGCACGCACTGATTCACAAAGATCAATGCGCACACATTTACACAAATCATTTCTTTTTATAGTTACTGCGAGGCAGATTGACTGATTAAAGGTTTTAGCTGAAGGATGAATAAAAACATAAAAGCTCTCAGATCAACTCGGGTCATCCAGACTGGGAGGAGTATGAGAATGATTACAGAGGAGAAGAAGAAGAGACAATGGGCAGGAAAAGAAAGGGACAGCAGTTGTAGAAAATATAAGAGAGACCATAAGGAGCAAAAAGCAAAGAGGGAAAAACTGAAAAGAAGAGTGGGTCAAGTTTTGTGTGAGACCAACTCCCTCCTCTGCAACTCCCAAAAGTCCCTGTAATCCCCCCCGTGGCTGTTTGGATAAATGTGTTTGGCAGATGTGGTGGTCGCTATCAAATCTGATCAGCAGAAATCAAGAAGAAATTAGGGTTGACTCAAACAGACGAGGTTGTTGGTTAAAAAAACATTATACTGAAGAACGAGGAAAGAGTTTAGTGTGAGAAAATGGATGTGAGAAACCAAGTGAGCCAGAGTGGGAACCTGGCCTGGAAAAGACAGAAGAGGGCATGTGTGAAAATACCAGCCAGTCTTATATAATGAATAGCTTTTACATGTGTCTGCGCCTGCTCTTTGTTTGTTTGCACACAGTATAACCTTAGCCTGTGATATAAGATATGCTAAAACAGTGATTTTAGAGTCATTTGTAGTAAATCTGAGCAGTAAGTCAGTAGCTTGAATTTCTAATAGTTGCTTTTTATTGCCTTCAGTGTTTTCCTTCATGCACCATTATGGAAATATGTCTCTAAAGGAAACTATGGAGGGGATCTCTGGAAGTGTTTACACAGCCACTGTTGTGTTTCTGCACTCTATTTCAAGTCTGTACAATTACATATTAAGGGACACAAAGCTTTGCTAATCCCATATTATTTAAGACTTTGTGAGTACACCGATGTCTGGTGTTTGTGGCTTTCTTTTTCATTGGTGGGATCATTTGGATAAACACAGTTGGTGGGCAAAGCAAAGGGTTTGTTTTCAATGGGTGTCATTTTACGGTGGACATATGTTGTTTCAAACAACAGAACGTTAATGTTGCAACGTCTGAGGCATGCACACACACACACACACACACACACACACACACACACACACACACACACACACACACACACACACACACACACACACCAGACCATGTCCTTCTATGGTGGTGAAAGGGTCTCAGAGTCTTGAGAACATGAAGTGGTGAATCATTGTTTTTTTCCACAGACATACAAGCAGCAAGTTCTTTTTTCTTCTTTTTGTTGTATCCTGTCTTGTGTTGGTTGTCGAACTCCTCAGCTGATGACAACAGTACACACAGTTACAAAGAAGTGAACTGAAATCAGTGCAAAGACTCTCCTTTGAATTCTTTCCTCTGTGATTTTCCCTTTAGCCGAGCCAGACAATCAAACCCAAGTCATCAGTTTTGTTGTTTCCTCTGTTTGTTAGCACTCGGGCCACATACACGTTGCAGATCTGCGTCACATATGGATTTCAAAATGCTAACCTAAACTAAAACCCAGTGAAATCATCAAAATTCAGGAAAGGTGGCGCGACAGTTTGAATGAATCAGTTCTTGTTTCTCAAGACGGGACTTTTGGAAAGTGCAAAATATTCATGACAGCATCAAAGTTTGAAAGCTGTGATTCAAAGACCCTGCAAACAATTTGAAACAGGAGATGGTTTTATCTGTATTTTCATTAATACATTTAGAACTTGTATGCACTTATACAGTGCACACAGCATATGTGCATGTGCAGTAAGACCCAAAACAACATGTAAGGTTTCTGGTGCTTCTGCTCTTTCTCTCATTGAGCTGAGGTTGGATGAAGAAGACAGGAATTAATAATAACTAATGATTAAATGCAGAGAGGTGTATAAACACATAGTGGGTGAAGAAGAAACACCCTGCCTACACCCATTACAGTGTAACTAAAGGGTGCAGTTCTTCCTGAACAACAAGCAGAAGAAGAAGCTTCTCCTTTATTTTCCTGGTGTTCACAGGTACGAGTCTCCTCACTGGAAAAAGATCAACCTCTTTTTGAAAAGCTCAGAGATGCTGCATGAACTTATTCACACAGCTGTAAACATTATAAAAAACAGCGCTGTTGCTTTTCTGGTTAATTCTGTAAACATTTTAAAAGAGCCAGAGTCTAGAATGGGGGAAGTAGTTAATTAGTGCTGTGCTGTTGTACCCTACTTTAAACCTCATTTATCCAAATTAAAAGTCCCTGACTAAACAAGACTGGTTCTGAGTTTGTAGACTGTACAACTTGGAGCCTTTTCCCCACTTTAAAAACTCTGTTCAATGAAATATGACCAGATCTTAGAGCAAATGGGGCACAAAGTAAATTGAATTTTAAACAGCTATTGAAAGTCAGAGTGAAAGAACGACTTCTGGGCTCATCATTCTTGCTTTGTGGTTTCCTTTGTGTGTCTAGACGAATATGACAATTAAATGAGGGGCTTGAAACTCACTTGTCCTTAATGAGTTTCAAATGCTGCAGAAAGTTGAAGACTGCAGAAAACGCACTTCAGTTTAATTCAACTTTATTAAGTAGTACCTGTAAAAGACGAATGGCGGACCAGACCACATTCCAACGCTTTCAGCGCACACTTTTATGTCCAGTTGTCGTACTTTTACACTTTCGGCTGCAGCTTTTCAGCCGCCAGCCGCGCACATCAACAACAACAGACAGTCAGGATCCAGCGCAGACTTTAATGCAGGGGAGGCGTGATGAGGCGTAAAGTAGTCTGCGTTTAATATGGCTTTTGTGTTGTTAACATGTTTAATGTTTTGTATTTTCTTCTATTTGATCTCAAAAAGCTCCTAAAACAGTCAGTGATCACTGTTGACCTCCCTCGGCTTTTATTACCGCTAATCATTTATTTAAGCTCAGTTTTTAAAACCTTAGGATGTAACTACAGCCCAGCCCATGCAGCAGTATATGAATGACTAACCTTGTATTGTGGATGGATTATCTCAGTTGTTCTCCTGGCTGAAGTTTGGTCCTTTTACAGCATCCTGCCATGCGATTACATTTGTTCCTGACCACCGAGAACACTCACGGTAACTTTTATCGAGTGGAAAAAAAGTTAGCTTGTTTATATTATGCTAACATATCTGTGTCGCTAGCGGTCACGTAGCACATCATTATATACCAGCTAGCCCAACTTCAGTAACCCTACAAACGTCACTGCTGTTTAGTTTTCTGTCTTCATTTATGCTGGAAGTGATAGCAGAGCTGTACGTTTTAATTTGTTTCCAAAACCCCGCAGTCAGGACATGCTATATTGTATTTAGCAGGAAGTTAGCTCGCTAGCTTCTATCTAACTTCTAAATTCCGTTTTCATGGATGCCTGGATGTTAAACTCAATTCTTACACCTGGTAGAGCAGAACGCTGATCATTTTATTAAAGATGAAAGACTTTAGACAGTTTTTCAACTCTCAGTAATGCCATAGTGATCGTTTGATATATGGACCTGCAGTTTAGGCCCAGACACGGCTATTGACGTCAGACTTTACGACCGGATTGCAAGGTAAAGACCCCACAATAATACAAAGGAATAAGTACCTGGATTAAAGTACACAAAGGTTTACTGTCACAGGCAAACAGAGTTAGCAGTGAACGGAAATATAAAAGCAGAATGGCTAATCCTTCTATGAGGGAGTTGAAAAAAACTCTATAATGCTACGATCACAAAAGGAAAGGAGTCGTATATACAGTGTAAAACCAACGTCTGTGACTAGCGACCTGTCCACAGCCGCCCACTTGACAACCCTGAGATGGGTAAGCAGTTTGGAAAATGGATGGATGGATGCCAGCTGGACCAGGAGCTGCCAGCTGGACCAGGAGCTGCCAGCTGGACCAGGAGCTGGTGCCTGGTGAGAAAAAGCGTTCTTTGTTTTTTCCTTTTAACTTCTAGCTCAAACAGTACTGCAGCTGCACCTTAGCGAGCTGTAATACCTCTCAGCTGAGTTTTCTGTCATGTGGTATTTTTCCCTTCTAATTTCCACGTCTCTCTACACGCCACATTATTAGGCAGATTAATAAAGACCCAAAGGAGAGTGGGCTGCATAGGCTAACAGTCACTCTTCTGTTCTGATATGAGATTAGATATTTGGGGCAGGTCACTGCACAACATCAAAGACCTGACCTGGTATATCTGCCCCGGTTCAGTGGACAGGTAGTCTGTCCCAATAACGCCGCCCGTCTAGAGACATAAAAGGAACGTAGTCCTCCTCTCAGGCTCGTCTACCTCCTGCACTCACACATATCGCTCTCTGTTGTCATGGAGCAGTAGATTTAAATCCCCCTCCTGGGGTAAGACATGATCATCTGGAGTCCGAACACAATTCAGAAGGAGACTTTCATATTTATTTGCACAAATGTTTGCCAAGTTATTACATAATTCATCCGTTCATGAATCAGCTCTCTTATTTTCATGATGTGTTGTCATTCGTTCCTTTTTTCTCACCAAACAAGGATTTTATGTTCTGTTTATGGCATATCCAGATGTCTCCAGATGTTTCCTTAAGAAGTAAAATGAGAACAAACACACCGATCTGATGTCAGCAGAAACACACACTACCTATCTCTCTTTGCATCCCATCCCTCGCTCGCTCCACCCAAAACAACTGATGTCTTTCCAATACTACTGGAGAAGTTGCATAGAGAATATGCATCTCCCAGTGTGTTTCCATTCACTGGTTTCCAGTCAGGCCAAACTGACTCATGCAGGTTATGACATAACACGCCGACTCAGAGAGAGGAGGAAAGGAAACAGAGCTGCAGTATCGTTTTATACTTCTTTCTCTCAAAAACCAAACGTATGACAGAGAGTACTGAAACAGCGCCACAATGCCTGACTGCAGGACCAAAACTCAACTCTAAGATCATTAAAAGACCAGCTCACTCATATTACACGACATACCCTGTGATACTCGCTTCTAGAGGGGTTTTCCACACAGATGATTTAAATCCAGGGTTCTCAGACTGTGGCAAGCCTTGATAACATCTTACAGAGCCTCTCTTCCATTCAAAGCGAATGAAGCTTGTAGTAGAAAGAGCTCTGAGTACGAGTCCAGTCCCTCATAATCCACTACACTTTTCCTCAGTGTGGGCAGCAAACCTCCAGAGCACGCTTAATGTTTTTAAGCAGCTTACTGAGAAGCTAGTGGAACTCATGGGTGTGGGATCAAGAGCTGGTGTCGGGTGTTTCCTTTCCTTTTTTATTAACCCTTTAACTTTAACTATTACAGGTAGCTGCCACTGTGTCTCAAACATGCAGCACTAACACTGGACCGAAACAAATCTAACAGCCACATCACTAAATGCTAAATGAAGCCGAGCGGCTATAAACTAGGGGAAAAAAATGAAAGAATGAATGAAATGAGGAAAGCCCACCATCCTCTGAACAGACACACTACAAAGATGAAGAAGCAGAGTTTGATGTGTGTGCTGGGTCTGTAAACTGGCACCCAGTCATTAAAAACACTTCCTGCTTCCAGTGAAATCCATCAGTCTGTGAGATTTCTGTTTGATGTGAGTGAAACAGAGCGAATGAACTTTTTAAATTGTGCCATTGACAGCTCTGAAAGAGGACATTTGATAGAAATTCAGCATGAATGGAAGGATCACACACACCTGTGAGACAAGCATGTCTGCAGTAATCCATACTAATGTTAATCTCAAGTACAAAGCAAAGTGACTGCATGGGGTAATCCCTGCGTAGTTGCTGCCTTTCCAGCAGCAATTTGTAATGCAAATTGCAGTGAATGTTTCTGCTCAGCTGTGGATGACAGATGGAAAAATGATGAGGTGCCTTTAACCTCCGGCCCAAACCTTGAGGGTCCCTTGTAGACTACATTGTTGTCGTGATACTTTGCACACACACACACACACACACACACACACACACACACACACACACACACACACACACACACACACACACACACACACACACACACACACGTAGGGACCTTCCAAAAACATCTCCATCTGTAGTTATGTGCCTCTAATTAGAACATGACTGTGTGTGACTCACATCAGAGAGAAGTCATCATTTCCCAGCTCTCCTGTTTCCATGCCCTCTGTGCTTAGTAACTGTTTCTCTACAGCATTGCAGTGACTCAACAAAACATATCTGGAAGCGAGGCTGTTGGAGACTTTGCCTTCTTTAATTTCATTGCTTTGTCTTTTTTTGTTTTGTTTTGTTTTTTTACTTTTTCTTGTCCCTCGTTTCTTCATTTCTCTGGTTCCTCTTTCGGGTGCCCTGTTCTGCATTCGAGTTATGACTTAGGAATTCCTCACCAGTGTTATGGTGTAACCATGGCAACCCCAGTCTGAATATCCCATGGTAACTAGACTGATGCTTCATATAAGTCTCACAATATTAGTTATTTTTATTCACTTTAAACGTTAAATTTGGCAAACAGCCTCCCGTGATCTGTTCTTTTTTTTTCAGGTTTTATTTTAGAAAAGAAACTAAAAAGATAAATAAATTTTTATGTGAGGGAAAGGTCATTAAAGCATTGTTCAGAAACTCGTACATACACATGTAAATGTGCAGATTAAATAGGAGCAGGTCGGAGAGGGGACAGCAGGGTGAGACGGGTCACTCTATGGGGTAATACATCTCGGTTAAGTTATCCAAAGAGCACATTGTCCATTCAGCCTCTGATAAATGCTAATATTTATCAAGTTACCAAGAAGTTAACAACTCAGATTAAACTTTCCCTTTCCACCCCAGTGACCACAAGGAGAGGTAGAAAGAAAAGAAGCGTCATCTAGGAAATATCATGCGTTATGTGGAAAACTTGATCCGGAAAGTCCAGAAAGGTTTTATTTTTACGTTCACTGGCTGCTGTCCAACTTTCAGGCTCCTGAAAATAAATGTTCCTTTTTACAGGGAAACAGTCCTTCTGAGAAATCCCTTTAAGTCCTTCTCAGCTGTTGGATAAAGCTGCTGTTTTGCAGGGGTGACCAAAAACGCCAAAACTACATGGTTAGCTTTGTACAGGTAGCTTTTTATGGTTAAATGTATTTATCTGGAAACGTTAAACATTTTCAATGTACGTGCTTAATGCACATTTATGACTGCTGAGGTCAATAACACATTATTCATGAATATTTATAGTGACTAAATATAAAGAGATACTGGAAAACAGCATAATTCCCTCCTCACTGAGAAAGATCTGCAAAAATATTTCAATCTCGAGTTTAAGTTTGAAAACCGACGCTGTAAAGAACAAGCTTTTATGGTGGTGTTAGGACACAAATCACATCTGTCTGTGAGGTTTTCCAGCTGCAACACACACACACACACACACACACACACACACACACACACACACACACACACACACACACCAGACCCCCTTGTGACTCTTGTAACTTCCTCCCATCCAGCAACAGTTCCCTGTGGGGGTCCACGGCCCACTGGATTATGGGCTGTCACCAAGAGATAAACTGAATGCTGCAGTGGTGACATCATCTGTCTGTTTGTTTGTTGGGTTGTCACTGGGGAATTGAAGAGATGGGATAAAGGAAGGAGGAGGGATTGGAAGCCAAAGAGAAAAGTGGAGTTTTAAAAAAAGAAGGAGAAACATGGAGAAAGAGGAAGTTTAATAAAACAGCAGACATTAAAAAATTCCAGAATAAGCAGCTTTAACCCACGTTGTCTTCTGAGTTTGTTCAGCCCTCAGTAAGTGCGCTGAATAATCAAACACTCGCAGTTTGCACTTCCTCGTCGTTTGCTTTCAGAGGACAGCTGCTTAGTCTGGATGGACTTTTCAATTAACTGCAGCTCATCTGTGTATTATTCTTAGAAGTTAACAGTAACGTCCTTACCAGCAGGATTATTTGGACTCTTAAACCTCTGAAAGCTGCTGTGCTCAGGATTTCACAAAGTAAAAATGTATCCAAATGCATCCTCTAATCTTTTGTGGTTTTATCCAAAGAAAAGAAAAAGAAAAATCAGATGTACAGAAAAAAGTATTTCTAATCAGGTAATCAGATAAATATTATTACGTGTCATGTTATAGTTAATGCATAACTTAACTTCAGAAACAGTAAATAACGCAGAGATTTCACTGAAACAAAACATCAAAGTGAGAACTTGAAAGCATCACATTACTGTGTTATCTGTCAGCTTTAAAGGTAACAGGAGGTCATTCTGTTTGCAATTAACCAACCAGAGTTTTAACACTGTTTTCACTAAAGCCATCATTTATATTTGTAAACATACAGAACTACAGATTATGAATTAAACTGGGAAACATTGTTCATACAGCCCATGATATCAATGCTCAATGTTGGTTATAGAAAATCACGCTGAATAAAAACAAGATTTTGGCTTTAGAGTATCGTCAGTCACGAGGGGTCGAATATGCTGGAAAAATAAATTCAAAGGCATAAAATCTCCTTATGTACTTGAACTACATGTTTCTTAATATGTAATAAAACTTTATTTACTAAGTTATTGCACAAAAATACACAAAAACAAATCAAACAGTCTTTTCTGGGAGGTCAGATGGGAAGCAGTGAATGATTTTTCATGGAATTACCCTAAAAACATATGAAGAAAGATGCCCAACACATGGAAGAGGAAAATGAAGAAAATCTAGGAAATATCACGTATCATGTGCGGAAAGCCACCTCATCTGGAAAGTCCAAAAACATCTGGTGGTTATGCTCACCTGCTAGTGCCCTTTTACTTTTACACTTCGAAAGTGTTCCAGGTTTTTCATGTGATGGCACTTCTGAGATTTCCCTTTAATCCCTTCTCAGCGTGTTACAGGTCGAGGACAAACTGCCCTAAGCACTAAAACAACGTGGCTACATGGTTTCCTGTCTAACGTATTTACCTTGAAACATTTAAAATGATCTTTAGCTACATCATGCACAGTAACATCTGTTTTTCGTTCAGCACTTACAGTTTCATTTCGACTTTTTCATTCTGTTTAACCAACTGAACTATGATTGTACAGCACACATCATTAATGACTTTAAAAACCAAGAAATGGATGCACGTTTGAATTTATTTCGAATTTATTTCATTCACACAGAATCAGAGAAAATCTGCATGTATGTACTTTAAACAGTATTTCAAAAGCACATACAGTCTGACATATACACTCAGAATCACTTCAGTCTTTGTGATGAAGTGTTGAAGCTTCTATACTTTAAGCTGCCATAGATGAGCCCTGTTAGCTTCTCCTTAGTGATCACCATGGACTACACCTCGTAGTCCTCCTATATGAGGAGCATCAGTTCAAATAAATATGTTTGTTTTTGTTCATGTTTGACCATCTGTGTCTGCTACTTTCACCAGACCCTGTGTGTCACACTTTCCAAGTGGGTAAGACGACAAAAACACGTGTATCCCCATGACTGTAACAGTGGATGTGGTACGTGAGGTGTATATGACACATTAGCATGTTTCCTGCCGCTTGTTCTAATCCGGTGGTTGTGGATCTGAATCATTCATATCTACGGTGCGCTGAAGCTCGTGGTGGTGGAGATGGCCGAGGCCATTCTGCTCTCACGCTCTCTCGGGTTGTCATGCAGTTTTCCTGCACGTCTCCACAGCAAATGGCTGTGGTTGGGTTTACACAGAAAGGGTAGATATCAGCCTCTCCTGGGGGGGTGCCACCCGCATATAATCCACATTTTTACAACCATTTTCATTTGCTTTTTTGAACCAAGCATCTTATATGTGTCTAAAACTCAAGAACAGTCAAATAAATGAGCAAACACACTGTGGGGAAAAATAAAATGTTGTTTGATTTACATTTGTGACAGTTTACTACTAAAATACTGAGATTGTGAAAGTAAGATCCAAATGTAAAACCTTTACTGGTGGCTGTGAAGGATCCCGGTACAATAACAACTCAGCTGCAGATATTCATGGTATATTTCAACCCAGATCTGAACAGGTACAAACTGTGAGATCTGAAGATATCCAAAACTAACAGAAGTGAGAATCGTGTTGGGCCTGAGCGTCTAATCACTCCATCTTTCCTTAGACTGTGAAGTCATCTCCCCGGAGGAGAAAGATGAAGGCAAGAAGCTGGAAACAAAGAAAAAAAGTTAAGAGAGACTTTAAGTGATTTTTTTTTTTTGTATAATTCACATTTTTAATATGAAATTTGGGTCTGTGTACATACAGCATGCTACTAAACAATATATAAAATGGCACTAAAAACTAGAACGAGTAAATTAAATATGAAAACCAAGTAGTAAAATATAATAACTGATCTTAATACATGTACAATATTACACAATGTGTGGCAGGGAGCAGCAGCAACAATTCACAAAGCTTATATCCAATAAAGCATGTCGTCGAGGTCCAAGGTTATTTATGAATTACATAAAATCATACAGTATTGTACATTTAGTGCACACAACGCTTTAAGACCTACTGAGAGAAAAAGGTGAATACATGTAGACAATTACAGGTTTCTGTGTCATCGTGCCATCGTGCCACGTTCTTTTCTGATGTGTCATTGCTGTTGATGGATGAGCACAAAAATTGTTACAGACATTCATACTTCATTGCTTGAGTTCATTTTATTGTGAAAGGTGATCTCCAAAAAGTCTGGACAAAATCAAATCATTTAAAAATAATCAC
Organism: Rhamphochromis longiceps; assembly: GCF_057381845.1. NCBI lineage: Eukaryota > Metazoa > Chordata > Actinopteri > Cichliformes > Cichlidae > Rhamphochromis > Rhamphochromis longiceps. The sequence goes on from NC_140572.1 coordinate 38,195,038, forward strand.
ACACACAAAACTCCAGGCAAGAGGACAGAAAGGAGCTCCGAACTCTCAAGAATCGTTGTTAAGAGCCAAAGGAGACTCCTCTGAGACATTACAGTAGTATGCAAGGAATGACCGTTGCTCAAGACACACTAACACACTTAATGATTATAAGAAAGAAGGAGGCAGAGAAGAATGAACGATTGCCTGCACAAGCAGAAGGCACCAAAAGGCTTTCGGACGAGCGTGCCGAGAGGACGAAGGAGAAGGAAACAGGAAAAGCTGGATGGGAATGTGCAGTTGCTTTGCAGAGACTTTGCAGCTGTGACCTCTTTCCTCACACTTGTCCTCCTTCTCAAAATGATCATTGTGCATGTGTTGTGTAATGCATTCATAGAGTTACAGTATGCTTTCCACACCTCAGCATTAACCCTGTATTTGCACATCCCAAATTTCTCAACTCTATATTCACTTTTATTATCAGCTCTCACGACGCCCCCGCTGCCTAGAGCTTACTCATATCGTCTGCAGAAGACTGAAATCTTCTGGAAAAAATTTCCAACCTTCCTTCTTTCGCTTTTACACTTTCCAACTTTCGTTCACCTTTTTCTTGACTTTTTATGCGCTCTCACAGACCTTCCACTTTCCTTCTTCAGCTCTGCTCTGGTTTCTTCATCCTTTCAGCTAAATCCGGGATGAAAAGATTAAACAGCATACAGTGTTTCATATGTTTTATAATACAAATTGTATACTTTTACAAATAAAAGGAGGTGTGGTGTCTGTATCCATGCTTTCCTTTATTCCACAGGTCACATAATGGAAACATTTCCTGAAATTCTGGTCATCCTGCTTAATTTTCTTTTAATAGCAAATTACCCTTTGAAACCAGTCACTTTAACCGTAATGATGTTCTTGCATTGAAATGCAAAGCCACATCGGGCATTTGGTTTGCACAATAACAAGATAATGATGTTAGGTTGGATTTCCAGCTTCATCATTGTCACTCATCACAGCAGAGCAGTAGCAGGGAGAGATTAAGTTAACCAGAGATGGGGGGGCCCACAGGTTGAATCACTGCAGTACACAAGTTGATTTTTTGGGGGGGAGTTTTATGAAAACCAAAAAACAAAAGTGGATTATTAAAGTTAAAAGTTTTGTTTGAGATGAAAGCATCAGTGAGGGGAAAAGTAACCACAGAGCGGAAGCATCCCATTTATTGTTGGCAGTTTCCTATGGTTAGCCTCAGTTTGTGTGTAACAGCATTTTAATGTCACATAATTATCTCACTGCATAAGGTTGGTTTAAAAATGATTAGCTCATGACGCTGGCATGATTAGATGACGCATGTTGTTTTCCTGTCCTTTGCTACACGCCTGAAGTTGTTTGTTCCTCTGCTTTAAACATTTTTATGGTTTTCTGTTGTCACGAGTTGTACATTAAAGAAGAAAGAACGAACAGCTCGCTGTCCCAAAGCCATACGGAGAGACGAAGAAGCACAGCGCATCATGTTGTCGGTCCGTAACCAAAAACACATGTGAGGCTTTCTGCGCTCAGGAGCGATCTTTCCTCAGTTCTGCGGAAACACTGGATTCAGCTCATGGGATAGGATGACCTGTGTGTCTGTTGATCAGCAGCCGAGTCCGTGTATGTCGACATACAATGACTCGGACTTTTATGCTGACAGCTGTTGAATCTGTTTCATATTTCTAAATTTTTGAAAAGAAAATACGTTTACGGTCATGCAGCACACGCCGACAAACTTCCCATGCATGAGCCAAAACGTAACGGGCACACTGTGGTGCATCATAATCAGTTCCCCTGTAACTAATCACTGTCTCCCGGTGTGAAGCAAATGCTCAATAAAATGAAGTGTTACGACAGATGTCACAGAGCCAAATGATGCCAACATAAAATCTCTCTAACGCCTCAAAAATGTGCCCAGATTTCCTGACGCACATAACATCGCAGTCAGAGCGCCTTCGCTCACATTTCACCGTGGCTTGATTGGCTTAAATTACCAGCTGGCTGCCGATTAATCTGCTTTACTGCTGTAACTGTTGAGCTCATGACATCGCAGAGGAAATAATGACACCCTGTGAGCTGTTTTTCATTTCTAGCAGGGCCTGGAGCGTGAAGTACACATCAAGCGGTAACCCATGTAACTCCAGTCTTTGTACCATAAAGATGTCTGCATTTACATTTCAGGACATGTCCACATAAAAGCTAAGTGCGCAGCAGAACTGCTGTCGAATCAAAGCTGTTAATGCGGTTAATATCCTAAGCTGGAGACTTGGGTGCAGTTAACTATGAGGGCTTTCCTTTTATTAAACCATTAAGTTTTGACGTTGAATAAGTTTCCAGATTCTAATTTCACTGTAAAAAACACAAAAGTCTGATTCACTTGGAGTTTTTTTCTTCTAAAGATAGGTATCCGTTTGCAGTGCCGCCGCTCCCCGTTAGCAATCCCCAAAAGAAACTCCTGGTCAGATGTAATCCTTGCTTTTTGTGAGTTCGACCGAAATTAAATCCAATCAAAAACCAATGAAATGTGGAAGCTACGAATCAAGAGGATGGACGGTGGGTGAGACAGAATGGCAAACCTCTGGATTTGCACATTACAGGAGTTAGCCTGTATCACAGTGGACTCGTTTCAGTAAAACACCTGGACACAAACACTTTCCAGACACTGAAACTGTAGGCTACTGGAGACTTTCCAGACACTGACGCCATGTGACCTAATTCCTGCAGATCGCTGCTCAGACTGTATAAAACCTATATGCCAAAACACTGCATTGCATCAGTGCCCTGCAGGAAAGCGAAGTCTGGTTGGTGCAAATGAAGCAGAGGAAGAAGCTTCACATGAGATGCTTTTTATCTCTGGAGAAAAGAGGCGAAGTTTGGTCTTGAACCTAGAGGCAGTGCTGCTCCCCTGTAACCACCAGTCCCCACCTCTCCCACTCCCACCCCCACACACAGTTTGTTAAGTTTGGTAATCTGCGTGATGAAAGGTTATTTTAGAGCAATTCTTCTTCAAACATAAAAACAAACAAGCAAACAAACAAATAAACGAAGCAAAAGCAAGACAAAGCAACATTACATATGAATGATCTTTGTTTCGCAAAAGCCTGCCTGCCCCACGTCTGCGTGGGTAGTCCCTCTCATTGTTGCACCTCCCTCCTCCGCCTGAAAGTAAGCCATGCCCAGATAAATCACTCCCAGCACAGAGTGGTAACCTGCACACTGGGGCCGCAGACTGCAGAGGAGGACAGAGGGAGCAGGCTGGGACGCGGCAGAAAGCGCACAGTCTGATTGGAGCCGAGTTCTCTGGGTGTATTTGAAATAACACTTTCATATACGCATATAATAACAGCGGGACACCTGCAGCTTCATTCTGCTTTCATTGAGTCACTCTTCGACAGTATGACTGGCAGCACCATCGCCAGGGTGCTGGTTGCCCTGTGTATCGGGAGCGCAGTGAACTGTATGCCCAGAGGGACGCACAGGGATCGGCGTCAGGCGCATCAGCATCACGTCCCCTCAGTCTCTCAAGGTAAGCCGTTTGTGAGTGAGTGAGTGTAGCAGCCTGTGAGCTTCCAATCTGAGGCCGGAGTGGGGGGTGGGGGTGAGGACATTTTAATTAAACTGCAAAGTTTGCGCACTTTTTTTGGGGGGGGAGGGGGGTCCTTGGGGGTCCACAGATGGATTGTGCAGTCATAAAACTCTGGATTAACCTCAGTCACCAGAAAACCTCCTGTCCTCCCCAGACTGGGTCTAAGAATGAGAAGGGAATGAAAATACAAAGCACGCCATCTGTTTAAAAGCTGGAAAAAGTCGGAAGGGAATCAGATGTGAACAAAGAAGATGGAGATAGAGAGTAAAAGTGGAAGGTTATTATTCGCTGTGCAAGTGATTTATCACTCGGCATTAGGCTCCTTTGAAGTCAAGTTAACACATCCAGGCACTTTCACAGGCAGGGGAGAAGCCTTGTCCTCCAGCAGAGTGGTGATTCCAATTTAGGGTTTGCTTATCGTTGTGTGGGAGAGAAGTCCCGTGTCTGTTTTTAGCTGTGGTTGGGGCTGGACAAGTTTCCAGTGGCTGCATTTGTCTTTCAAATTTTAAAAAGATCTCTTGCTTTAATCTTTACCAAGCAGCTTTGATCTGTATCACTCAATTGTTTTTTCTCTCTGTCTTGTTTCCATTTTCACGTGTCAGAGGGTTGTATGGAGAATGGTCAGTTCTATGGAATCAATGAACAGTGGGAGCGGCAGTTTTTGGACAGCACTCTGGTCTGTACCTGCCACGGAGTTGCAGGAATCAAGTGTAAAAGCAAACCCCAAGGTTAGTTTGTGGGCTGTTAGCTGCGTCCACAAAAATCACATCTATTCTTCACTTCTGTCTGAGAAAAGAACAAAACATGTACCAAAAACATCTTTTCTGCTGTTGCTCTTAAAGAGGAAAGGTGCCACGATAAAGTCAACGAGCGGTACTACACTGTGGGAGAAACTTATGAGAGACCCAAGGACGGCATGATCTGGGACTGTACCTGTATTGGATCTGGGAGGGGCAAAATCAGCTGCACCATTGCCAGTAAGTGTGTGATACTGTGTGCCTGTTTTAACTGCTCTAACCTCAGACCACACGTCTAGGACTGCCAAACAGTAAACTGGTTAACCCCCCACGCTCTCCACATTTGATTAGAACCTGGTGCCATGCAGCTATTTGCAGTTAGTGGTTAAATAATGAAGCATCACATTTTTTCAGTTCCCTTTGTTTGCTTATGCTGATGAGCCTGAAATCATCTCTAAAATCATGTCTTCTCCTTCTCTGCACCTAGATCGCTGTCATGAGGGCGGGGCTTCATATAAGATCGGTGACACCTGGAGGAGACCCCACGACACAGGAGGCTACATGCTGGAGTGTGTCTGTCTGGGTAACGGCAAAGGAGAGTGGGCCTGCAAACCTGTTGGTGAGTCATTCAGACAGGCAGTGACTAACAGATGCATTCTTCTGCATCAGCCATATGTGTGTTTCATAGACAGTGCTGAACAAGTAATTAATGAGTTTGTACCCTGCAGCTGAGCGCTGTTACGACAATTCGGCGGGAGCATCGTATGTTGTTGGGGAGACGTGGGAGAAGCCGTATCAGGGATGGATGGTCATGGACTGCACCTGCGTCGGGGAGGGAAATGGACGCATCACATGCACCTCCAGGAGTGAGACAACTTATTTGCTTTGCTTTGTCTGCCCCATCTACACTTCTGCTTTGCTTTCAGCTTTAGCTAAGAAAAATGAAATTCAGCACCAAATTACAGCAACAGTTGCCTCTAGGTGCTTTATACTGTAAGTGAAGGACCCCACAGTAATACAGGGAAAACCCAGCAATCAGACAAGCAACTATGACTAAGCAGTTGGAGACAGTGGGAAGGAAAAACTCCCTTTCAAAAGGAAGAACCTCTGTAAGGACCATCCTCAGGAAGGGGCAGCCATCTAATTTCCTGCTGTCCTACTTTTATTCATTTGTTTTCGAGATTTTTCTTGTTTTGCATGATCTCCATGGATACGTAAGCTTGTCTGCCGACCCTCAGAAAGTCACACGAGCAGAAAATCTGAATTTATTGCTGCTGTTTTGAATCACACATGTCTGCACATCCTTTAAACCCTCAGTGAATGCCATCCACGTAGCATGGAGTCTTCTAAGAAGGACTAATGATAAAGTGAGCTTGTTATTTCTTGGAGAATTTTAAGAGGCTGGGGAGGAAATGTTTTCCAGCTGTGTCGACAGTTTAAACCGTCACTCCAGTCCTTTATTATGTTGGCTGGTGCATCAGGTAATAATGAATGCTTTTCTCAATTAGTTTGTTGTTTTATCCAAGTGCTCAGGGTGGCCTCTGACACTTCATAGAGTTCATCAATAAATTTCCCCATGTGTGCACAAACATGCAACCAGCTGCTAGCCAGTGATTCAGGCCCCACTCAGTCGCTGCAGAGAGTTTCCCCCAAGTCACCAGACTGCTTAGAGTTTCCTTTTATTTTATATTCTACTTCTCATTTCCTTCTCTCCTAGATCGCTGTAATGACCAGGATACTCTGTCCTCCTACCGTATTGGAGATACCTGGACCAAGACTGACGCCCGGGGTCACCTGCTCAAGTGTCTGTGCACGGGGAACGGCCGAGGAGAGTGGAAGTGCGAACGACATGCCTCACTTCACACCACGGGCCTGGGTGAGAACTGACAATATCCCTGTGTCTATTCTCCCTGGCTCTGTGCGAGGAGAGGAATGCGTACCAGAGACACATGTTGTGAGGCGAGAGAGATAAGAGGTGCCAAGTGTCCAAGTGATGAAGTGAGAAAAACGCAGCTTGGAACTCGTGATCGTGACCTCATGAGAAGCAGAGGCAGAAATGGAAAGTAGATGTGCAAATGTAGGGGGAAAGTGATGACAGGGTGTGAGACAGAAACATGCTCATTGTGACTTAGAGACAGTAAGACAGTCTTTTTATTGTAGTGTAGGCGTTACTCATATACTTAAGTTGACTCATGTATGCACATGAAGTAAGTCTTTAGAACTACTAATAATTTCAGTTGTTCTTTATTCGTGCTTTTTATCTAACTTGAGCTGTTGCTCTGATATCTGACTGGTGTAACGTGTTGTGTTTTAGGCACTGGCTCCCGTGTTGTCACCAACATCCACCCCGTGGTCTACCAGCCCGACGCTGTGCCCGAGCATGCCCAGAATGGAGCCTGTCAGACGGAGACAGGGCTGATGTATTCTGTTGGCCAGCGCTGGATTAAGAAACAGGGAACTACGCAGATGATCTGTACCTGCCTTGGCACCGGGTCCAGCTGCAACCCATGGGGTAATGAATTATTTCTTTACAAATTTGCAAATTACAAAGTTCACCTGCAGAGTTAAGCATAATTAGGCTGACGGCACAGTCAGACATACAAAAACGACTCTCAAGTGGTGTTTATGCCTCTGTTTGTTTTCCCGTCCTCCTTCAGATGGACCTGCTCCAGTATACGGTGGCAACTCCGGTGGTCTGCCCTGTGTGTTCCCTTTTGTTTACAAGGGAAAGACCTACCACTCTTGTACCTCCGATGGACGTGCTGACGGGCAGCTGTGGTGCTCCACCTCGTCTGACTTCGAGACAGAGCAGAAATTTTCTTTCTGCACAGAGAAGAACGGTGAGCTAAACACTGGAGCGCTGACGTGTTGACATGTTTTTTCTTCTGTGGTGGTGATTGTGTGCTTCAGATAGAAATATCATGTCTTTGATATTTGAAGAAAATGAGTGTGCGCTGTTGAAAAAGACAGGAGTTGCGTTTTATCGACAGTAGGGCATCTCCTGGTCAGTGCAGGTAATCAAACAAAAGGGCGTGAACATGACATGTTTCCTTTAAATGTGAGGCTTTTCCCATCTCTTAACTTTAAGACCTCATACAGGTTTTCTGATGTGCAATAACAGCGAGGCTGCAGTGAGAAGGAGGCAGCTGACCATGTGCCTCCTCCTGTGTAATGACAGGCAGCTGGCCAGCTGTGAGATGGTTTTCATTGCAGCACCCAGACCTGCTGTTCTCCTAATGTGTTAAACAAAGACCCTGAAACGTGTTAACAATGAGCTGCTACGTTTACATTTGCCCAGTTGTCACAAGCTTGCGTCCAAAGCAAGATGCACAGTCTGTCAAGGAGATGTTTATTAAACTTATTACTTATTATTGCTTTTTTTCTTCTTCTTTAGCAATTGTGGCAACACGTGGCGGTAATTCTAACGGCGCTCTCTGCCAGTTCCCTTTCCTCTACAATGGCAGAAACTATACCGACTGTACCGCAGATGGACGAAGGGATGGCATGAAGTGGTGCGGCACCACAACAAACTATGATGACGAGCGGCGTTTCGGGTTCTGTCCCATGGCGGGTAAGTGTGTGCAGAGTGAGAGAGGGCTGTTAGCTCGTGGCTCAGCAGTTTCCTAACAATGATGGCAGCTAATTGCTAATTGCAAAGTCTAACCTCCACCCCAGTCTGAATGCTTACCTGACCTTTAAAGCTGATTGAATTAGCATGGAGGCGATTATCAGCGTGATGCTAGAAAGCAGCCTGCGCTGATATCACAGGCAAAATCTGTTTACACTTCTTACACCTTTTGTTTACAGCTTGGTGCCATTTAGTCTCTGTGGGTAACAAAGGAGACTGAAGCCAGTGAAACTGTGGGAGGGGTCGTTAAAACCACACTAATGTCTGAAGCAGTAATGACAGCGATAGCGTTGGTGCCATCGTGCTGTAAAAAGAGAAAAATCTGATCAATTTAAACTTTGGAGACGTAAAAGTCACTTTATACAAAGCAGCTGAGCTGTCACAACAAATGTGTGTTTTTGGCATCGCAGTGAATACATTCAGAGCGCAGGGCTCCTTTATATTGACAGTAATGACTTCACAGGCATCGTCAAAACAAACACGGTCGTTGAGGTGTTAATGGTGACGTTTAATCAGGTCCGGAGCCCCCTCGCCTCCACCTGTGGCAATCTTCTTCAAAGCTTTCTGCACCGTCTGCCGTGTGCCCGCGGGACAGCCTCCAGCTGTGACCCACAGTCAGAATTTAACCTCCATTATGCAAATGTCATCATTTACTTGGTTAGATCCACAATCTAAAAACCAAACAAAACAAAGTAATCCCTTTCTCAAATTCAGCCCCCGTGCCTGGTTAAACTGCAATCAGCCTCTCAGCTGCTGATAAATCTCTTTGGCAGGAATTTAATTTAGTTCCCACAAATCAGCCAGAAGCTTTTTAAATAGCCACTTTGAAGTCATCAAATCAGGGTTTAAATTACACTAAAGACTATTAGTTTTATTAATTTTAAATAGATGACTGCTGATGGAATGCAGACTGACATTTAGGCAGCTGTTAATGGGTTTGTCTGAAGGAAAGGCTCATTTTAACTGTGAGGGTAGAAACGCGTCCAGCATGAATTCAAACAAAAATCCAACAATATAATTAATTATTTCAACTGGTCAGGACCACTGAACCCAGAAACAAAAACACATATATATGGACAAAAAAATGAGTGTCTTTTTTTTTTTTTGGCTCAATTTTGAACTTTCCACTTAAGAAATGAAAGACCTGTGGTTCAGTCCCAGGAAGAGACACAGATCCCTTTGTGTCAGAAAGGATATCCGGAGTTTAGTCAAATAAATAAATACATGAAAAATCTCCCAAATCAAACATGCAGAGCTGCTCGCTGCGCTGACCCATTTGTTGTGAATCAGGGAGAAACTAAAAATAGCTTCTCGTCATTTACTCACTCAGGCTTTCATGCATATTTATTTTGAACAGAATTCGTATGAAAGTTTTTGCATGTTTTTAACAAAAGCATACACAAAGGTTTAGTGTTAGTGACATACAACATGCAAATATTTTAATTTATTTAAACCCACAGCAAAGCCTTCCTAAGCCACGTTCTAATCATTCCTGTACTTATGTCCTAGCTACAGCCTTCATGTGCAGTGATTGGTCAGAATCGACCAATCAGAATGCAGTAAAGTAAAAAAGTCCACACGCTTTCTTTCCACACATGCACGCTCACACATGGAAGCAGGTCTTTACTTGCATCAGACACTTTTTCAAATGTATATCTCTCTGGAAAAAACCCAAACCACTCACTCTCTTTAATTATGGCAGATTTCATACATACGAGAGCACACGACAGCTGTTTCTAGCTTTTAATCAAATTTTCTTTGCTATGGAGACAAAGACAGGTATTCTGTGGGGTCTGCATCCTCTCCCACCCTGTGCAGTAATAGCAGGGTTGAGTCAGTGATGTCCAAAGGGCATCGGTCATGTTAATGTGTTTGTTTTGATCATGATAAAAGTATGCTGTGTGTGTGTGTGTGGATCCGTGCATCTAATTTTTTTTAGTATTTCCTCCCCATTAAGACCAGCAGGTGTAACATTCAGTTGCTTTTGTGTGTCCCAGCTCATGAAGAGGTGTGCACATCGAATGAAGGGGCGATGTACCGTGTAGGCGACCAGTGGGACAAGCGTCACGAGGTTCTGGGTCACATGATGCGGTGTACCTGTGTTGGCAATGGCAGAGGAGAATGGAGCTGCATTGCTTACTCTCAGCTAAACGGTAGGTGTCCACACGTGTAGCTGCAGGATACACCGTGGCAACAAGCAAGGGGCTACAGACTGGTATTAGATCTCCCTGAGTGTAAAGGTGAAAGGTCGTGCTAGATAAAAATCCCTCACCTGCACAGCTGCACTTTATGGGCCCTTAGCTGCACCTGCACTGCACACAGATACACAAACCCTGCACTGCACACAGACACACAAACCCTGCATTGCACACAGACACACACAAACCCTGCACTGCTCACAGACACACACAAACCCTGCACTGTACACAGACACACACAAACCCTGCACTGCTCACAGACACACACAAACCCTACACTGCACACAGACACACACAAACCCTGCACTGCACACAAACGGTGCTCAGCATTTTGTTGAATGTCTGTTTCAGACCAGTGTAGCGTGGATGGCTTGACATACGAGGTTAACCAGACCTTCACCAAGCGGCACGATGAGGGATACATGATGAACTGCACCTGCTTTGGCCAAGGCCGTGGCCGCTGGAAGTGTGACGCCATTGGTGGGTTTGTCATTGCACACTTTGCATTTTTCCAATCATCCTAATCCTTGCTTCAGTGTAGGGTCGAAGAACAGACACGACTTATCGACTAAGCTTATGCTGCGTATTTGTTAAATGGACGGAGAATCCTCTTAATTTTTATTAGTAGTTAAAATATAATAACTCACAGCGAGTGCAGGCTCTGAACTGTAAATATATATGACTTTCATGAGTTTCAGTGCCCTTGTTTTTTGCATACTGTTACACTTCTGCTTTGTGCCCTCAGACCAGTGCCAGGAGCCAGAGACGAGAGCCTTTTATCAGATTGGAGACTCCTGGGATAAAGTCATCCATGGAATCATGTACAAGTGCTACTGCTATGGCAATGGTGTTGGAGAGCTGAGCTGCGAGCCCCAGCAGACGTACCCTGGTGAGGTTTTAAATGTGCTTTTGTTCGTATATTTTGGGCTGACGTGCGGCTGTAACAGCAGGAGCAAAGGAAAATTCCCAGGACTGTGATACAAATATTTTTGAGTGCGATTTAATTTACTTCAGCTTAAAAAACATTTTCAGTTTATTAAAAGTCCAAAGAATAACAGGAAGCCGTAAAGGACTATCACACGCTCGCCTGTCCCGAGCATGCTCGCTTTTTCCTCACCTGGGCACCTTTTCCAGCATCACTTTGTGCTCCAACTCTTGAAAAATGTTTGTTCAAGTCCCTTTGGGAAAGAGGCTGTTGACTTTGATGTGAAGTAGACAGAGCCGGGAGTGGGTGTGATTTCCTCTTTTACGAGTGCACCCCCACTCTGAGCCTTTGTTCTTGCCAGCATGTGGTACAGCCCCTGTGTTGTTGCTACAGCTGTACCAAACGCCACAGTGCAGAGCGCGTATCCAGCCCAGACACACCTACTGCACACCGAGCTCCCTGAACAGCAGGTTTCAGTTTGTGGATTTTGGTGTCACGTTAATTCAAATCTCATCTCGTAAAGTTTAAACCAGCGTCACTCAGAGCAAGACACTACTTCACATTCAGTTACCTGGACCGTAATCTCAGCACACACCTTTCAAAATCACAGATTTTAGCTGGATTTAAGTTCCCTCTTAGTACACTTTGTGTTCCCTTTTATAATCTATCACTATTACCTTCATAACAGACTCCGGTGTGTCTGTCGTGCACGTTTAATGTTTTTCAGGTGCTTTTCCAAACTTTTCTCCAACTCTATAAAAGAAAAGAGTCATGCACACGTGTGAGCTTGTGTGGTGGCTTTAGTGTTTCGAGGAGCAGAAACATTTCCATCTCCTGCAGCTTGGATAAATTTATCAGGTTAGTTCCAAGTGAGGCTGTAACTTTGTGCAAATGGTGACTGTTCCAGGTTTAAATGGACTGTTACTGGTTTGCTCTGTATCTGAAGCAGGTTGACAGAAGATACGAAATGTAGGGCATCGTTCTACTGTAAGTGGCCATAATCGCAACCAGCTGTGAACTAGCTCCGCGTGTGTGTGCATGTATGCGTGTGCGCGCATGTGCATGCATGCTCTTTGGCATACAAAATACAGCGTGCTAAGATTTAAGGGCAGCATGAACCAGATCCAGACTCGAACTGGGAAAAACCATAAAAGGTAAAAATGGAAAAGCAACAGTCTTGCAGGACTTTCTAAAGCTTCTGATTTGGCACATGCGTTGATAAGATCTAGAAAATATGTTTTCTTGTCTGCCATCTTTGTTTACGTCTTCTTGTCTGGGGTGTAATTGAATCTTTTGATGCATTTCTTATTGTTAGGATGACTCCCAGAATGACTTCCTTTTGCCGCTGTCCTTATCACCACCTCGCGGTGCGTCTGTCGGTATCAAGAATGAATGTTGTGTCTAAGTGTGAAAAGTGAAGGGTCAGGTCTGCATGCACATGCTTGTACGTTAAAGAGACATAAGTAAAGCTGGGGAGAGCGCATTTGTGAGGCTCGTTGTATAGCCGCTCTGCAGTGAGTGTGCATCCGTTCGTGCACCTCCCACATCTGATTCTGTATAACCCTTACCCTCGCCAGTGGCCTGTGGGGTTGTAATAGGCAGTAATAGGTCCCAGATTGTTTTTGAGGTTTGCGTATCTGCTAGAAACTTATGGTTAACCACGCCACTTGCTCAGAAACTGTGATTACAGGTCTGCTATTTGGAAAAAGCAGTTAGAAAACCTCAGTTCTTTATAGAAGCTACCAGTTTCTATGAGCCCAGCTTATGTCAGGAGTCTGCGCACCACATGACTTCTGTTTACATTCAGGATGACTCGATGTATCCCCTTTGGATTTCTGCCTCTGCTTATACCACTTCTCTTCTTTTGTGTCTTCTAACCTGCAAAGTCATCTTGTATAATTTGTGCATCGTTCGGTGAACTCCTGCACGTCTGCAGCTTTTTATAGTGCAGACTCAAACCCTTACAGTTTTCTCTCAGATGGTGTAATGACCACCAGATCTCACCACAGCGTGGTTGTCCCCTCACAGACGAGCACTAATGCGACGGCTCAGGTGGTAACTGTTGTTTGGGTGAATATGGGGAAATTTGTTGGTTAATTAAGCAGCGAAACATGTTTCTTGGATGGAAAAGAGACTACATAGTGGAGGAATAAGTTCTGTATGTCAAATTACACTGTGTGAGAATTACAAGCTTCATACTAGTGTCAGTTTTTAACATGTTTTTGCACTTTTTTAGCTTCTGAGACAACAGGAAAAATCTTAAACTACGGTGGAAGCAGAAACTGTTGAGAGTCTGCGCTGGAATCTCACACAGACCTGCTAGTTTTTCACGCTTTTTCTCTGCCGTGTTCAGGAAAATCCTCCCACACACCCACTCGCTGTTAAACTGGGTTATATAAAGCCATTGGTTTTACAAAATGATATCCCACACTGGAGCACAGATGTGCTTGCTCTCCTGCACACTGGTCACTCACTGCACAGCGGCTGGTAAAGCAGCTCTGTCTCTGTCTCAGGTGGTCACCGTCCCGTCCAGGTGATCATCGCAGAATCTGGAAACCAACCAGACTCCCACCCTATTCAGTGGAACGCCCAGTCGTCTGCACACATCACCCAGTACATCCTTAAATGGAGAGTGGTAAGGGTTTTTTTGGAGATGTTTCCTCTTCCTCCCTGTTTGGCCTAAACTTAATTAACCATTAAAACAATGTCAGCCTGTAAACTGTCCCTCAGATCTTACATCTCATGTGATTTTACAGAAAAACTCTCACAGCCCGTGGAGGGAGGTGGCAATTCCTGGCCATCTAAACTCGTACACCATCTCTGGTCTGAAACCCGGCATCACCTACGAGGGTCAGCTGATCAGCGTGCTGCATTTTGGGCGCAAAGAGGTCACACGTTTTGACTTCACCACCACTTATGGATCCTGTAAGTTAACGAAGTCACTGATGGTTTTGGAGGAATGTGTATGGGACTGTCCTGAATAACCAATCAATGACGTTCCCTGTAGTGGCTACAACACAAGGCGAGACCACCCCTCTTCCGCCTGTGGTTGACATCTCAGAGTCTGTAACCGAAATTACCTCCAGCAGCTTCGTCATCTCCTGGGTTTCTGCCTCGGACACAGTTTCGGGTTTCAGAGTGGAGTACGAGCTCATCGAGCAGGGACAAGGCACTGGACAACCTATCGTTCTTGGTAGGCGCCGATACAGATATTTACACTTTAAGATCAAAAAAATCTGACGTTTTGCTTGATTTCAGAATCACAGCAATTCCCTCGTTCGTCACAGATTTGTTGATCCAAAATATTTCCTTCCTGTCAGATCTGCCCCGCACAGCTACCTCTGTGAACATTAATGAGCTTCTCCCTGGGAGGAAGTACACTGTTAACGTCTATGAGGTCACTGAGGGAGGAGAGGACAACCTCATTCTTACTACTTCACAAACAACTGGTGCGAACACACATTATTTGTCGTCATCATCACCTTGATTTTACAACTAAATGCAGCACTGAGATACAGTTCGTGTCATGCATCAACACGCACACCACAGTGGTTATAACGTCGTTTTTACACCTTGTTTCATAGTACCTGATGCTCCCAAGGAGCACGAAGTGGGGGAAGTGGGAGATACATCCATCATGATCAGCTGGGAAAAACCGCTGGCTCCCATCACTGGTAAGCTACGCTAACATTTTCAGTCGCTGGCTATTGAACTCATCTGCCTACACACGGGTAACTGTTTCCTCTTCCTCTGTGCAGGTTATCGTGTGGTCTACACTCCATCAGTAGAAGGTGAAAGCACGGAGCTGAATCTCCCTGATACAGCAACGTCCGTGACTCTGAGTGACCTTCTACCAGGGAGCCTGTACAACATCAGCATCTACGCCATTGAGGACACCCTGGAGAGTGAACCCATCTTTGTACAAGTCAGCACCTCTGGGGAACCACTGCCAGGTAAATGAGTGCTACTGGCTGATTGGTCTAAAAGATGTAAGGAATAATCCACGATGGTTCATGTCAGCACCTCTAATCTTTGCATATCATAATTTGATCTTCCGCCTGTGCCTCCATACATTTTGAATTAATACACTTGCCATGAGGGCACCTATCATAACCTGCAAGTTGTCCTGTGGCGTATTTAGAGATTTATGCCTGTTTCCAATCCTCAGTAGAAGCAAGACGAACTTTCCAAGGCAAGTCAAGTCACTGAGTTCACAGCTGTTGGGATGGAGTTATGTAAAACCTGTTAGTCTGCCAGGTCAAACAGATGTTGGAAGAGTGTGTGTACAGTTTGTGTGATGGACTGAAGATGTGTAAATTAGCTGACCGAGTTTAATATAAGGCAGAAAAGTGAAACTCCACCTCACACCGCAGCTCATATTAGTCAGTTTTAGGCTGTTTGTTGGTTGCCATTGGGGTTGGGTGCAGGGTTGGAAGTACTCGTCTCAGTGAGCATCCTGTAACAGGAATCATTTATAATTATTTACACACATGTTAAACACATCAGCTGGATTAGACTGGATTTATGCAACAAGCAATGAAGGTCAGATGTTTTTGGAAATGCAGTAGTCATTTAGCTTCAGAGCGACATTCGGGGCTCTGCAAAGACCCAACCTAAAAAACTTTGTACAATAACTCAAAGTTTGCTATGAATCAAATCGCCAACTACTTAACTTGATCTGGTTTGTGTTATTTCCCTTCTTTTATTCTGCTCGGGTCAGATTTATTTCTTCTCTTACTAATTTTGTCCAGCACTTTTGTCTCCTGCCTATAAGTGGTAAAGAAGTCAGGCTCTCTGGGTTCTTCCCTCAAATGCATGTTTCCTTTATTAAGGGGAAGATGGTCATACACATTCAGCTGCATGTGCTGAGTGATCACAGACTCCATCCATTGCATTATACGTGCATTTTTTTCTGCTCAGCATTTTTAAATCATTTTAACCCAACGTTTTTAGTCTAACTTCAGTTTTAAAGAACACATACTGACATTTGTTTGTGTCGTACCCACAGATGAAGTGGATTCCCCGACCGACCTGCAGTTCTTTGAGGTGTCTGACAAAAAAATCGTTCTGACTTGGTCCAGACCCTCTGGTGAAATCTCTGGTTACCGGGTCACCGTGATGCCCGTCGATGAGTCTGGTTCTTCTCAGCCAGAGATGAATCTGCCCGTCAGTCAGAACGCCTACACTGAAGTGACGCATCTACAGCCAGGAACACTGTACCGATTCAGTGTCTATGCTGTTCATAATGGACACGAAAGTTTGCCACTTATTGGAGAGCAATCTACCAGTGAGTATGACAGATGGCCTCCAGACTACAGGGAAATCATTTACATGCCAAAACTGGATGTGAATACACACAGCCTCTCTTCTTTGCATGACTAAAATCTGGGTAAAGAGGCATTAACCCTAACACAACCACACTGTGAAACAGACAATACAATGTGCACATGTTTTAGTTATCCTACAAATGCATGAAATCATGATTACTGATCAGAAACCATAATAAACAAGTGCTTATTTTTCCAGTGGCACGTATTTCCTGTGGTAGAGTTTTTTGCATTTTGTCAGGGCGTCTGGGGATTTAGTTCTTCCAAGCAGCCTGGGCTCTGGTCCAGACTGTGGGGGCTCTGCGGGGGCCATTCCATCTGTTATAGGACCCTTTGTTTCTGAAGATGGTTTGATACGACTGGCTGTTTGAATATGGGATAAAGCAGACGGAGATGAAGCGTGAAACAAGAATGGCTTTTTTACCAGAACTGAAACTGTTCATACTGCTCCCGACAGTCTTTTAGATCAAACTGCTCTGAATCTAACAGTGTTCATTATCTGTCTTCTCAGAGCCCGATGCCCCCACAGACATCCATTTTGCCAATGTGACCGAGGACAGTGCAGTGGTGCTGTGGTTTGCACCCCGTGCCAAAATTACCGGCTACCGTCTCTTCCTCACTGTTGAGGGCTCCAACCCCAAGCAGCTGCGCCTGCCTGCCCGCCTCACCCAGTACACCCTCCTCAACCTGCAGCCAGATACCGAATACACAGTGACTCTGCACGCGGAGCAAGCCAACACCATGAGTGCGGGAGAGACAGCTTTGTTTACAACCAGTGAGTATCCAGTGCATTGAGCTTTGTGGCCACCGAGCTTATACTTCAAACTTTTGTGCGTTTTGCTATTAAAAAAGATTTTTCTGGATAAGTCGAGTCAATGAGGCGTGGCCTCCTTCAAACACCAAAGCATGAATATTGGAAGTTTTTGCTGTATTTATACTCCAAGACACTAAAATTGATAAGAACACACCTTCACCTTCTGTGTTTGTAGCCCCAGCGATGGGTAATGCTCCTCATTTCAACACTGATGTGACTGATTCCTCCATTATAATCACCTGGACTCCAGTTCCCCGCGTTGGCTACAAGGTACCCTCACTTACAGTATATTTTTGCATCATTTGCCTTTTTGGGTGCAGGTTTTCTTCTTTACGTCTGTAATTCTGACTGTTTAAATGCATTTTCCTGTTTGCTGTGCAAAGCACATTCCAGTTATTCTTACTTGAGTGTGCGCCTCTCAGAGTTAGCTACTAACATGGGAACTTGAACCCTCTGAGATATATCTGATTGGTTAGAAGATGTCGCACCAGAGATGAGAATGTTCTGCTGGCTTCAGTGTTCTTGGGAAAGCACTGACCTCTGACCTTTACCTCCTCTGCTCAGTCTGTCTGACTGTGTGCATTTATCTTTCAGCTGACAGTACGGCCCAGTCAGGGTGGGGAAGCCCCGAGAGATGTGACCTCTGAGTCAGGAAGTATCTACGTTTCCGGTCTGACTCCAGGAGTGGAGTACACCTACAGCGTCCAGCCGGTCATTAATGGATACGAGCAGGGAACTCCGATCACACGCCGCGTTGTCACACGTAAGTGGACTCTTTTCATTCCACTTTCCAAACCTTTTTTTCTCTGTTTTGCATTCTTTTTCCACACGTCCTCCTCTGATCTTCTATCCTCTTTCCTCTCCAGCTCTGTCTCCTCCAACCGATCTCAATCTGAAGCCTAACCCAGGCACCGGTGGTGTCACAGTGGAATGGAACGGAGCCAGTACTCCAGGTACACACATGTGCAATAAAAAGAAGAATCCCAACAAGCAAATCATGAATAGCCAGTCTAACAACTAAATACCTTATCCCTCTAAGACATCACCGGGTACAGAGTGACATGCACTCCCACTGACGGACAACAAGGAAACAGTGTGGAGGAATTTGTGGAAGGTGGTGAGAACTCCTGCACCCTGGAAAACCTGAGCCCTGGTGTGGAGTACAACATCAGTGTTGTCGCTGTTAAAGATGAGATGGAGAGCACTCCGGTATCGACTGTCATTACACCAGGTGAGATGTTTAATTTCATAAGAAGGCCTCTCAGAGGTTTGAATGGGTTTTCTTCCCGGTCCATCAGTCCATGCAGACAGGATGTGCATGTATGGAAAGTCATTCTCTAATCAGCTGCAGAAGCAACATGTTGAAGGTTGATGTTTTCAAATAAAACATCAACCTTCAACTTTTAACACCTACCAGCTCTTTTCTGAAACTGTTGCTCTCTGCATAGGCACCAGCAGCTAAGTGCCTATGCTAAAGTGACTCATAGGTAACACTAATGCTTTTAATGTTAACTTTATATATCACCAAATGGTAACATAGGTATATTACCATTTGGTGATATATATATCTGTATATCAGGAGACGCAAACTTAACATTAGGGCTTCCATCAGTGTCACCCTGCTGGAAGTCCAGTGTTTGTGGCCCAGATTAACCAGTTTGTATCCTTTCTCTCCTTTTTCTTTTTCCTCACGTTTGGCTCTTTGTTTCTTTGTTTGGCGTTTCTGGGTTTTTCTCTCTTTCTTTCTCTGCCCCCAAATCTCTTCCCATCCATCCAGAAGTACCACAGCTGACTGACCTCAGCTTTGAGGATGTGAGCGACACCACTATCAGTCTACGCTGGACACCGTTCGACACCAAAGCCATCACTGGTTACAGGATCACTGTAGTTGCAGCCGGCGAGAGCGTGCCGATCTTTGAAGACCAGGTGCTGCCCACAACCGGTCAGTACACGGTCTACGGACTGGAACCGGGCATCGACTACGACATCAGCGTTACCACTCTGACGGAGAATGGCGAGAGCGAGCCCACCACGCTCACTCAGCAGACCTGTAAGAGCCGTGTTTCTACCAAGCTGAACTAAAAAAACACACACGTTCAGTGTGAATTCACTGTTTAGGTTATATAATGTAATAAAGCTCTCATTAAACCTTTGACACGGCTCTTTAAACAACAGAAACCTTTAGGTTGCTGATGTAACTGCTGTGCGTGTTTTGTTGTCAGTTTAATAGCCCTGAGTGTGTGTGTGTGTGTGTGTGTGTGTGTGTGTGTGTGTGTGTGTGTGTGGGGACCATCTGGTATTAGTTGAGAGGTTTATCATACTAAGGCTTGCCCTCCCACCCCCCACCAGTGCAAACAGTGCTTGTTCTCCCAGCTTGAAGATGTTGTAAAACTTCAGAAGAGGATTTGCACTGACACACAAACACATCACAGACTCGTCTTTTAAAAGACGGTCGTGTAAATATTTCACTTTCTCTTTTAGTTGTTCCCTTATGTTTGTCTTTTCTCTTGCATCCTTTCGTGGAGTTATTAAATTTCCCGAATCCCGTTTCACAACCAATAAGAAATCTCATAAATCCAACAGTCTGCTCTGTCTTTCCCGCAGCTGTGCCAGCTCCCACTGATTTAGCCTTTGGGCAGGTCGGGCCAGACACCATGGAGGTCACCTGGGTCTCTCCCCCAGTCCCAAACACTGCTGACATTAACAGTTTCCGTATCAGGTAGGTGAAGAAACACAAAAATGTCCTCATGCAGTAGCTTGTGAATATAGCTGATGTCGGTCTCTGTATCATTCAGGTATCATCCCATCGATGATGAAGATGAGATCACAGAGACCAGCGTAGGAGGGACGGCTAACAGTGTGGTGCTAAGAAGTAAGCTGTAGTAATCATGATTAACACAAAGCCAGGTACAGTCACAGAAGAAAGGGCTGCATTCACATCTGTGGTGTTGTTGCTGTCTGCAGATTTGCTGCCCAACACCGAGTACCTGGTGAGCGTGATGTGTGTTTATGAGGAGAGGGAGAGCTCGCCTGTGGTTGGCTCTCAGAAAACAGGTGATTCTAAGTCAGGAGCAACTGTGCATCAGCCTAGAATCAGCCACTGGCATCATAAGAGCCAGTGAAATCATCTTTATCCTTCTTTGTCCCGACCTGCAGCTCTGGACTCACCCGTTGGCCTGCAGTTCTCTGAGATCATGACCAACTCCTTCACCATCCACTGGTTCGCTCCGCAGAGTAAGATCAGCGGCTACCGCATCCGTTACCAGATGGTGACGGGTGGGAGGTCCAAAGACGAGAGGCTGCCCCCGTCCAGGAAGCACTTCACTCTGACAGGACTCACTCCTGACACAGAGTACTTGGTCAACATCTTCGCCGTGAGCGGGACACAGGAGAGCCTGCCGCTCAGCGGGACACAGAAAACAAGTATGAACGCCACTTTCAATGTTTTATCCACTCACGACGTTAACGCCAACACGTCGGATATGTATTTATTTTTCTTTCTGGCGTCTTTGTCCAGTCTCTGATGCTCCCACTGACCTGGAAGTGCTAGACTCGAACCCGACAAGCATCACTGTCCGCTGGGCTGCTCCCCCAGTTACTGTGCGCTACTACAGGATCACCCATGGAGAGTCAGGTAGACTTACAGATTTAATTTGTACCAAGAACTGTATATTTTTCTGACTATATTATTCCTTTTTGCAAATTTTTTTGGCCAGTCATTAGTAAATCGTTACACTTGCAAACGGAAGGTCTTTTTGCCTCAGGTGGTCATGGTAATCCTAAGGAGTTCACGGTTCCTGGCTCTCAGTCCACCGCCACAATCTCTAACCTGAAGCCTGGAACTGACTACACTATCACTGTGTACGCTGTGACGGGCAGAGGAGACAGCCCCGCATCCAGCGTCCCAATCTATGTCACTCATAAGACAAGTACGGACACACAAAGTGCACAATCTCTCTGAGACATAACAGCGTTACACTTTCCTTTTCACATCTGTTTTCTTCTCTTGCAGGTGTCGACTCTCCCTCTGAGATGGAGGTGACAGATGTGAATGACAACAGCATCACAGTAAGGTGGAGCCCCGCCGCAGGCCCCATCAAGGGTTACAGGGTGACTGGGGCTCCTAGAAATGGACTGGGACCATCTTTTACCGAGGTGGTGGCTCCAGGTACGTTTCCCACATTCACAGCGTGTTGTGAAGTTTAGCTGTAAACTTTGAGCCGTGTTGATTTTCCCTTTTTTGTTGTTTCCAGATCAGACAGAGTTTACTTTTTCAGGCCTGATGCCGACGTCGGAGTATACCTTTAGTGTGGTTGCTCAAGTACAAGACGGGGAGAGCTCTCCACAGGTGGTGACGGCTTCAACGAGTAAGGATTTGCCTTGTGGAAACTTTTAACTGAAAGTTTACTTAAACGACATCACCTTCTCATACTTGTCTTTCTTATCCTCTCTCATTCCCTTTAGATGTAGACCGCCCCAAAGACCTGACCTTCTCAGACGTTGATTCAACCTCACTGCGGATCACCTGGGACAGTCCCGAGGGAACCGTCACGTCTTACCGAGTGTTTTATTCAAGTTCTGAGGAGGGGGAGAGAGAGCTGCTTCCTGCTCCCACAGGAGAAGCCGAGTCAGCCGACATATACGGTCTCCAGCCCGGCACCGAATACACCGTGAAGGTCATTGCTCTGTACGATGACACAGAGAGCACAGCCGTGGTTGGGACACAAGCTACAGGTAGGGAAGGGAACATTTATAACTACATGTTTGAGAACATTTTCCAGCGTCAAAGCTTTCTAATTAATGCGAAACAGCAGTTCAAGTGAAAAACACAGCTTTCCTCTTCTGTTTCCTAATAACACTTATTTTTCTTTTTTCCCTCCTTCCAGCAATCTCTCCTCCAACTAACCTCCAGTTCTCCCAGGTCAGCCCTACTTCTTTCATTATGCGCTGGGACATGCCGGGTCAGGACAATCAGCTAACAGGGCTCAGGGGCCTCACGGGCTACCGTGTGGTGGTAAATCCAAAGAACAAGAGCGGGCCTACCAAAGAGATCAACCTGGCCCCAGACACCACTCAGGCACACATTTCTGGGCTCATGGTGAGTAAATTAAATAAATTTCCAGTGCCTTAAACTTCAATAGCTTAGCCATCACAGATACTGACACTTTTTCAGTCTCTCTTAAGCATCGATACCAGACGAGAAAGAAAAATGTGCTCACTGATAAGTTGGGAATAATTCTGTACATGATGTAATTGTAAGCATTTAGCCCGCTCGATCAGCTTTAGTGCGTTTACATGTGCAGTAACACACGAGCACACACACGTGGAGGTCTGCACACTTGCTGATAACGACTCTGTTTAACGAGGCTTTCCCAGGCACACCCATACCTGTGCACAAACATGCACAGACATATAATCTCGCAGCTTCAGTCGCTATTTTGACTCTCAGCCTTGTGGAGAATGTAACCGTATCTCTTTGGGTCCCGTTAGATTGCAACCACCTATGAAGTCAACGTTTATGCGCTGAAGAACTCTCTAACCAGCAGGCCCGTCCTGGGAGAGGTCACCACCCTGGAGAGTGAGTTTATAAGATGGATAATTTGACGCATAAAAATGAGGAGCTGCTTTTATTCCATCTTATTAATACTTTTTCTCTGGTGCTGCTTTGCTTCAAGATATCAGCCCGCCTCGTCGTGTGCGTATCGCTGATGTTAATGATTCCACCATCACGCTGACATGGCGGGCCAAGCCAGACCCCATCTCTGGTTTCCTGGTTGAGGCCACGCCCACCCACCCCTCTTCCGGCTACACACCCATCCAAAACACCATCAGCCCTGATTTGCGCTTATACACTATTACAGGTACGAGACAGCAGAGTTAAACATGTGTTTCTGCACATACAGACTCTCGCTAACATGTCTGTATTCACACTCTAGGTCTGGAGCCTGGCACCAGTTATAAGATCAACATCTATACGCTGAAAGGACATGGGCGCAGCGTACCTTTCACACTCACAGCGACCACAGGTAACTGTGCACATCACACAGTATTATGTATTTACTTAAGAAAGACTTTCTCCATATTTCCTGAGTAATCACTTTTCTGTCTGTCTTGTAGCTCAGCCTCTGGTCATCCCACCCACAAATATTCGCTTCACCTCCCTGAATCCGAACAGCATTTCTTTCATGTGGGAGCCGTCACGCAGCCCAGGCATTACAGGGTACTACGTCACCTATGAGGAGGCGGGTGGTGTGCCTCGAGAGGTCCTTCCTAGACCCCATGCAGGCCAGGACTTTGTTACCATCAATGGTAAGTGTGCATGAGTGTTACTACATGTCATGTAAACATTTATTTTAAAAAAAAGATGAATCTTTTTGACTTTTTGTTTGACAATAGGTCTGAAACCAGGAACGGAGTATGTCATTAAGATCGTAGCCCTGCAGAATGCTTTGAGAAGCACACCGCTGGTGGGGAAAGCCAGAACCCGTAAGTGCAGACGTTGTCCACCTGCAGTCGTTTATCGACTGTAACTTCTTTTGTTACAGTTCAGCTACAGATGTTTCTACGTTTCACTGTGTGTCGAATGTATTAAACGCTTTTATTCTGACTTCTGGTATCACTTAAGAGAAACTGAACATTGCAAAGTTATTTCTCTTGCATTAAAGGGAAAAAAGAAAAACTATTCCCATCAACTTTTTAAAATGTGATATGCTGAAGGTGGGACATGGTGTTGTGGAATAATATACTCAGTTCATGAGTACTTCTACAAAGACTTACAGATTACACCATTAAATAAAAGCCTTAAAGGTTGTTTTTTTAAAGTTTCCCACTTGCAGCAGTTAGATGATGTAATGAGAACTTTGACTTTGATTATTTTTCACGATTGTTGTTAAGAGTAACTTCTCTCAGACAGACAAAACCAGCAGTAATAACTGCTACATGAGCTGTGCTGTGCTGCCCTCTGCTGGCCATGCAGCACTGCTGTAAATATGTTGGGCAATTTATGCTTGCCGGAGGGTCTGAGTTTAGCCGTCCAAAGCTCTTTTAACCGTTATACAATGAAACCAATCCAACCTAAGTACTGGAATCTAAGAATCTAACAGCCAGCACACGTTTGTCTTTGATCCAATCAGAACCAGCTCCAGATTCTCAGCTGTTGTTCCCTGAGCTGCCTCAGCTTCCTGTTCCTCATCGCCCCACCACTGACATTCTGGATGTTCCCGAGTCCTTTGACGACAAAATGTAAGCATTGCCACAGTCATATGGAAAGGAAGGACATTTCTTTAACCACCTTAACAGTGTTTTCTGATTTCGCACCTCTTGGTTTTTGCTGTTTTATCATCCCTTTCTTTTTGTTTCTCCAGTTTTAACTCCAACCACGTCCACCTGGCTGGCACCAGCGGCCAGAACCAGCCAGGCCAGCAGGGTCAGCATATCTATACAGAGTATCAGGGTCTGGGCCCCAATAATGGATTCGGCCCCTACAGTGGACCCAAGGAAGGCCAGAGACCCACTCTCAAAGAGCCCTTAATTTATATTCCTGTGGCAGGCCCTGATGGAAACAGAGTACCTTTGGTCAAGGTGGGTGAGGCCCTGACGTAGCTATAATCTTGTTTCAGTAAAGCAGTGAAAGCATCTCCAACACGTTACATCAGCTTTATTTGATGAAATCAAAGTAAAAACAAATCTTATGTCTTATGCATGCTGGTTTTTGATTTCAGAGCAGGTACAAATACATGACCCTAATTAATATTCATGTGCTCACACTTTGTTCCATGTGGCTCCTGTAGGTGAGCGACGGCCCTCTGCCTGGTCTCGCGTTTGGTTTTTCTGACAGTGAAACAGAGATTCCCCAAGAAGCTCAGACAATCACAACCATCTCCTGGAAACCCATCCCTCACACGACAGAGTACGAGGTGTCCTGTAATCCTATCACAGACCTGGAGGAAGGAGGCTTCCAGGTACAGACGCGTGTGCACACACATCCACACGCGAGCTCGTTTGATATGAGAGGACGTTCCTCATTCAGCTGCTTTATCTTTCTCCACACAGATGCGTCTCCCTGGCAACTCCACCAGCGCCACTCTGATTGGACTGACGTCTGGAGCTTCCTATAATGTCATTGTGGAGGCCATGAAGGGCGGGGCTAAAGAGAAGGTTTTGGAGGAAGTCGTAATCGCTGGCGATGCTGGTACAGCAGTTTACGCTCGCAATTTTATTCTTTGATCACAGAAAATTGAAAAGTAGAAAAGATTCAAAGAGTCTGAAGTGAAAAATGGGAAAATATTAAATCAATAACCCGATGAGTTTCTTAATGAGCAATAAAAAAAATTGGTTTTTTGTCTTCAAAGGTGGCATCCCCATCACCCCCAAACGGGACGTGTGCTACGACACGTTCACACACACCTACCATGAAGTGGGCTCAGAGTGGGAGCGCATGTCAGAGACGGGCTTCAAGCTGTGGTGCCGCTGCCTGGGGCTGGGCAGTGGGCATTTTAGGTGTGATTCATCCAGTGAGTGGCTTATTAACCCCATCCCAGCATGCTTTGCAAAACCCTACCATGGAATTAAAGTCCAGTAATAATTCTATGTGATTTAAACACGAGGAATTTATAATAGGGAGGCATAAAACAAGCAAATGGAAATTCAGTTAAACACATAAAATGATGCCATTTGCCTTTATGCACATTATAAATTCCTGAGTCATAGAATCAGTGGATGTGCAGCAGCATGCAGTAATAAAATGTCAGCATGGGCAGCCACGGCAATGAGAAATAGACCTTTGCATAGAACATTTTTTGCCTCAGGTTTAAATGTATTTACTGTTTCAGTTAATCATAAAGAAAATGACTTTACTGTGTGTGAGTCAGCTGTAGCCTGCCCATGTGGATCCCTCTGATCCTTCTCTGCAAACTGTGAAAACCTCACATCAAACTGATCTGCCCGACTGAGCCTCGCACTCAGTTATTTGTATTGTCCATAACTGCAAAGCTAACACGACGATATGAGAAGCTGAGAGCATTTCATTTTTCTGTATATTTATTATGTGTCTGCACACGCTGCATAAATATGTATCTGTGAATGGGCTCGACTGATGAACTGCTTTCTTCATCTTTTGCACATCTGTGCATTCACTCCCTCTCTGCATCATTTCCTCGTCCCTTTCTTTTTCCGTGTCTGTCCCTCTCTTTGCTGCCTCTCCCTTCTTCAGAGTGGTGCCATGATGGCGGCAATAACTACCCTATTGGAGAAAGGTGGGATCGCCGCGGTGAGGATGGTCACATGATGAGCTGCACCTGTCTGGGCAACGGCAAAGGAGAATTCAAATGTGAACCTCGTGAGTGCTGACTGCCGGACACACACCAGAGCCGGGTGTCGTGTTAGGTTAATGATACGAGAACACGTTTGGTGTGAATAAAGTGACGAGGTCTATGTCAGGATTTTTTTAACGTGTTGAGTTTACTCTCATGCTTCTTTAATTTCTATCCTTCTCCAGATGAGTCG
Organism: Rhamphochromis longiceps; assembly: GCF_057381845.1. NCBI lineage: Eukaryota > Metazoa > Chordata > Actinopteri > Cichliformes > Cichlidae > Rhamphochromis > Rhamphochromis longiceps. The sequence goes on from NC_140572.1 coordinate 38,221,757, forward strand.
ACTTGCTATGACGATGGGAAAATGTACCAGGTCGGGAGGCAGTGGCAGAAGGAGTACCAGGGAGCCATCTGCACCTGTACTTGCTATGGAGGACTACAGGTGAGAACGCCACCTGTAGTGTTGCTTTAAAGCTCTTTAAAGGTGTTTGTGTGCACTCAAGGCCAGGCTGGCTGTGTGTGTGAGCAACATCTCTCTCTCTTCTCTTCAGGGCTGGCGATGTGAGAACTGCAGGAGGCCAGGAGGGCAGCCTGAGCTGGAGGCTGACCTCCTCCAGCCTGTTCGCCCAGACGTCTTTGATCGTTACAGAGAAAATGCTCTTCGCAAACTGGTCAGTGTCTTTTTCTAATAGTAATCGTTCCAATGAAGATTTACATCAGATAAAAATGTAGCTGTAGCCCATACAACATGCATGTTTCCTCTCCCTTCTCCCTGTGACGTGCCCTTCTCTGTTCCCCAGAACATCCAGTGTCCGATTGAATGTTTGAGGCCGGAGCTGCTTGCAGACGCTATCAGCCCACAAGAGTAGAGACGAAAGGAGTACGAGTAAAGGAGGACAAAATGACGAGATCCCTAACAGCGTCAGCATCGCTTCAAGATGGAAGCCCCCGCTCGCTTTTGTGAAAAGGAAATATTCCATCAGATTTGTGCCTTAATTATTTCCCACCAAATTGTAGTGCCTTAACAACACTTTTCTACTCCAATCCTTGTGCCTTTCAAAGACCTGTAGCAGCTTTCTTTGTGGGTTTTGAGCCTCTTTTCTTCAACAGAACCAGGGATTTCTTCCATCAGAGTAATTTTAGACAAATCTGTCAGAGCACAAATCCTGCTGCTTCACCCCCTTGAACGTTCATTCCCTAAATCGCTCTCTTTCTCACACACACACACACACACACACACACACACACACACACACACACACACACACACACACACACACACACACAGAAGCAGTATTGTTATGTGTGTTTTGACCGTTGTATTGGTGCTTTTGTTTTCAGAACATTCCTCTTTCAAACACAGAATGCATTTATGCAAATCTCTAAATGTCTGCAGCCACCTTTTGTTGCCATATCCGTTTTTTTCAAATGCATTTAGATAATGGTGGAATGCATTTTGTGGGTCCTTCCATATCAATAGAAAGAGGGAGAGCTGTTTTGCAAAGGCAGTTTCAAAGCCATGCAGTATTGCTATTGTACCCCCAAAATAACTTTTAGCTCCTGTGGGTCAGTTTTAGTGACATATACAGAAATGACCGTCACAATCCGATTAAAATAAAACTGCTATGACAGTTTTTATTAGCATGAATCTACATTCTTTGTAGTGAAGTGTAATTCCCTTTGTTACGAGGAAAGCACTCCTGTAAGTATCCTGTGTATATCTGTGGTCTGCTAGTTTGAAGATCAGCTGATCTTTTTAAATGACAGAAAGATTGGAAACAGCCTTTCTGTTACTTTTGATGTGTCTGCTATTAATCTTTAATTCACCATGCAGACGGTCGTCATCAGCAATATGAGTACAAATTATAGAACCTATAAAAAATTGAAAAGTAAACCCAGAACTGGCTCACCTAGAAATGTAACTGTTGTTTCAAAAATAAGTTGGAGAATTCACCATCATTTCCCCGTGGATTACATTTTAGTGTTTTTTTATTTTTTAATTCAGTTCTTTTATTTATCCCTTGTTATTCAGGCATTTTGTTCAGTGCTATTTTAGGGTGTACACTTTATTTTTGATTCATTTGTTTTTTATGTTGTTGGTGCCAGACTCTGAACTACTGTGGACTGATCTTTTTAATAAACTGATAAAAACACATGCCTGTTAGTGAGACTGAATTCATTCCTAGTTATCTCTTGTTTTATACAGTGCCTGAAGTCACTTTTACTTCAGTGAAATTTTACTTACTTAGTTTGGTCAGCAAACGCTGTAGTTTTAGTCAGTTACCTATTAAAACCTTGGTAAAGACTTTGTTTAAAAAGCCTAAATCAGAGAATCATGCGGGGCGGATCTAGAGAAATTTTCTGGTGTGGCAAAATCAAAGCCTTTTTTTTCAGACACATATGGAGGTGGTTACATATTGTTACAATAATTCAAATGCAGTAAGTAAACGCGTTTTTCATATAAATATAGTTTATTATTATTTTCTGCAGCTCACATAATTAAACGCTTTAGTTACATAAAACATGCAGATTTTGATCTTATGTACTGTACAGCCTGTATAATAAATATATAATATGTAGCCTAAGAAGTATAAAATCCACAAAGCTATGGGGCGGTTCGTTTACAAAGAGTCTCACTTGCGTTTCATACTTTTTTGTTAGAAAAAAATCAAATTGTTACATGCTTAAATTTATACACCATGTCAGAAATCTGCACTGTCATGAACAAAAACTTAAGCCTAATTTTTCATGATTTGCTGAGTTAACCCTCTGAGGTCCAAAATATAACTGGCCATTTTTGATTTTACATTTGTATTTCACCTTTAAATTGCTTTATTTTATTGTTTCCCCTGCCTTGCTTGGTATCATTCTTTATAGCTCAACCTCACGGGTCTGAATTTAGTTGTTTTTTCATTGACATACTGTATTAATGCAACTGATCTGAAATCACACAAAAAACATAAAATCCTAGTAGCGTTTTTTTTTTTTTATTGTACAGCCATTTAAAAATGTTACAATAACTAAAATGAGAGAACAATCAGGTGTCGCAATAAGAATAACACAAATTATTTGTGCCAGTAAAAAAAAATGTTTGTCCGCCACAAGACAGAGAAGAACACCACAGACCAAAACCCTGTAGGCCCGATAACAGCAGGTGTATCACTTCTCTTTTCCACCTAGAGACAGTGTTTACATTGCAATCTGCCTTTGTGACATTCGTAAGTGCCCTCACTGACACACAAAACAAAACAACGACTACACAACACGCTAACTACACACTCCACGCTGAACGTCACAAATCTCCCACATCTCAAAACTCTCTCTCTCTCTCACTCGCTTGCTGTCTCACTGCTGACTTTAAAAACTGGTGTATTCTTACTATCATAAGCATCGCTTGCTACTGAAAACAAAAGGGGGTAACACAGAGCAATATATTCAGTTTAAGAATTTATGTTCACTGTTAACTGTAACTACGCTCAAAGTGTTAATTCTATCTTATTTTAATAAATAAAACTGTCATATGCAAAACTAGGGTGGCACGTGGGGTGGCAAGAGATCATTTTAGGGTGGCACCACCCACCCCACGCCACCCCACGCCACCCCATGCCACCTTTCTCGATCCGCCCCTGGAATCATGGGCTTGCAGGAAGCCCTTTTATGACCGAAACTCTTAAAGTTAAAAGATAATAAAACATACAATATGTTTTCACCAACCAAATCGATTTGACGTTATTTTTTGAATACATGGCTTATGAGCATGGCGGAGGTCTGTGCTTTTATTTTGAAGGGCTATTACGCTGACGCGGGTATTTACTTCCGGTTAGGGCGTACTTTTCTCATCCATACGTCTTCTTCTGGATGTGCTGGAGCCTATCACAGCTGAGAGGCTGGACAGCAGCCTGTCGCAACGTTATTTATTCGAGTCTTCATTTTTGAACTTTCACAAACAACGATTCTTTCTACCAGGCTTCTTCACGTTTCTTCACTGAGCTACGCGACATTTGATCTGTAAACATTAAAAGCTCTTAAAACGGACATTGACGCTTTTATTCTGAAAGGTTTAGCGGAAGTTTTTGTGTTACCGTAACTGGGGTAGCGCGAATTGGACGAGCAAGTTTTGAGGACGAGTGAAAGTGCAGCCGAAGCTCGTAAATACGGAGAGAATGGACGGCGCTTCAATTGATAGTTTAATCCTGAAGCTCCACGACGTGAACGGAGTGAAGTTCGGGGAATACAAGCTGAAGAGCGGCCTGATGACACCCATTTATATCGACCTGAGGGTGCTCGTGTCCCACCCCGCGCTCATGAACCAGGTAACACGTGCTGTCTTCGTGACTGCAGAACAGAACAGCTTAAAGCGATACCGGACACACGAAACGTCTGCCGGATGCACTTTTTAAAGGCAAAAGTATCTGTGTAGGCACTCGTCAGTTCCTGTGTAATATTCATACTCACGTGGTTTATTTCACGGTAATGCAGCAGACACAATGACTGAGTTTCAGGGATCCCCTCCTTTCACGGAAAATAACAGTTAAAACAGATAAGACTGGACCTCTCACCAGCTAATCACTCACTCCAGCCTCAATAATCGTTACAGGAATCAGCAGCTTTCTGAAGCAATACCGCTCTTCAAGTCACTCAGGATAAGACTCATTTATTTAAATTGGCTTTTAATTAGATTTGTGCTGTGTGTTTTATTGTTAATGTATTTTATGTATTTCTGTTTTATATTACTGTGAAGCACTTTGTGGTTTTTATCCTGTGAAAAGTGCTATATAAATAAATTGATTTGATTTGATGAGCGTTTCAAACCATTCAGCCTTAAACAGCCGGTCATTTAACTGTATCAGCTTTTTAACATTTTATTAGAAGTTCATCATCTGCAACACATCACTCTAAACTGGTCTTTTTTTCTGACAACAGACCCAAACTACTGTTTTTTACTTCCAGGTGGCAAATCTCATCTACGAGCGAGTGCAGGAAGAGGGTCTGCAGTTCGACTCTGTGTGTGGGGTTCCTTACACAGCCTTGCCTTTGGCCACAATTATCTGCTCACGACATGAACTGCCCATGCTCATCAGGCGGAAGGAGGCCAAGGACTACGGTGAGCCGCTCTCAGCTGATCAGGTTTTCAAAAAAATAAAAAACAATGCTGCCACTACAGGCTCTGATTAAACTTGCTGTCCAGATGTTTGAAAAACCTGAAGCCTCAGGCAGTACCCCCGCTGAGGTGTGCATGAATACACAGGTGTCCAGTGTAGGCAGACATTAAACTCTCTGAAATCCCAGTTCAATGGTACAGAACCTGCGTAAACCAAACCTAAAAAATAAAATGCAAAGCAAGAAAGTGCATGCTTCATCTTGCATGCTGTATTGTTGGTTAATATTTCATAGTTTGAGAATTACTGTAAGTTTGTCCTTCAGTATTTGCCTTCTGTATCTCTGCTTCAGGAACCAAACGGCTGGTGGAGGGGTCGTTCCGTCAGGGGGATACGTGCCTGATCATTGAGGACACGGTGACCAGCGGCACCAGCATCCTGGAGACTGCCGAAGTGCTCTACAAAGAGGGACTGAAGGTCCAGAATCTAACCTTACAGTAAAGATAATAATATCATAGTTACGCTATACTGATGTCATCAAGAGCAGCAATACACAAGAATGACCTCTGACATGTTTTTATTCAAGGTGACGGATGCAATTGTGCTAATGGACAGAGAGCAAGGTGGCGTGGAGATGTTGGCATCAAAGGGAATCAAGCTCCATCCCATCATCTCCATATCTCAGCTGCTCCGTGTGCTGCAGGCAGCCGAACGCATCGACGCCCAAACCGCCCAGATTGTCCTCAAGTTCATCCGGGACAACAACACTTTCAGGTACAACTCTCCAGATGTTTTCCCCCGGTGTAGCTGGTGTGTCTGCTTGCATTACGCTACAATCTAGAAACTGTCTGGTGAAACTGTCACCTTGACTCACTCTCAGGCCCAAGAATGGCACAGACTCTCCAGCCAGCAAGAAGCTGTGTGTGGAACAGAAGCTGGAGCTCAGTTATTCAGAAAGAGCCAAGTTACCAAGTATGTAGTCTTAAATTATTTAGTTATTTCACGTCAAAACAGAGACTGGTGGTGTTTTCACTGAGCTCCACATACGTGCTGTGTCTGCTCTTGCTCTTTTCTTTTCTCATTTTCTTTTCCTTCTGTTGTCTGCAGACATCCATCCTCTAGCATCAAAGCTGCTGAAGATTATGGAGGAGAAACAGTCCAATCTTTGTGTGTCTGCTGATGTAACCAGCAGCGATGAGCTGCTCCAGCTGGCCGAGTCGCTCGGTCCAAAGATCTGCATGCTGAAGACCCACGTAGACATCCTCCAGGTACAGCGGGATCAACTAAAACCTCAAATCTGTACATGCAACAAACAAACTGATGGTTTTTTTCCATATGTGTTAACAGGACTACACATTAGCCTTTATTCAGAAAATGCAGGCCGTGGCAGAAAAGCACAACTTTCTTATCTTTGAAGATCGCAAGTTCGCTGACATCGGGAACACAGTCAAGCATCAGTATGAGGGTGAGACGATTTCACGTCTTTTGGTCGTGTAAATTCAAAGTGACTTAAAAATGTCTCCAAAGTAGTCGAACGCTGTGATCTTGTCTTTTCTCCAGGTGGTTTGTACCAGATTTCATCGTGGTCTCACATAGTGAATGCCCACGCAGTGCCGGGGCCGGGAGTGGTGAAAGGTCTGAGCGCTGTAGGGAAGCCTCTGGCCCGAGGCTGTTTGCTCATAGCTCAGATGAGCTCCCAGGGATCGCTGGCTGCTGGTGAATACACGAAGGCTGTGGTGAGCTCATTTCTGTGTGCTCTTCTTCTAAGTTTGTTTACATGTGCTTTGTGTTCTTTTCAGTTTACAGCTGCTTTGTGTTTTCATAGGTGCAAATGGCAGAGGAGCACTCGGACTTTGTGATTGGGTTTATCTGTGGCACTAAGCTCACAGAGAGGCCAGAGTTCATCCACATGACCCCCGGGGTGCAGATGCAGGCGGGAGGTAAGTCTGACAGCTTTTACTGAACTTTGAGCTGACGTTTCTTTGTTTATCATCATTTTTTCCACTTATATTCATCATACTAAAAGAACTACGAGGTGAGTTGTGAATGCACTGTCTATATGAAATCCACCCTACTGAAGATACATGGATACACAGTGCATGCACTCAGTGCTACATCCCTTGTTGTTGTAACCCGAGGAATCACACACGTCCCATCAGGAGATTCAGAGAGTTGTGTTAACTCGTTCGAGGTTTTTATAAAGTTCAGGCCAAACTGCACCTCAGGCAGCCTTGCACTCCGCTTTTTGCCTCTTTATGGTGCCATGACTCATTTCTAACACAGGGTGGTGCTGTAGTACATGAAACTAGTGCCGCCCCTGCTATTGCTGATCTCCCAAAGTCTGTATCAGTCTCCTCTAAACCTACTTTCCCTTCTCTCGGCCTCCCTCCCCCCTTACAGGAGATTTGCTGGGCCAGCAGTACACCACTCCAGAGGAAGTTATCTACAGCAAAGCCTCTGATGTCATCATCGTGGGACGAGGCATTTTGGCAGCATCTGATAGGGTGGAAGCTGCGGAGTTGTACAGGAAGTCGGGCTGGGATGCTTACAGAAAGAGAGTGGGCCAGAGCAGCATCTAAGTAACTCTCTGACTCGAGTTTCAGAGTGCACCTGTGACGAGGACCTGTGCAGCTGATCAGAGTGTTTTGAAGGCAGCGTGTAATTATGCACACGCTACCGTTCACTTCAGGTATCACTGCCACATCAGTGTGCAACACTACAGTGTTTGACACTTGGAGCGTGTTCTTGGCAGGTGTGCGTTTTACTGTTGATCTGCTGCTTTAAATGTTTGTGATTCATTCCTTTTAAATTTGTTGCACAACTTGAACTGATTTCTAATCTCAATGTTTTTTCTGATCAGGTTTCAGTAGTTGGTTTTAAATAATGGATTGAGGTCATTCCTCCGGTCTGAGTACTACAGTGACGATTTCGAAATGGAGATTCACTTAAAATAGTGCAGGATGTCTCTTACAGCACGAAAAAGTAGCTCTGTGTATGTCACAAAACCACCACCCCTTGCATGCTGTTATATCAGTGCTAAAACACTAGATAGAAATGCTACAATATTTTGTGGGGGTGGTGTGACTGTGAGCTCTGTCTCCTGCGTTTGAATCACCAGCCAGCAGGGGGCTCTGTTTGGGGTTTGTTCCTTCTTTCTGGGCTTCCAGGGGTTCTCTCCGACTTCCTCCCGCACTCCACAAACTTGGGATACCCTCCAATCCCTGCGTGACCCTGAATTGGAGGAGAAGAAGAAGAAGAAGAAGAAGAAGAAGGACACTAATAGTTCAAGCTTCAAGTTCAGGGCATTTTTAATTCACAGAGGTTCTTCATTAGTCTTCACGTGTTCACAAACAGCGTAAATCCCATGAAGGAGCCTTTTAACTGCACCTGCGTGTACTGTTGGTGGATTTTGCAGTTAGTCACAGCGCTGAACAGTGCTGAACAAACTGAATGATGATTTAACTCTTGATTTTGGGAAATACTTAATTTTAGGTACTACGGACCCGCTCAACAGTGTTTTAACCCCTGCACTTGTTTGGTTATTAGTTGATTATTAACCTCAGATTACTGTGACTTGGACGAGGGAAAGCTGAATGGAGCTCATACCTGTCTCTATTAGATCTATTGTCTGCCGTCCTTATCGTTTCACATACATAAATAAATGATCTTTATATAAATTTATGACTCTTCTTTCTAAAGACATTAGCTAGCTTGTGCCTTGGAGCCACGGCGGTTGCAGGGCAGGCACTACATGAGATAAAGGAGCTTCATATTAGAGTCAGTAGTTTTATTCTTTTGATGCTTTTCACCTCTGCAGATGGTTTTCACACCACAGGCAAATTCTTTTTCAATGAACTGTAAGAACAGTAACTGTAAATAAGTAGGACGAAGAAATGCATTTCAGGAAGAGGAATCATTCATGAATATGCCATTGTTTAGAGCACAGAGATGATGTTGATGATGATCCCTGTTTGTTGTCCTCAAAGTCGAAGGTGGTGCTTCTGTGACTCTCACGGGTTTTTCCAGTTCCTCTCACAGGTGACGGTTCCTGCATACAAAAGAAATGGTGCCCACTGGTTTTAAACTTCCCCAAGTGTAACTTCACCAATAATAATAATTTAGAAAAGGGTTTCTCTTACTAAGCCATCAAATAAAAGCATGGAAACAGTGTGTGTCATATGGTTATAAAAAACAGGCAAATGCAGAGACTTGCATTTAAATAAAGTGTCTCTTGTCTTAATCATATGTGACCTGGTTGTGGTTACGTTCACCGTCAGTATGCAAAGGCCCATTTTGAGGCAGGAAAAACCCTGCAGATGTCCGTTTAGATTAAAATGTGGGGAATTTGGAGGCCACAATAACACCTTGAAGTCTTTTTGAATTTTTCTTTTTTTGGAAACCACAATGTTTTTTTTCCCCATGTGGAAGCGTACGTCGTGCCATGGAACATCACGCTTCTTGTGCTGGCTTTCCTTCTTCCCATAATGCAAACTGCTGTGATGCGCAGTCACCTCGTCACCCATATGATGTCAAAGAATGTCTAGATGGACACAGTCAAACAGTCAGGTCTCTCACATGCCCAGTGTAGGTCGTTTGGTCATGTAATTAAAAACTCTGTGTGTGCTAATATGCACTGTGACACCAGCACTGAGGGTTTCACTGTGTGGTGCTGCTCCTGTGGGATTGTACTGTCCATGCACACTCATGAGCTCTGGGTGTCCATGACCCTTGGCACCGGTTCACCAGTTGTCTTTTCTTGGACCTCTACACTCAGAAAACTAAAGGTGCCAACTGGACCCAAAAGTGGTTCTTTAGACTGATGCCATAGAAGATGCCACAAAGAACCTTTCAAACAATGGTTCTTTGAAGAACCATTTCTTTCAGTGGTTCGTTGAAGAACCTTTAAAGGCACCCCAAAGAACCATCAAGAAAAGGTTCTTTGGGATGCCTTTAATGGTTTTTCAAAGAACCTTTTTTTCAAAAGGTTCTTTAAAAACCATTTTAAAGAACCTTTTTTGAGTGGTTCTTTAAAGAACAATTTTAAATCTTTCAAAATAAAATGTATCATAAATTGGATATGAGTACAGTAAAATAAATACGAGCACAGCATAGACATATATCAATGGTTTCGTAGTTACCAAAAGCTAAAAACGCATTTTAACCCTCAGCACAACATCACTACTAATACATGTCACATATTATTTAAACAGTAATAATTCAATATTTTTACTATACTATAAATAAATATATATAAATACTATATCTATAGATAACGCAACAATTATTACATGTATTAATAACACCTGCAGTTGTTTCAGTTTTTCACAGGTGTTTCCTGTCAGCTGGTCAACCTCACTCAGGTGGACATCCATATCAGCCAACCAAATGACAAGCTCCTCCCTCTGTGCTCCTTCTGAGACAAAGAGCTGAGAGAGAGAGAAACGGGGTCAGTTATAAAGAAGAGAGAAACCCTCCTCAGAAGGTCTGACTCGCATACCTGCAGTCGACCTGTGATGGACTCCAGTTTGGCGTTCACGTCATCCCAGTGGCGGCCGCACTCCCTCGCCAATGCCAGCAGCCGAGTCTGCAGGGTGCCCCTGTTCGACTCCTCCTGGTCAGGCTCTCCAGCTGGATGAGCCGAGGTCCTGCCTCTCGCCGCCTCTGAACACACAAGCACAAATTGCATCTGAAGCAGGGGGTGCAGCTTTTTTTTTGTTTTGCTATTCTTTTCTAAATCCAGGCTTGATCACGTGGAGGTATTTGGAAAACTTTTCTGGCGAGATTGTTGTCTTGCAGAAAATCAAATCAAATGTATGCGATACACAATCACTTCACAAGAACACATTATTAAAACAAGTCCAGTTCTTGCCTGATTTTAAGTGAATTCTGCATCAAAACAGGGTAACAGAATTAAAACGAGTGTTTGCAGCAAATGTGAGCACAAAGCCTCACTTTGTACCAGCCTGCTATTACAGTTCTCCTCTATGCAGACAACTTTCCTGTTTTCAAGGCACAACTTGGAGCTGCTGTACAAATCTTATGGATACACACTAAATGAAACAATAGTGTGCACGACTCCAGATTCTGATCCCTCGTCCTAACATGGTCCCAAAAGGCTCACAAAAAACACCATAGCAACAGCAATAAAGCAAATGTTGAGGCTTCAAAATACAAAGTTCATAAACCAATGGCTGACATGGGTTTTATCATAGGGGTGATAAATATATAACATATTGTCGTAAGACTAAAAGTATAATACGGATTTTAGTCTGAGAGATTTGATGTTCATTCGCCTGCAGGTGCACTTTACCTGACTGCTCCGCTTTCCACAACGTTTTGCACATCACTATCTAATACAGGAAGTAGGTGAACTAAAACAAGTCATCTTTCTCTGTGAGAGGACCATATTAATGAAACCAACCCCAATGACACCATAGAGATCACTAAAGATGCTCCTGCTGCTTTTCTTCCTCCTCATCCTAAGCTTCCTTCTCCTTGTCCTCGACTTCCATCCCACTGTAATTTAATCAAAGGCTACGTTCACACTGCAGGCGAAAGCGCATCAAATCCGACTTTTCTGACCCTATGCGACCCATATCCGATCATGCTATGACAGTGTCAACTGTACAAGTTCGATAGTTTTAAATCCGATCTGGGTCACTTTCGTATGTGGTCCTGAATCCGACACATATCTGATGTTTTATAAAGCGGCTGCTGTTTGATGGTCAGGTCGCATTAAATCCGTCTTTTACGTCACTGACACAAGACAGACGCCAACTATCAGCGCCAGAGAAGACGACGTGAACGCTTCCTGTCCATCCAGTGAAACTGTTGAGAAGACGACGTTGGAGAAACGTGAACATTTTCTTTGTACTGTATAATCTGCAGATTCTGACAGAAATCTGCAGCTATCCTTTGAAGCAGCGCTCCTCTAAAACAGCAACAAGGGTCATTATTAGGCCAAATGTAAATAACAAAATAACTTTATAACTTAAAGCAAAATTGGGAAACGTAAAGTCCGAAACAAGTCTTTATATTAAGGTGCATCAGTCAAACTGTTGTTCTGGGTCTAAACTGAGCGCGTTGTGTGTGACGTCTTCTTTTGCGCATGCAAATAGTATAGTAAATAGTAATATTTTATTAAAATTTCAAACTAAAGTACAGTATTTGAATGTGTGCATTGTGTCTACTGTTTGTTAACTGACAATATTCATAAACATCTTAATAACAAATTCCATATTCTATTACCACATTATTTGTGATCAATGGGTTGGCGGGGTTAGGGGTGTGTGTGTGTGTGTGTGTGTGTGTGTGTGTGTGGGGGGGGGGGGGGGGTCTTTAGGCTTTGGCCCCCACACCTGCCACCAGTATATTTTTAAGCAAGTATTTCTAACTTTTAATTGAATATTCAGTTTCCTACCATCTGCTCTTAAAGGGTAACCTGAGGGAGGTAACCCACCCTCCCCCTTCGCACACACATGCACACAAACAAAACACAGTAGAATTCACAGCCTCATTATAGTGAATAAATATTTATGCCATTTTACACCATCAAACTTAGACAGCTAAGGATGAAGAACCTTTGGTTCTTTAAAGAACCATTTGTAATAGCTGAAGAACCATCTACAAAATAAAAAGGTTCTTTGACGTAGGATGGTTCTTTAAAGAACCACGAAGACATCTGAAGAACCATTTAAGAACCATAATGTTTCTGAGAGTAGTGGCAAGTATACAAGCAGTCCTCATCAACCACTGAATCTTACAAACCCATAACACAACTTAATGTGTTTTGTTAGTAATACCTTTTAAATACCTTAATTTTTAATACTTTCTAAAGCAAATTGCTTATCAGTGTGAAGCAGCCTTATTAAAGAAAAGCCTTGTGGTGTCAAATTTTCTCTATAACAGCCACAAAAGATAAAAGTCTTTCCAAGGATCTCTCCTTTTAACCTATAGAAACATGAAAATAGGAAAACAAGTTTATCACAAGATCATAACAAGGAGTTAAAACTAGAGTCCACAGCAGAATAAGCTGTTTGACATTGGCAGAGAAGATTTAACGAGGTTTCCATGGGCACAACCTACATACGCAGCTCTGCTGCTCAACCCACAAATGCATTTTCCCACAAATGTAGCTCCATTAAAGGGGAAACAAACAGACCTTCCAACAGTACAAGATTTACTGCCAAGAAGCAGTTACAGCAAAGAAATAATCACCCAAACACACACTTCACTACACACTTCCTCACTTTTTATATCATAAATTTATATCAGTGCACTTTGTATTGTACAGGTGAGAGCCTATAATATTATTCAGAGAACCTGGATGATTACCTATGAGGAAGAACTTGGCTACAGAGGGTAGAAAAAGGTCCCTTTGAACAGGAAGCCTCTGAAGGGTAGCCATCTGCCTTTCCAGTGGAGTGAGAAGAAAGCCGTGTGAATAGAAGAGCACTGAGAGACAACAACATGAGAATAAACAGGTGGGTGGGCTGGTAGGGACAGTTCAGCGATATAGATGAGCGGGAGCTTTAGTACAATAATCCAAAATCATTTGTATCTATCTTTTTTCCTGACGTTGTAGTTTTCAGATTTAGATATACTGGACTCACTGAAATATCTGAATGAATGAATACATCTAAACACTAATATCCTTTCCAGTGTTCTCTTTGGGTAAATGTGTATGAAGATATGTTTCCTGGTGGATTTCCCACCAAATTTAAACACCAAACTTTTCCTCCACTAACTCTGAGACGATTTTCAGAGCAAGGTGTGTCGCTCTGCAGCAGAAAGTTATTTGCAAGGCAGATAATATGAAAATGATTCCCACACGGACGCTGAATGAGACAAAACGAGCAGGTTGGCAGGTAGCTACGTTACAATGAGCCCTTTTACAGTTCAGTGCAGGCACAAAGGTCGTTGCCCGGCACGGAGAAGAGGAGGGAGGGGGGGCTTTGGATGGAGAAAAGGCGTTAGTAAGAATAATTCATTTTGTGTGGGTGTTTGGTGTGACCTCCCATCAACACACACACACACACACGTAGAGACAACCCTCCCCCTTTATGTCAATATTGGATCAGAGTAACGCACCATGCGACAGGTGTCTGTGCCTGCCCCGAGGATCCACTTTGAGGGGTGGAGAAAGGAAAAGAGTGAGCCAGTGGAGAGAGAGAGCGTGTAGAGGTATAAAAGGTGAGGTCTGAGGTTGCGCCTGCTATTATTTCTTTGCTTCTTCTAAAGGTAAGCTTTGAAGCTCCTCACTCGTTCCCTTTCAGAGAATCCATTCTGACAACTTTTGCTTGGTGCTGTAACTTTTTAAAATCTTCTCCTAAAGGTTGAACATGAAGAAGCCAGCTGATTTATGCCCATCACATCCCTCTCTGGACCGACTTACGCTGTGACCTTTCCCCGTTTGTCCGTATTTGCTTCACGTTGAGCCTCACGTACAATACCTGAAGATGAAGTTTTGTTCGTTCGGCTCGCGTTACGCAGGTACGGGTTGGCAACCGGAAAAGGCACAAGGATGACTTTTAGTTAGGGAAGATCACTGGGAAGCCTTTAAATGAGACGAATGATAATGTTGTTTCCTGCAACCAGTTCAAGGTGTTTTCATTGAATGTCCCAAAGGGGTAAGGACAGGTAGCTGAGTCAAAGTGTGGCCTTTGTTTTAGTAACTCCAGGGTGTTGTACATATCACTGAACAGGTAGATTGTCTCATTTGCATACAGCTGGCAGCAGGCAACGCTCTAAAGAAAGCAGTGGCAGCAGAAGCAGCTCACTACCTGACTGAACAAGTAACAATCATTCAAAGTCTGACGGGCAAAGACTCTTTTGTTGCCTCTGTGTTTGTTTAGAAAGGAACAAAGGTGCTCTGATGCTATAATAGATGTTGCAGTTTAAATCTGACATGTACTGTATATGTCTTTTCTTTTTTTTTTACTGAAAAAGTAAAGATATCTAAGTAAGACTATGTATCCCAGACTCAACTCAATCCACATGTTCTGTCAAAAGCAGCCGCCTTAAACAGACACACCTGTCTGCTCACAGCAGCAGTAACAGCGTCAGTGACACACGCTATCACTGCTGCAAATGTGGGTAACTGACACTGGGACTGGGTCCAAGTAATAATCACTCACTGTTTTTTTTTGTTTTTTTGGCGGGGGGAGGGGGGGGGGGGGGTCAGTCAGTGGTTGAACCTGTCTTTGTGTGTTTGCCTAAACTGCCCCAGAGTGACACGAGTACGCACGGAGAAGGCTGACATTTACAGCGGCAGGGATCCGTAATTCCCTTTAGTGCTTTTTTTGATAATCATTTTCCTATTGGCACATTCATGATGACAGAACGTGTTTTCCACTGGAGGTCTGTATGTCACCATCCATCTCTTACGTCATAAAGAGAGACTGCAGGCAAGCACCAGAGAGCAGAGAGATGGGCTTAATGGGACGTTATGTTAGCCATTGACTAAACATTAACCACACACACACACACATGGCAGACATCTGATAGAAGCCATCTGTTATTTAGAAACTGTGATGCATTATTAAGCCACCCCAATCCTAATATTCATGTTTTTGTTATTTTGTCTTACACTGAACATTATTTACACCTTTGTAGCATAAAGTGCTGTTTTGATCCACTAGCCTGAAGGCAGAGCTATAAGCTGTGCCCTGGGTGACGAATAAAGAGCTAAAAACACAAATTTTTATTACATATTTAAAAAAAAAAGTTTACACATCTAGTTCAACTATAGTACCCCCCCCCCCCCAAAAAAAACCCCTAAATCTACCAAACACTTAATTAAAACATACAAACTTTGTTTAACATCAGAGAAAAATGCATTGAACCTTAATTATACAGATACAGTTGTATATTCTTTCTAGGATTTCTAGGACTTCCTTGTGGCTCAAATGTTAAAGACTGTATAATTTTGTAATTAAGCTCTTTTGTGCTCCTTTTGCTATATTGTCCCTGCTAAATAGCACACACTCCTAATAAACTCCAAAAATACCTCATTTTTGCAGGATGGCTTGTGAGCAACATCATGAGAAAGCCTGTCCTGCATGTCATTCTTTACCTGAGAGCCTATTTGCCTCAGCTCGAATCGCCAGTCAATATTTGTTTAAAACCAGAGGAAGGGTAAGCTCACACTCCTCGGTATCCTGGTTACCTTGTCCCGACTGGTCCTGCTGCTGCTGCACCCTTCCAAGCAGCTCCAGCAGCTGCATTAGTTGCAGGTAATTTGTTTAGGAGTCACCGTGGAGGCCGGGCCACCTGGCTGGAACGAGTTGAAATAAACATAATGCCACAGTCATGAGTTTGGACCTGTTGGTTTTATCACCAGCGGCTCCCTCACTAACATATTTCCTCCACAGAAGATGAAGGAGAATTTTATTTGTATCACAAATGCATATTGTGTAAGACGACGTTACTCAGTAGCTCAGTCCTGTTATTGCTCCTCACGATGAATTTAGTTTTTTACTGAAGATTTAAAGCATGTTCGTATATCATGTAGCCCCTCACTCATGTTGCTAGCAGTTAGAAACAGTACTGTGAAAAAGTATTTGCTCTTTTCCCCACTGATAATTTAATTTTGCATATTTGTCACATTTACAAGTTTCAGATCAAATAATTTGTAATATAATTATTAGTTATTAGCTTAATGAGTCCCCATTAAATCAAGAAATCACTTAAACAGAAGCTGTCTAACAAAGTGAAGTAGGCCATAAGAACTCAAAGAGCAGCACATCATGCCACAATCTAAAGAAACAGCTGAGAAACAAAGTCACTGACACCTGTCGGTCTGGGAAGAGTCACAAAGCCAGTCTAATTCAATTCAATTTTATTTATATAGCGCCAAATCACAATAAAAGTCGCCTCAAGGCGCTTCATAGATACAGAGAAAAACCCAACAATCATATGACCCCCTATGAGCAAGCACTTTGGCGACAGTGGGAAGGAAAAACTCCCTTTTAACAGGAAGAAACCTCCAGCAGAACCAGGCTCAGGGAGGGGCGGGGCCATCTGCCGTGATTGGTTGGGGTGAGAGAAGGAAGACAGGATAAAGACATGCTGTGGAAGAGAGACAGAGGTTAATAACAGATATGATTCAGTGCAGAGAGGTCTGTTAGCACATAGTGAGTGAGAAAGGTGACTGGAAAGGAAAAACTCAGTGCATCATGGGAATCCCCAGCAGCCTACGTCTATTGCAGCATAACTAAGGGAGGATTCAGGGTCACCTGGTCCAGCCCTAACTATATGCTTTAGCAAAAAGGAAAGTTTTAAGCCTAATCTTGAAAGTAGAGATAGTGTCTGTCTCCTGAATCCAAACTGGAAGCTGGTTCCACAGAAGAGGGGCCTGAAAACTGAAGGCTCTGCCTCCCATTCTACTTTTAAATACTCTAGGAACAACAAGTAGGCCTGCAGAGCGAGAGCGAAGTGCTCTAATAGGGTGATATGGTACTACAAGGTCATTGAGATAAGATGGGGCCTGATTATTTAAGACCTTGTATGTGAGGAGCAGGATTTTGAATTCTGGATTTAGCAGGAAGCCAAAACAGGAGAAATCTGCTCTCTTTCTAGTCCCTGTCACGACTCTTGCTGCAGCACTTTGGATTAGCTGAAGGCTTTTCAGTGAGTTTTTTGGACATCCTGATAATAATGAATTGCAGTCGTCCAGCCTGGAAGTAATAAGGCTTTGTGGCTCCAGTGAACAGTGCTGAAGCTTTCCAGGAGCTCAGAGAAGAGCCCAGAACAACATCTAAAGAACTTCAGGCCTCACTTGGCTCAGAAAGGGACCGGGAAAAAATATCCTCCGTGGGAGAGTCCAAGGAGAAAAGCACTGCTGATTTTTCTGCCAAAAAACATCTGGATAATCCCCGAGACTCCTGGGAAAATATTCTGTGGACTGACGAGAAAGGCTGAACTTTCTAGAAGGTTTGAGTTCCGTTACAACTGGATCAAATCAACAGAATTTCATAACAAGAACATCAGAGCAACAGTTGAACATGGTGGTGGTTGTGAGATGGTCTGTGGCTGCTTTGCTGCTTCAGGACCGGGACAACATGGATTCTGCTCTCTGCCAGAGGAGTGGGCCACCAGTTTGTGCCCTGAAGCTCAAGAGCACTTGGGTTATGCAGCAGGACAATGATCCAAAATTCAGCACCAGTCTCTTATGAAACATCTGGCTCAAACAGATACGTACTGACCACGCTGTCCTGCTGAACAGTGAGCAGTTACTGTAGGAGAGAAAGGGAATATGGTAGCAGTTCACTCAGTTTCAAACAGCGACTGTTGCAAATGGAGGCTTTCATTTGACTAAAAAACCTAAATAAATGAAAGATTCACTTGTACCAGAATAACTGGAAAAGGTTGGAGGAGGAGAGAAATACCTGCTGATAGGACAGCACTTCATAGTGCAGCTGGACAATGATCCAACCCAAGAGTTCATCAGTGCTTTACAGAAACTGAAGACAAATCTGAAGACATGGAGACACACGCAAATAAGCAGCAACTGAAGTAGGCATATAGTAACGTTCATGGGTTTAAGAATTCATGCATTCATGCAAAGGATGAAGTTTGTCCAATTACTCTTGAGCCTCTACACATAAACAGGCTTTATTTTGGAAGACTTGATGAAATGATTTTGGCTAAACCTGGAAGGCTGCACTTCAATCACAGCTTGATTATCTGATATAAAACGTGGTGTGCTGTGCAGAAGCAAAGTTACAAGAACGATGTCATCGACTAAAACAGCTGTGGAGCTAGGCTACCTGTCAGCATTACTAACTGTGTCTCACGTTTTTTCACCTCGAGCCCACTGTGGCATCTTTGTAAGTCCCTCCTTCTTTCATATCATCTTTTCAACGTACAGCTTGCTGGGTCTGAATGTCAGGGTGTCTTGGAGAGTTGGTGCATGTGCCAACCTGGCACACCTTACTACATTACTTCCTTGACTTACTCTGGGGCTCTGCTTGTACCTGCTTGCTGTATCATTGTTGGTTAAGCTGACTGGTTACCGTCCACCTGGGTAAGTTTGTCTGCCCAATCAGAGTAACACAGATAACATGCAAATATGCTAACATTAGTATCTACATTATGCCACTCTGTATCTCACTTAAACTGTTAGAAATAAATAAATGAAATGTATTTTACCTGCTGAGAAAGTTACCATGTTGGTAACGAGCTTACTTCTCAACCTGTAGATCTCTACACCTCACACCTCCACTGTATGACATTCCTATATTTCATACTTAATTCAAGTGGCTTACACTAATGCAAGCAAACAAAGGTCAAAGCAATCTGAAACTCTGCTTGTAATCGCAGCTTATGGTGGAAACTTTCAGGCCTTCTTGCTTGAAAAAGCCCTGCCTACCAGACATGGGTCATATTTTCTTATCTGAACATACAATTTCCTTTAAAATACACCGTTTTCAGGCCACCTCATCTGCAGAGTCTGTGTGAGAGGAAGCAAACATTAGCGCACAGCAAACATAGTATTTGAATGGTACTCAGCATGTCTGCTGGAGCTGCTGTTTATACCTTTGCAATTTACTTTGCAGTGTATTTAAACACGTGCGTGAGTTATTCTCTGTAAATGTTACTAACTCATTCACTGTTTTCCAGTATTGATCCGCTCATGCAAATGCCCGAGTGAAATGCCCAAGCACATGTATCATTAGCATATTGTTTATTTTTAGGCTGTTCTGGAGTCATCCTGTTGTTACAGTTACATCCTGTTTTGCTCTTCCTCATGTTTTGTCCTGATCCACAGCGCAGTAAGTGCTGCATATAGAAAAAAAGGGGCAGCTACAACATTTTATATTGACTTTATGAATAAAACTTCACTGGGCTTGTCTGTTTCCTAGCTGCCTCTGCTGTGACCCTCTGCAGGGTTATACTGTATTAGTGCTATTAAGACAAGCGTTTGTGTCTGTTCAGCAGGAACATGATTACATTTGTGCCGTCTGCCAAACTGCTCAGTACTATCTGTAAATGGATGAGCGGAGTGAGGGGCTGCGTGTATGTGCTGCCTGTAGGCTATGTGCTGTTTCCTCTGACAGTTACTGATAATGAAAACTCATGCAAATGCCCAAGGCCTGTTCTCTCGCTCCCTCGGCTGGTCCTTGCCTCGGCTCTGTCGTGGCAGGGTGAGTGTTAATATTTTAAGTCCTCAGTCTCTGAAGAGTTGGCTGAACAAGCTGCTGGGTTTCTATTTTGAACTCAAATAAAAGAAAATGAGTTTTATCTCGGCACTTTGTCTAACTCCCTCAGGCAAACTTGCTTCTTTTGTGTTTGATCTGTCTGCTCAGACACCTGAATGATAACAGCAGCGTGCGCGCGTGAGCCTGTCGTCACAATTTAATCGTAATTGTCTACAGAAAACAATTACTATATATATATGTATTTTTTTATTTTTTATTTTTTTATTTTACCGTGTAAATCAACTACTTGGATGTCCCTCCTGTCAGAGCAGCGGGGGCAAGAGGAGGCGTTACAGCAGATGTCCTGTTCACATCATCCTCACCTGGATTAGTCTCCAGGGTAACGTTCCACCTGAAGGAGGGCATTTATTCAGGGCAGTGTGTGTGTGCGTGTGTGCGCAGGTGCGTTCACTCACTATTCAAATAGTCCATACTCAAATTGACCCAGAAAACAAGCAGTGTTAATACACTCAGGGACAGACATCTGGAATATAACATTATACTCCAAAATATAGGTACTGATCTATTTAAATGTAGATATGTTTGAGAAGTTGTATTTAAATATTAAACTATGTGTTTAATATCTATTTTTGCCATTAGTTTCACAAACGTCACTTTTATCCCAATGCAGAATGCAGAATTGGAAGGACAGGGCTGGTAAACAACACTGAAACATTTATTTACACTTTCCCAGTAAATACTACTCCTCGCTCCATCACGCCCCTCGGTGCCTCTGTTTAATAGTAAAAAGGACCGTTATACCAAGCAGTTTGCTGGTGCATTCAAAATTACCACCAGAATCTACTTTAATTATTTAAATAATTATTGTTATTATTTATTATTTATTATTATTTTGTTATTTATTTAATTATTGTTAAATAAAAAAACACACGTGGATGTGTGTTAATATTGTGTAATACCAAATTTAAGCCTCAGGAAAGCGTACGTGGGGGTGGTAGCTGGCACCGAGTCCTGTGAAATAATCAAATGTTCCATGACCTTTAGCCAGCAATGCAGAGCGGTCATCAGATAATAGCTCTCAGTGTATTTGCCACCGATATTTTGCATTTGACTGGGTGAATGAATGAAGGGGTGAACTTGTGACCTCTGCCAATCACGGGTCATTGTGGGATCTGGAAGAAGCAAGCGTTTCCTTTGATAAAAGAGGAGGAGAAAATAAAATAAATATATCCTCTGTGTACTACAGTACTGTGCATATCGTGACTCATCGTCTTAACTAATTTCATGACGGTTATTTTATGATAATTGTGTTTGTCTTTCACTCTAAACTAAGCTTCATGTTAAACTTTCTTTCTGTGTTGCCAGTGTGAAAATATCATTTGAGCAAAGATGAGTTAAAGCGGTTAAACGACATCACTGTGTGCTGTGTAGCTGGTGCAGCTCGTAGCCGCTTAGACAAACCATTTATAAGTTAGCAGAGGCAGCGCTGAAGCTACAGAGGAGAGGGAATTTGCTTTTGCGCTACCACTTGACGAACTATTATTAAACTTGACCCACAGCCGGTCAGCAGAGCAGAGCTATCGTATGACCAGCAGGAAGAAATGAATGGATTTGTTATACAGACAGATAAGGATTCAAAGTAGAACTGTACTGTACTGGCTCTGAGCTGGACTACACTGCCCCTCATGTATGCAAATCCCCACCAGCTGCATTTAACAGGGAAATAAGGTGTGTGTCAGTGTCAGGTTTGTGTTCATAGGTAAGGATATATCATTTATTTTACCTCGGTTTTAGCGTGTTCGGGTACACCGGGTCATTATGCTTCAAAACTGAACAATTCATATGGATTTTGTGCCCAAAAGGGAGGCAGGTCCCCACAACATGTCTGTGTAAACAGTTCATGATGTAGTATGTGCGCCTGCACACAGAGCATCTGTGTCTTTATAAGCCTTTCCTTTCACCTGCCATCACCTGCTCTGAAGGCAGGCTGGGTGACACAGGCTAATGCACACACACATGTGGAGTGAGGGGCAATGAATGGGCTATCAGCAGACAATGAGAGAGCTGTTTGTACAAGTAAGCAGCACAGACACACAGCGTGTACCCAGTCATAGCAAAATGAGCTCTTTACTGTATGTTTAGTGAGAAAAGAGGAATATTTACTCCTCCTCTTCCCACACAAACTGGAAAGTTTTCACTGAATTAACCGGAGAAACGGACTCAACTAACTGTCAACCTTAATTCATGATGTTCACTTTATTATGTTTGCCAGCTTCTGTGTAATAACCATTTTAGCCACTAGATGTCACCAATGATGAAGGAAAACTCAACCGCTTCTTTAATCATTGTTGTTATGATCAGGTGTTCAAACCTGCAAAAATGTAAATGTAAGAGATGCACATGGACAGGTGATGCCTGTAGGTTTAGCGTGGTCCGCATGTGATGAACTGTTCAACAGTTTTCAGTCAGCAGTGGAGCTGTTAGACAAATAAAGACAGACAGACAATAAAGCCTGTTCTGTTAATAAGAGGTGAAAAAGGTATACAAAGTACGTTGAGCTTGTTTTATTTATAACATTAAATGTCAAAGGCCATTCATACACATTTTTGGAGCTTCAAAGAATAAAAATAAAAATAGGAAAAATGGGGCAAAACATGCAAATATAATTACTACATCTGTAATACAGCTTTGATCAGTATTGTTAAAAAGCCAGATGACATTTAAAAGTAGAATAAACCTGAATAAGCTTCTTTTTTCAACAAAACGTACAACATAACCGTTTAGATCATGTTTGTTCTTCAGTGTACGTCAGAATGCTCATGTAGGTGGACTCATCAGCCTAAAGACAATTTCTTTATGTGTATGATGTGTATGATACACCTCTATGTGTGTTCTCATTTGTATAATTAAAACTGTGATTTGGTCTGATCCTAATCTGAAAAACAAAGCACTGCAGTTTTTACTACAGCACTTCACCCTCCAGTTCCTTCCAGAGCCGGAGGAAAAGAAAGAAAAACATGTCCTAGATGAAAGTGACACATGTCCTGGGCTCAGTGTGCGGCATTCCTTGGACCCTTTGCCACCTCGAGTTTAGGATCCAGTTTACCTACTGCAAAGAGTGAGGGGGAGGGGGAGGGGGAGGGGATCAGCTCCCAGAATGTGTCTATTGTCCCGCTACACCAATCAAACTGTTGTGTCAGTGCGTTGCCATTGTATAGTCCTGGGTCAGGTTGCCACTGACCGTGGCTGCCATATTGATGACTAAGTCAGTTTGGGGCTCTGAGGACAATGGTGCTCTGGAGCCTCCACAAAGCACGAGGCTAATGCTCCCCTTTCAGCCGGCCCGCTCAGCTGCTGAGTGTGCAAGGCTGCTGGGCAAATGGAGTGGCTCGGGTCCAGGGGGCCCAGCCCTATAAAAACACAGGCGAGGGTCTCTCCCCCGACATTGATTATACTGGATCTGTCCCACCTCAGTACCGTCTGTAAGTATCTCAGCACTGCCTCAGACTTAGCTGCAAGAAACAGTGACGGTGACAGCTTTGTGTACTAGGTGGAAGCGACAGGCAGCGAGACGCTCCTCACACTGTGGCTTTGGTAGTTAGTCTATTACAGACGCACTTTGTTAACATTAAAGAACTTTATCATGAGGACAGCTGTGTATTCCTATAATAAGCTGGCAAGATGATGCCTTTCGGGTGTGCTTGTGTGTGCCTTTTAAAGACAATGCAGGCGTTTATCTGAGTGCAGTGTTGTGTGCTTTTCCACCACAACAAAATCAAACGAGCCAGACTAGAAAGAGATGAAACTTCATAAGCTTTCACTCTGATTCTGGCTGGAAGTGGTTCTATCTGCCACGCTGGAGTCTCACGGTGCAGTTTATGAGCTGGAAACGTGGTTGCTGATTGAATCTCCATCTGATTGAATCTGTGCTTTAAGGAAATGGAAAAGCAAAGAATGAATGGAATTTTTCACTTGTGACACCTTTGGAGAGTGAGCTAAAAATAGATGCAACAAATGTTTTATTTTTCGCCAAGCTTCCAGATAAAGATTGCAGTTTTAGGATAATTTAGAGATGTGCCTGGCTCGCTGACGACCTCTACCCCACTGATTGCTCATGCTACCCGGGGCTTTAGTTGTGATTGTGTGATGGTGTTATTCCTAATCTGTTTTATGCTGAGGGTCTTTATTAAACTCTGTACGTTGTTCAGAGAGTAACCCCCGAGGGAGAAGCAGCAGCCATGAACACTCAACAGATGGAGCAGATGGGCCAGTTTAAGATCACAGTCTGGGAGGAAGAGAACTTCCAGGGAAAGCGCTGTGAGTTCATGCTGGAGTGCCAGAACATCATGGAGAGGGGCTTCAACAAGATCCGCTCCATCAAGGTGGAGAATGGACCGTAAGTGAAAGACACATTAAAGCTGTTTATACCTGTAAGCGCATTATGGATCAGCACTTTTTCTTTTTATATTTCAGTAGCAACATCTTGTACATTCATGTTTGTTCTCTTGAAATTTGAATCTCACTGACCTGAAAAGGTCGGACTAAAGCAGACAGGAGTCAAGAAGTGGAGCAGACAGAATAACAAAAACTCTAAATTATAACCTGCGCTGTTATTAGTTTGCTGCTTGGCATGTACTGCTTGCATGTGTGTGTGCGTGTGCATGCATCCAAGTGTGTCCCTGTTGTGATATGAGTTGGCTGCGTGCAGCTGCTGGCTGTGACTCGTGATCAGATAAAAAGGCCGGGGTGGGCACAGCCCGGCAGCGGCGGTGGAGGCAGGAGCAGTATCTAATGTTTGCTTTGTGCTCTGCAGTCACAAAAGGAGCTGCATGCTGCTTTTGTGAGCGCTGGACTCTATTGTTTAAGAAGGACGACAGTGTCAATATCATTGTGTTGTGTATTTAGTCGTCCATTAAAAGTTTTTATTGTTTAGTGTTCTTTTTTTTTAATTTGGGGTTTATTCTGTCGTTTCCAGCACATTTAACCTCAGTGTTTCTGTCTCTTTTCTCAGCTGGGTGGGTTATGAGTACCCTGAGTTCCAGGGACAGCAGTTCATCCTGGAGAAGGGAGACTATCCTCGCTACGAGGCCTGGAGCGGAAATAGCAGCTACAGAACCGAGCACCTGCTTTCCTTCAGACCCATCAAGTGTGCTGTGAGTCCCTCCTCCTTTTCATTTATCTGTTTTCTCTTTTTATCAATCAGTCTTTGTAAGCGGTCTGTCTTCTCCACGCCTCCTGAGACATTAACCTCCCTCCTTCTTCTTGTGAATCCTGCAGATGTGTTTGCATATATTTATTTTAATGCATCACTTACAGGCTACTCATCCTGTGACGCTTCCTATCCTGTTAGCTTTAGAAATGTATTTTTTAAAGGTCTCTTTCCTTGTCTGTTGTTCCTTTAAAATAAATATGGAGCCATAGGTTCTATATGTTTTCTAATCAACCCTGAATAAAACCCTCATAGTTCTTAGCATTAACGTCCTCTTTATTTCTCTAATTACGTACCAACTATAATGTAATAAAACAGCTTCTAAATGAGTTGTTTGCTTCTCTGCAGAACCACAGTGACAGCAAGGTGACCATGTACGAGTGTGAAGACTTCCAGGGCCGTAAGTTTGAGCTGTGCGATGACTACCCATCCCTACAGGCCATGGGCTGGTGCAGCAAGGAGGTGCCCTCTATCAAAGTCAACTCAGGAGCGTAAGTTACACGTTTTTCTCTGTGTTCAACGTCTTTCCTTAAAATAAACAACACGTGCACGTGCTTTTACTTACATATTGTGCTCTTATTTTACTCAAGTTAGTTTTTAATTTAACACGCTGCTGCAAAATATAGCTTGACGAGCTGCACAGTCTCCTGACTTTGTGCAGTGTTATAAAATATATGAAGGCTCAACCTTGTAATTGCACTGAATTTACCAAAGTGCATTAAACTTTAAAGACTAGCAGAACCCAAAGATGCTTTACTGAATCCTTTGATGTGACCTCGACTCTAACCCTCCCTCCTTCTTTACAGCTGGGTTGCCTACCAGTTCCCTGGTTACCGTGGCTACCAGTACATCCTGGAGAGAGATAGACACCAAGGCGAGTACAGAAACTACAATGAGTACAGCACCCAGGCTCACACCAACCAGGTGCAGTCCATTCGTAGGATCCAGCACTAAGCCTCCACACTGCCGGCCTGACCCCACCTGAAAAAGAAAGAAAAAACCCCTCCCCATAATCGCTCTCTCAACTTGAACCCTGGACAGATCGCTGTCACAGAACAGTAGATGGACAAACTCTTTCTATCACTCTGTGGCTCTGCATGTATGGATATCTAAGTACCTACTTCTACTATCATGCTGAAGCATGTTCTTGAAATTCTTGAAATAGGAAATAAAGGCTTTTCTTCAAAACTAGACACTGTTTGTCGGTATTCTTTTTCTTTTTTCTTTTTCTTTACATGAAAGTTTATCAACCCAAATAGAATAAATGGAAATGAAGAGCTCAGAGAAAGTGGCTGTAATACTCGACTTCTACTAAGCTATTAATCTGTACCTGCAGTTAGACTGCAGGTGTCCAAGCATTGCAAAACCTTTGTAGCTCTATGAAGACGTTGTTCTCAGAGGCAGGTTTTGCTTTGTGTTTATTTGAAGTGCATATTTGGCCTTTCAGTGAACATCCCTGGAAAGATTTGATTCTGTTAGGCTTCAGGATGTATAATGTTGTTCTTGTCATACTGTATTCTTATTTCCAATAAACAAGAGCACAAGATCACTTTGGTTTCTATTATTTGTTTTTCAACTGTTTGAGGCACAGTTTGGCAAACTGACCAATAAGGCAACGGTCCGTGAAAGCAACATGTGGCAGTTGGCCACTCAAAGCCGGCACCTTTAGACAGCTGACACTCCTTAACAGACATATGTAAATAAGAAAAAAACATGGGCATGAGTGGCTTTTTATTTAATTTCAACTGACTTCCTCTGCTATGATGGTGTTAAAGTGCTATTAAAGCTAACAAACTTAATAAAAAATCCAGCAGGAGTTCCCCGAGAGACAAAACATCATAAATGTTATGTTTTAGTTTCAGATAAAAGTTTAGATACATTTTAGGTTTCACAACTTAATCGATCAGTTTGATCCAAATGAAAACTGCAGCCTCTGCAGTATAAAATCAAGAGATATCCGAAAGCAGCCCTTAATAGTGTGAACAGCATACACAGCATTACACTCAACCTTGCATACCGTGAGTACTTCATTTGAAAGTCTAGTAGCTTAGCATTTGTTTGCTCACTCTGATGTGTCACTGTGATGTTGATCTTACAGTCGCACTCCGGGTTCCTGGAGTGTGTTTACCTCCACCTACACTCCTCCTGTTGGTCCAGGACATAGGATTCCGTGTTACACCCCCAAAAAAAGCTTTCACAGTCCCACACCCAAAAAACAGGATCTTTATATAAATGTGTAACCACGCGGCACACACCTTTCTCAAATATACATTCCTCTGCAGACTGATTAAAGCCGCTGCAGCGCGGATTACAGAGGAGTGACACTTGAGTAGACAAGAAAGTTACAGCTGCACAGCTCAGAGCACCAAGGTAAGCTCGAGACTTTACAGAGAAAACTTCATTGTTACAGCTTTTCGTAATGTTTGCAGGGTTGATTAGTCTGTGGTTTAGAATTACAGCTTAAAATATGAAGTTACTTCATTCGATTTGAATATTTAAAGTTGTCAAGTAACAAATTGAGTCCGGTGGTTATTGTGGGGTTTGCTAACAGTGACACTTTTGACTCTTTAGGTTTACAAGTGAGAAATGACACCACCTGGCTACCGGCTGATGCTAACTTTGCTTTTTATATTATAGATTATGTGCTCTAGCTCAGATAAATGACTTTTTTTTACTCTTTTTTATTTTTACTTTTAAGTTTGAATGTTCCTCCAGTGGATTTCTGTCCTCAGACTGAGCACAGGTGGACGTTTATGCATCTATTTCTCTTCCTTTCACTTCTCCAGTGGATTCAGTCTGGCTTTCGAGGCTTGTTTTAAGTTGCCTGTGAATTTTATCTGTTACACAGGCAGCTAAAGCAAGCCTTGAACACCAAAGACACACCTACCAGGACATCTCCAAACTGAAGGGGGACAAAATATGCTGTGAAATATATGATTATGAGCTCTGAACCAGCCAGTTACAAAGCTTTTCCTGTGTGTGTGTGTGTGTGTGTGTGTGTGTGTGTGTGTGTGTGTGTGTGTGTGTGTGTGTGTGTGTGTGTGTGTGTGGTGCTGATATTTTATTCCAAGCTGTCTGCTTTGACTGTGATAACTCACCATATAAAAATAAACAGCTGTACACTTGATGCTCTGGTGCTTTTTAAAAAATAAAAAATAAACACGTGTGCATTTGTGCGTGTCTGACCTCAGTCATGTGACTCATTATAAAGATGATTAATGATAAGCAGATATTCACTTTCAGTTCAGTCAGCACAGAGGACTGATTATATGTTATGAACTAAGATGTCAGCTTTACAAAGGCCAGATGTATTTTCAGCAAATTAAAGGAACTAGTTTATGCATCCATGTCCAGTTCAGGGTCATGGTGGGCGGGGCTTTGAACATATCGCAGGTTGCCAGTTTATGGGCGGTATGGCAAACTTAGAATCACCAGTTATTCTAACAGGCATGTGAGAGGAAGTCAAAGAGTGGATTTGTTGCTGTGAGGCAGCAGCGCGAAGCCTTTTTTAAAGCAATGTATCTGTTAAAATCTTTGTTCGAGGTGGCAAAGAGGATGGCTCAAATGTGCCAAGTGACAGAAGTGAAAGTGCTTTTGTGTTTATGACCATGTTATTAACAGACAGCAGGTATATGCTGCACTGTCAGGTTATGATGCATTGATGCTGTTGTTGCGGACGGAAAAAGACGAAGAAAACGTGTCAGAGTCTTTGCATTTGGTGTTTTTAATAAAATGGATTTTGTTGGATGATATAATTTACTGGAAGCAAACCAGGGACACTGAGCATTTCTAAAGACATTAAGTCACCAGAACCTAAATAAATATTAAAATATTAAATATTTTGGTACATTGTTACTGCGTCTTTGACACACTATTTAAAGAATGTTGAATTTTCAAACTATAAGCTCCCCAGCGGAGGATTTTCTTAATAAAGGTAATGTGTGTTATTAGTTGCATAAAGCTCTATCATCAGCCCGCGTTGCCCGTATGATGCCTTATTTACGCCTGAAGAAATGCGCAGACTCTAGCACATGGCCATAAAGCCCATGGGCTTTTCACTCCACTGCTTCTAAAAACACAGACGTATAAAATTATGAGTGGACACGATAACGTCAACGAGCATCACGAGGCATGGTTTTAAAGTTACGACCTCATTACCCCCAGATTGAGGCCATATAACCTTAAACCCACACAGAGCAGGTTAGGAGGGATGAAATGTTCTTGTTTTCTCGTGGCCACTGAAGCGTATTTTTTCAAGGTAAATATTCTTTTTCCAACATGAAATAGGTCTTTGTTGTTTGCCGAGAGGTAAAGAGGCGGAAAAGTGAGGAGGATCTGAACTGGTTTCCATGTCAAACACTTCAATTCACCATAGAAACTCAGATCTTAACGCGGAAACTTTATTAAACTGTGATGGTGGATTGATAAGGGCCGAATTTCTATTGGCCTCTTTTTATTGTGGGCGCCAGGCGGGCTGACAGAGGTAAATTGCTCTTTTAATTAAAGCAATGCACCAGGGGAAATTGCTGTCTGAATATTGTCTCAGAGATGGGGGCCAGTGACAGTTGCCTGGAAACTTCAATCTGTCTACCCGCATTTATTCCAGATCACAGTTATGAGATAAAGTTTAATAAAAATCTTTTCCTCCGCCACCAACGAAATGAAATCCAACCCTTTCTGAACAAGTGAACACAATGAGACAGGACTGCGGAGGAAACCTCATGTTCAACATGTATCTCTCAGGTTCGTCATTTGGTCCCATTAAGAATGAGAGAAACAGCCCGTTTTATATATCTATCGAGATTTTTTACATTTTTCTCCGGGTGTCGGTGTCCTGCCGGCGATGATGCTCCGTTTCCAGGCCAGAGCATTGTTCAGCCTTTTCAATCTGAAAGCCCGTCTGCTCTTTTGTCGGAAATCGGAAATCCTTTTTCCTGGACGCGTTTCCTGGCTTCTAGCAGAGACTGCAAAGGCGACATGCTCCAGGCATTAGACTGCAAATGGACCAGGATACAATTGGAATTTTGAAGCTCAATGTTTGAATTTTTAAACCTTATTTTGTTTTATTTGTATTTTTTTCCTTGCGCTCCAGTTTGCAAAATTTTAGAAAAATCGGAGCATTTTTGAGCAGCTCTAATCTCAGTCCTCCGGTTCTTTCAATGCATTTTTCTACTTTCTTGAGATATTGCGCTTCTTGCTAGATTGTGCCTATAAAATCTGACCATGAAGAGATTTTTGTTCTTCTAAATAAATATTAAATCATAATATTTTGAAATACAAGTGATAAAAATCATCTGCATAAGAAATCCTCTTGTCGTAGTTTCTGGATGAAGATGCTGAAAATGTGTCTGTTTTCATTTCAGATCCAACAGAAAGTCTGTTGAAAGAAAGCAAAGGAACCTCCTGGGCTCCGATAAATACAGGAGTTCAAAAAGGTAAGAGGACAAACTCAGAGCCTCGTCCGCAGAGACGCTAAATACCGTCACTGCGGAGTGTCCAGCTCCTAATTAGCAGTTTACTTATTTTTAATGGAGAGCGTCTTCAAACGCAAAGATATATGAAAACATAAAAAATGATATCATAATAATAAAAATGATGTTAGAAAATAGTCCCACAGAAACCTCTCAAATTATATCGCAAACGGGTCGATACATAAAAATAGTTTCTGAAATAAAAAATATTGATCACAATATCATAATAAATGTTAATAAAACAAAATATATGACAATAATAGCAGGATTTTAATGCGTTTACTCTGCGTTTCATGTATTTCCTATAGTCGCGTCTTTAGGTTTAATAGATCATTCAGCCGGTTCTGAAACGTATTCAGTTCTTTTTCTCATGTTTTTTTTTTTTTTTTTTTTTGCACCATCACATTATTTTTCTTTTCTCCTCTAAAACAGATAATTATCAAAGCATCTCCGGGATCATTTCGAAAGAAAATAAAAATCGTGTTTATTTTATGATTAAAAAAACACAACGGCCAAAATGAATTTGTCACATCTTGTGTTGGACGCTAATATTCACTCTTACTGCTCTCAGGACTTCCTGCAAAGATGTTTTAATTTATTTTAAATTTCTGATGATTATGAGCAGCGTGTTTTTTAAATATATGTTATAGAAAATATGGAGAAGCTAAATATAACCGGACCCATTTAAGCTGCTTTAGAGGAGTAAATAGAGATTTGTAAAATGATGTCATGATGGAGTTATTATCTTTAATTATATGTAATAAAATAACTGCGTATCTTTTGCGTGTCTTACATTATTTAATACCTGAATTTTCAAATATGATGAAATTCACAATATTATCTTTCATGAACTGATAATGCTGAATTATGTAAACCGTTATTTTGAGACCAGTTATCTATCTATCTATCTATCTATCTATCTATCTATCTATCTATCTATCTAGATATATCATTTTTTACTTTCTAGACAAAATTTTGTATTTTTTGGTTTGTTGTTGTTTTCGGGATTTATTTCAGATTATTTCCGGACCAGTTGTGATTTTCTTTTCTTCCTACACTCAGGGAGTGGGCAGATTCAGCTCTGGCAGTTCCTGCTGGAGCTCCTCTCTGACAGCACCAACATGTCATGCATCGCGTGGGAGGGCACCAACGGAGAGTTCAAGCTCATCGACCCTGATGAGGTGGCCCGGCGCTGGGGGGAGCGCAAAAGCAAACCCAACATGAACTACGACAAGCTGAGCCGGGCGCTGCGCTACTACTACGACAAAAACATCATGACCAAAGTCCACGGCAAAAGATACGCCTACAAGTTTGATTTCCACGGCTTGGCGCAGGTGTGCCAGCCGTCCACCACCGAGCAGGCCATCTACAAATTTCAGGGCAACTTCTCCCCGATCCCCTTCTCCGGGATTTCCAAACTGAACCTCGTGGCTCCTGGCGTGGGGCCTTCGGGGTTCTCCTACTGGGCTGGCTCCACACCAGCGGCTCTGTACCACAGCCACAACCTCCAGCCTCCGGGGCCGTTTGGCACCGTGTCCCCGTCCCACATCGGCTGCGTCAACAACATCAGCAGTCTGAGCACCATCAACAACCACTACAACTGACTCTCGATGCGTATTTTAGACACACCGGGAAACCGACACACTGCAGTGAGGGAGGACAGACAAACAGCACAAACACGCTGACTTTGGTGTTTGGCGGGGAAAATATGATTTAGGCTCAAAGTGGTTCAAAATTAGATGTTTTTAAAATGTCAAGTCAGGCTTTTTAAGCGGCGCAAAGTTGTGTTTAAACTCAAGATTATGACTAATGACACCGGACGTCTTCTTGCATGCAAGTAAGGCACGAAAACGTAGAAATTAAATATTTAATTTAATTTAATTTAATCCTTGTGGAGAAGCGATTACGATCAGATTACGCACAGTGCTTTGAACCTGAGCGCTTAATTTGATCCATAAATATTCCAAATATGAAATGTCCTTATTTAGGCCACTATCAGTGAGACGTAATCGGAAACCAAATAAAGGTTTACACGATGCTTGTTTTTGAAACAACAAACAAATAGTGTACATATATTTAAAAACGTTGAATAAATAATAAATTATCTTCCAGATCCATTTCCTATCAGACCTCGGCTCCCTCGCTCTCCCAGCCCTTTCCCTGAGTTCAGTGTTTGTTTTCACATCTTCAGGTGGATTTGCACTGACGTGAGCGCGAGCTGCCAAACTACCATCGGACTAGTGGCGCCATCTTGTGGTTATGGATGAAAACAGGCTTGTTGGACTGGAATGAGACTCGCTTGAATCATGCTGTCACGTCGATCACCGTTTGGTTATAAATCAGATCAGACGTAATGAAACTCTTTGTAGGAAAAACAAACCTCACGCAATAAAAAATGAAAGCAGCGCACAGACACGGGGAACAGGAACTTTGTGTGAAATAGGCTGAGTAGAAACCGAAACTGTGAATTCCCAAACTGCTCTGTAAATACTGTAGAGTAGAGACCGGCTCAGACTATAGAAGCTCTTCAGTGATTTTTAAAGTGAATTCATTCACACTGTGACTAAAACAACTGTACCAATAAAAATACATAAATAAACTCTTCTGAATAAAAATGTTGTCAGTATTGTGGGATTCATTTATTTGAAAGCGTGATCTTTATGTTGACCCAAACGTGGGTGAGCCTGTAAATGTCCTCCATGCGCCAAACCGTCAGTGCTGTTTCTCAAAATGCAAACTTTTATTTGGATTTGTGGACTGACCGGCTGCAGCAGTCTCGGTAATCAGAGAAAAGTTTGCAGTATTTGTCTTGATGCATGCTCAATCATCCAGCTAAATCCCAAAGGTTGATTCTGTTCACCTGGACGCAGCGTGACTTCCTCAGTCTCAGCTGACTGCAGGTTTCTTATAAACAGTACATTTGCACAATGACTGAAACCAGCACCACTGAATGAACAACGGGCTGTGAGGTCAGTTTCATGATCATTAATATGCAGATTGTCATGACCATTGATCATCAACCACTGGTCTAAGACCATTGATCAATGCCACTCTAGCACAACAAAGAGAGCTACCTCGTCAGCCAGGACTCTGCAGTCTATTTACACCAGGGGTAGGCACCTCCAGGCCTCGAGTGCCGGTGTCCTGCAGGTTTTAGATGTGTCCATGATCCATCACAGCTGATTTAAAGGGCTAAATGACTCCTCAGCATTTCTTGAAGTTCCCAGGGTGGGATCTAAAACCTGCAGGACACCGGCACTTGAGGCCTGGAGTTGCCTACCCCTGATTTACACCAACAGGCCAGTGGACACTCTTTCAATGATGAGGATGTACACATCGTGCGGAGCACCGAGTCAAAGAGGCCATTTACGTGAAAAGGGAACGACCATCTCTGAATCGAGGAGGGGGCCTAAGGGTCCATCTGTCACCATCTTACAATGCTGTGATTGCAGCCATTCCCCAACTCTCTGTGAATGGGACTCATGGCCATGGATCAGTGGGCTTTGATCAATGTGCATGTTAATGATAAAGGAACTGACCTCCCAGCTCATTGTTCATTCAGTGGTGCTGGTTTCAGTCATTGTGCAAATGTGCTGTTTATAAGGTTTGAAACCTGCAGTCAGCTGAGACTGAAGACGTCACCTGGATCAGTGACGAAACGTTTCTCTCACTGACAACGTCCAGATGAACAGAATCAACTTTTTGGGAGTCTCGCACATTACATCAGCATGAGCTCTAGCATCAGCCACACTTTATATTACTGGTTTGTCAGCATGATGGTGTCTATGATGCTGTAACTGACAAAAACAACATATTTCAGCTCATAATGTGCTCCTGGTCCTGCAGTGACTCATCCTGTTGGTCCAAACAGACCCACAAACAACCAGCCATCTTTATCACTGTGAATTACAAACAACAAACAGACAAGCTTTATTTGTCACATTTATTATTACAGGTGAAATGCATGTGTGGCTTCTTTAAAAAGAAGAAAATATTTATTGTTCTTTCAGCTGTGGAAGTATAAAAATATACAGTAATGTGAAATTGAAGCGTTCCTAAACATACGACTGAAAAGTCCATCAAATGTGCTTATGCTGTTTCAAGTGTCAGCTGCTGCTCATCGTGAAAGTGACTCCAAATAAGAGACGTAAAATAAGGGCAGTAAATCTTTTCATCCATGTGGGGGCAGCACAACTCTTCCAACGTCAGGATCCAGCTTATGTAACCAGGTGATAACAGAGCTGCTCTAATATAGAACATGGAGCATTTGCAAATAGCAGATTAACCCCAAACCTCATTTTATGAAAGTGCGAGACTGCAGAGGTTTGCCTGGGTGAGCACGACCAGTGGAACAATGGGACGTTCACACGTTTTACTGGTTATATATAAATAATTAAAACAACATTCTTAGCAGATAATGTCCTTTATCAGTCAGACTGATCAGTGATTCAGAAGGAAGGGATGTGTGTGTGTGAGGGAGGGAGGGAGAGGAAATAGAGAATGGTCCACTCATTCACAGCACTGTTTGTGTGTGTGTGTGTCCTGCATATCAATTGGAAAGACATGGAGTCGCTATTGACAACTGAATTTCTCTCATGCCTTGGTCCCTTACCAACAAAAGAGTCATGGCACACACACACACACACACACACACACACACACACACACACACACACACACACACACACACACACACACACACACACACACACACACACACACACACACACACACACACAAAGAGAAGAAGGGGGTGAAAAGGTATGGATGCCTCTTGTGTTGTTTACCCCAAACTGTGCTTCTTGTAATACCAACCATGGAAACTCCACGGGGATTGAGTCACTTCCACAGCACCGCGATCGTCACTGTCTTCTCCGCCAGCAGCTCTGCCACTAATCTGCTGTGCCTATTGTTGCTGATCCTCATCCTCGCGCTTCTTGCATAACAAACTAGGTGGGTGTTTTCCTGCAAGCCACAGGATTAACAGTGTGAATGCAGACGACCGAGGAGCGAAAAGAAAACACACGAAGGAGGAGGAAGAGGAGGAAGCGAGAGAAAGAAGAGCTAACTGTGTTACTTGGTGGCACCCAGGTCATTAGTGAAGCTTCCTTAAAGGTCTTGTTTGTCACTTGAATACTCGAATTCAACAATTAATCGCGTCATATCTGGATGTGCTGGCAGTCATTTAGAGAGGAGAGCTTATGCAAGCTGTCCACCTCAAACGCTCCATCGATTCTGGGCAATATTAGTAAAGGTTTCATTTACATGAACTTGAACATAGGCTTCAGCTTCTGCTGTGTAAAAATGGATTTGTAGATGCTGAAAGCTCCAGAAATGATAACATGAGCTTATTTGAGCTGCAGACCAGCAGTTTAAGTGGTTGATGCATTCACTTGTCTTATCAGACCAACAGTAAACATGTAGTTTATCAAACTGCAGCAAAACAAAAAACTATTTCCTAAATATTTGCCTAAATCCGTCACATACTCGGTGAACAAAAGCAGGTCCCTCCATCACAGCTGTGCATTATTAGGACAGAGTAAGGCAGTCACTGGGACTGGGTTGCTGTGTGTGAAGTGTGAAGTGCAGTCAGTGAGTCATTCCTCCAGCAAGAGAAAGTGGTAAGAAGCCTCTTCTAATTTAGAACAGCACACCTACGTGGTGCTGAAATAGACTTGAGAATCACAGGGTGAGAGAAAGAGACTGGAGGATAGGAGAGGCTGAGAGAGGTGAGGGAAGGAGAAACAAGAGAGGTAAAAATCAGAAGGGAAGAACATTTAGACCAATGTGCTGCTGATTTATGTCCTTTTATCAGAGACACCTATATTTTTAGACGCTGACCTTGATTCTCTGAGTTAAAAAATAAAAACAAAAACACCCAGTACTTATTTGCCCCCATCTGGAGAAGAATGTCCAGAACACGAGTGCATGAACCCACTGAAGACACGTTTTTAGCTTTAACAGTGGACTAATTATTAGCTTTTATTTGAGGTTTGGTGTGTTGAATCCACCTGAAACCAGTGTAAACATGTAGTGGAAGGTGAGGCTCCCGTGCACTCTCTGCTCTCCCACACCTGTTCGATATCGGACTGCATTTCGAACAGTTTGATGTGGAAAATTAAATAAAACATATCAATGGTCAACGTTACACTGAATACAAAAGCTTCAGTATTTTGCTTGAAATGTTAATTTGTCAGTTTAGATAATGGTCTGGGATCAGAGCGACCTCTGCGCTTCAAAACCCTGTTTGGGATTTTGGCTGTTACATAAAACTAAATGGATGAATAATCATGCAAATTGATGCGGTGTGAAATGATTCACCGGCAGAGAAGACAAAATAACAATAAACCCTGTGTAGGTGTGTGATGAATGAAGGAATTAACATTACGTATTGTATAACTGGGTTAAATGTAAGAAAGCGTCATGCAAATGCAACAGCATCGCCTTACGTAACGCGGGTGTAAGGTGAAGGAAATAAAGTAAAACGAGCTGATCAGTGAAGCGATTGAAGATTTCTGGGATCCTCACCTTGCTATTTAACAGTGGTGACACAGTACCTCTCGCAGCAGCCCGTCGCTGCAGTAATCTAGTTAAAGAGATTAGCAGAGTGGTTATGTAGCAAGTCGACAGCAAAATAGACATAATCCCTGTAAGGTGTTGTCCTGGCTGGTCCCAGTTTGGTCCTTTTTCCTCCCATACGAATGAAGATGGCAAATGTTAGG
Source organism: Rhamphochromis longiceps (assembly GCF_057381845.1). NCBI lineage: Eukaryota > Metazoa > Chordata > Actinopteri > Cichliformes > Cichlidae > Rhamphochromis > Rhamphochromis longiceps. The sequence goes on from NC_140572.1 coordinate 38,259,076, forward strand.
TCAGAGGGAATCCCATTACATGGGAGAAAGAAATAAAGTACTCAAAATAGGAACTAAGGTTAACTAAGCCGCCTTTCTACTGGAAACATCCAGACTGATAAAATGCCTCCAAGCATGCAAATAAAGCATCTTTAAAATCTTAGTCACATAAAATAAAAACTATTATAATCACAAAGGTTAGAGTAGTAAATAAAATGACATATTGTAACAGTATGAACTGTTTTACACAAGGCTAGCTACAGATGGGTGACAAATTAAAGGGTCTTTGCAAATCAATGCAAAAGTTGTTCCAAGTAAATCATCTGTATCCAGTAGTGTAAAATGTTTATCTTGACTTGTATTTATTTGATTAGATTGGTGCAGATAATCGCTCTGAACCCAGAATTTAGTAATTTTGACATTTCTCGAGTCTTGTCCATAGTTCAGCTTTCAGGACCATAGTGACATTCCACCCATGCATATGGCTCGTGGGGGTCCCTGATAGGTAAATATGAAATTAAAGTGAACGGTTTGTTAGGGCCTTCACAGTCTTCAGATCCTTAATTCCGTTAAACCAAAAAGCTAAATCAGAAAATACAAAGTCTGTTTATGTAAAACTGAACAGAGAACAAGGAAGCATACAGGGAACAGTAACAATTCATGCAAAACAACGGAAACCAAAATATACACAAGGCCAGAGAAACACAGTGGGCTAATTCCACAATACGACACAGGTGGGAACAAGAAACATGCAAAAGCAATCAAATAGGCTACAGCTGGACAGGTCGTCAGTCTCTCGCAGGGCCAAGAGAGACAGGCACATACAACACCGAAAGAAGGAAAAGATCAGCAAATATAACTCATACACACATGAAAAACTAACCTTCAATGTAAAGCAGGAAATGAATGAGAGACAAATAACTAACATGAAACAAGATAACGGAGAAAGACAGGAAGCAAGAAAAGCGGAAACACAACAAAACCGAACTAACAATTTCAATGTATTTATTTACACAGCACCAAATCACAGCAACAGTCACCTCTAACAAAGCCCCAACAATCACACGACCCCTTACGAACAAGGAATTGGTGAAAGTGGGAAAGAAAAACTCCCTTTTAACAGGACGAAAGAACCAGGCTCAGGGAGGGGCGGGGCCATCTGCTGCGACTGTTTGGGGTGAAAGGACCAAACACAAGAAAAACGATGACTCAAAACACTAAATGAGGGGGAAACGTTTGGAAGAGTTTCATCTGTCAAAGCTGCAGCTCTACAGACTGCACTCGAGTAACAGTTCCTTATTAATATACTTTCTGCTTTCCACTGTCTCAAGCACTGATTTGCTCAATAATACGTCACGTGTCATAGTCGTAGATTTCTGGAAATGTTTTATAAAAAAGAAACATGAAAACTTTTAAATAAATGATGGAATAGGAAGTTTGAAATGTACCTTTGAAGTGTGGTAGACTATAAATCCACAGCAGCAGAAAATGAAAATTGTTCACTTGCAGTACTGAAATTACAACAAGAGATGCACAACTTCACAAACCCAGTGTAAAAACAACAACAACATGTAACTGCAAGTTTCTATAAGTTACAAACTCACAAACTCATGTTTCATATGCAATAAAACAGATAAAACACGTCAGTGTTTGAATTGGACAAATGTACAATTTAATGAAGAAAAGTATGAGCTTATTTTGAATTTAGTGGAAACAACACGTCGTTGACTCCACGTTTCCCACTGTGGAGCGTCCCGTCTGCTTTCAGCAACAGTCTGTAAAGATCTGGGAACTGAGGAGAGCAGCTGCTGGACTTCTGTTGCCCCGTTCTTGTTTCCTGTCCTGTCACGATGGGACAAATGTTTTCAGTCGGTGAAAGGTCTGGACAGCAGGCAGTTCTCAGCTGGACTTTTCTACTAGTGTACAGTAGATGAGTTGTGCTGTTGTAATCGCTGAACTCTGGAGTTTAACATCCTGAAATATGAAGGCCTTCCCTGAATGTCATCTGGATGAGAACATAAGTTGTTCTGAAACCTGTATGTTCCTTTTAACACAGATGGGGTCTTTCCAGTTGTGCAGACTAGACAGTTTCACGGGCACTAATGCACCACCATAGCATCAGACATGCAGGCTTTTTGTCGTGGTTGTGGGTTGTTCGACATGGTTTTTGTGGGGGTTCTGGTTTATTTATTTATTCATGTTTATTAATTCCTCCCTCTGTGTTCTGTCCTGTTGTGTCAGGTCTCCCATATTAAGTTCATTCATGTGTCTGCTTCCCCCGTTTAGTTATCACTGCTTGTGCTTTGCTTTTCACTTTGCTTCCCTGGTTGTTGTCGTCCTTGATTTGGTTCAGCTGTGTCTCATTGTGTTCAGGTGTTTGCACTTCCCTGATTGCCCTTCTGTGTGTATATATATATATATAGCGCACTCTTCGCCTCATGCTTTGTCTGAGAGTCTGTTCACATTTGCTCAGTAGTTTAAAGGTTTCAGTTTCCGTTTGGTCTTTGTGGTTTACCTGCCAACAGATTTAAGAAATGGCTCGTTTTTCATTAATTCCTGCCTGTGTTTGGGTCCAGATTCCAACTCATGACACTTTGAAATTGGGTGCTAATAACAGGCTGGATGGTCTCTCTCCTCTTCAGTCCAGAGAATGTTTGTTTTCTAAAAATAAGATTTTGATTTGTCTGATCGCAGAACAGTTTTCCACTTTGCTTCGGTCCATTTTAATTGCACGTCGGCTCAGAACGTTGTTTTGGTCATGTTCACTTATGGCTTCCTCTTTGCATGAAAGAGCTTTTAACACGCATGTGTGGATAAGCTCCACTCAGTTCTTTCTGAGGTGTTAATGAGCCCATGCAGTGATTTCTATGACAGGGCCATACCTGTTTTAAATAGAGTTGAGGTTTGAAACTCTGAGATGCTCCTTCTCTTGTTTTGTTTCTTACTGATTACTGCTCCAGCCTTCTGTTGCCTCCATCCCAACTTTTTTGAACATGTTGCTGAATTAAATTCAGAATGAGCAAATGTTTTTCTTAAAATGTTACGAATAAAATATAGATTTGTGAGACTCGCAAACCACTGAATTCTGTTTTCGTTTACATTTCACAGCGTCGCAATTTTTTTTGGACAGGATCGGTGTGGAGGAGTTAGAGACGTGCCTGCACCGACAGACATGCACGAGCACCGTGTGCACGTCCTCTGCTGATCACTGCAGTGTGTATGTGTTGTGCAGTGGTTCAGCCCACGCTCAGCCCAACACAGCTCACTTTGCCCAGCTCTCATTCACTTACCTACCCGTTACTATAGAGACGCAGTGGAGAAGAATGCAGAAAGCGGGCTGGCAGACAGATATGCACGAGACCTGGTTTGAATCATAATAACAAAGAGAAGGCTCTCGCATAGCATTATGAGACTGTTACATAACGACTGCAAGGATTCTGCAACCAAGTCAACCTGTCAAGAGTTAGGGGAAAAAAAAAAGTCTATAACCGGAAAGCTATTTCAACCACGATGACGTGCTGTTTTCCATTTTATTACTTTTTGACCTCATAGATCAGCTCACAGGATCAATACAAGAAATCATACAGCAGTGATGCTTCTGTGTTTTCCACTAGGGGAAAAGAATCGATCAACGAGCTGCATTAAACACAAACTTTCCTGGTATAGATGTTATTTAAACTCATGAGTCAAAACAGACTTTCATTAAGCAGAGCTAACTTAATACAGCTGAGGCTAAAATGCTTGCTTTAAATAGCTTGAATAGATAAAGATTAGATGTTATTCTTTATTGGAACAAACTGAAACCTTGTCTCTAATCTGTTTGTTTGGCCCCATTATGATTTCTTTTCTGCCTCTGCAAGCCATTTCCAGCTGCTTCTCTTTCTGCCATAATGTCTATTTTGTCCTGTTATCCTGCCTGCCGTTCTCATTTCTACTTCTGTGTGCAGACTGTATGTCCCAGTAAGACAACCGAGTGAGAGCGAGTCACAGACAGTTCTGAGACTGCAGCAGATTCTAACCAATCACATTAAGGAGCCCTCCAGCCCACGTGGCTTATTCATAAATCCAGGAGGAAATCCTTATCAATGCAGCTCCATTCCGTCATACAGTAAATCTTCAATGTACCTCTGAGCTGAAATAAGCTTCTGAAACTTAATCATCTCAAATCGCTTCATCAAATCAAGTGTGGCATGTCTGTTTGTAGACATGTTGCATTTATTTCTTTGCAGATTTTCAAAACTCATCAAATATACATTCATGCCAGAATCATTAAATATCTACTGCTAAAATGCCGCATTATAAATTTTGCTTTCTTACAGTTTAGTCGTCTCTGTTCTCATTTCGGCATCTGCCCCTGATTAGAGAACCCAGGAAACCCAGATACGAAGCCAAAAATATCCCTTATATGTGTCAGCATGCTTTGCAGTCCTCAGTGTATAGAGCAGCAGTTAACTACACCATATTGTGAGATGTACTGTTCCTACCGAGCTGCACCCACAGCCACATAAACCTGAATCATTATCTGTAACAACGATCCCAGCAAACCTTCCCATACATCTCTATCTGAATTCTAGTTTCATGGCAACCAATAAACTCTCATGAGTTTCAGTCTCATGGCAACCCATGATAACATCCCGACACATCCCAGTAAGCATATTCGTCATGGACTTTTTCCTATTGCATAACCATGTCTCAAGGGTTCCCTGCAAATCAAGGATTAGTGGGGGGTCTGCATGGATAAGAGGCTGCCCAATTACTCCTGCAAGAAACTGCAAGGTTTGTACAAACAGACTCAGCAAGCATGTGTGGATATATACTGGTATGCACACGCACACATCATTGAAAAATGATATAAATAAAAACACTGCAAGAAAGACGAGATCCCTAATAAGTCTGGATTTATTTCAACATGGTCACCATAAACAATTACTATACTGACCTTTTATTAACATGTAAGAGAGAGTGAATGCAGCTGTGGTACATCTCCACAGACAACACACACACACACGTAAATAACACTTTCCTCGATGACATTTAGGAAAAATTAGCTGTACAAAAGATTTTTTTCCACAGAAGATCATCCTAGAGCAAGAGCTGGTCACAGTAACTGCAGACATAATGGCAAACACTCCAGCGCCTGAGAGGAAACACTGGTACATCACCATTATCATTAGCACTGTGCAAAAACATCAAAGGTTTGTTCACAGCTGTGCAAAATAGCAGCATTTTAATTCACTTTCCAAGCAATGGATTCACAACACCACATCACAATGATCACCCAGAAGGACCATGTCAGGACTGAGCTGTAGGTTTGGTTTCAGAGTCAGATCACGTTTAACTTATAGAAACTGCAATGACACGTGTGCAAAGTATACTCTCCTGTCACTCCGTAATGAGATCTTTACATTAAATATTTGTACTTTGAAGAATCCTGAATCGACTGCACTGAAAGTGAACTGAAGCCAGCAAATGGAGGCGAACAGCACAGTTGCAGCACAGGACGAAATATCTTTTGATCATTAAGCTCTATTTGTTTTTGCTCAAACTACATTGTACATACCGACCTTCAAAACAGGTAGAGGGGGAAAAAAAGAGCAAAAACATGGGTTATGTACATGTAAACCACAGAGTTTCAGGCCATTCATTAGTTGGCACATATGAAATTCAACAAAAAAAATCTCCTGAAAAAACCAAAGAAAACCTGTACAATCGATTCAGTCTTCAGTTGACCTCTGCAATGTGTTGCAAAGCAGTTCATCGCAGTGGCCAACACAGTTTGGAAAGCAATGCACAAAAGAGGCCTTGCATGCCCACTCAGGGGCTCTTTTAGTGCAACATATCACATTCATGTGGGGCACCTCTGCCCCTTGTCCTCATGTTCCACTTGAAGCAAAAGCCTTTGTACAGTTACATTACTACAGAATCACACTGCTAATGCAAACTGAGACTGCTGTTCATTTCATGAGGAACTGAAAACGGCTGCATGCCAACCAGATGTTAAAAAGTCACACATGAAGTATGGTGGTGGTGTTTGTTTTCTGCAGGTGGACCTTTTGTGTACCTCGAGCCAGTGTGTACAGATTGAAACGATGTTCCCCACAGACTCGTATCTACAGTTATTCTAAGCAATGTGTTTTTAACCCACTGGTATGCATGTTCAGCAGCTTACTTATCAGCTGACTGAGATGTTTAAAAAGCACAGTATATACTGGCTGTGCTTACAAGGCTTAGGCTTATGTGCTGAAAGTGTACTGGGCTGATTTTGGTCCTCTAAGCCAAGCTTGGCTCTGTTGTGGAAAAGTGACTGAAGAGCAGGGATGGAAATGGCTGCACAGGTCAGCACCCCGGACAGCTCCACCTCTTAACTCGGCTCAGACATCTATTCCGGTCCTGCCTGGAACCACATCCATTCACTAACTCACAATATAGGCTAATCTTGAATGAAATGGAGATTCAAGTGCCAACCCCTGCGTCACCCAAGAGACAAGACAAAAGGGACAATATTACTACTGGCATGCATTTATGAGATTTCTTAAACTGTAGCCTAAACACCACACTGAAGTTGTGTAACATCATGAGAGACTATTTCAGCCCAGCCAGGAGAATCCTTCCAGGCTGGCCTTTCCGTCCAAAACCACAGCTGTGTGATTTCTTTACATTCATCTTAGACCAGTGTCTGTTCGCTTCCATGTCAGCGGTCCAGGTTCGACTCGCTGCTGTCGCGCTGGTTTTTGAGGTCCTGGAAAACCTCGGTGAAAAAGTGTGGGTCTGCATTCAGCTGAAGCATTTTGGCACTCATCCTGTTGATGATCCGGAGCGATGTCTCCCAGAAAACGTCCTTGTTCGTCTCGTTCATGAACGGCTTGAGCGGATAGGAGATCTCGTTGCCCATGTACGAGTAGGCGAGGTAGAGGCAAGTCTGAAAGGTGCCCTGCAGCTCGGCTGGGCTGTCGGTGCTGTCCGATATCGTGTCTTCGCACAGCAGGTACACGAACACCACGTTGGCCGGCGTGATGAAGCCTTGGTCCTGCCAGCCCTGGAGCAAAAGAGTCCGGTCAATGTTTCGGAACCAGAGATTCACCTCTCCGCTGCTTAACTGTTTCAGTTTGTAACACCTGCGGCACAAGAAGTCCCCCAAACAGCGAAGCAGCTCGCCGGTTGAAGCCTGGATGACTATCCGCCTGGGTGACACCAGAGACACGCTGCTGGGCTGCTTCTGGACCGAGGACAGCCTCCCGTTCTGCACGACAGACTCGCTGTTCTGCGTGGGGACCGTGGGCACTGGGACGGGGATGGGCGCTTTCGGTTTCTTCTCTTCGGTCTGGTGCGTTTTCCTCACGTTTTCGCTGTTGAGCTGAGCCACCTGGCTGGACGGCAGCTCTCGAGTGGGCAGCGGGTTCGGGGTCACTTTCTTTGCGCTCTTCTTGGCCGAACTAGCCACCAGCTTCTTCCAGGACAGAGACACGAACATTGAGTGGCGTTTGAGGCTCTTGTCGTTTTTCCCTCCGTCTCCTGCGACCTCGGCATCCATGATCGACGCCTTCTTGGTCGCGGGAGATATAGAGAGAACGGTTCCCATGTCTGCGCGGTGGAGAGATGCGGAGGTTTGGATGCTGCTGCGGCTTGAACGCAGAACGTCGAGCAGAGTGAGAGGCGGCGAACAGCAGTCACGACAGCGACTGAAACTCCATTTACACGCTTACGTGTAACGTCTGGTCGCTCCCCGGAGGAGATGAAGGAGGACTGCGCGTTTTTGTTCTTCTTCTGCTGTTGTGTGAAATTATGTCCCAGCAGATGCTCTCTCAGTGCCGCGCGCGGAGACGCTGCGGCACGATCCCGTCTGTGAGAGGAGCGAAGATTTGTGGCTATGCGTAAATCTCAGGCTTAAACGAACCAGCAGGTTCAGCCTCTGACTGACCGTCGGGACAGCCAATCAGAAAGTCAACCAATGGTCCAATCACCAGGGCTGTTGTTTTTAGGTCTCGGTTGCCATTGATAGCAGCGACACTGACTGATTTGGTTCGTGCTGTTCTCCACCAGTCTGGTTACTTTGGGAAAGCGAGGTTATTTATAAATCAGGTCGTCTGCATCTGACCTGAGCCTCCCCAAAACACAACACAATTTTACACTGACTACTAATGAGTCAGTGTAAATTACTAATGAGTGACCCCCCACACATCTGTGGGGGGTCACTCCCACTAGGTTTATATCTGGGACTCTCCACCATTTGACCTTAGAACTGAAGAAGCTTCTCGGATGAGAGGTGAAACGTCTTCAAGCAACTTAAAGAAGTCCAGACGCTTTTCTTTGCAAGCTCCTTTGATTCTGTACAAAAGTTTCTACCAGCTACAACCAGCCTAAACTTTTTTGTCTTTCCAGACACCTGGACAAAGTTTTCAGAACAAAACACCACCTGCATTTGTTTTACTTGGACAGGTAGGAAAAAAAAACTCCCACTAATCAAAGCAATAATGAGTTTTCAGCTGAGCTCCAAATATCTTCTGCCTTACAAAGCAGTTACAATTGTTGCTATTTTAATAAAGCAGGAATTGCTACTGACCTCATGTAGTAGCAATTCATGGGAAACACCCACTGTAGGTGTGTGTAACATGTCCCTGGATCCAAAGAGACTTATCCAATTACAGTCAGTAGAACTGGCCCAGCTTCACCAGGTTACATCACTACAGTCTGATCTTTCCATTCATCTTAAACTGTAAACACACGTAAATAGAAGTGAATGTCCAATGTAGTGGAATATTCAAAGCCTTTGTCATACAGTTAAACTATGAAGAGCTAAACATGACATGTGACCTGTAACCTGATGTTCTGAGGTCATTCATCCTAAGTTTTTTTTTTTTTTTTTTTTTTTTTTTTTTATATCAACATTTCTTTTATTTTGAGAAGTTCGGTGATCTGCTGCTCTACTGTGCTTTCATGGCATATCAAACCTTTAAACAGATGGCCTGCAGCAGAAGGACACACTGGGTGTCATTCCTGTCAGCTAACAACAGGAAATAATTCACACAAGCTCACCAAAACTGGACAACAGAAGATTGGGAAACGTTGCCTGGTCCGAGTCTCAGTTTCTGCTGGGACATTCAGATGGTAGAGCCAGGGTTTGGTGTTAACAACATGAAAGCATGGATCCTTCTATTGTATCAACACTTCAGGCTGCAGGTGGCGTAATAGTGTGAGGGCATGTTTTGGTTCCCTTTGTACCAACTGGATATAACACAAATGCCACAGCCTACATTGGTATTGTTGCTAACCACGTCCATCCCCTCATGACCACACTTCACCCGTCTTCTGTGTAAAGTTCAAAACTCAAACTGTCTCACACTGGCTCCTTAAACATAATGATGAAGATTTCAGTCCAGCACAGCACCTTTGAAATGCTGTGAAATGATTTGCATCATGGACGTGCAGCTGAGAAACCTGCAGAAACTCTGTGATGCTGTCATGTCAATGTGGACAAAAAAAGATGTACCTAATAAAGTGACCAATCTCTCTCTCCACAAATAAACTGACTCCAGATACACACAGGATTTGGAAAATGTGAAAGAAGATCTTGCACCAGTTACTCGACACTTCCAATGATTAAAATCAGTGAAATGATCTGGCCTGCATTCATGTCAGGGGGTGGCAGTGGCTCAGGAGGTAGCACAGCTCATCTACTTATTAGCGGGTCAGTGGTTCAATTCCCCTCCTACTCCAGTCTGCATGTTGATGTGATGAAGTAGTGGAGCCACAGTTTGTAGTAAAAAGGAATTTGAGTGCTCAGAGCATAAATACCACTTACTATCATGGTATCAACATAAGTTTAAAGTATGCTACAGAGGTCTCCTTTGCAAAAAATATGAAATATGCTGTCTTTCACTTGTTTGTAAGTGTAGAATGCAGAAGTTGGAGGCGATGTTTATCCTTAATTTGAACGTACCAATTTCTCTGTACTTACTATGTCATCATCATAGTTAGAAAAACAGCAGCTTTAAGTATAATTGAATTAACATCACTGTTGTTACAAGTCCCCCCCCCCCCCCCACCCCCACACACACACACACAAACTTGTTGTTATTATGTGCTACATGTGACAAAGGCTAACGTACAACAATGTCCTGACCTAATTTCCCAGCATTAAGTGGAGTTCCAGTCTGTCAATGCAGCCGCTCTCCCAGCTTCAGAACACCAGATTTACTGTATCAGTATAACAACAATCAAACAATAAAGCTTTTCTGTTACACCGAAGCAGCAGTGACAAGAAAAGAGACTGAATTAGGAAAATAACCAAACCAAACTTAACAAATTAAGATCAAAGACAGTGACGTCCCAAAACTGCAGAGTGCAACCCGTCGTACCCGTCGCTTTTGATCATCCCAACGTTTGATCCAAAACATCATAAATCAGGTGGTGATCAAAAGAAACTCTTTCATCACAAATCAAACAAATTGAGACAGGATGTGCCAGAGGAATAATCTCAACATATTAGACATGAAGCAACAACTCACAAAGGTGGAAAAAAACATGAATCACAGGACTGGAGACGGAGCGCTGAGAGGAAACGGCTGGATGATGGGAGGGAAGTGTCTTTTAAAAGATTTATCAATATCTTTACCTGTATTCCCTGTGATATAATTTAGATTTGGAAATGAAGAAAATTTCATATGCGATATCTGTTTTTTATTCTACTGACCACTTTATTAGGTAGACCTCGCTGGTGCCAAGCTGTATCCCATTCTGCCTTCGTGGCACAGATTCAATAATGTGCCCGAAAAATGCCTCAGAGATTTTGATCCAAATTAGCATGACATCATCACACAGTTGCTGCAGATTGATCAGCTCCACGTCTGTGACGTGAGTCTCCTTTGCCACCACATCCCAAACGTGCTTGACTGGATTGAGATCTGGTGACTGTGGACGCCATTTAAATACAGTGAACTCATTCTCATGTTAAAGACACTAGTTTGAGATGATTTGAGAGGAAAATATCCCAACACCATTAAACCACCGCCTGAAGCATTTATACAAGATTACCCCAAAATCTGACCCCATCTGAATGTCAGAAACGGGGAACCAGTCGGTGCTTTTTACTCAAAATATTTGAGTGTTTGTGGATACAGTTTATGAAAAAAGAAAAAAAGAAGGGAAACAAAAACTGGTTACACTGAATAAAAAACAGAACTTCTCATGTTAGAACATGGGTAAAGAAAAAAACACAACCCAGGAGGAGCGAATAATACTAACAAACCCTTTCCTACAAACCCCACAGAAGTTAGCTGCAACGCCACTGAGCTTCACATTAACACAGACACACATCAGACATCTATGGAATAAGCAGATCAGTTAGTAAGCAGGAACATCCTTAAATTGAAGGTTAGAGAAGTTTGTCTTTAAAAGACCCCAGATCATCAAATGTGCCCGTTTGCTTCTGGATTGGGCAGTGGGACCAGCTAGTTCTTTTCCAGCCTTCTGTTATCCACTGAATGCAACATTTAGACATCATCACCTTACAAAATATGTACTCTGATCTTCTTAGCAAAAAGCTGTTTGTATATCCAGAGCAACATAAGCATTCACGTAGCTAATGGAGGCCTGTGGAGTCTGAGGTGGAGCTCATGGCCGTCTGACCTTGGGATGAATTCGCTGAGATGTCCACGTCTGGGAAGACTGCTGGTCTGGAACTTTTAGGTGTGTGTTAAGAAGATGCCACAAACTGCAAACATTTCTGCTTTTACAGAGGTGCTCACAGCGTTCTGTGAAAACATGACTGTGAGGCTAAAATATTGACTTTTTTTGGCTTAGTTTGGGGTTCCACGGATACTTTATTTGTGTTCCTGATATTTTCTGCCTTTTGCAAAGAACAGATAACAGTGAATATAATGAGATGATTCAGAATGAATTAAAGCTAGAACATCAGGAGATGATTCTGAAGTTTGTTGTGCATTTCAGTTGTTCGATAAACCACTCCACGAGTTCATGAAACAAAATATAAAATCAGGCATGTTCAAATACAAGTTTCCACTATTGCAGTATCCACCTCCTGCTTAACAATTATACTTTCTGTCATAATTTGGAATATGTATGTATGTATATATGTATGTATATGTATGTGTGTGTTGTGTAAGGCACTAAATGTGCTTATGCTAAATACTAAAATCACTTTTAAAAAATTGCTCAGGTCTAAGTTACCAAGGAGGAGTGAGAATTGTAGGGGAGGACATGAAAAGAACAGGAATGGGAGGTGAGAGAAAGGTGAGTCATACATGGTGACAAAAAAGAGGAAGCTGTGGGTGGAAAAAAAAAAATCACTGAATCCCAGTTAATTCATCCCAGTGGAGATTTGTGGTGCTTCCTCAGCAGTGTCACATAAAGTTTGCAGTTAATGACAAAAACCAAAAGAAAGAAATGGCAGTTTTATAACATTAATCAACAGCAATCATTCCCTGTACAACTGTTATCATAACAGCACAAAAACAAAATCACACATTAATGTGAAGTTGTTCTCTGTCCCTGCTGCTCTTGCAGATTTCTCATCTGATGGTGAATGCAACATTTAATTTAGCTGGACAGCATTCAGAGGTGAGAGAACTTCGTCCACCTGCTTTCAGCACAACGGTTCACTGTGTTTAGTATTTGATATTGGATATATATATACAGCAAAAGTCTGGACAGCCAGTCAGAGGAAAAACGTGTGAGTCCAAAATACTATCTTCCCTTATAGTGTCGTCTAATGCTTGTTTTTATCACATCTATAAATTCTTTTTCCAATTTAAGTTCATACTGTTTATGTAATTGTGAAATTTGTATGTGTGACAGCAGTGTCAAACTTTTCGTCCTTGGTATTATGTTGCTTTGCAAATCAAAGTCTACCACTGCCTGAGCTGAAAGGATAAAGAGTAAAACATCATCAAAGCTGCTGTGTGCATGTTTTAGGATTATGCAAGAAGATATTTTAAGTTTCATTGCATTATCTGTGGCAAGGCTGCCCCCTGGTGGTGGGTTGTTGCAACTGTAGGAGATATGTGTAGCGATCTCTTTCAGCCTGATTCCATTTTCTGTGTGTAACAAAATGCATATATTATGAGAGTCACTTTATCCAGAAATTGCAGAGAGAAAATTTTAATTTTAATTAAGGTTAGACATTATAAATTTGACTGGTTCTCAATTAGTATTTTCATGTTCAAATATTTCAGCTCTGGAAGCAGAGCAGTATATTTTTCATCAGCCAGCCATAAAAAAATAAAAACAAAAACATACAACTCTGTTTCTGTCAAGTTTTACATGGACAAGTGAAAGTTGACCGCTAGAGGGCAGTCACACCCAGCTGACTGCACATAGTCTGTGAGTGGAGATGTTTGTCATGAAGGGAGGGCTCAGCTGCTGATATTTCCTGTCAACAGGCATCTTCACCAACTCATCCTAACATTTAATTAGTTCTTGTGAAGCTGTGGAACGACAGATCAGGCAGAACAACTGAAGAGCGGAGGAGTGAAGGTTTCCCAGACCTCTGACTATCTGCTTCATTGACAGAATTCTCCCATCAGCGAACTGAGGGAGTGAACAGGGAGACGCAGGATGATGGAAAACACTCAGCAGTCACAGGAGGAAGATGCTGCGGTGCTTTAAGTCCTTCGAGTTTAGATGACGTTTGCATGGTATTTGTACATAAACGTAAAGCTTTAATGTAAAGGCTGTAGATAGAAATGTTGGGTCTGTGTTTCCACAAGCCCCGCTAGTTTAGAGATGAAGAAAACAAGACATAACAGAACATCTTCAACCCGCTAGCGAGGGAATATTTTGGTCAAGAACCAGCTCTTGGAGCTCCTAACCCGTCTCCAGCCCAAAATCCTTCCAAGAGCAGCTTCCCTCACAGCTATTTATTGACAAACTGTTACAATTCACACAATACACATCACAGCAAAGCAACGCCCACCATAAAACCCCCCAAAGGGTTCTAAGACAAGGCACTATGTGTGTGTATGTGTAAACATCTGTATGCATGTGAGAGTGTGTGTGTTTGTGTGTGTGTGTGTGTGTTTGTGTGTGTGTGTTTGAGAATGTGTGTGAGAATGTGTGTCTCTCTGTATGCATGACTTCCTGCTCACCAAAAGGATCATAAAAGCAGGAAGCAACATCACAAGAAACAGATCTTCCAGATAGGATGTATCTGCAATAAAAGCCTCTCCAGCCAGTGGTCAGAGACAAAGGAATGTGTTGATCCTTCAGATTGAACTCAGACCTTACAAATTTAAGAACATAATGACAACATTCAACAATTAGACTTAACAGTAATAGTAAATGTCTTTATGCTCAAAACTTGAAAAAAATAGTACTTTATTGACATTGACATATCTAACATGACTGATTCAAGAAATGTAGAGATCCTTATATAAACTTTCACTGGAAGAAAAAAAAATACTTTTCTACTTATAAAAGGATTTCTCCAGCACACATCAGCCCTCACCATGTTATAAAACATGTCTGTTTTAAATGTGATTTGGTTTTGAAAAGCTGCACAGAATAACTGCGGAAAGTCTGACACGAGGAAAAAGGGAAGAAATGATCAATGCAGTATTTGGCCTGCTTTTCAAGACACAGAGAGAAGGCTGTGTGTGCGTGTGTGTGTGTGTGTGTGTGTGTGTGTGTCAGATCAAACAGTAAAAGGATCATGTGTCGTCTCTTATCGAAGACGTGCCTGTCAGAGCTGGTGAGAGGGATTAGCACGGCTGACACTGACAGGTGGAGAATACAATCTGAAGAGAGCAGCGTGAGACAGGTGGGATCATTCAATACAAACAGAGTCAGACACACACACACACACACACACACACACACACACACACACACACACACACAGGTGGGTCACTGTGAATGCGGCAGACTTGTAAAAAGAGCCTGCTCTCATCCCTTTGTCTGCAGCTGCACGCTCGTGGAGCTGCTAACAAAACGACACACACACACACACACACACACACACACACACACACACACACACACACACACACACACATTGTGTCTATCAATAGGTCTATTGATAGACACAATGTATCAATAGGTCTAAGACATATGAAACTAGCTTATAGCTTGGAGGTAAACGCTTGTCCAGTAACACACACTTAAAATAAACGTGACAGTTGCTACACGATTGTTTTTCTATTTGAGCATCTTGTTCCTAAATGTGTGTCTGTATCCAGCTAGGCCACCATGACAACCTCCAGTCACTAGGGAATTTTTCCCGACCTGTTGGTGCTGGAGGTCGCTGGTCACAAACAGGTATGTGGTGATTACTTTGTCCAGTAGCAGATCTCTGCCGTTGGCTGTAGTTTGCATAGAAGATGCTGGCTTGTCTGCAAACACTCACAGCTAATGACCCACTGTAGTGATCAGTGCAATCACATGGAAACCTTTGGTGCAGCACTGTAGATCTATAATGGTGTCTTCCCAAAAGTTTGGGATTGTATTGTTTTTTTTTTTGGTTCATTCCTTTTGATTAGGCATAGGGATCCTGTAACGGCTGCACTTGGAAAATCATCCACAATAAATCTCCTCTTTCATAAGTACATCACAAAGAATGGTGTCCCCACGTTCATCTTCATCACCAAAGTAAAACGAAGGCAGAAAATAGGGAACAATAAAAATGAAGCACAGCAAAAGAAGAGAGGACAAAAAGAAAGCAGACTTACAAATAAAGTATGAACGGGAGATTCACAGGCAATAAAAGCTGTTTGTTTGTAATTCTCTTTGACATTATTACAGGGATGCCTTACTTTATAATGTGTTACTGTAATCACAATGCTTTTTTTAGTAACAGTACATCACAATCATGTTGCCACTTTGGTTACAAACGTTCTCAGCTATCTGTGCACAGGACGGATAGAAACAACAAAACATCCATTTTCTTTTCTTGCACGTTTACTGCAGTCAGCTGATTTCAGTTCCTGTGTGGGAGGAGGGGACGGCAGAGTGGTGCCACGATACAGGGTTTGAGGAGAGGTGATATCAACATCATTTACATTTTTTTGCACAAAAAATGGAAACAGCATCCAGGACAGAAACGGCTGTATACTACATACTGCTAACAGAACCTCAGCATGCTAACACAAACCTGGCCAAGAACCCAGAGTGATGTTAAAGCTGAATGAATGCTGACCCCAGACCAGCAGCCAGAGCCTGAACTTCAACAGGTAACAGACTGGTGAGCAGTCAGGCTGTAGCGTCTGTTTCTACCTGTTCACGTGGCGACCAACTGTGCTGGTTTCCACCTTTGCTTTGTGTTCATGCTTAAATACAAAGAGAAAGATCACGTGTATCCTCATCAGGACTGTGTTTGTAGAGCTGTAACTGTGACTCATGGCCCATCCATCACACACCAATAAAACAACATATAACCACTCATAATACAGCCTGTATTTGTAGGGAGCATTGCCCGCTTACTTACCCCGTTAACTTGCTCTCACAGTGGTCATGTGATCACCCGAACTTCACTGACACAAAAGCTGCTGACACAGTAAAATAAAGTTTTATAGATATGATTGAATCTGTGCAACCAAACAATAATTCCTGTAAGCTAGATCGCTCAGTGCTTCAAACTAATTTACTCTGACACAGAATTTTAAATGTCACCTGTAAACTTGGTGTAGGTCTATCCGTGCTACCACTGATTTCTGTGAGAACACAAAGCCGTGATTTGACTGGAAAGAGTTGATTTTGTGTCTCTAAAACTACAAATGCATACCAGCGAATCACATCAAGATGAGAAGCGCTCTCTAGTCATCTCCAGTGATGCTCTCGTGATGTGGCTACCTCCTTTGAAGCGGTAGCTGACAGAGCTTCTGCATCCGGCCATGCAGTACGTAACATGTAACAACACAAAAGCCACATCTGGTGATTAAGCAGCCCCACCTGCTGCTTCCTGTTGAACGATATCCAAACAAGGCTTTGGTGGTGTATCATTTCAATCAAACTTAGGCAGGTGATCAAAGGCTATGATCTCTTTCTCACATCCACACAGAGTTACGGGTGGATGCAGGGCTTTCCTCTCTCATAATACCAGCCGCCAGTTCTATCCTTTTACTGTTGTGGCTTACTGCTATAATTAGAACAAGGGATGATAAGAATACAAATGCTTTGATGTGCTTATCTGAAGCAGCCAAAAGGCAGATGAGGACATGCACACAGCCGAGGCTTAGCCTCTCACTCATGCAGACACTCAAAGATGGGTACATGCATACACGCTGGGTATCAGTACAACTCTCTCTTAACATGTTATTGCTGTATAAGGATAAGGAAGAAGTCTATTTACATGCACAACTTACAAAATAAAGCACTGGATTTACTGCATATGTTCAGCTATAAGCGTTAACTCAGTTCTCGCCCTTTTTTGGAGAAAATTAGTATCTATAATACAATAATGTCATAAACATCATGCATATTATTGTATTGATAATTTGACCATTTTTATATATTTATAGCAAAACTGTCACACAGTCATGTAGTCATTAGGATGTATTACCTAAAGTCTTTCTTAGTGACCAAAAATCTTTCAAATATCCTAGAATGAGCACATTTACGTTGGCTGCGCGCATGCAGACGAGGAGACACTACCACTGACTCCCACCAGGCTGTGCCCTTGTCTGACTCTTATCCAAAGCCATGTTTTACTCTAAGGGTTTGTGAGCACTACAGTGATATGAACACCAGTAATTTAGGTGCTGATATGAAAAGATACACATTCAAAGAGTTTGTTAATCTTCAAGGCCCTGTCCTCCCCAGACAAAGCCCAGAGAATCCATGAAAGTGCTCATGTAGATAAAACCACTACAGGCAACAGCCACACTCCCTGACTTCAGCACACACACGCTCTCTGTGCTTGTCGTCAGCTCCTGACTTTGATGACATACTGTCTAGTCCTAATAAACTCCTCTTTGTTCCTCCAGAATAACCCTCTTCTCCTCCCGCTCTTTAATGGCTCACGCCTGGTCCTCTCCCTTCTGACACATTCATCTGAATAGTTTAGAGATTGAGCTCAACACCAACAGATGGAAATGAAGTTTATCTGCAGCGAAACACAAAAAATGCACAACAACAATCTTAGTCAGACATCGCTTTCCATTCGGGGTTTGTTTTTACTAATGAGGGTAAATCAGACGACAGACATCTTTCCATCCACGCCTCTATTTGACTTTTTTGATTCCGTATAGATGTTAAGGTTCACACGCAGGTTCAAATCCAATCTGTTTCTCAGTTGGAAAGGACTGCAGCGATGTTTACACAGTAGGGAGATTCCTGCTCCGTAGGAGCGCAGAGAGGAGGCTTTGATGCTCAATAGGAGCTACTGAAAGAGAGCAGGAGGAAGACAGAGAGAAACTGCAGTTGGACAGCGAGCAAAATGATGATGACCCTTCTACAGAAACCTTGGATTGCTCCTCTTGAAACAATCACAAAATATGGGTAACAGATGTTTTCTGTTTTTGTCTGTGGGCTTATCGTGCCCACAGGCCAGCAGCACTGTGATCTGGCCTCGTTTCTCGGATTCTTGGACATTTAAAATATAACACGGTGAAACTCTTGATTCAGAAACAGACTCCTTTAAGTAAAAGACGCTGACTTGAACGTCATTGTTCCACAGGGGGGAAAAAAGCTGCAGGTGCAAGTCCAACTCACACACCTGCCATAATCTTCTCCGCTGTGAGCCGCAGACAACGAAAATACCCTCGATATCCACGGTAACGGCAGAAACAGCAAGCCGAGCTTCGATGCAAATGGACCCTCTTCAGCCCCCTCTGCCCTCTGGCTGTTGTATTTTCACTGAGCCAGAGATCAGGGAGAGCTCTACAGTTCTGTGGATGCCGGCCAGCTGGCTGATACAACCAAGTGGTGGCTATCTAACTTCCCCTCTGTCCCACATCCTTATCTCCCTCCTCTCTATCATTCTCACATCATATTAGCTCAAAAAATGTGCGCTTCAGAGTTATTTACATTTGTTTAAATTTGAAAGTGTTTGGAGGAGAGATTACAAAAGTAAAATATGAGCTAGAAGCCAGAATTATCTGCAGATAATTGAGACAAACAAGGAAGAGAAAAGCTGTGGTTTCCATCTGATCCTGCAGCAAGAGTTCACACTTAAAGTGCTGAAAATTAACACTCTGTCCTCATGCCTGAGCAAAATAGGCACAATAACATACACCAGTATCTGTTTTAGTGAATGCTTTCAAAGCTGCAGTGCTCGTGCTTCAGGTCAGGGAATGCAAACCCTTTAAAAAATCCACAGTCTGAGGAGGAAGCTGACGTGATGGTGATCAAACACAAGGAGATTCTGGTTTGTGTGACCTGTGGGATTTAAGACAGTTTTCTGAATTGTTACTTTCATTTATGATCTTTATTTGGTAAATATTACACAACAACACTAGCTGGGATTAGAGAAACATAATGCTAATCTTTCTCATCTTCACGTGTAAATTCTTGGTTGACACTGAGATGAATCCCACTGCAGCCACACTGAAGACTTCCGGCTATGTGGCTGTGAGAGCTATAGACTGCATTCACAGGTGAAGTCGTGCAGCTGGCTTAAGGATGTATGAATGGTGCAATTTAGTGACTAATGAATAGATTAATGCAGGTTATTGATTACTGCTATATCGTGTGAAAATCCTTCATTTCCAGCAGCGAGACACAGATTTGTCCATTTTTTCACCCAACAAGAGAGGGCAGCATTGCATCCCAGATTTCTCCCGTTCTGCGTGTTTGTGTATTTCTCTTTTTCTCCCGCTCTTAAAGCTGGAACACATGACATCAACCCCTGCATTATCCCATGTGAATTACCAGAGTCCTCACCCAGGGGTAAGGAGTCATCCAAGGAAAACAAACCAAAGCAACCAAAGGGCTCTATTACTGGAATGTGGGTTTGTTACACCCACAGTGGTCTGCCATCTCTTCAACAGGTGCTGAAAATATGTGCAGGGCAGTTTTCATTAGTTTGATTTCATATGTGTGTTTTATTTAAATATGGAAAAGTAATTTCAGTGTTTAATTTTACACCTTTTACATTTGGGTGACTGAACGTCTTTTTCCAAGCTGATAAATACTTCCACTTTTCACATACAGCTGAGCAGAGAGCCGTAACCTCTGACCTCTCCACTGCGAGAAGGCGAGGAGAGAAACGACAACACTGGCACCAGATTTAGGACAAAAGCTTAGTTACACGTCAGACAGCGAACGCAAATCTTCTGTTCCGCTCATGTTAGATTTCCTGTTGCAGAGCAGCGGCATCGCATATCACACTGCAGGCAGCAGCACAGTCTAACACGCCTAACAGATCACATGCCTGCTACTAGTGTGGATCTTGTTATTGCAAGGGCACTCTGAGGAGCATTTCAGCCCCACAGTGGGCCTCTCTTACTAGGCTGCTATCGTCCCACATCAGTCCTGGGCTTCTTGATGTGGTTTGGGAGGACGTGATGGGGCCGAGCGGGGCCCAAAGTGATCAGTCGTGCAGTAACATCTGAAACCCATTTCCCCACAATTAAAGAGAGAGAGAGAGAAACTATCAGGACCAAACATCGCCTGTTTCCACGGCATTGAGTCAAACATTTGCATGTGTGTGTCGATGTGTGTGTGTGTGTGCTTTACATCCCCGCCACAATCACTCCCAGACACGCGCGCATACGCACACTCCTTTCCCACCCTAAAACAGTGACGGAGCATTTCCAAATGTGTTTACTTACAACGAAAACCGCTCGACACCAGAATATGACACACATCCAGACAAAGAAGCCGAGCGACACAAAGAGCCGGGAGACAGGTGGACGAGTCGGGAAGAAAGGTACTACCTTTGCACACTTGTGCTACAGCCAGTGCAGAATATGCTTGCTAAACCGTGTTGAAACTCCTTTCCACCGTGTGTGTTTGTGTGTTTGTGTGTGCGTGTCTGTATCAGCGAGCTACGCCTGCTGAGCCGCTCCGTCTCGATGCTCGTCGGACATCAAACACAATAAAGCGGCGAGCGGAGCGGAGCTGATTGCTATCTCCAAACGTAATCAAACCAATTCAACCCACTAAAGCACACACACACACACACACACGCACACTCACACACACACACACACACGCACACACACACACGCACACACACACGCACACTCACTCACACACACATGCACACTCACACACACACACGCACACACACTCACACTCACACACACACACGCACACACACGCACACTCACACACGCACACGCACACGCACACACTCACACTCACACACTCACACACGCACACGCACACTCACTCACACACACACACACACACACACACACTCACTCACACACACACACACACACACACACACACACACACACACACACACACACACACACACAGATGCACACATGCTGTCCTTGTCCAAACCCAGAGTAAAGGCTGCACTCTTCCAGTCATTTCTCAGAGCCTCCCCCTCGGTTCAGATCATTGGTCACGATGTGCTCACCATGTCCTTGGCCTGTGATGTACAGCACAGTCACCCAGGGCTTCTCTTTACTGTGGGATCGGTGGTCGGCCGTTTTACAAACATCCTCCGAGAGAACCTGTCAACGAAGTTCCTATCCAGTCGAGCCAAGAACTGCAGCTTCCCATGACCCTCGGCTTTCACGGGTTAGGTTGAAACCCAAAGATGACCTGTAGGAAAAGCTCACGGTTTTTGATGGCTTTGTTATGAATGAGGCATGAACATGATAATATCAGACTGTGTAAGGGCTGCACTCTGCTCTGAGAGCTCAGCGGTTCTCCATAATGACCTCCGTGTGCACGTGTGGATAACAGATATACAGAGAGAGATGGAAGCAGAAAAATGCTGCATGTGTGAGACAGAGATAAGTTTCAGGATAACTTTAACTACACAGTGAAAAGTGGATGATATCTGACACCAAGCAGAACATACGTTTCATTTTGGGATGTGAGGAAAATCTTCTAAATATCGCTTCTGGATGGATTTGGCTGACAGGTTGTGTGAGAAGCTCAGAACTGGTCAAATCTCTTTTTAGCTCTATGATCATGTTTGAATTAGCAAGCTCTGTGTGCGGGTGTGCATATGTGTGTGTGTCAGGGCATGCTTCATCTGTGTTTGGACAGGTTTAACATGAAGAGGAGAAAGACTGACGAGAAAAGAAAGTGGAGACGGAGGAACACAGAAAAAGCCAGAGATGAACCAGAGGTACAGATGAAGAAGCGCAAGCGATGTACAGAGTGCTGAGATAAAAACCTTGAGAGAGGACGAGAAGGCACTGACTGAGACGAGAGCCAAGCGGACACGCAGCCAAATCACCAGTGTTTGGGTCCTCGCTAAGACAAGCATGATCCGAGTATCTAGGAGTGAGCAGTACTTTCATTGGCCTTCTCTGAAAACACCATCACAGGGAGAGGCATTCCTTAACCTTTCACCTTTTGTAACTTGGCAACAACCAGCTATCGTCTCCTACTGCCTTCCTCGGGAGACGGGAGGGGAGCCGACAAGCATGACATCAATTTGTGGCCGGGGAAAATCAAAGCTCTGAAAAGAGCCGAGCCAAACTAATCTGTTGTGCGTTTGGATTATAAGGCTTGCTTCAACTGCTCGATGTATACAGGCCAGACAGTTTGGGGATAATTAAGATATATTATAACCAAGAATAAGCTAACAGTGTGATGGAATCAGAGACTCAAACACACACAGTTGTATAAATTGTGCATAATCCAATCTCGTTTGTTTGGTTTCTGCATTTGCATTCTGTTTAATTTATTTATGTTATGCCTGTCATCAGAGAGGAGGTTATCCGTGCTAAGCTGACCCAGCTGAAAGGCTTTCCAGACAGGTTGCACTACTTTCTTCAGCACTAAGCGCACAATAAAGCCAAACTTTGGAGCAGTAAGTTCATATGGAAATGACTTTTTCCATCTTTACATTACAGTACGCTGGTATGGCTCAGATCATTCTGATTCATTTTCTCTGCAGCACAGTGTCGCACCTGTAGTGCTGACCTCTGCACGGGGCCCATCTTGCACAGTCATATGAATCAGATTTACCTGCCCAGTGCATGAACAGGAGAACTGCAGCAGGAAGAAAGAGAAGACAAAGCAGTAAAGAACGTAAAAGGAGGGAGAGAGAGAGAGAGATGGGGTGAGGGAAGATCCTCTGAGGGCAGCAGCTCTGGTTTCATCCAGCCACTGATGATGACTGGCAGCCATGTCAAAAGCTAAGAAGTCAAATGATGCAGTCTCAAGTTCATCTTTAGGGCATGACAAACTAAAGCTTATAATGCATGGTTTTGCAGGAATGTGCAAATACACAAACTCTCACACACACAAATACCTACCTGACTGATTTGAGAAAAAGACACACACACACACACACACACACACACACACACACACACACACACACACACACACACACACACACACACACACACACACACTGCTCTTTATCATAAGATCTTGACAGTCTGCATTTAATGAGCAGAAAAAACTTTCGGGGTTAATATCTTCACCTAGCGAGTGGATTAAACATCATTACTGCTCTGAGAGCTTCATCTGGAGATTATCTCTGTGATGTACAGTGAAAAACTCAGGCTTAAAGCTTTGTTAGGGCCCAGGGCTCACAGGTAGCAGTGGAAAGATAATTACGTGCACTCTTGCTTTTCTCTGCGCTTGAGGTCTTTTGTAACATTTACAGGTTATGATTTATGCCATGCTTGGATTTGTTCCACCTTTCTAGGTTGAAGGTTTCCAGCTAAAGGAAAACTGTGAACAAAGTCAAGCAAAGTTACAAAAGTGCGTTCATCTTTGCACTTTGTAAATATCTGCATTTCTACAGAAAAACAAGGGACTTTCTGTCTGGGGTGTCTTGACCAAAACCCACCAACACAACACAAACCACTTTTTAAATAGAAATTGGATGATTGGATTTAACTGTGGGGCAGACACATGCATACATAACCGCTGTGTGACAAAACAAAGAGTTATAATTCAAATAGTTTGTCAGTCCAATTAATGCTTTTTAATTCAGTTGTTATTTTTTATTTGCTGTGGTGATTTGATTGATTAAAGCAGCGTTATCTGGAAATGTGTTTTTTCAAACTCCAAAACATTTCACTTTTTTAATCTGCGTATACTTTCCAAGACTCAGATTCAAATTGCATCTTTTGCATACGAGGACACATCTGCCCGATGATTTACTGCAGCCATAAAAGTGCTGCGTTTGAAGCCCTCAACTACAGTTTGGCTCCAATAATTTTGTGCTGTAAAAATCTCTTAGCAACACATGACGGTGTAAACAGGTTTCCATTTTTGCAGTTTTTTAAATGTTGCAACATTTTTAATGCTAACAAGTATGACACACATGCACGTTTATCTGAATTTATTACAGATAAATTCACACAGTGGATTGTATGAAATGAATACTGTACTTTAAATAGTTCCTGAGAAGTTAAACAGCACACACACACACACACACACACACACACACACACACACACACACACACACACACACACACACACACACACACACACACACAGGAAAGCTTTACAAGACAGAACAAATCACCGACCTATGGTATTTTTTAGCCTACTTAAGACATGCTGTGTCACGCTGAGATAGTTTTTCATCTCCTCTTTAATGAGAATTGCTAAGCATTGCTGCCAGGGCAACGAGACGTGTTACGCAGTGACGGTAAAGGATGCAGATTTGGCACAAAGCTTAGAGACTAAAAGAACATTATCTAACACCCAAAAGCCATTTCTCCTGTGAGACTCATCATTAACTACATTTTTGTTTCTGGCCTTTTTTTCATGATGCCATAAACATGCTTTATTGCTCTTTACAACATCACACTTTGTTAGTGTCTCTGGCATCCACTGCGTTGGAACATTTTCGAGCTGTCGCTGCCGTGTCATTGTTACACTTTCTTTACAGCACTGGGACCAGGCACAAATGTTTCAAACTGAAAATTCAAGTTGACACACTCCATTTTTATCTTTATTGCCCGTCTTGATTAAACGCAGTTTGACACCTGAGTCACCTTGCACAGCTGGAGGGCAATCTGTCCTCAGACTGCCTGGGCATGTCTCGGCCTATCCCTGTTCTGTAAGGCGGAGTGTAATGTTTCCCAGTGACCTGTAGAGGGCGCAGTTACCTATGCTCTTGCACTGTGTCTCTCTTACGACCACAGCTGGCTGCAACACCTGCTCTCCAGATGTCTTCTTCTGCAAGAGGAGAAAATGAGTTTGATTTCAAACTTTGTCTCTCTCCTCACATAATCCTAAAAAAGTGCCCTCACAAACGCTACCTTGTCCACGAGCTGTGGCTTTCTCTCTTTCTCTGACCTTCTTTTCCATTCTGACATTGTTTTTATAAGTCTTCATTACACCCAAGGTGCTGCAAGCAAACTTCAAGTGAACGAGGTGAATCATTACCTTTTGAAAGAATGCAATGGATGACCCACAAGAGACCCTCTGCACATCACTTTCTCCCACATGCCTTCTTCGCTTTCAGTGTAGCCCCTCGGGCCCATGAGGTATGATGAGGTATTCATTTTATAATCCCTGTTTTATACAGGTCAACACCTAAGCGCACCAAGACTGAATTATGTGTTTGTTAATATATTTTTTACTTCAAGGATTGTGAGAAGTTGGGAGTTACCACACACAAATGTTTCATGAGTCACATAATGGTTCACAGAGAAAATTAGTCCTGACTTGACTAATGGATAAAGTGCTACATAAAGCTGGCTAAAGCTAACAATGAATCTAGCTGCAGCCAGTGTCTCATATGATTTTATGTTGTTGGGGAGTAAATCCTTTCGTCTTAGTGCAATTATCCTCTGTGTATCTGCTGCAGAGCTGCACGCATACTGCCCTGCTTTGAGGACGCAGCTACTTATCCCATAACCTCGTGCGAGAAAACCGGAGGAGGGAGCAAAAAGAAGGACAGCAAGAGAGAGACTGCAATGGTTTCTGTAATAGCATTTAAAAAAATGCATTCTCATGTTTTAACAGGAGCTACGATGGGAAAATAAATGAAATTAAGCTTCCGAAAGCGCTTCAACAGATGTTGATGTTTTAATGTGCTTCTGTTTTCTTGTATTTTTGGATTTTGCAGTATTCTTATAGATATTAAACACAAATAATGGGGTGTTCTATTACACTGACTTTTTTCTTTTATTTACACCACCACAAAATGGCACGCAAATAAAGGGAAGCAGAAATGGCCAAAGTGGAAGGCCAGGTCTTTAATATTTGTCATGAGAGGGAAGCCGCAGGGAGGGTGTTTCCCTCTGGCCCATGGGCCGGTGCTGTGGTGACCGCTGCCTGCCTGCCGGGGCCTCCTGTTAGCAACGATGTTTTATCCCGGGAGCCCGAGATCTCTGGAAAAGCAGAGCCCCATTTGCCTGGGTTGGTTGACTTCTGGAAGCAGAACAGTCAACTCAGCAGCGGATTGGCTCTGATTCTGTGCAGCTGCTCAGAGAGCAAACACCACGAGAACCGCTCAAGGAACCACTCGGGGAACCGCCACAGGACCTCGTGGAGAACCTCGACATGTGTCATAGCCACAATTTACAGAGCTGTGTGTTGTGAAACAGATATATGATACCACGACACTTAACAAAGTTATTTTGGAAATGGTATATAAGCCTGCCGACTACGAGCTCAGCTGCACTGATGTGAAGTTTCTCATTAAAGCCTTAAAGTTAAAGCTGGGAGCAAATGCCAATGCATGCACGTATGCTTTTAGCAAATATTGACATACTTTACATGTTTGTTGACATCCAAAAATTTCAGTGTATTTTTTGCACATCTAAATGTTAAAACTTTCTTTTCATACGGTGCACAAGTTGGCATTCTGACACATGCATGTACCTCTTCTGTGCAAGGCCATTTTTTTCTTTTTAAATAAATGACACTGTTATTTTAGGGTGGATGACTAATATTGCACTATATCATTCAGGTGAAGTATTCTGTGGTCATTCGTAGCTCTTCTCTAGCTCTTTGTGTGATATTTCTGGTCATTCATTCATTCAACACATTTGTGTTACAAAAAACCCTTCAGAGCTGAATGTGTGTGTGTTTACATTTGAAAATAAAAATAAAAATAAACAATCCACCAAACCTTGAGAAAAAAAAGAGAGAAAAAGCACTCAGCCACTGGTTTTAGTAGAAGATTCCTTACTCTGCCACATCTCAGCTGCACTCGAGTCACACTGCCGCCACATGAAAAACACAAAAGGGAAAACACGGGCTTCCCTCTATAGCGAAAACACATCTGAAATGATATAAAGCATCATATATCAAACCCAATCAAACCACACAGGCAGTTAAATGTTAGCTGTCAGATTCGTAGTATGAATAACATCAGTGAAATGCACAAACAGAAGAGGAAAATGTCCATATTCATACAGTGGAAGAGAAAGATATTCATAGGAAGATTGACAGTGATAGTGGTGTACCATTGGGGGTTAGCAGGCCAGCTGTTCCTAGTGTATGGAGCAAATATTCCCAGGCCATCGTGCAGACATGCGCACCCATGCACTTACACCGACACAGGAGGTTCCCAGACACTCCTAATGAGCGTGTGCAGCTTCATGTCCCCCTCACCATGTGTTGAAGTAGCGCGTAGTTAACCACATCAGGGTCTTTTGCCCTACCCTGCTCACCCACAGCATCAACACATGCGCAAACACAGTCGCTCACGCACAAAGGCTCGCCTCGGTGTAATATAAATGAACACAAATATGCAAGAACAACATACGCTGACACCACTTTTATCTACGAGTTTCCTGTGTAAACGTGCGCAGACCACACACTCACGCACGCTCGACCTGACCAAAGACATATGGAACCATGCAGGGGTTCAAACCAGTAATGTGTTTTTTCCAACTAAGACATTTCGCTGGCTGAATCTGGTTGATATTACTGTGGTTTTGGAAATCTTTGGAAATCTAAAAAAAATATGCTGTGGGAAAGTAATGCAGCAAGAATTCTAACTATATCTGCCATTTTTTAAATGTTTAATGGATGTTTTGTGCTTTCTGCAGTGTTTGGCGCTACTTTCACTTCTAAGTTAATAATTCACTAAACAAAGCATTATGTTCCTGAATGTTTCAATTTAATCTTTTTATAATGTCACTGTTTATTGGGCCAGTGACTTAAAGAGTGAAAAAATGGGATTTTATTCTTAAGAGACTGGTCTTCAGTTACTAATATGTGCATATTACTCTCTTATTACAGTAAGATTTATGAAATCACAGCTGATTTTGTTTGTTGCATATAGCTGATCCTCCCTGAGCCTGATTCACCGGGAGGTTTCTTCCTGTTAAAAGGAAATTTTTTTTATTCCCACTTTTGCCAAGTGCTTGCTCCTAGTGCGTCATCCGGCTGATGGACCAAGCAGAGCACAAGGAAGAGTATATTCGCATATTTTTGGCACTGCTCTCATCTAATAACAGTTGCTCTCTGCAGGTAGACGAGCAGTCCAAGGCTGCCCGCGGACTGTCTGCATGCTGCCACCACTCAACCATAATTTCCCCAAAAGGCAAGAAAGGAGGAAAAGGTCTGAGTGAAGAAACGGAACCATTGCGACCATAGGGGAAGCCAGAAAAAGCACATCTTTCCAAAGTGTTTCCACTTGAGGGACGACAGTTAAAAAAATAAAAAAGTGAGACTGTTGGTGAAATAACAGTTTCCCCTTTTCCACACTCACCGTGGCTCAAGTAAAACAAATGTTTGCAGTCAAAGTTGATATAAAAAGAAGAAGATGGTCGGTCTGCCCACGAGGAGAACCTCAGTGAACAATAATGAGAAGAAAACTCCGGATTGTCCTGCATCCGTGGGGTAGCACTAAGAATCAGAATGTAAGCGATGACAAGATACAAGCCATTTTTAATGAAGGTTAACAAAAGTATTTTCTTTACATGCAATTCATTTTGTATTTGTTTTTCAACATCTTCTGGCTTCTGGTCTTTTGGAAAGCTTTTATTTAACAGCATTGCAGAAATATGCTTCTTGTGTTAGTGTTACTGCTTCTGGCAATGATGTGTACTTGTATGCATTTGTTTAATGGGCTGCAGCTAATTTTTTGATTGCAAAACTATAATCCTGTGTATATTAGATCAGTTTCTTTTCCTAACACGTACAGCATTCTTGGAGGGAGTTCAAGTGATTTTTCTGTTGCTTTTCTCTGTGTAATTTTTCTAAATACGCTCACATAGAAAGGTACACTCTGACAGTCTCACATTCAGCTGGGGAACTTGTAAGTACCTCAAACTCAAAAGTCAAACCAGTGCAGATTCCCAGGTCTGAACCTCTTTGAGTGATGGTGATCCTCTTTGACCCTGCGGAGGACCTGCCGGGGTCATACCTATTGGAACGGTTTTGAGTGCTTTCAGTTATTCGCTCTGTCTGTAATTAAAGCTATAAATTACCTGGTAATGGTGGCAGGGTGTTAACAGTGGCTTTACAGGCTCTGTAACATGCAGGTGCTGCCTTTAGGCGCGCAATATCATCAGACATTTGTTTACAAAATCTCAAATAAATAAATATCAGGGTTTTTTCCATTAAAATTGTAATGATAATTTTCATTGTGGGAGAAAATGTTAATTGTGGTCCTTCTGCAGTCAACACTAATGTAGAGTGGCATCGAAATTTATAAACTATAAAAAGTTTAAAAAAACGCAGATAAAGATGAATTTAAACTGTTACAGTTAAAGTGATAAAGATATTGACTAATGTTTGCAATACTTCTGCAGTGTGTAGCATGTTTGTGCTGCATGCAGTGTGGGCTCTTTAGAGCCTGATGTGAGGTGTTTCTGTCTGTTAGCTGGCAGCACACCAGGGACGAAGCCACGCTACACTGATGGCAGCAAAATGTAAGGCCGGTGTGAAGAGAAGGAACGGCTGACTTCATGGAAATATTGACCATGTTGTCAGCATCTCACCCCACAGTCTGGACTTGTAGTTCGCTCGATAAAAACCTTCCCATGATACCACGTGTGCACACATGCACACAAAACCATGATCACATTTTCATCAGCGTCTGTGTCTTGCATGGTTACTATGGCTATGAATAGCCTCGATTTCAACCGTAACCAACCATACCAGAGATCCAAGATCCAAAAAACATCATGATAACCAGTGACTGTATATTTTAGAGACTCGGCTTTGTTCTTTCCTCCAGTTCTGTGATTTAAAGTTCAAAATAACACATGAAAATGAGAAAGGATGGAAATTACACTAGATGGTTGGCTCACGGCTGGTATGTTTTACTCCAAGTCAGCGCAAAATGTTTGTGAGAGAAGGCCTAACTGAGACGTATGGTTGTTTGAGTGTCGCTGATTGGAATTACGTTGAGGGAACTGGCTCCAAATCGGAAACAGAAACTGGTGGGTTTGTTCTTTATGCATGGGAGGATTAAAGGTCTACGTTATGGATTAGATGGGCCACACTCAGTTTTCTTTGTTGTGTTTAAAGATTGCATTTTGGACACCAGAACAGCTTTGGTTTAAACTGATATTACAAACAGACCATTTAGGGCTAGGTTCAGCTATTAGCTAAAAACCTTCATGTTATGAAACATATTGTAACTGAGTATAAATTAAGGTCTAAAACTGCAACGCTATTGTAATGGTCCCCGCTGGATACTCAGATGTAGTAGCACTAGTTTATTGTGTTTGGTCGGTGGATGATGAAAGCGCCACCTAATAATCACTGTTATCTCAATCAGAGGCTTTAACTCCATTTGTCAGGTCTGTGTGTGTGTTTGGGTCAGACAGAGCAAGTAAACATGTTCCTGTGAGAGAAGACTTTAAAGAGCTCCTCCCCTCCATCAGAATCATCTGGATACAATTGTGTCATTATAGCGAACTCCTGTGTGCGAATGAGAGGACGTTAAACACGATAAGGCTTCTGAATGAAGCCTTCGCTTTCAGTCACTGCCCTGCTTGGCTCTCGGGAGCCACACAAGAGACTGCAGGAAATAAGGCTGAGCCAAGCAGAACCTGATTTGACCTTTGACCCCACTTTGCGACTGGTTTCAGAACGATGACTCAACTCGCACACAAAAACACTTACTGTGACTCAAGACTAGTTCCCGTAAGATTTTACAGCACAGGAATGTTCAGAGACATTTCTTGAAACCATTCACCATTTTTCCCACAGCAGTGACCAGAAATCACAAATTTATCACAGGAGCTCCCACCGCGTACTGAAAACACTGTGAGAGTGCTGATCATACATACAGCCAATAAAAACAACACTACTGACCATTATTACACACTGCATCAACAAATGGAAAAACGCAGTGTTCAGCTGCTTGTAGGTCATATATTTCTATCCCCAAATATGTCACCCTACACTCCTCTCACAGTCTGATTAGTGGGATTAGCAATTTATCACCAAAAAAAGCTAAAATAGAAAGACTGAAAGAGTGGGAGAAGCAGAAAAAATGATCGGAGAATTTCCTTTACAGTTAATGCACTCATTTTTTTTTTTAATCATGAAATTGTAGGACAATCTTTTTTCAAACAAAAAATTTCCCCAAATTTACAGATGAACACTTTTTGATCTGAAGCAATTTGAATGAGCGGAGTCTAACTGCTCAGTAAACATGCATAATAATTTGATCACAGTTTTCTGGAGAGAAGCCGAAACAACATCTTTTTCCCATTCGTGTGATCACATTTTTAACACAAAGAACACAAAATGGAAACATTTTGACTGTTAATCAGTCACACGGAATGCTATTACCATGGTAACTGTTCCTCAGCGGTCACAGGTGAAAGAAAATGAGTCTTTATCAGGAAGTCAGAGACCAAGTCCAGCCATAGCAACAATCCCACCTCAGACAGTATATAGTTAATATTACACGGTATTATTGACAGACTCATGTACTGCAACTATTTCAGATGCACAGATGTGACAAATAAACATGTCCAAAGCTTTGTGTGTATTATTTGTACCCTATTTGTCTGTATTTTTGTCATGTAACATGAAATAAGATTGGAAATGAGATTTTTAATCTCAATGAGATTTTTAACCTGGATAAATAAAGGACTAATAAGAAGAAGAAGAAGAATTAAGTATGAATTACCAGAAAACAAAATTGTACGATACAAATGTGAGAGGGGAAACTTTCTGGAGTACATCAGTGACAAATGTGAAAGTCTCTTATCTTATCTAATCCACAAACTGTGAATACGATAAACTTTGTGAACATTTCAGAAACTACAGTAGTCCTATAATACGTCGTGTATCTTAAAAGAGAAAAAACAGTTTACAGAAACCAGCCTCTATAAACTCCTGTAATTTTCTCCTTACTGAAAAGCGCGTGGGTGTTATCTATTCCTACCAAACTAGTAATCTCCACAGGAAAAATGACTCAGTTAACATAACTATAGAGATTTCTCTAGTTTTCCTTCAGCTTGCTATGACTGCGGATGTAATTGTGGATTTTATGTAAATGTATATGCCTGGGGCATGAATGTGACTGTAATATACCTTCATGTATGTGACCCACACTCGTGGGTCATTTAACAAATAAATTCCCCTGATCCTCAAAAGTGACAACCACTCATTCACCTGACCTGGGAGTTAACTTCACCCTTTAATTTAGGTACAGCAACAGGCTGGTCCCCTCATCACAGGCCAGTACCTCTTCATTTAATGGCTCTCTCATTTTTCAGGCTCGTCAATCTTTGTCCCATATGTAGAGCAATTTGTCACCGGAGATGTCTCCATCGCCAGATGCTGGATAAACGTGCAGTGGTTGATTTTACTCAGGAGAGCAGTAGTGATCAACA
Source organism: Rhamphochromis longiceps (assembly GCF_057381845.1). NCBI lineage: Eukaryota > Metazoa > Chordata > Actinopteri > Cichliformes > Cichlidae > Rhamphochromis > Rhamphochromis longiceps. The sequence continues at coordinate 38,291,873 of NC_140572.1, forward strand.
GGGTCAAGATTCGTTTGTTAAATCGTTGCTTAAAATCTTATTTATGTAAAGTGTATTGAACAAATTTTAGATACAATTACGAATTAAAATCTATTTGTTCTTTTTATTCAGCAAATTTTGGATTATGGATCAGTTACAGTTTAATTTGATCTTGTTAGAATTAGAGAATTTTTATATTCAAATCTGAATATTTGCTTACATTCTTACAGCTAATACAGGTAAAAGCAACTGAACAGCCTTGGTAACCAAAGCAAACACTGAACTTTGGACACACTTGATCTGTTCGAGCCAAGTTACAAAATATATCTGCTGAATAGTTTTGTAGCAAAGTTTCTCATCCTCTACTATTTTATTTAACACTGCTCTTAAGTACCCAAGTAAAAGAGGATTGAATTAAGCAGCCACTTGAACATCCCATGAACGGAACATAGCTCCACTTTACCTCCACTTTACCCTCCCCTGCAGCTCTCTGCTGCTGATTAACAACATCCTGAATCCTGTGTGTGTGTGATCAGTTCTGGTGTGGGGTGACATGATGGCTGCTTTGATCTCACCATCACCTCCTATGAACAGACGCAGCTGGCTAGGTGTGGGTGTGTGCACGCTGCACGGGTGTTGTTTTTAAAGTATAATAGAAATGTGTGATTTTGAATTTAAATTATTTATACGAGGATGCAAACCTTCCGTTATTATGAGCAACTTTACTTTTCACCATGTCTGCTATAGTTGGTTCTTCAAGTAGAACCAGTCCACCACCAAAAGCACCTGCAGGGGGTATATGAGCACTGGGCCATCCAGCAATGGAAGAAGGTGGCCTAGTCTACTGGCATTTTTTTGCAAGCTGTGAAGGATGGTGTGTTGTACTAGACTTATTGAAGAATTATATCACAATCCTGACAAATAGTTAAAGTTAATGATTTAGCCTTCAAAATTCCCAAATCTGAATTTGATTGAGGATTTGTGGGATGTGCTAGAAAAAACAAGTCATGGAATTTCCGCCTTGCAAGTCACAAGACTTGAAAGGATCTGTCACTAACTGCCTCGGCGCTTAATACCACAAGACACATTCCTGTAACTAATACTTTATGTACTGTAAATAACCATCAGTTCTCCCACGTTGGCCATAATGAGAATTTATTCCTCTGTTATACAGATGTTGCTGATAGTTCTAGCCGATGGCAATATGAAACAATATTATCCTGCTCTCCTTATATAAACCTAAGCCTGACTATACTTGCTCAGAGCTTTCCTCATCACCCGGACAAGCAGGTGAAGGCAGAGAACTGCATAAGAAAAGAGCCAAGCAATTAAGAAACTGAAAACATGTCAAAGTTGTTGAAGCTGTTGTTGAAGACAGCAGCTGGGAAGATAACCGAAGGACAGATCAGAGAAGGGAAGAGAGGTAGATGTAGGGAGACTGGATCTAAGGTCTGGAGAGGAGGAAACCACAGAGAAAACCTCTGTGGTCAAAGCATCCATCATCCTCATATTACTGCGATGGGAAGAGATTGTTGACCTCACCAGCAGATGTGCAGTCTGCTGGGATGGGCTTGCCAGGGTTGGGCATGCAAGGAATAGTTATATTCTTGAGTTAATACGGATATTTCCATTTAAGTTCCCGAATAGCCGATTTGCTTGAAGGCTTATTGCACGTATGAATTAAAGATCATTTAGACATTTGCACTAATGCATGACTGAGTGCTAAATAGTTTCTTCATTAAGTTAGCAAAAGATCACTAATGTGGGGGACGAGGCAAAAGCAAAGTTAGCTGAAGCTAAGAAACTTTAGAAAAGACAGAAAAATCCAGAAGGTCTTGGTTTAGATCAGAGAAGGAAGGGGGAGACTAAAGAGGCACCGCCTTTTGAATTTGGGATGTGTAATCCAGGACGATCCTTTCATAGTAAGACCCACCTAAGAAAACTTTTACCTTTGACTATCATTCCTGGTATGTTCAGCCAGTTGATACATAGTTGAGTAATGCCACCATTCTTTCCTTCTCAGTGCTTCTGAATTTCCCCCCAACTTTTAATCTTTTTCTGTTTTTTCTTACACAAACATACCTTCTCATCTTCTACTCTTCCCACTCACCTCTCTTCTGGAAAGTCCCCTGAGTTTGGAAGTAGTACCAGGAGCTGCAGCAGCACTGTTTGCGTCTGGTGAGGGGAAGGCACGCCACTGGCAGCTGGCCTACCACATTAGAGGACTTTGGTGTATGTATGTGTGTATATGCATGTGTATGTGTTCTTGCATGTGTGTGAGTGCATGCATGTCTGTACAATAATAAGAGCCCTGCAGTCTGTCAGCCACAAGGCAGCAGCTGCTCAGGCCCACAGATTAGAGACTTGCACTGCACTGGATGCCCTTAGTGAGTGGTTAGATGGATGGATGAATGAATGGATAAATGGACGGATGGATGGTGGTGAGATGTTGGGAATTGAATCCCTTCCTCTCTTAGAAACAATCTCTACACCTGCCAAGCTACACAGCAAAAAAAATACACTCATTTATTTTTTCAATTAAGTGCCTTTGTCTCCGTTTCTCCTCAAACCATTTATCCTGCCACTGGTGTCAGAACAGCAGAGGTTTCTACCTAGAGTGGTGTTCATTCAAAAGCTATTGTTACATGTAACTTATTCTTAATGAAGTACAAAAAAATGATACAGACGTGATGCTGTAATTCTTTGTTTTATCTCATGGTGCCAGTATTGTCTCATTTTCACGTTACTTAAAACCAGACACAGATAAAGAAGTGTTTCTTCCAGGTGTGCAGTGTGACATGATGGCTCTGAGGTTTGGCACAGAGTAGCACTTTATTAATGTTATTTATATTTTATCAAAAATCTCAACCAAAGAAGTCTTTTGCTTGTTTTAATTGTTCAGCTTTTCTCAAGTAAAGTCAGTTAAACTATAAATATAGTTTTTATTGTTTTGTTTACTTGCACTTACATGGTTTCCCCTAGTTTCACTTTTGGGCTAGCTGATGACAAAAGTTATGTCTCTGAGACCCGAAGAGCACCGAGCAGACTCGTGAACAAGGGAGGTTTTTTTTTTATTTTTATTAACCTTTATTTAACCAGGAAAAGTCCCATTGAGATTAAAAACCTGTTTTGCAAGGGAGTCCTGGCCAAGAGGCGACAACACGTTGAAATTACAAAGTTACATACATATTATAAATAACAATTACATTTTAAAAACATTTTTCTCTGGCTCTCTCAATCTGGACTTAAAAGCATTTAATGAAATAAGATCTGCTATCTTCCAGTCTTTTTGCATCATGTTCCATGTGAAAGGGGCAGCATAAGTAAAAGCCCTCTTTCCCAGTTCAGTTCTGGCAAATGGAACATTGAGCAATAAAAGATCGCTTGAACGCAGGCTGTAAGAAACAGTACTTCTCCGTGTGAGCAGATCGCAAATGTAGGTGGGCATTTGTCCAAGCAGGGCCTTATAAATAAAGATGCACCAGTGAGCAAACCTCCTGGAGGACAACGAAGGCCATCCCACTCAAGCGTACAGATCACAACAATGGGTCAAGGCCCTACAGTTTGTAATAAACCGTAAGGAGGCATGATAAACTGAGTCAATCTTATGAAGACACTGGGCGGAAGCATTCATGTACAGCAGATCACCATAATCTAAAACAGATAAAAATGTAGCATTTACAAGACGCTTTTTTGTCTCAAAAGAAAAGCAAAATTTGTTTCGAAAGAAAAATCCCAATTTTAGTTTGAGTTTTTTCACAAGATTGTCTATGTGAGGTTTAAAGGTCAGAGAATCATCAATTAAAAAGCCAAGATATTTATACGTATGCACCACTTCTATGAGGTTTCCCTCAAGAGTGGACACCAAGGGGACAGTTTGAGGAAATCTCTTCATGTTTGAAAACAACATTAGCTTTGTCTTTTCAGCATTGAGAACCAATTTCAGCTCCAGAAGTGTGTGCTGAACCATGTCAAAAGCTTTCTGCAACGATTCTATTGCCTTTTCAAAGTTTGAGCCAAAGGAATAAATAACTGTGTCATCAGCATAAAAATGCATACTAGCATTGGACACATTTTGTCCCAAATCATTTATATACATGATGAACAGCAGAGGTCCTAAAATTGAACCCTGTGGCACCCCAGTGTGAATATTCAAAAGTTCTGAGCACAGATTTTCACATTTAATGCATTGAGTCCTGTCACTCAAATAATTAGTAAACCAGGAGACAACATGTCTAGACAGCCCCAAAGAAAGAAGCCTATGCTTTAAAATGGCGTGATCCACAGTGTCGAAAGCTTTTGACAGGTCAATAAAGAGAGAAGCACAGTGCTGTTTTTTATCAAGAGCAACAAGTATGTCATTTATCACTTTTGTGGCAGCCGTGACAGCACTATGCTGTTTTCTGAACCCAGATTGTAGTTTTGAAAGAACTTCATTAGAGTACAAGAACTCTTTTAATTGCTCACTGACGAGAGACTCAAAGACTTTTGCCAAAACACACAAGTTTGATATTGGCCTGTAATTAGTCAAAATGGCCGGGTCGCCTCCTTTTAATATTGGCGTAACAAAAGCAGACTTCCAAACAAGTGGAATTTCTTTATTTTGGATTGAAAGATTAAAAAGGATCGTAAGAGGTTGTGCAATGTAATCAGCTGCTATTTTCAGAAAATAGGGCTCTATTAAGTCTGGCCCTGGGGGTTTCCTGTGATCTAAGGCTTTAAGAGCTTTATGCACTTCCTGGACAGAAAAAGGAGAAAAATCAAAAAGCTCCCCAATATATGTTTGGGGTTCTGTGCAGGGAATCATGGGGGCTGCTCCAACAGAGTTAAATAAAAAACCAGTAGCTACGAAGTGCTTGTTAAAGCTGTTTAAGACCTCAGTTCTGTCATAAACTGGGACAGAATCTTTTAAAATGAATTTTGGAAGAGCCTGTGATATTTTATTTATAGATAAGGACTTAATTACTTTCCAAAATTTCTGAGGGTTATTGAGGTTTTCTGTAGTAACAGATAAATAATATTCTGACTTAGCCTTCTTGATAAGTGTTGTGCATTTGTTTCTTAATTTCCTGAAGTCTAACCAGTCAGTCAGGGAATCGTTTTTCCTAGCTTTTGCCCATGCCACGTTACGCTGATGGATGGACTCTGATAATTCCGATGAAAACCAAGGGTTCTCCCGTCCCTTGACCCTAAATTTTTTGGCAGGTGCATGCTTATTTAAAATCTTCATAAAAATTTCTTTAAAATAAGCCCAAGCCAGATGGATGTCTGGTATCAGACTCAAGTTTTCCCAATTTACCATAGACAAGTCATAATGAAACGCTTGCTCATTAAATATTTTAAAATTTCTTTTACAGATGATACGCGGTTTACATTTAGGGATTTTAGTGTTCCTACTGGTAGCAACTACACAATGATCACTTAAATCATTACAAAACACGCCTAGAGACAGAAACTTATGAGGGACATTTGTTAGAATTAGGTCAATCAAAGTAGATTTGTCAGGACTCTTTATATTTGGCCTTGTAGGTAGGTTGACCAACTGGCTAAGATTAACAGAGTCACAGAAGGATTTAAATTCATCAGAAGCTATATTCAGCCAGTCCCAGTTCAAGTCTCCGGCCAATAGAAGTTCGTTATATTTTAATTTGGACAGAAGATGCTTTAGAGATAATAAAGTTTCCTTTACAGCAGACGGAGGCCTATAGCACCCAACAACTGTTATAGAAAGAGACTTTACTATTTTAATATCCAAAGCCAAGAATTCCATTTGTTTAGGAATAGATACAGATAAAACAATGGATACTTCATATCTTGATTTAACATAAATTGCTACGCCTCCACCTTTCCTAGGCCTATCTGTGCGATAAAGATTGTATCCCGTTATGTTGATGTCATCATCTGTAATAGATTTGGACAACCAAGTTTCGGAGATAATCACAATATTCGCGTTTGTCGATTTCGCCCAAATTCTGACCAAGTCCATCTTGTGTAATAAGCTGCGTACATTTAGATGAACACATTTTAACCCTGGCTGAGATTTAAAATCGGCAGGGGTCTGGACACTTTTCAATTCAGGTCCAGGATTTGGTTGCACATCTCCGGATATAAGTAAAAGTAAAACAATCATCATTAACCTTCGTTTTATATTACATTTAAAAGCATTTTCGTACTTTGCAGATGTTAACGACAAATACTGCTTTTTCTTAAGTGAAAGTGAAAGATTATACAGAACAAGGGAACCTTGTAATTTGGGTAATACTTCATATCGATTTAAGACAGCAACCAGAGCCAGATGAATCGTTGGTGACTCCAGGTGCACTGCTACAGTTGACCTAGTGCCACTAAAATAAGTTTCACCCATACTCAGGTATAAACAGGAAACGCGTCCATGGATGATGAATCTGGAGCTTTGGCAAGTATAGAGACTCTGATATGTTTCCAAACACATCTATAAATCAACTCTTCAAAATAAATTAAGAAATTGAAATTGAAATGTACATCAAGATACATTATAAGGAAGGGAAAAGAGGAAAAAACAAGCAAACCATACAAAACATGTGAGATTGACCACATGAACTTTTTTCTTTTAAATTTGTGCTACAATTTACTACACATTCATCTCACAGTGTGACACAACTGAAAATTATTTTTCCAAGAAAAAAAACACATTTTTCTTTTAAACCATAATGACAGAACAAAGAAAAAGCTAGAAGAAAACTACCATCACAAAAAGAAAGCAAACAACAATTGTCTCCTTGTATTTAACAGAGGTGAAAGTGCAAACACAACATCTGGAGAAAGAAAATATGCATAATAAGAAAGGGCTAAAAAAAATGATATTTTTTGGACTTTTGGAAAAAAATTAATAGAATTTAAAAAATCAGTATTTCCCATATTAGGGTACATGAGATGAAGTGAACTCAGAAGTGGTCATCACACACAAACTGCTTCACTATAGTATCTTTGTCATGCATTCAAAGTGAATTCACTGCTATAAAAGATTAGATATTTGCTATATTACCCACCTGTGCATAAAATCTGTTTTACGGTGGAATTCCCCTTTAGGCGGGAGTGATCATTCATATACCAATGAGGCATCCCGCTGCCCCCCATATGCCTTGTTGTGGTTTGTCTAGGTGAGATGAAGGCTATTGCTGTGACACTGGGAGGTAGGCACACTCTTAAATACTCCCTCTTTGTGTCTGATCCATCTCTGATCTCTTTGTTCCCTTCACTCTGGAACGCGCGTGTACACGATCGCAAAGTACATTAACACTAGTGAGTGAATGCAAGTGTCTGCAAGCACGCACAGACCCACAAACATACGCACACTCCTGCTGTTTGTCGATCCCTGTAATAGTATACTCCTAATGTCATAACCCCAGCAAAAGCACAGCCCTCCAGATGTCTGGTGCGTGTGGGTATCAAGTATTCGACTGATCACATAAAGTGACTGCTCCCTCACTCACTACATCAGACATAATGTTCAGTTACCTCACGCACACGTCATCCAGCCAAAAGGTGTGATTGTGTCAGTGGTACAGAGGTGGTTACTCACAGCAGCGGCTGCCTCATACAAAGAGGAATGCTGTTCGCAAGACATTTGGCGCAGGTGAGGATGGGCCAAATATGGTGTCATCATGTTCAGGTGCTGGAGATGACACGAATGAAATAAACATGTCGAACAATGACATACTGTGCTAGTGTACTGCAGCCAGTCAGGTATTTAGGGTCATTTTCTTTCATGGCAGGAAATCAGCTTCAGAATTACAAAATTACATTGCAAACATTATTCTGCGCATTTTTGGAAAAACAGTCAGGACCAGAACTAAACTAAACTGAAGAACATTTTTAACGTAGTCAACCTTACCTTTCTGAGTATGTGAACACAAACGCACTGGAATTTGATTGAAAACCATTAACCCTTCTGAGCCTGTGATCTCCTGGTACAACTGCAACCAAATAAGGTTGAGCAATTAACATGTCCCAGGTCGCAGTTTTCTTCCACTAATGGCTTTGCCAAAATCAGGTCAAAACCGCACGCAACAACAAAAACATATAGTCCAGGAACAGGCTTTGTTGATCTCATCAGCTGTTCATAGCACTTCCTATGTTGGAATAAACGTAATCCAGCAGGAACTATTGCTTCCGCCTATCCTTTTTCAGGGTCGCAGGAGCCTATCCTAGCTGTCTTAGGGCAGGGTATACCCTGGACAGGTCACCAGTCTGTCACAGGGTTAACACATAGACAACCATTCGCACACACATTCACACCTATGGGCAATTTAGTGTTTCCAATTAACCTATCCCCACTAACTGCATGTCTTTGGACTGTGGGAGGAAGCCGGAGTACCCAGAGAGATCATGCAAACTCCACACAGAAAGACCCCGGCCTGACGGTGGAACTGAATTGCTGTGAGGTACTACAGTGCTAAACGCTGTGCGGCCCCTATTGCTATTGAAAGTTTGACTTTGTACCTTCAGGGGCCAGGTTTCACAATGAACTCACCCGAAACTCTGGCTGATTGGGACCCACACCCAGTTTCACACCTTGGGTCAGGCGATTAGAGGATCATCAGGGGGTCCTTTTGTCCCTCGGTGGGGGGAAACTCCCACTAGGTTTATATCTGGGACTCTCCACCATTTGACCTTAGAACTGAAGAAGCTTCTCGGATGAGAGGTGAAACGTCTTCAAGCAACTTAAAGAAGTCCAGACGCTTTTCTTTGCAAGCTCCTTTGACTACGATGACCTGGATGACTGAGAACCTTCACAGACAAAACATGCGAACATTTTGAAGACATTCAAAAACATTTCCTGTAGTTGGAAACTATTTCAGGCAATTTTATTTTCATTTACACATTTTAGGAATATACCTGTTTTTCAATTTCTTTGTAGTTTATTGCACCTTTTAGCTTAATTACACTAGGTAACAGGTGTTTTATTGAATAAGATACTTGTATCGCCTAACTCATACAAAAACAGTTTTTGTAGCTTTATTTTAATATTATTGTAGCCACAGTGGAGTTACTATCATACTGATCTTCTTCAATGTTGTCACGGATCTTCATTACGTTACTGACATGTGCACATTACCACCATATTGTATTTCCCGGCTGGTTGTCAGAGGCTCCTGGAGGTTGCTGAGTGAAACTGGTTGTAAAAAAGGTGCTACAACAAAACCCGGTAGCGAATGTTTTGGTTGCTAGCAGATTGCCATGGCTACCTGTAGTTTTTCATGTCGGTCTGTAAACACTCGCTAACTGCTAGCCGAGCTGCAGTAAAACTTTACTTCAAAGTAAAATTTGCAGCTCAGTGTCACAGTCAACTTGTTTCAAAAGGTGCAACTTTTACTTTGAAGGCAAATGTGTGACTGGGGCTGTAGCAATCATTTTCCCAGTGACTTCCATCAACCTCCAGAAATTTCGCACATCCAGTCAGAGAATGCTGGTGGTAGCCAGATGGTCACTGGCTGGGCTGTTTCACTTGATCCTACATTGTTACCATGATTGTCACACATCCACGGTGGTAGGCAAGCTAACGTCATGGTAAGATTAGTGATCATGAAATACGTGAGGTAGCAATCGACTGACCTTGAGATGATAAATTAAGTCTCAAGTGGGTAATTAAAACTATAATCTTACCTGCGGACATTAGTCATCATCATCATCATGCCTGTAGGTCTGTGAGGTCTCTGGACTGTAGAGGTACATGCTGTATGTGTGCGTACATATGCAATCACACACACATAGCATGGAGCAGGTTTCAACACTGTGGTAGCAACGCAGCCTTGGCACTCCCCTCCTGACATGTTCAAATCTGTCCTCATCACTGATTCTCCTCTTAATCTGTACCTGATCACCTCACTCTGTCACACTTGAAAGGGAAGGGAGGAGCAGAATAGAGAAATTATACTTTATCTGTGTTCCTTCATACAGTGGCTTGCAAAAGTATTTGGCCCCCCTGAACTTTTCCACATTTTGTCACATTACAGCCACAAACATGAATCGATTTTATTGGAATTCCACGGGAAAGTCCAACACAAAGTGGTGTACACGTGAGAAGTGGAATGAAAATCATACATGATTCCAAACATTTTTTACAAATAAATAACTGAACAGTTGGGTGTGTGTAATTATTCAGCCCCCTTTGGTCTGAGTGCAGTCAGTTGCCCATAGACAACTGACTGCATTGTCATTGCATTAACGCCATAACGCGGCAAACCTCCATTAACGAGTTACCGCGGATCGCCCCGTGCGTCAACACGTTAACAAGCTAACTGCGCTAACGCACTAGTTCCCACCAATTGAGTGTCACATCCGACATACTGTTTTACTTTTGTCCATGGCACGCTCACCATCAGGGTCATGCTTCACATGAAAACCAAAATAGGTCCAAACACCAGATCTGAATGAGGGTGGGGGAGGTTCAATTTCAGGTAGCGTCCACATTATTTCCTTAGGGATTAAAGTATTCTGACTCTGATTGTTTCAGGATGACCTGCCATTATCCAATCACACATCTGCTTACCTGCATCTTTTGCTCGTTTCTCCTCCTCTTCTTTTCTCTTTTTCTAAACTGAGCAGCTGATGACTTTGAACTTTTCTTGTCCATCTTCCACTGGTTTTCATTTTGCACTCCAGTATGAACACCCATCCCCCAACCCGAGGATCGCCACAACATAACCTAACAGACCTACACCTTAGTTCACAGATTCACTTTGTCTAAGGTTTATTTCTGGGAATTCGCACAACCCAGGATTCAAATCATGAATACATGATGGGCTTGGATTTACAACATTATGAATGAAATGTGCTCTATTTGGAAGCAGCCGGCCCCCTTTCGACAGGTTGTGTGAGAGACTTTAAATCATCAAACTGTAAATTTTAAATTGTTATTGATCCTTTACCCCGAGTCCTAAAGTGTATATTTATTTCCCTACTCTTCTTATATTTATTGTTTGTTTACTGCTGTAACTGGAGCCTCGTCGTCTCGTCTCTCTATATACTGGACTGTATGTAGCGGAGATGACAATAAAGTTTACTTTGACTTCAGCAGCGAGCAGGCGCACCGAGGGCTCTCGCGCTCACTTTTCGCGTACAGAATTTCGAAAAAAACCCAACAAAAAAACAACAACATTGGTGCAAATTATAAGTCTGTATCATGATGTCTGGTGTTTTCGTGTTTGTTGGGTTGTTTTTATTTTGTTTTATTTTGCGAGTTGGTTATTAGATGCTGCTCCAGCCGGTCAGAGAATCCCCCGCCCTCTCCTCCCTTTTTTTTTTTTTTGTCAACCCCCAGAGCATGATGCTGCCACCACCATATCTGACAGTGGGGATGGTGTGTTCAGAGTGATGAGCAGTGTTAGTTTTCCGCCACACATAGTGTTTTGCATTTTGGTCTCATCTGACCAGAGCAGCTTCTTCCACATGTTTGCTGTGTCCCCCACATGGCTTGTGGCAAACTGCAAACGGGACTTCTTCTGGTTTTCTGTTAACAATGGCTTTCTTCTTGCCACTCTTCCATAAAGGCCAACTTTGTGCAGTGCACGACTAATAGTTGTCCTGTGGACAGATTCCCCCACCTGAGCTGTAGATCTCTGCAGCTCGTCCAGAGTCACCATGGGCCTCTTGCTGCATTTTATGATCAGCGCTCTCCTTGTTCGGCCTGTGAGTTTAGGTGGATGGCCTTGTCTTGGTAGGTTTACAGTAGTGCCATACTCCTTCCATTTCTGAATGATGGCTTGAACAGTGCTCCGTGGGATGTTCAAGGCTTGGGAAATCTTTTTGTAGCCTAAGCCTGCTTTAAATTTCTCAATAACTTCATCCCTGACCTGTCTGGCATGTTCTTTGGACTTCATGGTGTTGTTACTCCCAATATTCTCTTAGACAACCTCTGAGGCCGTCACAGAGCAGCTGTATTTGTACTGACATTAGATTACACACAGGTGCACTCTATTTAGTCATTAGCACTCATCAGGCAACGTCTATGTGCAACTGACTGCACTCAGACCAAAGGGGGCTGAGTAATTACGCACACCCCACTTTGCAGTTATTTATTTGTTTGTTAATCATGTATGATTTTCGTTCCATTTCTCACCTGTACACCACTTTGTGTTGGTCTTTCACGTAGAATTTCAATAAAATTGATTCATGTTTGTGGCTGTAATGTGACAAAATGTGGAAAAGTTCAAGGGGTCGAATACTTTTGCAAGCCACTGTAAATACTGACATGATTTTAATGATGCTGCAAAACCAGAGAAATGACAGATCAGTTATTCACTCCAGTCACCTGCATGAAACTGAAGGTGAAAGTTTTAGACACTCTTTCCTTTACTTTAACAATAGACTTCATGCTACATATGTATGAGTAAAAAAGCAATGTGAGTGTGTGCGTGCTAGACTCAAAAGGCTTGGACACATAATCAAAAATAATATCGGTTTCTGTTGCCAAAAAGTTTATTTGACTTTGAAAAGTTGTAGAAGCATGTACTTAAGTGGGCGATAGTTAGTTTCATAGTCACGTATGGAAAGTAAAAAAGTGGATGGTACAATAGGATAAATATAGTTTAGGTAGTATAAGTAAAGCCAGAGTGTAAAGTATGTGTGAGCAGACAACTAAAGAGTATAAACCCACAATAAGTGGAAAAAAAGGCCAAGTGTTCCAGTCATGTTGTACCACAGTCTGCAGGCAGGGTTGCCCTGCGGGATCATAGGAGAGAGAAATGAGGGATGGACAGGAGGGAACGGAGGACGGAAGAATGTGAGGAATGAAGGCTGAGCTCAGCCTGGCAGGTCTGTGCAGAAACAGCATGCACAGTGAACTTTAGGTAAGGTAGTAGAAATGGCCTAGGGACATGTCTTTGTCTCGGCTTTTTTACCAATAGATTGCTACTGATTATCCTACATCTAATCAACTCTTTCACCCGTTTTAGACCACGCCTCTGTTTGCAGCTCACTGAAAAGGAGTGAAGGGTACAGAGAAAAACTGGGCAAGCGTGACATCTGTCTGACTCAATAGCACTTAATTAATGAAATGAAAGTGCTGAATAGGAGAACATGTAGGAGAAATGTATGGTGTGGTTCTCACAGTAGCTTACAGAAACTTTTAACATCAGCATGCGGCAGCAGCAGCACCTTCAGCGCTCACACACAGTGCAGGATAGCTTCAGGAAGGCTTAAGAGTGTGTCACTCTCATTTTGGCAGCTGTACAAGTCAAACACACACTTGATGTATTTATGCATGTAAAATGGACTATGTGGTAAATCATCATGCACACCAAAGTCTTTCATTGTTCCAATCACACTGTAATTTACAGCCTGTCCATAACCACGTATTCTTGTATTAGTCACTGTAATGATTATCTTATGGACCGACAAAGAATGAAAAAAATCTTAGAAATGAATTTATGATATGTGACAAGTAAAAGACATCACTTTTCATGTAAGCGTGTAAGAACTGCAGCTGTTCTGTCGTGTATAGTGTATTATGTATGAGTATTGGATAGTGAAGTCCCATCTTGGAGCCTTGAGCAGACCCTTTTGGTCTTCGCTGTTTTAGTAATTTGACACCAGACAAGACACTCATATGCTTATTGTTCCTTCTGACTGTGAATTATGGGGATTATAATAAAAAAATGAAAATAAAAACTCATCAGTAAAGGTGTTGAGGCCACAGATTAAGGGAGCAGGGTTGTAGTTTTCCCATAAACTTCTAAAAAACAAACTGCAGTCCCACATGCAGCCACTTGAAGCCAAAGAGAGTCAATCCAGAGACCCGTCTGTTAAAACGGGTCCCCGTCTGTTTTTAGTCTTGTACTAAAAGTGGTTTGGATTTCTGTACCGTATCTCTTTCTTTATAGTAACTGTACAGGAGCTGTGCTTCTTTTATAAACTTTATTAAAGCTCAAAGTTAGGGTGTGGCTGCTATGACTGTCAGGTGGATGCCAAAATAAAATGATGCCAACACTAATTATCTGTGTCTGTGATACACCCAGTCCTTTCTTATCAACATTTCTAGCCTTACTTGATCAGCAATGCAGGGGTGTACAAACGTGGTGAGGCATCCTCCAAAACCTCCGACGTGGCAGAAATACAAAAGCAGAGCTTCACAAACCACTGTGGTGGCTGCGTTTATCTTTTTCTTGCAATCCATGCTTGCAACCACAAGAGTCTGCCCCTGCTGGCCATTAGAAAGAATGCAGAATTAAGGCAGGTTTGCACTAGCTTCTCTTTTTACACCTTAAATTTATTTATTCCCTAGTCTATGATACATGATAGGGTGGCTATCAATCATAAACAGCCAGAGAAACTAGAGCTTTTTATCACAAACGCACTGATGCATTACTGACAGCAGCCACTAGTTTACCTCTTGCCTCTCACTGATGTGCATCAGCCAGTTTTAGTGCTTTAAATGGTGACCATTTGGAGGGGATCCAAACGGTGACCGTTTTTCTGACATGCCGATTAATTAGAAGTGTTTTTGATGAGTGGAGCTCAATATTTAGATTATAAGAAGAAAAAAGGTTTCTCTCAGATTCCCATCAAAGCTATGTGCTCACTACAGCTGAGAACAGTTTTCTTAATGACCATGACTGAGATCAGTGCCATGAAGTTGATGATAAGGATTTTGAACTTCCCAGCAAAAGATAAGTGGAATTCCTCCACTGCATTGAATCTCCATTAAAACCAGAATAATAATTATATGACATTGTTCTGCGAATGCGCAGGTTTTATTACAGTGCCTTTTTTAAAAACTATAGATGTATCCTGAAGCATAATGCAAGTCACGCATGAGTACAAGCAGCTTGAGCTGAAAAGTACATGACAAGTCCATAACAAAGCATGCAATTTTGTTAGACTGGGCAGACAATCCGAGCGGACCACCAGCTCTGCAGACACAGTGCCGCTCAGTTACTTGAACTCCTCTACTGATCCTCAGTGTCCATTATAATGTTTTGATGCACTGCAGGTTGCAGTAGAATTTAACAAGGAATTACAGAGCTACAAATGAGAAATTACTGACAAAGTTGTTTGGCTCACCACTTGTGTTCTGATCTGTCTGCAGGGCCATACACACCCTTTCTTTGAGGTTAAGCGTCTGGTCTGGTTAAAAGCTGTGGGCTGCAGTCTATCATGGGTCAGTAGAAAGAAGAAGGTAGGAAGCGGAAAGGAGAAAGGACATAAAACAGCCCTCTGAACAGTTTAAGATTAAAGGGTAGCACTGCTTGTTCCTCACAGTGTTACTAATGCTCAAATTACTAATTATAATGTCTCAGATGTTTGAAGGTTTAGTTGATGATGCAGCAGTTTGACTGGTTTGAGGAAGACAACTCATCCCCGCCTGGAAGCAGAGAAAAGAAATCAAATTTCACCTTGGAAAATTTGTCTGATTTACATTAAATGTTGTTTCCTTGTCAACTTTGTA
The DNA here is from genome assembly GCF_057381845.1 of Rhamphochromis longiceps. NCBI lineage: Eukaryota > Metazoa > Chordata > Actinopteri > Cichliformes > Cichlidae > Rhamphochromis > Rhamphochromis longiceps. The sequence goes on from NC_140572.1 coordinate 38,307,279, forward strand.
GGACTGTTGAAGGTGCTTTTCCAGTCACGCATGTTTGATGATGGTCAATCCATTAATATTTCTTATTACAGCTTTGTTGTAGAGTCATGAAATACGGTAGATAGAAAAATGTCCGTGTTACTTTCACCTCATGTGGTGACAGGCATGGCGGGTAGCACAAGGTTTTCCAGCAACTCGGGAGAATGTGTGACAGATGAGGAAGGAATGCAGAGATAAAAGAACAAATAATGGCACATTAAAGTCTTTCCTTTGTTTGGGGGAAACAATCAAGATATCAGCCATCTGAGATGAGACTAGACCGCCGAAGGTAAAGCCACAGTTTTAAGGAACAAGAGGTCATTTGATGCCTTGCTGGGAAAATTGATCCCATTCTTGTCTTTATCCAAAACAAGAAAATCTGCCAACTGGTACATTCAAAGTTTATTTCTATAGTCTACGGGAAAAGCAAAACTGCCAAATGTAGAGCTTTGGTGCTATTTCTTTTCTTTGGGAGCCGTGACAACAGTGCATTAAAGGCACTTTTTAATACCTCAAGCATTCATGTTTGTTTGCTATTGCTCAAACGAATAGGCAGTGGCTTGACAGGCGTTTCTCAATCTTTTGTTTGTACTTTTGTTCTTACAGACTTGTGAAATAATCATGAGTCATTTCCCAACCACTGTCCTGATTTGAAGTCAGCATTTTAGCCTAGCCCGACCCAAATTTTGCTGTCTTATACTTTGTCAAGCTCTAAGTGCAATATTTCAGCTGGATCACGATGCGTCACTGAAGCTAAAGGATCTTCCTCGGGAATACCAGTGGACCAGAGGGGCTAGCCCTTTTCCATAAATAGCCCCTCTTGTGAGGCGATGCTTGACCCTCGCTGATCAATATTTTAGAAAATTGCTCCTTGTGTCACTCCCCATCTCCCAAGCTGACAAGGATGAGATTGTACTATGTGTATTTGTGTGTAAGTGTGTGCCTGTGAGGCTGAGCGAAAGTGATTTCGTCAGCAGGCCCATAATGTTTCTCTACACCATCTCATTCCCTCTCAGGCTTCAAGAAAGTGGAACTCGGATCCAGCAAGTGTCAGCTTAGGTCGAGCGGAACATGTTCCAAATGGTGTTAAAAGCATGTACTTGTTGGCCTCTGTTTTCAATTATTGATGAGAAAAGGCACGCTAAAAATGATCCCTGTTTCCTTTTCGATCCTTCCCTGGTGGAAGAGCGCATGAATTAATAACACAGATCAAACTGCAGCGTTAGCGCAGATCAAGCATTTGTAAAGAAGCTGAAAGGACTGTATACAGGAGAGGCCTATGATATAATGTGGCTTTACCTTGAATGTTCTCTGTTCCTGTCACATCCCATTTAATTTTGGAACGCAATTCCTCGAGGTGTAGGAATGATGAATTAGTAATCGCAACATGAGGCTTGGGAAGAAATGTCCTGCAAAAAGTTTGAACCGAAATCTTTGCTGCAAGAATTGGCAAAGAAAGTGTTGCGATCTATCATGTGGAGAATAGATTTTAGCACAGTACTTTCCATGTTACCATATCAGTGTATACCAGCCGGTATCGAGCAAATCATCAAGTAAAGATACAAGCTGACAGACAAGATACATTTATTTATAAGGACAACTATTTCAGCTGGAGAAAAAGTAAAAGTACATATGAGCTTTGGCTGATGTTTCAGCAGAGTAATCGGGTGGGTATGTTCTCCGTTATACTTGCATTTCTCTTTATTTGAAGGTATCGCATGACTGATACATCTCTGTGTTACAGTTCTCCCTACGGCAGTCTACATTTGCTTTGGTGAGTGGTGCAATGGAGAACTCCACTGGGTAGTGAGGAAAACAAGATCTCTCTACTTCCATCAGAGGACGCATGTAGTAGTCTCTTACTATCAAACATGGCACTCCATGTTCCCGCTGGACACAGAGACTCAACAGAGACAGACAAGGACCGAAAAGGAACTCAAACAGAAAGAAAATTGGCAATAAATTCAGTCGGGAGAATGCTAGATTAAAGTAGTTGAATCTGAGAGCTCATGTTTCCATCCTAACTAGCCTCCAAACACGTTTTCAGCCACCCTTGCTTGTGCCAGACAGTTCACAGCGACTAATGCAGTGTGGGGGAGGTTTGATATAATGGCTGACATCTTTACTGTATCAACTTTTCAATTAGTTATTTCCAGAGATGGAATCCGATTACTTTTTTCAAGTAACGAGTAAAGTAAGGGATTACTATTGCAAAAATGGTAATTATATTACTGTTACTTTCCCGTAGGAACGCTGCGTTACTAAAACCGTGATTTTTTTTGCCAGAATGTCTCATGACAGTGACGTAAGCGAGTGCGACGTTCGTGGCAACAGCTGTGTGCAGATCAACAATGGATCATATATCGAGTGCAGAGAGAGTATGAGCGTGCAGCGTTTAAAGCGTGGAAGTACTGACCTTACTTTGAGTTTGATTCCATAAAAAGTGACAAAAACATTAGCGTCCGCTGTGCGTGGGAAGAAAACTTCTTTTTACAGCGAAAAAACCCCTAAACTTCCAAACAAGCACCGAGTAGCTACGACGTAATGGGAAACTCACAGAGAAACTCGCGGATTCTTCCACTGACCGTGGCACACCTGCACCAGGGTAAACCTCCGCCTGCCCCACTCCTGCTTTACAGGTGAAAATAGAGCAACAGGACCGCTGAGTCTTTGACTTTATTTATTTTCTGCTGTGTTTTACTTGCATCTATTTCAAAGACTGAGTGTAAACACAAAAAATATTTTATTTTATGTGCTGGAATGTGCAGAAAATAGGTTTAAATGTTAAACTAATTTCTTCCAGTCAGAGAATGTTGCAGATAATTAAAATTTTGCTTGATGCATAAAGTTAAAAGATTAAAACTAATAAAACAAGTTTTAAAAAGAGACTTTTCCATTTGATTACATTTTGTATGATGGATTATGCAGAAAAAGTAGAATTGGGCTGAAAGATCTATCACTTTATCACCTCTTCAGGTTGTAAATCGTGTTTTTAAAAAGTAACTAAGTAACTAAGTAATTAATTACTTTTGAAAATAAGTAAACAGTAAAGTAACGGGATTACTTTTTTGGGGAAGTAATCAGTAATTAGTTACTGATTACTTTTTTCAAGTAACTTGACCAACACTGGTTATTTCACTGCTTTTATTGTGGCTAAAGATGAATCCAATCATCTGACATGGTGTCAGTTGGATTACCTCCATTTTCCTGGCTGTCACATTACTAACCGCTGAAGAGGTGGAGATACAGAATCATCCCTTCCATTAAAACACAGAAATCTGAGTTTTTTCATCATCTGTCTGTTGTTTCAGAGAAATCAGCATTTGTGGGGGAGCTTGTGATGATTATAGTTGACTAATAAGTTGTCATCAGCTCTGGTCATTATCTTCTCCTCACCCATAGACAAGGGTAGGATAGAATAAACTAGAGCAGGGTTGGGGGAACTCCAGGCCTCGGGGGCCGGTGTCCTGCAGGTTGTAGATGTGTCCTTGATCCAACGCAGCTGATTTAAATGGCTAAATTACCTACTCAACATGTCTTGAAGTTCCCCAGAGGCCTGGTAATGAACTAATCATTTGATTCAGGTGTGCTGACTCAGGGTGAGATCTAAAACCTGCAGGACCTGGTGATTCGCAGCACACTTTGATCAACGCTGTGATATCACTTTAAGTCAGTGAACTCTTTTCATAGCACATAACTTAGAAATAATTTAACCCTGAAGGGCTGGTCTGCTTCAGTTGATGTGATTAAATTTGCCACTTGTGTGGCCTTCTCTGATCTGCAGAGTATCTATGATGTTGTTCTTCTAAAATGACATTCAAGAACTTCCAAACTTTATTGAAACATGCATTTTATGTAGTCCCTTCAGAGTTTGGTCTGGTTACTCATAGCAAATTATTAGGAGTAAGCCATGAAAAGAAGACATACTGGCTAAATGACTACAAACTTGTTCTTGACTAAATGGTACTGTGGGCAGCACAGCATGAGGGCTGGAAGCCTTAATTGCATGGAACTTTGCATATGTGTGGTAGAAGTGTAATCAGTGAGGGAAAACAAACTTTTGAAACCTTATTTTTAAGGGAAGAAAATACTTTTCAAGTAGTTTTTATCCCATTGAGATTATGACTGTAAATCATGCATTGACTCCCATGCAGTTGTCTGCCTGCTCTGAGAACATTCTGAATTTCCACATACTTGGTAGGATGCTAACGTTGCCCGAAGGTCTTTTTATTCCCAGGTCACACTGGAAACACTGCTTTTTTCCAGCTTTATAATGTGAAATAAAATCACAAACACTGGCGTTAGCAACGTACGAATTCATATTAGGAGTATCTTCATGGTTAAATTTTTAGCTCTGTATTTTTTTCCTCGTTTTGGCACGATGCATTTGGTTATGTAACCTTGATGTAGTGACTTAATGTGGAAATAAATGCACAGAAGTTCTTGAGTTATTTATCTTCATATATTACTGATCGTTGGCTGAATAAATCACCATCTGCCAGCACTGAACTACAGACAACCAAACTGCACTTTTATGTCTCTAATTCTATTTGATTGAAATAGAATTACCATCATACCACTGTGCAGAAAAGTGGTGTGATGGTAAGCACTGCAGCCTCACAGCAATGACATCCAGGATTTGAGTCCACCAGCTGGCTGGGGCCTCAGTCTCCATGTTTTCCCACACGGGTCAAAAGACATTCCCGTTGCTCATGGGTGTGAAAGGTTGTCTCTCTCTCTGTGCACTAGCTTTGCTAAACTGGCAACATGTTCAGGTTGTACCTGCCTCTCACTCCATGATAGCTGGGACCGGCTCCAGCAACCATCAAAGTGGAAGAAAATGAATGGATAAAAATCCTGTTGCAACTATGATAGTACAGAGCTTCAATGATCACTGTTGTAGTGTATCACTTGTGCTAATATATGATACTTTTGGCCACACTACTGATCCATTTTACTCAACTTGCTGTTTTGGCATGCGTTACTGTTATAATGTTCAGTGAGTTTTCTTGTAGAGACTGGTCCCTCACATTTGTTCTTTTCCTGCAACCCTTGAGGGAAAAAGCAAAAAAAAAAAGGAAAAGAAACATTTATTCCTCATCCAGCAATGAGCTGTCTGTCTCCTTGTGTCTGACCTCCTCTTTAACGACTTTCTTTTACTATTGTTTCTTGATCCATCTCTATGTCTTTATTTGAAGTGATTATTTTTACTAGGAAGACCCGTGGCTCGATTCATGGTAATGCATCTACTTTCGGTTGCCTACTCAAAACAACCCAGCATGACAGTGGCTGAGGATACAGCTATGGGTGGGAACAGGAACAGACAATAGAGACTAGATTTGTTGTGGATTGCAAAACTTTGCTACAAAAAGGCCCGCACACTGACATGAATACAAGCATGCCCTAAAATGAAGAGAAAGAGAAACACTAGAAACACTTACATGCGTAAATGCTCATGCACAAAAATATAAGGTGCTAGAAAGGCATGACTGGACTCGCTATCGTTGTCGTTATCTCCTGTGTGCATACACATCCACAGCAGTTACAAAAACATAGTTATAATTGTGGCCTTGTTGCTCGAAGTAATATGCAGAATTTTATTACAGTAGTTCGTTTACATTACGAGGCATCTGATCGAACAACGTCAATTAAGCAATTAGATTTGAAGTTGATGAATGTGTTTGCTCACAGTTTGATATGCAGAACATAACCAATCAGTCTTCTCGAAATGCATTATCCCCAGAAGTGGCAGAAAAACCTGTGCATTTCCCAACCAATGTTACATAGGAAACCCAATATTTTCATTCACAGATGTTGATTTACAAGATTAAGCCCTGGTTTTGCCCAGTGAAGACAGATGTCACTTCCTGTTATTTATATGCATGGTGAGTATCCAGTTAGGCTTCATTGCAAAAGAACCTGACCTTTTTCTTGAAAACATAAGAGAATGTTTAAGAAGTGACATGCCAGTTCATGTCAAGGGATAATAACATAATAAATCTCATTCACCAGCATGATGTTGTTTCAGCTCAAATCTGCAGTCACTTTGGAACCTGCTCTCTATCAAAATAACAGCCACTGTTCAAATAAACTCAGCACACAAGCCCGGGCCTGGTGTTTCTGACGTTCACAAGCTCGAGCTATTCTCATGAAGATTAATGTTTTTCTCTCTCTCGCTCTTTTAGGTAATCTAATATCAAGCACGTGTTTACCAAGGATAATGATATATGTTTATGATATATCAAATACGATAAGGTTCTTACGTGTCCATTTTGCCACGCGTTTCTTTCCAAGTAACCTGAAACCATTAAAGCAAGAAGTAAGCATTTTGAATGTCTGTGTAATACTTCTCAGATACAATAGAAAGGATCAGCTGAACTTTGGCTTGGCTGCAACTAAAGCCTGCCGCAGCAGTTGGAGTTGGTTACTCAGCCGTGGCTTTAGGTTGTTGTGAACACATAATACTAGCATGCATACACCCACCCTGTCACTTGTCACGCATGCAAAAAGAAACACACATGCTTCCATAAACAAACACTCATGTGGCGTTCACACTGTGTCACTGCAAGAACACCGTCTCACATAAACTATTTATTGTGCAGCTTTTTTACCAGGCAGCACAATGTAAGAGGGACCATGCATGCTACACGTGCAGTTGGTGCTCCGGATAGCGAGAAGAGTTGTAGGTTTGGTTAAGAATAGAATCGCACGACTCTGAAACAGCACCGTTTTACTGCACATCTGTTTACTTTGAAAGTGTATCTCTTGCATTCTTACACTTGAGTTGGTGACTTCATCACTTCCCTTAGGGTGCAGAATATATAAGTGAGTCAGGACACTCAACAGGATTTCTCTCTGCACGCAAGCAGCAACTGGTAAGGGAGGGTCTACACTTGACCACAGACATGTGGTCTTATCTGTTCTGGGTATGTGTCAAGATTCCTGATAAAATGTCTAGTGCAGTATTAATGTAATTGTTGTAATTACAATTATGGTTTCAAATAAGGGTATTTTTTCTAGGCTTTATAAATAATGTAGAAAGAATTAAAATTTCTATGCACTTGCTCACAAAGCACTTGCTTTCTTTTCACAGAAACACATATTCACAGATTACATTTAACATAATGTTGAGTCAAATTAAAGGTATGTTTCTAGCCCTCTTTTGCCACTCAGATTTTCTTTACTTGTGTTTCAAATGCTAGGTCGCAACATTCAATGGACTTATATCAAAAACTGAATAGTGGCTACCAAAGATGAATTAAACTTAATAATATTTATGATGTGGAGGAAAGCCTGTATCAGTGTAAAGTGGTGGATGGATGAGTTGGCAAATATGGGACATCATGTGCATCCTAAAAGTAAATGTAGATAACACAGAAGAAAGAACCAAATGGGGTTTGAGGTGGTGCAAGCATTGTTACAGGACCAGAGTGAAGATGGAGCAGGTGTGGAGACCAGGAAGGCTTAGAGAGGCAGAATTTTAATCACCTGGGCAGAACACTAGCCACGGGTTTCTTGAATCTCTGTGAGAGGTCCTGGGTTCAAATCCCGGATGGGCCCCCAATTGTTTCAACTAGCTCCGAGGTCACAACCAAGAACAGAGACATGCTACCCATTGAATAGGGATTACCAAAGTTTTTTTTTTCTTTAAAAAATGTAATATTTACCATTATGTCCTTATTAGTGGGTAAAGCAGTGCATAGATGAGTTGTCAAGTCTATAGGACATGATGTACAAATGAGGCCCAGAGACTGCTGCAGGACCAGAATGAAGACGCAGCAGAAGTGGACACCAGGAAGGCCTAGAGAGATTTTAAATACCAGGGCAGGGCTCTAGCCAGGTGTTCTGCATTTTTAACCATCTCCTGAATCTCCACCCAGGAAACTCCTGCAACACAAAAACACATGTGCACATTGCAAACCTGCACAAAGGCCTGGGGCTGCAACAAACTAAGTTATTTAAAAGAAAACTCAGCAGATTTTCTTTTCCTGGCTCTGATCTTCAGAAAAATCACTGGAAAAAAAAAAGTTTGAAATGATTTATGACCCCCCTCCCCCCCTACACCAGCACCAGCCATTACCAGAGGCTTCGTGTTGTCTGCTTGTCTAGCTGTGCATCTGTATGTGTCATTCTTGTGAATGCAGTATCTTAGGAATGCCTTGAAAGAATTTCTTTAATGCTCCCACAAGTTTTAACTTTTACATACTAGACTCTTAGAAATGCTGCTCTGTAACTTAACATGGTTTTCCACATTGTGACTGAGTTGCTTCCACTTTGATAAAACCACTTACAGTTGATCGTGGAAGTAGGGAAGAAATTTTACGAATGTGTAATCGGAGACCGACCGATTACAATAGCACGGATTGACTGAGATCTTCAGAATGACCCATTTTTCACAAATAACTACGTGTTTGATTTTTTCTATCCTGTCTCTCTTCCCTAATTCGCAATCAGTCGGCGCAGATGGCCCCGCCCCTCCCTGTGCCTGGTTCTGCTCGAGGTTTTTTTCTGTTAAATGGGAGTTTTTCCTTCCCGCTGTCGCCAAAGTGCTTGCTCATAGGGGGTAATTTCATTGTTGGAGTTTTCTCTGTAGTATTGTAGGGTCTTGACCTTACAGTATAAAGAAAGATCTGATCATCAGGGGGATTATCGACTTTTCATGGAGCTGAAACTGAAGAAATAAAAATCCCTGACGCCTAACATATTGTAGCACTGAGTAAGCAAAGAATTCATCATCTTCAGCATGGTTCATGAAATAATAAACATTACATGTTTCTTTTCCCAAAATCCACTGTTTTCAGGTTCTTTATTATTCATCACATTAAAGCTTCTTTCATTATTATGGTCTGTCTTTATTGTCTTACAAATATTAAGTTATCCACAAAAATAAAATAACTTAGATAATAACCATATTAAAACATACAAATACACACATACATACATTTATGACATGAAAAAATGCATATTGCTGATATCTTCCCAGAGTTTTCCTGGACACAGTTAAGTATGTGCAAACTACTTATCAGGATCAAAATAAACTGTTACACTGGAAATATAATCCCAGATTTTTTTTCTCTGCTTTCAACACAGAAATATATTTACTCAAAATAAATTACTGTCTGATAAGGAGCCGTACTCATACAGGTTTCATGAAACCAAATATGATCTTATAAATGTGTACAGGCAGAAATCCATATCAATGTTCTTTTTTTCTTATAGATAGTTAGAAGTTGACATCAGAATATCCCTGTAGTACACATCAAAGAAGTGTGAAGTAGGTGAGTGTAGATATATTACACAAAGCTTACAGTGTTGCACACATTACATTGCATCACAAAACAGGAAACATTTGATTGATGACAGTTTTGGATGTTTATAGTGTGAGGAACTGGAGCGTGTTTGTGCGCACTCAGTTTCCTGAGGCACTTTAAAAATTATTGATGGTATTCGGTGCAGCATTATTCATTTTTATTTACAGTGCTGTTCAGATCATGTTGACGATGAAAACCGTTCTCGGTCCTCTTACATTACGTACCACACACAACACGGACCACACATTTTGGATGACATAAATCTGGAGCTGTGCGACATCTTCAAGGATTTCTGAATACCTCAAACGGTTTTCGAACAGGGACTATGAAATGAATCTTATAGTGTATAGACACGGTTCTTGGTCTGTCTGAAGCTTATTAGTGGAAACATTTACAGTATCTAGACAGCCACCATGAGAGAAAAGGAAGTGTTTTTTTGATACTTGGAGTCAGCGCCACCAATCCGGGTTTCAGATCACACTTTTGATCTTTAGACTTCAGCCACTCAAATTCATCGTTGCTGTTTCTAAAGAGGTCATTGTTGTGTTCTGCTCATGAAGGCAGCATTGCAATCAAATCAGTTCTACCTCTTTTTTAACATTTTTAACATTATTATTAGTGTTGGCAGGGGTAGTAACACTGACTTTCAGTTGAGCCAGACAATCATTCAACGTATTCCATGTGCAACATGATAGCTGCTATAAATAAATATGGAAAATTCTGAACTGTCCTTAAACAAGGTATAAAATCCTTCAGTGCCCCAGATATGTAAGTGCTTTGTCAAACTGTGTGCACTATGAGTCCTGACGTTTTGCCTCTACATGTAGCAGATAAAGACAAGGAGACAAGGTAAATAATAACCATGGCTGGATTTATGCTATGCTATAAGTGATGGTACTTGCAATTGAGGATCGAGGGACAACTTTTTGGTGTACGATCTGTTTCAGAAATATACTTGAGTTTAAGTTTTGTGCAGATCTTATGTTCCCCCTGCAAACTTTCTCTCTACTACTTACTTTAAACTTCCTCTTTGCTCACTTGACTCTCATGCAGCTCTGTGCCAGTCACAATATATTGAATTTATTTCAGATTTGTATCTTTAAATTACTATGTTCCTCGACCTCGTGATGAAGGCAGTATACATCCAAGGTCTTTGAGTTGTGGCACCTTTTCACATATGCTGCATGTGCACATTCTTTACCAACATACACTTCTATCTTTCTGCTGGCTCAACTGCTTCCCACTCTGTTCTTGCACATCTTCTCTGCAAAGAAAAACTGCAGTCCACCGCAAAAAAGAACGGGCACACAACTTATGGTCACGTCCCCATTTCAAAGTAATATTCTGGCTTAAAAAATGTCTCTTTCTCTCCGTTTTGTTTGTTTAGCCTTTTGGTGTGTGTTTCTTCATTTACAGACGCTGACCCACTCTGTTATCCGGCACTCTTCACAGACCACGTAGCAGCACCAGTGAAACTTGCAGTTGCAGCGTTCGCTTCGCGTCTGCTGCAGAATGTTGTGGCCCCTGCCGCAGCACAGACTCTCACAGTTGTCCATGCCCGGGCTGGTCTTGTTGCAGATCCGGCCCTGTGTGCCCGCTGAATCCGAGCCCAGGTCTCGCTCGCAAAAATCTGGTGACTTTTCAAAGTAGACTAGTTCGTTGATGCTGGGTCGCCGCCGATGGTGATGGTGATTGTGCTGATGATGGTGATGATGGTTGTTGTGATGGGAGTGGTCCAGCTGTCCAGTGTTCCGGTTGTGAGCCTTGATAAGCGTGGCAATGTGGAAGCGTTCTTTGAGGATTGAACCCACCACCCGGAACTCTGGAGTGACCTGCCAGCAGGTTTTCAGCTGGCAGCTCCCCGAGGTCCCATGGCACTTGCATTTCCTTCTCATGTGGTCGAGCACCACCTGGGAAAAACGCAGAGAAAAGGAGAGAGAGTAGGATGGAGTGAGGAAGGAAGCAGAGGCGAGGAAAAGAGCAGAGAGAAGAAAAAAAGAAGATTAACACCTGCCTCGATTACTGGTTTTGTTTTAAGGTTAACATATACAGATGAAGGGTGTTGCTGTACTGACTTTATTTCACCATGCAAGCCACTGTCCTAGTAATGAAATGAAATGCTTGAAGGAACATTGGCTCCATACTGAAGAATCCAGGTGGTCTGACTCTCAGTATGTTGTTAAATATGCTGCTATCAAATAACACACATGGATGCAGGTATCACCCAAACAGATAGCGCTGTCATTATTCATCTTTTGGCATCAGGTAGAGACTCTGAGCATAACCCACATGTAGCTGCACATTAGGCATCAGAGCATAACACTATTTACATATTTTCACTTTAATAGTTTAAGGCTGTCCAATGGAACTGCACGGACATCAGCAGCTAGATCTGCTCATTGAGCAGGCCCTGATACAGTATACGAAAACACTGCACTACTACACTGCACACAATTTAATTCTTACATTAAGCCTCAAAGAATGTTTATGGAGTCTACAATCCAAATCTGCACACATAAACAAACAAAATATCCCGTTATAGCGAACGGTGCGGGATCTGCGTACACATATATCACTCATGACAAACCCTCGGTGCATCTCTGTGTGTGTGTGTGTGCACGTGAATGTTTATCAGTCATCACCAGCCCTAAACTTTAAGATCCAATTACCAACAGGAACACCAGGCCACCCAGAGTACTGACAGATGATACTGCTGCCACCCCTATCAACACACTGGCGCAGGCTGGACACTCGCACAATTAAAGACATGCTACACATGTGCTAGCAATAAGGGTGCTTATTCTCTCATACACATGAAAAAACAAGAACTTCACCCACACTTGTTCACTTTAGGTGGAATCAGACAAAAATCAATACATGGCTTCAGAAAAGGTGTTTGTGGCTATTTGTCTATATTCACATTTTTATGTATGTGGTGAAAAGCCTGAGCTGTTCCTCTGCTTTTGTATTGTTAAGCTCTGTTTTTTGTGTTTGTAAATTTTATGGTAAAACTACCATCTAATCTTTTAAAGAGGAAAAATAGAAAGTACAGAAAAAACATGAGATAAACCTTTATTGAGCTTTTTAAGTCTTAAAATCTTGTTACCTACCAAAATTGGCCAATTAGGATGGAAGCCAAAAATCAAATACCCAGTCGTCTGTTTTATGCAGAGGTAGCAGGACCAATTTGTAAACGTCGTAATGTTTTGAGGGTTTTTGTGTGTGTGTGCAGCACACTGTTTCATGCTGTGCTTTGTGGGTTTCCGACTTGAGCTAACATTGCCAAGTAAAGGCGTGAGTCATCTGTTCATGACAAACATGTGAAATGCACATGAAAAGAAAACCCTCGTGTTTGCCACCGAGGCAAAGTTCAAAGGTGACCAGTAATATTAAAAACATGAGTAACGGCACAAACACAGCAGGATGTGATGCATCCGTTTAAAGCTGCAAAATCCTACATATAGTGTTTGAAAATACATGTTTATGTTTGGAGATATGTTTTTCTGCCATCACTCAAGCTTGCCAGTAATGAGTCTTTTAAGTGGAGAAAATTAAACGTTGGAGGCACCGATACTACACTTTAAAGCCATTTAGATGCTATATTATAACAATCGTGCAAAAGAATGCAAAATATTTTAACCTTGCCCATCACTGTATGTTCATAATGTGCTACAATAACAGAAAGTGACTTAGGAGTGTGCTTTTTGGATAAACATGGTTACACTGTCATTGGGAGTGTTGAAAGGAAAGTTTCAAGACGCTGTGATCAGTGGCGAGGAGACGCTGTACTAGACGCTGTACGGCTTTATGGTAAACAACACTATAATTGCTCAAGCGGCACTTGCACTGAGTTCACATTGTAACTTCTGGCTCAGTTTTTACATGAGGCCAGAGGCAACCCCAGAATCACAAACGTGCTGGCCTTAAACACACAGCAAAGTCTGTAATCATGAAACGCTCCAACCCACTTAAACCTTAAAGAGACAAACTGACCTAGGAGTCATAATTGCATCCACATTGCTACTGTTTGATGGTATATTCACAGCAGGACAGAGCTTTCAAAGAACAGTAAAACAACAAAACAACCAGCTTAAAGAGAAAGTTTCTTTCTCAATATGAGATATTGTTGCCGGAGAAGAACAGCAGCATCCCTAAAAACATCTTTCATGTTTATCAGAGTGGAGAAATTCACATAAAAGAAAATCTTTTCTTGAGATGCTCAGTGCATATGGAGATTAGCGTGCTGTGCATAATCAGTCAGTTGCACAGCACGACTGGCTTCCATATCTAAATTTCAAAGTGCAACAAAGCAAATCCACACAGAGAGCTGCAGAAGTGAAATCAGCACAGCACGCTCCTCCTCGGGAGAAGGCTGATGATACGAACGCTCAAAGAGTCAGAAGAGTGAGGAACTCTGCAGAAATGGGCCACAGATTTCTAGGCTTCTGTGAATGAATTCTGATGCATCACTAAAGACAGCATCAACGTTTGCTTTTCACATCCATGAGCAGCATGCATTCGACCCATCGCTGCACAGTCACAATCATACCCTAACTTTTAGAACTAAAGGGCATCTTGCAAAGGTTTCGTATCAGCCATGTACCCGGGATTTCCTCGATGGCACCTGTTGCCAAACTTTCATTTTGATCTCAACAGTCGCCGGGTCACAGTCACGGTTGAGATGACTGTTAAACATAAATAAAACAGAACTGAACAGATATGTGAAGACTGAGGCTGGCACATGGACAGTTCCTGTAACGACAACACTGAGCATCTCTAAGACAACATTTTGAACCTTGCTCTCACGCTGGTTAAAAGGCAAGTAGGTGTTTCAAGTCTTCCACTCACTTTTTTCCAAACTACAAATACTCTGATAACTCAGACCGATGCAGCAATATTAACTTTGCAGTTTTTGTTTTGCTTTTGGTTTCTGATATAAAGTGAGAAAGCAGCCAAACAGATTTGCAAGAGATTTCGATACTTGGTGTCCAAATTTTTGCTGCATTTCTGCTGCATCTTGCAACATTTGGCTAGATTCACAGGGAAGCGTCTTTCTTTCCATTTAAATTTTAACACATCTGTCAAAGCAGCATCAAAGGAATAATGTCTGAGTTCTTGTTCAGGGTGTATTTATTCTTTAAACACGAGGCATGGTGCACACCCTGTCGTCTGACTGGGTAAAGTTTGAAAAAAGCCTCAACAAAAGAAAATAACTGCTGGTGAAAAGTGATTGATGTGTGTGGGAGATGTAAGATATTCTTCTGACGTGCAGATGAAAGGCACGTACGAGGTAACATGAAATCAGTGTGACGCTGGTTCATCTGATCATCAGAGGAGCACTGGTAAAGGACATTTTATGCAAGTAAAAATAAAGACGAGGGCACCCGAGTGAGTTATTTTACCCAGATGAATGACATTACCTTTAATAATACGACATCTTTGTCACATCTAATAATTGCTGTGGCTTCACTGAGCGCTAACTCCTCTTTTTCACGAAGGATGAATTGACAGATGACGAACAGAAAAAAAAGTCAACAACATTCACTTGTTGACTTCATCTATTTATAGAAGAAGCTGGTCTAAAATGAGGTTTTGTGTTGGTAACCGTTCTAACATAATGAGCTCCCCCTGTCCCTCTTCATTTATCAACATATTAAGTGTACTTTTCCAGATCTAGATGGCTCCAAGAATGAGGCTGTTTTGATTAATGACCAGATGAAAGGTTATTTTTTCCTTTTGGTTTCTTACAGTTGCTCCTACTCATCTGTCCCTTGGGGCAATTACACTGCGCAACAAAGGAGACACAGACAAGTAACACAGAAAAATGTAAGAATATATATCAGTATATTTAGTTAGATGATGGGCGCTACATTTTCATTTGAAAAGGCCAAACTTTTGTTGACACCACTCTGGCAGTCTGATAGTTTGGAAACAATAATGCACACACTTGTGTTCACTGCCCGAGTCGGTCTTACCGGTTACCGTTTGTCCTTCCCTGGTTTGTCACGCTAATCACTTAACCCTTCTCTGAAAGAAAACAAAGTTACCGGCATTGGCTAACAGCTGTTTATTTAACATGAATACCAAATATGTTGCTGACCTTGTTGCTCCTGCACGCAGCTCTACACTACCTGTGCAGGAAACATGCACAGCAGACATAGATGGTCATGTGCAGTAATATTGTGTTTTCACTGTGTACCGAGATTACATTTGAAATGTTGATTAAATTATTTTTTTATGTGTCATTGTAGATGTAAAAATCTTTGATCGTGAAAATGAACCCCGAGGGCATTTAGGGCCCGTGGAGGAAGGAATGTGAGGTAAATTCAGAGGTGAAGGGTGGAGAGAGGAAAAGAGGCTGACAGGAGGAGATGAGCCAAAGGATTAGATACATTGTTTGATACACAAAGGCTGTTTGAGAGAGAAGTGTGCGTGGGTGTTATCACAAATCGCCTGCCTATCAGCCGTATAGATTAGATTGTGGTCAGCAGTATCAAACCTGTCAGCAGGGAGTGTCTTGGCAACGAGAGATGGACATACACACAGCTTGAGTGACACTTACTTCTGTTAGTGTGCTCAGGTACTGCAGCCAGAGTTTGGGAAGAATAAAAAAGGACAATGTGTTAAACAAATAAAACAGCTGCCGGCTTTTAGAGAAAACAAGAAATCTTAATTTGCGGCTCACTGCGTTCTTGGGTCTTAAATCCTTGTAACGCATTTGATGAAGAATAGTTATCTGCATTAAACATTATCCTTTCAAAGCACTGGAGTAAGAATTTATTAATAAATGCCATTTTATGACTAATGCTTTGGTTTACCCAGCACATACACAACAGACTTCTTCAAAGTGGACCACAGTTAGGGACAAACATCTGGCAGGTTTTAATTGGCTAGAGAGACAGGCATCTATAAAATAACCCCAGACATAGATCAAATACAGCATGTTGGTGGCAGACCAGGACCGTAGGCTACATAACACAGTAGACTGGGGGAAAGTACAAGCAGACTACTGTGCAACGAGCACGGGTGGATGAAGTAAAGTAGAGATCAAAGAGCGCCTGAGTATGGGTCAGAGTGCATTAATTAATAGAACGAGTATTTTAGGCACTTTATGCGTTTAACTGGAAAACAAAAAAAGGGCACTAACAGGCAGTGATGGCTGCCATTCATATACATGCATGTGGTGTGGGAGTGGGGGGGAGATGGGGGTTTCTCTTCTAGCTATCACAGGGAGATGGTAGGGTCCACCGTGGACAACTTACCAGTCTGTTACTATTAATATTGTTAGTATTATTACACATTTGCTTATTTAATGACTCGTGTTGTGTTACAAAAAAAAAAGAACGTCATGTGTCAAGTGAATTTTTACCTGTGTGCTTAACAAACCTCTGTATGTAATTGGAGGGTTTTTGTTTTTTTTCATAGAGCACATAATGAGGCACTTTTCCATTTCTTGCGTGCACTTGCCCTTGGCAGCTCTCTCATAACACACGCTGTGATCCAGGATCGCAGTATGCTAAAGGTAAAAGTATTACCACACTCCTTTTAGCCTAATGTTACAGCAGGATTGTCATCCTTAGTCAATACTGACTCATCTGTAATAAAACAATTGGTGAACAGCTCAGGGAAAGTCCTGCAGCTCGACACAAAGTAACATTGTCTTAGTTTGTCTGTGAGTATAAGTTCCGTCTTTTTTTTATCAGTCTTCATCTACTTTAAAAAACAATTTCTGCAATATTCTAATAACACAACTCGGTCATAAAAATGATATTCCCTGTTTCGTTGGGTGCTTTGAATTTAATCGGTGGCCGATCCTCGTGTCATCACCACCGACTGTATTTGGGAAAATCCTAATCTAACGTCTGCGTGTCCCACCGTCGACCCAGTTAAGTGGATAAACAGCAGACTAGTCTGCATGCTGCCTTGTGTTTGTCAGTTCAAAGAAAACCTACTAAAGGACTTTTAAAGCCAAGCAGCAAGCCGGAGCGATATCAAAGCACACAAACAAATCCCACAGCAACACATTAAACCCAGACATCACTTTAAACAAATCAAACGCCTCGCTTCAAAAGAACAGTTAAGCGTATGCAGACAAACACACACGCAACCACGCAGACGCAGTGACATGCTTTTCCTGAGCAAACGCGCTCCATATCTGCGCTCCACAGACCGCGTGTGAATTTGCAGCTGTATGTACAGCGTTTACTCTCTGTTAGCTGCAGACGCTGTCCACAGCTACTTATTTAGAGACTCTAATAAAATGTTATTACCAGCATAAGCACTTCCACCTGTTGAACTATGGAGCGTTTGCCTCCTTGTGCACTTTTGTGTGTATCTGTGTGTACGCATGCTTATGCATACATGCCACAGAGTGTGTGTTAGGTCAGACGGTACTGTCAGGACTCAGGAATGCCCCGCCTTCCTCTGATGATATGGCGTCTGAGGATTGCAGGGCTAATCTTTCTATTTTTGATCACACACACGCACGCACACGTGTGGTTTCAGAGTCCATTAACACAACTGGCTTCCAAAGAACAGATCATCATCGCTCCAGGGTTATATTAGCCGTGAAGAGATGTAAGAGTCCCACTTTAGCTGGTTGGGATGATTCTCCAAGGGTTGCTGCTCAGATTCATAATGACTTAATTATGACTTTGATAAATCTTACAGGAGCTTCGGTGCCCCGCTGAAGGAGCGTCATGCCTTGAAATTCACAAAGTAAGTCTTCAATTGCCCGGAAACATCAACACTACAAAATAATACTGAATACTGGCTTATTGAATCTAATTACATGCAGTTTTCTTTGCCAGAGTGTTACTTAACAATACAATGCACTTCTCTGTGTCCTCCTACTCTTGGGCTAACAGTGTGGGTAGATGCCAAAACTCCCCATCTCTTCAGTATATTGCACCATCTTTGCTAAGCCATTTCCAATTTTTGAGCAATCCCATTAGATCTGAAGGATTTGACTTAAGTCCCTCTTACAAACACACCTATTTATCCCGTCATAACCTGACATGCTCGCAAATACGGGTGATGAAGGGTACCTGCAATTTTATTCTTACTTCAAAGCCAAAACTGCAGTGTTGCACCCCGTCACGTAGCGCTGCACTTGCTGCAAGCTCACCTGCGTCCATGAAATACCAGAGACACAAGTGCTATCATGAACACAACTTTATTATGATTTAGTCATGGCAAGCGTTCAAATGTTTACCAATGTTTAAGTGCGAGTTGCCAGTTGCACATGCTCGAAAAGGGGTTGAAGAGGAGTTGAAACGTATAGTTTACTCCCGGTAAAGCAACACACCATCTCGTCTTACTCCCCTGAAGTCAGGCCCTGATGGTAAATTGTAATTATGAAGAAGATGTTTGCCAGTAACTCAGCAGACTGTTACATAGCCAGCATTGTCACCACCTGCCTAATGAACAGGCAGGATTCAACAGCACCTCGAAATGGCTCTAAGCTCTGCAACACGAACACAAGAACGTGTGCCAAGCATTTGTTTTGAGGTGTGCTGTTTAAATGATTGATAAGAACGCTGTGAGTCTGCCAAGAAATGTACTTTGGGATGATGAGTTTCCATGTCATAAACTCTTAAAACATGTCGCCGGCCTTTTAAAAGCGCTCTTATAACGGCTGAACGGGAGTTTGTTTGTTTAACTAGAGAAAGCCAGAGGAACAAACAAAGGGAGGGACTGTGCTTGAGGGGCTGGAGAGGCTGGTTCTGTAATAATTGTTATATAGTATTTATTTATTTAAATCTCTTATTTTAATTAAATTAAAGCTTGTGCGCATACGTAAAGTGTACTCTGATATTTCTGCAGCAAGGCCTGTTGCAAAGAGGTTGGAGGAGGCAGTGCAGGAGAGGGGGAAGAGGGGAGGGAAGGAAGGGCGAATCTCTTTCTACTTTCCGCCCTGGTGTTTGAAGTCTAAAATCTTTTGCAGGGTTTTAAACATCTGTTTCCAAACTGCCAGCAGCCACTAATTAGGGCTAAAAACAAGACGGGACGTCGTGAGAACCTTGGGGTGGGCATGAGGCGACATGCACACCCCGCTAAAAACCACCGCATTCCTCTGCTAACAGACTGCTGCTCTGAAAGAGGGGAGTCGGGCAGGGGGTGGAAGGAGGTGAAGTGGTGATGGCGGGTAGGTGGGAGCAAAAGACACGCAGAGAAGGGTGGCCATTATTTTGAGGAGGCCCCACCTGTCAGTACTTTCTGTTTGATTCTAGGAGCTGTGTGTGTGTGTTGCGAGGGTTTTATTGCACCTATCAGTATTTCACAGTACCACCTCTGTGATGACTCATAAATTTGTCCTCTGTTACTCCCTGTCTTTTTCCTAACCTTACCCTCTGCTCCACCTCCTCTCTTGGTTTCCCTTTCTCTCTGATCTTTGCCTTTTTTCCAGCACAGGACGGCCTCTGTGTCTCATCACTTAAGCAGTTATTGCAACCCAACAAGTTGGTGAGACCCTTTGAGAAGCTCCTGTAGCTGGGGTGGGTTTGATATTTGAAGACTAGTTTTAAGAATATTTACCATAAAAGTATCCACTGAGCAAGTTTTGCAATCTCAAAATCCTCCCACTCCAGTCCAACTAATAGTTTTTGTTTTCAGTTTTGGATAACCAGATTAGCCAACAGTAAAAGATTTTTACTCCAACGAGGTCATGTGACAAAAAGGAAACCAATAAACAGAATTTCAAAATACCCTCCTTTAAACACTAAACTGTAAAGGAAATTAAAGTGTATGTTGCCAGTTATAGGTTGTTTTTCTTTGAGCTGTTGTTGCTGTTCTCACCTGCAAGATGAAAGTGTGGCTGATAAACTCGTTTTTAATCTTTTTGTTTGTTTCTTTAAAAAAAACAAATTAAGGTTACGCCAAATGTATAATAAAAAAGCGCTGTATATAAGGCTAATGAAGTCACTGGTATCTGTGTCAGTCATCACGTCAGTCAAAGGAGATTATCTAGAGTCAACAGTTGGTGACAATGATATCCGATATATCGTCAGGTGTCATTGTAAAAAAATGATAAAGTTGATTTGCACCAACAAACAAAGGAAAAAGGAAATAACGTGTAATCGCTTCAATATCTTTTACTAAAAAAAAAATTTATTTTTCAAAACAGTTACACAATGGCTTAATGTTTTCACTTGTCCTACCTGAAATTAAATCTTTATTATTGAAACGGTTATCTATTATTATGTTTCCTAGCAACAAATGTTGGAAACAAGTTATGCAAAGCTAGCAAATGGAAAATGCATGTATGGGACGTTCGCTAGTTACTGAATTATCTCTGCTACTTAGCTAACAGCCTGTGTAACAAATATATTGTTTATTTGTCAAACTTTCATGTTTTAGATTTTAAAAAATCCTAATATTAGTCACAGATCATCCAAATAAATACAAAATGCACTTTTTAAATGATGATTTCCTTTATTAATGCAAAAGTATGAAAAAGTAACTGCGCCGCTTGTGAATTAACTGTGATTAACCACATTTTTAGAACGCTAAGTTCAATTTAAGTGCCACACCCAGACCCGACTACTGCCAGACCTGCTGAATCAAGAAATCATTTAAACCACTAGAACCTGTCTGACAAAGTAAAGTAGGCTCAAAGTTACAGAGCCATTTGTAAAGCTTTGCGACTGCAGTGAACCACGGTGAGAGCCATCACCCACGCATGGAGAAAACTTGGAAGAGTGGTAAACCTTCACAGGAGTGACTGGCCTGCCAAATATACTCCAAGAGCACAGCGACGACTCATCCAGTGCATCACAAAGAGCCCAGAACAACATCTAAAAAAACTGCAGGCCTCACTTGGCTCAGTTAAGGTCAAAGGTCACGATTAAATAATAAGAAACGGCATCCATGGGAGAGTTTCAGATGTTTAAATCAAATATCAGAAAAGTGATTTAATTGATTGTTGCTGGTGCTGGATGAGCTGGTCTAAAGATTTCAGAATCTGGTGATCTACTGGGATGTTCCCACAAAACCATGACAACGAGTTACAGAGAACGTCTCAAAAAGACTAAATATTCAGTGAGGAGCAGTTTTTCTGTGTCACAATGCCTTGTTGATGCCAGCGGTCAGAGACAAATGCTCAGTCTGCTTTGAGCTGATAGCAGATAAATAACTGCTTGCTACAATTAAGAAGAGCAGCAGACGTCCACACGGATGCTACTCATGTCAGCTAAGAACAGGCTACAATTTGCACGGCCTCACCAAAAATGATATCAGAGGGCGAGAAAAACATTAACTACTCTGAGAGCCTTGATTTTTGCTGTGAGATTTACATGGTAGGCTCAAAATCTGGTGTAAAAAACATGATCCATCTCACACTGTATCAACAGTTCAGGCTGCTGCTGATGGTGCGATCACATGGCGCGTAACTTCTTGTCACGCTTTGGGCACCTTCCTGCCACATGAGCATAGTTTAAATTCCAAACCTACCTGAGTGTTGTTGCTGACCACGCCCATCCCAGTATGACCATCTTCTGATGGCTACTTCAAGCCAGAAAACGCAACACGTCACAAAGATTCAATCGTATCAAACTGCTTCACTGTACTCAAAGTCACCAGATCCCAGTCCAACAGAGCACATTTAGGATGTGGTGAAAAGAAGAGTCCCATCATGGATGTGCAGCACAAAATCTGACGCTGTCTTCTTAATATCAACCAAAATCTCGGGGGAAGGTTTCCATCTGTGCCTCGAAGAATTCAGGCAGATCTGAAGGCAAAAGAGGGCCTGACTCAGCACTAACACGTTGCCAGTGAGTTTACTGTATGTGCTATAAATGCAACTTTTTAAAGCCCATTAGTTTGCTCTCATTAGCACATAGAAGAACTCCAAACCACAGCTCACAGGAACAGATTTCCCTGAATGAAGAAATGAATACACAGCAAATGATTGACAGAAAAGAAAGACAACCTGGAACGTGCTGCAATAACACGGCGCACGATTCAGTTTTCTACCTCAAAATAATTAAAAGCAACATGCACGCAATGAAACATGCACAAAAGAAAAATGAATCACTGTTTCATTACTCATTTCACTTCAGCCCCCGCTTCTGTTTACTCACATTTCCACCGTACTGACTGGAGGTTATGTCACCTTATCACTCTTTCTACTACAGGGAGGCCAGCTGTTGTTGAGTTCGGCTTACGCACTCCACATTTGTGTTTTGTCTGCATAATCAAGGAAACCAGAAGTAAACTGATGAAAAGATAAAGGCCCAAATTACTCTGGAGGAAATGGGGAACAATGAGCAATTTACGCCCGCTTCTCGTCTCTGCTGCCCTCGCAGTGCTGGACGTTGCCGCTGCTTATCACGGTCATTTACATCTTTCTATTCCATCGTTTGAAACCCAATCAAAATTTTCAAAGTTTTGAAAATACAGGTGCTTTTCATTTAGTGTATTGTGCTGTGTCCTAAATACCCCAAATACCCCGAACCCTGTACTGTAAACCACACAATCAGTGACGTGCTGTGTTTTGGATGATTGCTGCTTTGGATGACATCCTGACTGATCTGACGCTAATTAAAATGACCAGCAGGATATGAGGCCCATTTTAACAAAGCAGTTCATCTGGGCTGACAACTCGCCCTCGACCGGCGAAGACGACCGGCTTGATGGTGAAGTTGTTTTTTCTCTGAAGAGACGATTCTTCAGTCAAGTTGTCCTACTGAACCGTTTAGACACGGTGTTTCAAGTAATGTGCTAATAATTAGGACAAATATGTCAAAACCATTCAAGCTCGTGCTACTTTTACCCTTAATAACAAAATAACACAGTTATTTTCATCACTTTCACAACACGCCATAAATTTAAGTTTCAGTTAAGCTTACACTAAACCTTACAAATGTGTGTTAGGCATAAAGTAGAATTCATAAAGTGCGCTTCAAAAGTTGCTTCTGAATTCTAACATCAAACATCAAACACTGAGAGTCACTTTTTGTTAGACAAGGTTAGTGTGGGACAAAGACAATAAACTTT
The DNA here is from genome assembly GCF_057381845.1 of Rhamphochromis longiceps. Taxonomy (NCBI): domain Eukaryota; kingdom Metazoa; phylum Chordata; class Actinopteri; order Cichliformes; family Cichlidae; genus Rhamphochromis; species Rhamphochromis longiceps. The sequence goes on from NC_140572.1 coordinate 38,330,603, forward strand.
AAAAGTATTTGTCTTGATGCGCACTCAGTTATCCAGATAAGTAAACCCCAAAAGGTTGATTCTGTTCATCTGGATGTTTTCGGTGGGAGAAACGATTCGTCGCTCATCCAAGTGACCATAAAAGGTCAGTTAGTCCCATAACATGACTAGGGCTGCCACGATTAGTCGACTAGTCACGATTACGTCGACGACTGATTTAATAGTCGACACGTCGTTTGAAGCTTTGTAAGATCACAAAAGACGCAGGAATAAGTAGTAGGATTTAAAGGTGTAATAACGGACTGAAACAGAAGATGGCAGCACTGCATGTACAAGGATGCCAGCTGCCGTTAAACCCCGAAGAAGAAGAAGCTGTCCCAGAATTCATACCGCGACCCATCGCGGCCCTGCTCAGTTTATCAAGACACCGCATATTTTCAAAAGCGCTCCGACGTTTTCGGAGACGTCTGTTACCCACTAGCTCGATAGCTAGCCGGGGGCTAGGCTCACTAGAGCCGTGAGAACACCGGACTCCCGGCTTCAAACCCACCGCCGTCTTTCGCTACTCAGGTTAAACATGATATATGAGTCACTTAGATAACTTAAAAATGTTATTGTTTGGCTTTTTTCAGTATTTTATTTGTTTCTGAGTAAATCGGTTTGTCTGAGATTAAAGTTATAGTTTTTACACAGCTGAATAAACGTCAAGCAGACAGCTGATTATCAGAAGTGTGAGATGCTCCAGAATTTACTCCGGTGTCCTGTTATATTTTAGATAGCAAGGAGTTTATTAAACTTCACCGAAACAATCTGCAAATTTTATTAAAATTTAATAAACTATCATCTTGTCTTTATTTTTACATGTTGGACTATTTGCATATTAATAACTGACCTCACAGCTCATTGTTCCTTCAGTGGTGCTGGTTTCAGTGATTGTGCAAATGTCCTGTTTATAAGAGTGAAACCTGCAGTCAGCTAAGACTGAAGAAGTCACCTGATGATGATGATGATGATGATGATGAAACTTTTCTCCCACTGAAAACGTCCCGATGAACAGAATCAACCTTCTGAGATTTAAAAGTAGTTTTTATGAGATTCTACTGGTTCTACTGCTTAGTTGAGCATCATCCATGCTTTTGAGTTGACGTCCACTGTGACCATACAATCTAATATAACTATGTTAAAGCTTGATAACTGTTTACTTTTACTCTTATTGCTTATTTTACCAGTTCTCTAAATCTTTAGACGTTATTGAGGAAGGACTCAATTGCAATGACCACATGAACCTAAACCTCACATAATGCAGTATGAAACACTTCTGAATCACAACCCCTGACCCTCTAAAACGTTCATAACAGCTGAAAACACTGTCATTTTTGATAAACTGATACAGGACAGAAGCGGATGTGTAGTATCTACAATCGGCCCTTTGAGCTTATTTTTTTTTTCATTTGTTCTGTCGTAAATTGTGTGTCTGATGTTAAAATCTTTTAATGTAGTACAACAAAATAGCAGCAGTTATGCAAACGTGGGGAAAAAAGACCCACAAACACACACTTTTCACTCACCTGTCTCCCAACTTTATTATTATGCAGCCTCATACGAGCGTGGATGTCTTTGTAGGTCTCACGGGCATCCAGGAAATCCCGTGAGAACTTCTCTCCGAATTCCACGTCAGGGCTGCAGCCGCCCCACTCCCACGAGTCTTGGGGCCCTGGCAGGTCAGCCGGGAAGTGCTCCATAACACCGTGCACCATACCCTTCCCTCGCTGGATGGCCTCGACTTGCAAGCGGTGGAGTTTGATACGGAAAGCCTCCTCGTCCCCTCGTCGCTTCTCGTCACAGCCACATGCTTTCAGTTTGCCCATGGAGCAGGCGTTGGCCACCGCGTGCACCACTCCCGCTGCTGCAATGGCATACGCAAAGGCACTCTCTCGAAAACCTGCAGGTAGAGGGGCAGCATAGTCATGTTGTTTTAAGCTAATGTGAAAGTAAAAGGTAATAAGAAGTGTCAGAACCAGGAAACACTTTGGAAGTGGAAAGATGTTTTCATTTAAAATGCCAGATGGACTGTATGCTCTCAAATGGTGCTCAGTGTTTTACTGCTGTGTGTGAAGTAACATAAGAATCATCAGTTCTTACAAAGATTAAGCGGAGGACCATGTCAGTGGCTATAGAGGCAAGTGTTTCACTTTGAGACAGAGTTGACAAACTTTGAGAATTTCTAATAACTCTTAAGCAGAATACATCATCATATATGTGGAACCAAAGTGAAATGAGAAAACTGCTGGCTAAAAGAGCGATAGAGAAGTGAAATGTGCAGTGACTGATCATTTATATGACTAAGATACCAATTCAAAGCTTTACTTGTACATTTTTGATTTTTATAAATACCCCACAGTTGTATTTCAGTTACAGTGTTACACGACATTTACATGCTCAAAGTTTCCTCATTTCGAGATTGAGAGCACATTTACATTTTGCTTTCTTTATTTTATGCATCATAAATAACACGCAGAGCTTTTTCTTTTTTACATGCACACACGCACAGGCCGAGACTCAGAGCGGAGGAAACATCTGGGACAATAACAATTCAGTGTTCCAAACTTCGCAGGCTCCACCACTCCCATCAGAGGACCCACGGGGTACTCGCACACTGTGACTAAATAGAGCTGTGACTCCTTCCTGTGACAACCTCCACGACCACACACACACACACACACACGTACTCCATCCGTGGATCTTTCACCCAGCTGTAGCTAAAATCTTGCTCTTGTTAAGGATAGCTTGACTCCATGGATTAGCTCCACAGAAGATTACAGATCTTTTACCTCCAGGTCCGTGAGGTCATTCCAACAACTTCTCTCACCTACAAACTTGAGGCGACTGGGCCAAGCTCCCTGTCAGTCCTTCATACTGCTCCCTTATTGGATTATTTTTAGCCATTGTTCTTAACCATGGTTAGACGACTTTTTCAGTTATTGTGTTTATTATGCTTTGTAACCGGGTTCTTTTTAAAATGTGCAATATAAGTAAAATTGACTTATTAACTGTTAACCCGGCTGTTACTAGTCTTTGAATTTGGGCTGATTGCTGGCTGTACTTTGATCTTTGCTTTTGTCGTTTCCTCTATTTGGATGACAACTCGCCACCAAATGAGCTGTACATGTGTTTAACTTAGAGAGGCTCATTATGCCGTACCGCAGCTTTCACCTTGTAATCATTTTAAATTTACTCAAAAGGAACTAATCCATGTAAAGGAGGCAGATGAATGACTGTGTGCGTGTAATATCCACGTATGACATTAGAGTTAAATGCATCCCTTTTTTTCTTCATGACGTAACTCGCATGCAGCACATGTAAGAGTGTATCTGACGACGACTGACCTGTAAATCATAAGACTGCTGTTATAGCAGCCTCTCCTTACACTAACACACACACGTGCACTGGACGTACGCTAAAAAAAAGAGAAAGAAATCCATATCTAATTGTGGAATCCGTGAATACCGAAGGATAAAGTGTGACAGAATCATTTGCACTCCTGCCCTCTATAGTGTTTATTGTTAGATCTCAGCTTACTGCCTGTCAAGGTACCCTCAGGTTGTATAAAAGCAGCCCCACCGGCTACGGTTATAATGGAAACTTGTAAAGAAAACATGAAAAGAAACCACTTAGGGGTTTATAGCACTGAGCTCGAAGGGGAAATGATTCAGGCTGCTTGTTGGAGTCAAATAAAAAAAGCTTTTAACTGGATCTGCCCCTTTAAGCAGGGTTTGAAGTTACTTCCTTATTAATAAATTTGAAAATAAAACCCTGATTAATTTGTTTTAGTGAGATATGGTGTAAGAGTTTACACTTTTGTTGCTGTATGCATAGAAATATTTGCCTTTGCACAATAAATGCTGTTCTCATGATAGTCAGAGGGAGTCCAGTAACAATGTTTCTAAAACTTAAAAGGACGTTTTCAGGATATTGTCATATTCTGAATGATGACTGTGCTTCCAACTACAGTAGATGTTCACATGGCTCTTCTAACTGAAATAACGTCTCCACCGGTGGTAACATCCTCCTCAATAGCTCAGTGAGCTGAGGCTGGCTGAGAAGCTGATAGTCATCATCCTTACAAGCTGCCAACTGGAGGCAGTAAAAACAAGCTATAAACACCTTGTGAGCAAACTGCTGATATTGGGCAATCCTCATTTTTCACATGGCCGATATCCTTTAATCTCTGTTTTCACTCTGCTTTGACTCTTAAGAGGAAATGCATGTGATCTACTGATATCATACAGTAATACATAATAGCTTCCTTAATATTTAACATGTAAATAGGAGCAATTATACTTTTGAATACACCCCAGAAATAAATGCACACACTCCAAAATTGTACCGTCTATAAATAATTTGACTCACTGACTCACAATCAGAGCCCCCAACCTTCCTCCACCCCCACCCAACCACCTTGACCCACACTGAGCAGGAGAGGAGCGCAGCATGGCACTTAAGCACATCCTCATACTTAGAAAGCCCGTTTTAGCTCTTGACCTGCTCCGAGCTGGGCACTGCAACGCGAGCACCCGGAAGACCGGGAACAAATCAATCTAACAAATAATTCACCGGCTGTGGCACGCCCGGCTGAACTGATGGCAGAGGAACTGGCAAAATGAATTAAAGATTCAAAGGAAACTGTCACTTTGTGTTACAGAAACCGACTAAACAGGTTTGTGCTTTTGCCTCGGAGAGTTGGGAAAGTGCTGAGAGCAAATTCACAAGCACTTGCACTGGCAAGGGAAGAAAAAGCATTAGGAGTAGCCCAGCCAGGGAACACAGAGACATGGCGACAGAGAACGAGATGGCAAAAGAAATGCAGAAAGGCACAGAAAGAGAGGGAACAATTCTCCTATTTCTGTCCATCTCCGTCCTGCTGGGCCCTCCCTTTAGCCTAGTTTTTAATGCGGGCTAAATGGGAATGAACATAGACCCGTAAAAGTTATCGAGAAACCATCAGCAGACAGGATTCGAGCACCATCCGATGCAGTGACACCAGAATAAATATTAAAATGTAGAGCACCTGATAATCTATTCAAAAACCTGTTTAGAACGTCACATGTAGGATTTGAGAAAGCCCTGCAAACGTAGCCGAGTAAGCGAGTTTTCCAGTTGGAAGTACTTTCTTCAATTCTGAGCTTTTAACACCACAGATAAACTTGTTGCTGCACTACATGATGTGGGAAGAAAATACCAGTTTGGTACACACGAGCCTCGAGTGAGAGCGTATTTGAGTTTTTTCAGGAGGAGCTGCACTGAATACATGCACTCACCTTCTGTATAATCCACCTCTGAAAACGTCCCTTATTCAAAGCATTCATGCTTACAGTAACTGCACGCAATGATGGCTGCAGCGTGTCAACTTGTATCCATTTTTTAGCTTGCGTGGAGAGGATCGTATCAACATGTAACAGATGAATCACACGATTTAAAGAGCTTGTGTATGTCAGTGGTTTGGAGTTTCTGCACCCGAGGCAAACCAGGGATGCCAGACAACGAGCAACTGCCTCTGCTAATAATGACAAACAGCTTTTCAATGAGTCAGTTAGGAGTGAAAGCAAGACCAGAGGAGAAGTATTTACTGTAGCTAAAATTATTATATATTTTGTGTTATTTCATGGCAGTGATAGGATATAGTCCTCAGTGAGGGTTACAAACCAGGGTTTTTCTTGCAGAGATGGTAGGAATTTTTTTATGATAGGTAAGGTCATCATTAGTGTCTCAGAGAAACGTTCTTTGGGAAATTTTAAAAAAGCCAGTTTTTCACGCTTGTCTTGAAAGACTTTCACTAAAAACTCACAAAGCTAAGCCAAAGCAATACACGTGAGCATCTCAACCAATTTTCTGCAACTCCTAAGATGAAAGTAAAATCGAAGGCCAGCTAAACTGAAGACTCAAACTACCAACCGCACTGTGTGTTGCATCTATCCAGGTGCTCAGGCTACTAAGAAATTGATGCCTTTTCCAGTCAATAACCTGCGATGACACCATCTGAAGGCTTCCCAACTCTAAAGCTCCTCTTTCATCCTTTGTGGCTGACTTGCAAAGCTCCAAGCCCTACAAAGCGTCAAGGAAAAATGATATGCATGAGGCTTGGTAATCTGAAGGTGACTAACTGCTTTTGAAGTTGCCTGCTCTTTTGAATGGGTTATTGAGAAGCTTCAGCGAGGTGGTTAGAAAGCAGATACCAGTCTGCTAGGAACGAGAGATAACTAGAGATAACCTGTTCATTTGGAGGACTTGTTTCCGAGTTAACATTGATGAATTATAACTACGTGGAAAATAATCTCTTTTTATAATCTTGTTTGAGGAAATATATTAACTTTTGTTTGGGAGCTTTTGTATCTCTGTGGCAGCTAATCTTTCTAAACCCATCCTTTCAAGGTACTTCATTGAAGTGCAGTTGAGGAGGAAACCACAGTCTGACTCAAGAGCAAACTTATACCTGGTAACCTGTGGTGACATTTCACCTTCATAGTTCACTAAAAGAAGCTTTTAAACTCATTCACCCGCTTTAGACAATACTGTATGGTAAATTTTGTGTAATTCATATATTGGGACTTTTAAAAGTTTATTTTTTAAGTAGAAAAATTGGGTTAAAACTGACCTCTTTTGAAGACTATGCTGTCGTAGGGTATTTTGTTTCTAGTCTCCAGGCTGGAGCAGTTCCAGCGGTGCCCTCTGAACTGGTGCTGGCACTCATGGATGGCAATCTGGATTCCCTGGATTGCTGAAGCCGTCACGTCTGGGTTACGCATGCACACCTCCAGCTGGCGCCTTGTCAAACCTGGCAGTGTCAGACACACCGTGTTGGCATTCAGGATTGGGTCGATGTTGGGGAGCTTCAGGCCCAAGATTTCATTGGAGTCTACCCTGCACGGAGCAAGTTTAGATCAGGTTACTGACAAGATAGATGTGCAAGTCAAATCTTCTGTCTTTTCTGTGTACTGATGTTAGTCTCCGAAGGTTCGTTATAGCGAGACTCGTAAGTTTTCTTTTAATGTTCCTCTGGTGTCACCTCGACACCCACTTTCCATTGCACCCTGCCATGACTTGTTGGTCCCTGGTTTAACCGATTCCTGTAAAACCCCCAAAATACACAAATGTGTGTGCTATGTGGTAGCGCTGATAAAAACATCTCCAGATGCTGGTGGTTTCGGAGGGGAACTGTACTCTTTAATCTGTTAGTATGTTCTACTTTTCAGATTGATTCACTTTATGATTGTGCATCTGTTTTGCCATTGGTTTAAATAAAAGTAATATTTAAAAAAATGATTAAGCCTTTAAAGTCTTTAAAAATGTGCATACTTAACTCAGGATGTTTTTATTGCAGCACAATGAATTAAGGCAAAAATAAAAACCTACGTACCTGCCACATAAAATAACCAGAGGAAATACTTTAGCACATAAATTGTTATTAGCAGTAAGGTGTGTCTCTGCACTCAACTGTCTCAGCTTCTGTTTCAGGTTAATCGTGTGAACAGCAATAATTCAGCTGACAGCCTCTAAAGCGCGTTTGTGCTCCACAGACGAACAGTAACAGCAGCAATAAGAAAAACACACGATGCGCTCCTGATGACTGAAAGCTGTCCTGCTTTTCTTTTCATGATCTTTACAGGCAAAACACAGGTTTGTGTGTGCCGCACATGCAGCCAGCCAACAAACAGCCACGCGCACTCCCAGATGCACACGCAAATACAGGTGTGGGGAAGAGACAGCATTTACACACACACTCTGCTTATAGTCTCGTAAACACGTGGGACCTGCGAGAGTGTCTTCTGCAAAACTTCTCCACGAAGCAAAGAGAAGAAAAAGTCGTCAGTGTTGGAACACACACACACACACACACACACACACACACACACACACACACACACACACACACACACACACACACACACACACACACACACACACAGTGTGCCGCTTATCTAAGCAAAGTAGCTTTGGAGCGATTAAAAAAAACAATCAATCAATCAATAAAACAACTTGCCACTGCATGTTATTCATTTGCATGTTACACTTTCAGTGTGGGATTGCTTTTTGTGGCTTTGCAATTCCAGTTTGACTTCTGTTGGTACCTGTTGTGTTTCCGGCTCTGAGAGTAAAGAGCAGCACAAGTTCAAAAGCTGCCTTTCCAAATTTTACAGCTGGAACCAGCATGTGGGCAAAAGTGTTCAAGATAATAAAGAATAAATAGAAATAAAAAAGAAAGCACACAACTGTTTACACTTCATTATATTTATATTTTAGGCGCAGACAACCTGTCAGTGAAACATTTAGCTGAATGAATGAAATACAAATTTTACGTCGATAAATAAATCTGACATCTCACAACACCCTGTTAACAGATTTTTAAGTTCAAATAAGGAGGCTCGATGAAAGATGTTCTTTAATTGCGTTAAAACAGCAGCTTGACTTAAAGTTTTAGTGGAATTACTGCATTCCGTATTAATTTCACTCACCTTTTATCCAAGAGACAGATAGCCACCAGGACGCATGTCATTCTCAGGACCGAGTTTTCCATGTTTGTGTCTTGCAATAAAAAATGTTCACAAAAAGTTGTCAAAATTAAGAGTTTGGTTTAAACTAATTCCAGTATTTCGCCACAAAGTTTAAAAACGGGGTAAAAGGCTCCGGCTGAAGAATTGAACTCTGGACTTGACAGCTCCGACTAACCTGAATCCAGATGCGCCAGCCAGCGGCGGGAGACTCATTCAAGAAAAGTTTCATCAACCTCCCAACTTAATGAATGAAGCGGGGGGTTGTTACAAGTCTGAGGAAAAGTCCGTGTTTAACCTCTCAAACGCATCCGTTCTCATGCCGGTATCTCCGCCGACAAGGCTCTGGTGTAACATCCGAGACAGACGACTGAACCTATATAGGCGCTCCAAGTGAAGTCTGCTGGAGTAGCGCACAGATAGTCCTCTAAACTGCTGCACTTAGCGCTTCGCCAGCCCACTTTTTTTGCGTCACTCAGGGAGTAGGAGAGCGCCGAGGGAGGTCAAGTGCCTCGTTAAAACAGGATAGAGATCCTTCTAGATAAGAAAACCGAAACACTTAGCCCGCGCCCTCTGAGGAGCGGTGCTGAGGATGAGGATGGGGGATGAAGAGGAAAGTCGCGCAAAACCGAAACTTTCTTTTGCGTTTGATTTAGTGGATTGCTTAGATGATTGTGAAAGACGATGATGAATTTGATTAAGAAGTGGACAAAGAGGAAAAAAGAATGTTAAAGCTGAAGGTGTTTATGAGCTCTAAGGGAATATCCAAACCTCATGAATTATTTTTATTTTTATTTATTTAAAAAAAACATTATTTATAATGAGATTTATAATCAGTCCCGTAACTTACCACTGACCCACTATTTCAAAAAATTAGTCCATGACTCATTTCAGACTCGTGGTTGAAGGGCTGCTCCACTGAGTCCACGTCCGTGAAATTACGCAGACATATTGAGAAAACAGTCCAACATTAAGGCAATAGTACCTGAGATATATTTCCATGTATAAGCGCTGTGGGTAAAGCCCCACAAAGCCTACTGCACTTTCTATAATGCAACCAGCAGCATAATTGTTTCTAGCTATAAACTGAATGCACTTTGCTCCATATACAGGATGGAGGTGGCTTTCAGATCGAAAAGATTGAAGCAAAGCGCCTTAAATCTGCATTTTTCTGTTGACCAACAGGGGGCACCTCTTCTAGTTGCAAAAGGAAGTCGGATTTCTTAAAAGCCCGTGGAAAAACCACCCAGCTGTTCCCCTGATGTGTGGAACAGCTGGTGTAACAGTTACCTGATAGGTTTTAGGGTCTGGTGATGGTGATGGTCAGTGTCACTGTTTAGAACGGGTAGAATCTCGAGGTCAGTTCTTCAAACTCAGAAACCAGTAAAGTCACAACCACTCCTGCTGACGTCATCAGGGCGGACAGTTTTCTCAGAACCGAGGAAGGAGTTTTTTTCACGGACCATCTCAAGCATCCACGTGAAAACAGTCCAAGATGTAAGCTGGATGTTGGTTTGCAAAGTTTGGTAAATCTGAAGGTCCTTATGCATGAAAGCATGAAGAACTGAGGCGTTGTTAAACTTGCTGGCTCCCGTTGCTGTCCAAACCTTGCCTGTGTGTCATGGACTTTAATCGTTCTGTTTAAACGACTATAAAGTTTAAGAAAAAGCTCCCTGGTTGATGAACACCACATGATATCGCTCATCTCAGTGCTTTATGAGCAGGCTAGAGTAAAGAATTAGAAACCACAAATAAAAAGGTTTTCCCCACCAGTGCAGTGAAGCAAGCATTCTGCCAGCACGGAGTAACCAAAGTAGTAAAACACTACACAAGTTTAGCGTTCAGACGCAATTAAGTTGCGATACACAAATTTAGAAGCTCAGGGAAACAATCCCACATCAAGTTTTCTTCCAGTGGGATTTATCACAGCACCCTGATCTGCAAGATTTGGCGGGGACGGCAACTTTGTGACTAATTATTTCAAGGCATCTAAGGAAAGCTGGATTGCTAATAGACTTGGTGGTTTTGGGTCTCTGACTTCAGCAGGATGTGTCGCATGCTGTCATCTGGAGCCCTTTGTGTCTCTGGCTCTCGTCATGACTGATAATAAAATTACTTTCTGAATCACAGTTCTTTATAAACATGAGTGATACTTTACCCCCCTCTTTCCACTTGGAGAATCAAAAACAGCAGCACAGAGGGCCTCTTTTGTAACGCAGCGAGGCCGTCCTGTACGCCAACCTGCAAAAAGGTGTTTAAAAGGTTTTTCTGTGCTGTAAAACACGAACAGGAAACCAAACAAAAAGAGGAAAACAGAGGGGAAAAAGATCACATGACGAAATTAATAAGACAAGAAACCAAAAGACATTAAATCAAAAATTAAATTTGTCAAGTAAATTTTTACTTCTGACTGACTAGAAATATTGAGCTCATTTAAGCTTAATCTCATATTCATGTTCAAACTGAATCTCACTGAAGAAGGACAAACTTTACCACAAATCTCTTTATTTAGAGCTACCGTGCAGAACATTGGCCATCGCATTCTGGCCTTTGCCAAACATTCTCACACAGTGAGACAGAGTCTGTCGACAGTGTGCAAAGTTTGTGTTATATGTAGTGACATGAAGAAGAGTAGCCCCATGGAGGGAGAGTAAGCCACAGCCGCTGAGTTTCTGAAAGAGCCAGTCGAAATGTTTTGATGCTCCAGCAACTTGGAGTTAATGTCATCCTCATGAATGGGCAAACAGCTTTAGTGTGAGGAGGGGCTAAACACACACATGCATGATGCTTTTTTGCTCGTAGACATGGATATTACACGTACTCTACATCAGTGTGGACAAGTGTGTTATTTAGTAACTCATCCAAAAGTGATTGTGTAATTATTCCCATTGTCAGAAGGCGGAGACAAAAACTTCCCACAGCAAATTTCAGCAGTAGTGTTTGTGAAATACGTCGGAGATGATAAGTTGGAGGCTTGTTTTTCAAAATATGGATACGGGTCCCAGCAGGAAACTTTGACACACGCATTGCATATTCATTTTGTGTGCACAAGTCACACGTATGTAAAAATGTACTTCAGACAGCATGCACATGCAGACTGGGCCTGTGCACGCGCGCGCACACACACACACACACACACACACACACACACACACACACACACACACACACACACACACACCTCTGTTTCCCTTTCCTCACCACTGTGAGTGTGTTTCTGCTTGCATTTATTAAAAATTATGTGGGAAACATTACAGAGCTCCTCTCACATTCTCTGACTCTTGTGTCTAGAGACCTAAAGACTTTATTTTTGTCAAGTCCACTTGCCAGCTTCCTAATTTTGTTTCTCAAGGCTTTTGTTTTAACACGATTTTCCCGTTACCCTTATTATTTTTATCTTGCACTGTTCACCCTAACTTGCTAGGCGACATGAAATACAAAACCACTGAAGGTTTAATTCAATAATAAACTAAAACACGGAGTTTTCCCAATAGCGCCTGTGTTCTTGTTGAGCTGCAGTGTCTGGTGCTGTTGAATCTTTATTGTCCTGCAGGGAGAGAAACGACTGAGCTAAGTTTTCCCAGCAGCGAGTGCCGTGTAAACACATAACGTCATATAGCACGTATGAATATGTAGTTTATGGTCTTGTCCAATCAAAAGCATTCATTTAGCACTATATTGAAATATACAGAAACATGAGATTGACATTTTTCCCTTTGTACTCCAGTTTGCGTATTTTAGCTTGATGTGTTGCTTCACACAGTTCAAAACTCAATTTGATGTGTGCCTGTCATTGCAGGCTCAACAGAAAGTATTTCCCTTCCAGAGGTCAGGTCTTCTCTGATTTTTATCTGTAATAAATGTTACATTTTTAAATTTACCCCAGTTGTGAAGTAAGACGTCCCAAACTGTTTTCCATATTCTGAAACGTGTGTGATGGACACAAAGGTTTAGATGGCAGATTTACATTTAAAATGATGATTGTTAGATATGCTGATGATTTGTCTCATTAGGGTTTAATTTAGATCATAATTAAGCTAAAATCATGCACCGACGTGTCAACAACACTCGTCATTATAACATAACTGACTTCAGAGGTTGAAAGTGCAGTTTAAATATGATTAGCAGAAAGGAAATGATCTGGGTTTTATATGCATTTAACTACTGAAAAACCTCTTCATATTATTATTATTCATATTAACAAATATTCTGTATGCTATATTCTTTTAGAGACCAAACTTATACCAGAAGAATCTGCTCAGAGCTCAAACAGGTCCAAGTTGCACAAAATGCTGATTTACTTTAGTTATTTTGCTTTTTATGGCAACATTTCACTCCTTATAACTGGATTTTGCAAAATGATGCAAAACATTGAAGTGCATTTAAATGACACAAAATGTGCTAAAAGCAGCAAACTGCTGATATGCACTTGCCTGATAATCACACGGGCAGGTTTTCTGCTGATTAATCAAAGCAGTAGTGGTGCTGGTGAGAGTTTTTCATGGATAAAGGTGAGCTCTGAAACTGTATCAGGTGGGAGCGGCGGCAATACTCTCACTTAACTCTGGGCAAGAAAGCAAGCAATGAAAAAAAGTGTTGAAGTTGCTGTTTTTATGTGGATAAAAATTTCTTTTCGTTTATCTGCAAAGTTCGTCTGCACCGCTCCCCTCGTGCTTGGTTGAAAACCTCGGTAACTTTGGTCTGATTACGTCTCTGACACTTGTAAAGTCAAAGGTTGAAGCGTTGTGTCTTTACCTCAGAGCCTATCACGCGGTGCAGTGATGGACTTTCCTTAGTTTGAGCTCCCCCGGTGTTGTTTTTTACTGCAGTGACCTTTTGAAGATGAACTTCACCGCTGCAGACATTGCAGAGTGGATGTCCTGGTTACCTTCACTGAGTCAAAAGTCACACACGTGACACAAATAAAATAAAAGGTAATTTAGCCTGATCTGATTGATGATAGAAGCTCAGGTATAATTACAACATTCAGTAATTTAAAGATCGCTCGTGGCTATTTTGCTAAATCCCTCATCATCTCTCTGCCTCTTGGCTTTTCTGTACCTCACTCTTTACCTCAGCACATGGGGTAATGACACTCTGACTGCACACTGTGCATGTGCAGTTTATTAACCAACATAAGTTATGTTTGTCACACCCTCGCTCTCAGTGTCTCTCTGAGAAGGGAGTTCAGGCAAAGTTCACATTTCTTTGAGAGTTTTGGACCGAATTGACGAAAATGAGCAAAGCAGAGGAGAGCGGCGGAGCAGAGGTTAGTCAATTACAAGGCTCAGCTCTAGTAACAAACTTCTAACAAGCAAATTCTTGGCTCTGCGCTCATGTGTGTGTTTTTGGGTTTTTGTGTTTTTGAAGACGTGCAGGAGACAGAATGAGAGGAGAAAAATAGCGTGGGTACTTGCGAGACTGTCAATAACCAAGAGTTTGTATGTTTTTGCATGCAGGCAGGATTCGACGAATACTGCGAAGAAAGCAGCAACTGTGCAATTACATCAAGCTCGGACAAATGACAGGGCTTCCAATTAAACCATCTGCGTTTGAGATCAATAGCATATGATTCGAGGCATGTTTTGAAAAACAGAAAGCTAAAAATAAGAGGAGTGAAAAAGGACGTGTATGCAAGCGTTACTGTGTCCCACTCACGTCTCTTTATTTTTCCCAAACGCCTGGCGCAGTCACAATCACCACTTTCCTACAAAACAAGCAAACATTATCTTATGGTCTCTGTACCTGAGGCCAGCTTCAGCAGTTGGGATTGGACCACTCCTGTGGTGGGTGGATCCAAGTTTCTTGTTTGGACTGAGCTGCCGTGGGCTCTGCCACCTGTTCCCCCAGGTAGTACCCTGGTATTCCTGCCTCAGGTAAGGTTGCTGCATATAGATTTTGGTCTTTGTGAGGCTCATTAGTGTCAAATTTGATCCAGCCTCTCGTGCAGGAGACGTTGTCTCCAACAACAAACCCTTCCTCCAAGATGGTGATCCATGGAGGGGGACAAGGTAGAGAGATTGTGCCTCTCAGAAGGCTTCGGCTGACCTCAGTATCCCCCCTGCCTGGGAAGGGGGATTGTTCCTCCCATGACCCTGATGAGCAGTAGAAATTATTATGTTTGCTTTTTCACGTCATCAGAGCTGAAACAAATGTGTTTTTATTGCTGTAAGGTATTGTAGCTGTGTTGCAATCGCATGCTGAGGCCACAGTGTGATTCCAATCAATAAATCCTTCTTTTCGGAGAACAAAAATATCCTCAGGTAGTGAGAACTGCCGTTATTTTGGATGACCCTAATGACTCGCAGAATGTACAGTGAACACATGCTGCAGAAGAGATAAGTCTTCACTTAGGCTCCTTTAACAAAACAGGCACCAGAGTGAGAGGTTAAACTTGACTTTTTCCCCCCGGTGAAGGAAAAAGAAAATATTTTGGGGGTGTATTTTTTGGGAAATGGAGAGAATGAAAGAGTCATGTTTTCTTTAACTCTTAACACACACTCTTCCCCTTTTGTTTCCACCTTTAAAGCTTTGAGGTTATTCGCAGCTCGACAGTGAAGATTTTTACAAACCTTCATTAAATCTGCATAAAATGTGCGTAAAGGAAACTATTTAAGGTTTTACTATGTTAAACCTTTTTTCGTCATTTGATATCGTTGCTGTTTCGTGTCCTTGCATTTATACCATTATACCCTTTCTCCGGCCAGCATGCAAAAATCGTTTTTTCTTCCATCCTTTTTATGTCTGTTTTATATCTTTGGACTACAATTTAAAACTTGGAAACTCTGAATAAAGTTTCTGGTTAGAATTATCTTGCTCTGTAAATACACTGATCATTTTCTGGAAGTTTTATAAGAATTTTCAGGAAATAGAAAAGTAACAAAAATAATGACAGCATTAGAAAAATGTACACTTTAAACTACAACGGGTATTTTAAAGTTTTCACTGTTTGTCTGTGTTTTGTGAACCAGGATTTAGTGTTCTGTTCAAAACACATTTAACACAAATGCCAGATGTGTCAAATATGATTCAAATTAAAACACATATATGCAAATGAAGGTCAGAAGGTTCAAAAACACACAAAAAACCAAACAAACAAAAGGATTTTTCTAGCAATAATTTCATGATTCAGGCTTTGAAGGGTTAAATTCTCCAGTGGTCACAATGATGGGTTTGAAACCAGTCCACAATCTCTCTAAAACCTCATTCCTCTTTAACTTTCTCTTTCTTCATCGCAAACAACCCAGTGATGTTCAGAAAGGATGCTTTCATGGAATTTTAGCGACTATCTGAAGCTGAAATCGCTAGCTCTGCAAACCCCTCGAAAAGAACACTCAACGAGAATTTGCCACCATAAAATCAAATTTGAAAATCTGCTTCAGCCAAAGAAAGAACATGTTTTGTTTCTTAGTATGAAACCAAGGAGCTGAGCATGGACAGCAGAGGCAACACACCTACAAATGCTGCAGAGCACATACGCACACAGTCACACACACTCACCAAATCTTTTGTGCTCAGAGAAATCAGACGTGCTTGTTTTGTTTTACTGCCTCGTTTACCCCTGGGTATCCCTAATTTTTCACGTTTGCATGCCATTGTTGTCTCACGACGTTTTTGTCTGTGTGTGTGTGTGTCTGTGCTCATGTATGTGCTTTAGTGTGAGTGTATGCAAAGTAGCAGTTGCAACAGGTCCAACAGTATATGCACAAAGTTTCAGAGCTCCAGAGCAAAAATGCAGTATAACTGTCTTCACTTTCTCACACACAATCCAAAACAAATGTCCACACTGAGAGAAATAAGGGGCTGATTGATCTAAACGTGCATGGATTACAAGTTATGGCCATTTATTGTTTTAAACCTTTGCTTTAAATTTGGTGAATCTATGTTGTGCTTGATTATAGTTCCATTTTCACTGTTTTAATTTACTCTATTTTTTAAATTGTTATTATCATTATCATTGCCATCAGTGCTCTGATGACGTCTGTCAAGACAGACGAGATGGAGTGAGCAAGAGGACCAACTTTCCAACGAATCAACTTTCTGCTCCAAGTGCGCCATCTAGTGTTCAAACACCAAAATGAATAAATCCGTTCAGAGTGTTTAGTTTTCCTGATTTCCTCAGTCCTGCTGTGCTGCATGACAGACACACTAAACCTTAGTAAAAGTGCACGATGCTGCACAAACACTAAGCTGGAGACGGCGGATGTCTCGGGACATTGTTGCTCGTTCATCTCCCTCATTAGACAAATGGAAAGGATTCTGTGTATGCTGATCACAATATGCCAATATACATGTCTGAGCACATTGCTAACCTGCTTCCCATCAAGGCATTTCATGACTTTTGTTGTACAAACAGCCGTGTTTATTGTCTCTGTCCTGGGAGAAAGCGTCCTGCCTGGTCTTCACACAGGAACCGACTCTGAGCCAAAGCAGTCGGAGCAGACACCAGGCCCCTTCTGTCTCCCACCAACTTCTGGCAGCCATGTTTTCACAACCCAAGATAACAGAGAAGAAGGAGAAGACACGGGGCAGAGAGACGGTAACAGAGTTTGATAAATGGCACACATGCAAGCAGGAGAGCGAGTGTGTGAGAGATGAAGAGCGAGAGAGACGGAGAGAGGAAGCAACAGAGATGCGGGACAGATGTAGGGAGATTTAGGGGAGTGGGTGGTGAAGGAGCGAGATGAGCAAAAGATACATTGCGAGGTCATCTTAATGTTTATCCACCCACTACAATGATGTGGGTCAATGAGTGTTTCTCAAGAAAGAAAGTGTTGTTTTAGGGTGTTGCAATGATAGCAGGTTCCTTGAGAAAAGCACACATAATTTCTCATATAGTATATTTTTCAAGGAGTATAGGGCCATTTTGCCAAAATACTTTTTTTAAAGAGCGAGAGAGAAACCACTCTAGCAGAGCTTTATCTGCAAAGCAATTTATTTTTAACACAGCACTCCAGTCACTTCACGTTCAGGAACAACCCTGAGCAAGATTACTCACGTCACGCGCTCTCGATGTGTTTAACTGTACGGTAAATGCCGTTGAGGAATCCCCAGGCGAGCTTTACCTAAAAGGTGAGTAAGTGATGTGCACAAAATGGACTATTAAATCTCTGAGCACTGGCAGCCAAGTTGGGTGGGCTGTGGGACTTAGGCATCACCTCCAGGGCCTGCATTAACTCATAAAGATCACTGTCTCTCCCAAACACACCGAGACTGTGTGTGCAGATTTGTGCATTTTGAAAGCACGATGAATGCTGTGCGTATACATACAGGTTTCGTGAGCTCAGTTTGCTTTAAGTATGTTTCTCTGTTTCTCCCACTCCTGTAATTATGGTCGTTGGTATCAGATGAAACCCCACACAGAGCCGATCTCTGGATGTGCCCTTTGCATAAGCAACATCTTGCTGCTAGATTGATGGAGGACCGGAGGAGAGTTCACACAAATGGAGGAGAATTATAGTGTCGAGTTACCTCCAAGTTCTTTTTCTGTGTCGCTTTCTTACTTTTGTTATCTTGTTTCAGTCTCTCCTTTCCCTTCTTTTTTTCCTCTGTTCATTAATTTTCCCTCGCTCATCGCTCATTTCTCTACAGTGGCCCACTCATTTTGCATTTCTATGTAATCTCACGCCTCCAAATATCTGTTTTACTGCAAGTAAACGCTCATTTTGTGCGCTAAATGTACGGCAAATAAGAGCAGCAGACCACCAAGACTCCACTGTAGCAGATAAGCAATGACAGGACACTATTTATCTGAGTGATGTATGGGAATGACTGTCTGCAGAGTAACACTGTCAATCCATGAACAGTGGCAGCCCTTCATTAATGCTTTGTGTGTGTCTGTAAGCACTTAGCATCAACAAAACTCGTTCCCGTGAGGGACGATGTTGCAATCTGAAGGCACTGTTTCATTCAAAGGGTCACATGGAAAAATACACCCGTTCTAACCTGGCTACGCACCCGTGCAGACACGCGCAAATGGACACACGCGCTGACGAAGACAGACGCATGCAGCCACATGCGCACAGATGTCGACAGGCAACTTTATTTATACCAATGCTCCAATAAATCTACCTGCTCATCTGTCTATTTTCTCTGGCTTTGGCTGCTCTGCTCTGAACGCCAGCGCAGGTTTAATGCAGGAGGACGAGAGGGCAGAGCAGTGTGTAGGGGACAGGAGCAGAGACGAGCGCCCCATGGCATTTTCTTCCTCTTGGCTTACCTTTCCATTTCTTAAACGCAACTTCTGGCGCGAGTTTTTTGCACCACCAAATTCCTGGAAAATATGAACTTGTGTCAACTTGTACAGCTCAAACTAATACAGGCCCACTTTTCTTTCTTTCTTTTTTTGGCCTCCTTGTCATCTAATTTCTACAGAATAAATGCCCCCAAATGATATATACCTCCTCTTTATGAGTACCACAGAGAATCCTACACAAAGGGTCAGGTTTAGTGAATCACTGAGGTTAAAACCTAAATTGAACTCATGCTGATGTAAAAACAGAGCTCATAAAAGTCTGATAAACAAGGTGACAGACACCCAAAGCAGTGACATTAGTGAGTATAAATCCCAGGTTTGTGCTGCTCCTCACAAAATCTAGTGTTCAGAGTGATAGACTGGGTCCAAATAACACACTTACATCACTGTAGAAGTAAAACATCAGTGAAATCTATTTTATTGTGTGGAAATACTGAAACTAAAAAGTATCATCATAGTTTAAATAACAATTTGTCCAACTACATACAAAGTAACTTAATTATCAAAAGGAATGATAATGTATCTGGTTTTGAACGGTGTCTTCGATGTCAGTCACGAGCCACTTGAATCTCTTTAGGCATTTATGTTTAATGAAGCTGCAGTGTAACATCCAAGTATGCAACCATTTCTCCTGAATACAAAGACGAGGAGCAGATGGAAATAAAAAGCAATATCGGACAAAACTCATTTAAATAAATGACCAATGAACGAAGAAGCTTTGCTGGTTAAAGACGGGCTGAATTATGTTACAGTGACATCGCTGAAATGTTTTTAAAGATTTGCGTTCCCACCAAACCTGATTGGAAAGTGTTAAAAAGATGAAGAAGGGGGAAATTCTCAAAAAACACCACTAGTGATAAGATGCAGCCTCCTCATCACTGCCGTGCTCTGGCTCCGTTCACACAAAAACACTAAGGACTGCTGTGACAGCTGTTATCATGACCTTAAGTGGTTAACATCAACTACAAAATGGACTTACAGAATAACCATCGGTTAGGTTATAAAAGTCTGTCACACAGCAGACGATAAAAGTGACGAGGAAGCATCCAGATGTGAGCCACGGTGCGCCGCTAAAACCAGCTGACTCTAAATTATAAATGCGTACCTACATGAAACCTCGCGCAAACACAAAAACCTGAACAGCACAAACTGAAGCAATGTTGTGTTATAGTTCAGTATACTTGCTGTGCACTGCCAGATATACAAAAGTGTAAATTAGATGATACAATAAGTTTATGGGTATTTCTGCTGAAGAGGAACAAAGCAACAAAAAAAGACCTCGTCTGTGTCGCTCAGAGACAGACTGTCCAGGAGTGGTGTGCTTTCAGTAAGCAGCATACTGCAGTTTAACAGACAGCAACAAGATATATACACTGAAGGATATGGTGATAACTGGCCAACCTACACAAACACAATAATGCACACCTTCTCTCACACACACGCACACGCACGCACACAGGCACTTACAGTATCAAATAAAAGCTAACATCCATAGTGCATTATTATTATTATTATTAGCCCTGTATATCATAATATATAAACAAAATGCATCATATACATTTTTTTGATAACAAAAAAATGTCATGAAAAAAAAAGGTTTCTATTTTGGTTCGGGAGAAACAGCCGACTGCAGGTTTGATTGCCAAGCTGATGAGGACGTCCGCGGCAGCTGCTGCATCCAAAGTGCTTCTGAGAGACAGACGGAAGCAAGTAGTCATCATATCTTTATATAAATAAGAGTCTCTGCTGGCAAGCCAAGTCCGCACCTGCAAAGCATGGTGTTAACAGCATCTTTGCAACTATAACAACGGTTTACAGTTTCCCTTTTTTACATTTTTCATGTAGTAGCAGAACAACAGGTCAAGACCAGCATCGTTTTGTTTTCTCACTATGTTGATTCGCTGCAGTTACAATAACTGAGACACAGTTTTTGGTAAATGCAAACTCAAGAATATGATTACACTTGTTAAGACGGAATATATATGAAAGATGGGTGTAGCCACCAAAACCATCCCCATTGGCATGTTCATATGGGGGTGATTTGCCACGTCCTGCTTTACTGTCAGTTTTACCTGAAATGAGCCCATCGTTTACAAACTGGTTGAAGAAGGCTTGAAAACAGCAACCGAGGCTATAAAGTCATTACGTATTGGGGAGTTGCTCCCTGCTGGGTTTTGGAATTAAAGCAGGTTTAAGGCACTTTTGCATTTACTTCACTCTTTAGATCCAGAGGCTACGTCCATCTTTTATGTCAAGTCTATGAGCATTACACCGTTAGATAACAGTACGTCTATGAGCACTGGAATGGAATATGGGCCATAGTGAGGTCCTTAATCTTCTTACTACCCTGCAGAATATCGTGGAATAAAAGCAACGTCTCCTATTAAGCAATGTTGTTGAACTGCAGGTGGAAGGAGGATATGGCATTGTTTCCATTGTTTCCATTGTTTCAACTTCTGACTGAGCTTGATAACCATAAACTCGAGATCCTCTGCATCTTTCACCCTATCCAAACTAAAGCAAGAACTTCAAAAAGTAACAAAAGTAGTTGTAATTAACAAAGTAATTTGACTACTTTAAACTTTAGTTCGTCAGTGACAGAGACTAAGCTCTTTTCGAACCATGCACTTTTTGCACTGGACGACACAACACCAGTGGAAACGGCATAAGCAGTTCTCCTCAAACACCACCGTCTCCTCCCGGAAGCCTCGCTCGCAGCACAACAAATCACAGCCGCTAATGTCCATGGCCGTGCTGTTGCATATACGCCCCTTTGTTCCCAGCGAACCTGTTTTTCGATTTGCGAGGCAGAAATCCGGAGACTCGTCCGAGTAGATCAGATCCTGCTTGTCCGGAGGTTTGATGTTCTGGCCCACAGGGATCAGGGTCTTCCCGTCATTGCCGCCCATCACCTTCGAGGCGCCGTTGAATCGCTCCAGCAGGCGGTCGCCCACTTCACGGAAATGCGGCATCTTTTTCCAGCACGTGCGCAGCGTGCACGAGCCTGACAGTCCGTGGCATTTGCACTCAGTCCTCATGTAGAGCTTTACTGCCTAAAGGGGGGAAAAGGGAGGTGAAAGAGGGCAGACAGGTGAAAAAGAGAGGAGAGGGTTTATCAAGCAGAAAGAAGGACAAAAACAGTTAACTTGTACCCTGAAGTGAAGCCGAGCTGCTTATGACAAATGACTAATTCGCCTAAGAAGAATTTATTATTGTGTTTTCATGATATATGACAGACAAAGGCCCTGGATCTCACACACACACACACACACACACACACACACACACACACACACACACACACACACACACACACACACACACACACACACACACACACTGATAGATAGGTAAGATAAAAGCAGACGCTATTCAGAAGGAATTTAACTCCCCAGCCCCCCTCTCCCTCCACGTTGCCTCTGGCCTTCCTACATCTAACAAGCCTTGACAACAGATCATTCACTTATAATGCACATAATTAACCCATCACACACACACGCACACACACACACACACACACACACACACACACAAATGTGTATAAAAGTAGACATGCATTCATGCACATAAACAGACATTTGGGCGCATCGCAGCACGCTTATTTCTCAACCTCTGGGAATTTGTGTGCAAGTTTCTTCCTATGTTCAAACAGTTTGTTCACTAATGCTACAATTGGACTGCATCCCAAAAACCCTCCTCTCTTCCTCTCTACCTGCCGCTGACCCCAACTAAAGTGAACTTTATAATTCGGTGTTGCTTGTGCATCTTTTAACAATTCTGCAACGAACTCAAACAGCGACAACGCCGCACAAGGAAATGCGATCCTGAAGATTTGCCAGTGTTCTTCTTATAAACAAACACCAAACTAAACTTGCTCCTTCATCTTCCAGTAGCGCGGTAAGACCATCATGGTGGTAATTCACAACACAGAGGAACTTTTAACTTCTACAGTGGCAGTAGAAAGGCTGCCTCCGAGGCTCAAAAACAAAGCGCCGGGCACGTTCTTGTTTTTTTTGTTTCAGAAACCCGATTCTTGTTAGAATATCAGCTTACGGCACGACACAAATATGGCTGGAGGCCGCGGCTTTCTCTTTTCGCATGTTAGTGGAATGGAAAGAAGCATTCCAATGGACAACCGACACCTTTGTCGAACTTTATCAGCAGGTGAAACATGCATTCTTACTACATTTGAACAGGATACAGAAACTTTGTGAAACTGCTTACCAGTCTGCCAGCTTCGTTATTGTGCAGGTCGACGAGCGTCCTGATGTCACTCTTGCCTTTCCTCCTCTTGGCATCCATAAACTGCTTTGACTTTTCATAACCAAACTCCACATCATCTCCGCAGCCCCCCCACTCCCACTTGACCCCGTCCCCAGAGGAGGACGGCTTCGGAGGCGGTCTGTTCCTGGTGGCCTCACAGCCGCACTGCAGGAGGTCTCCCATACTGCAGGCCTGCGTCACAGAGTGGGTCACACCGGCGGCTGTGATGGCATAAACAAAAGCTGTCTCCCGGATATCTACAGGAACAGGTACAAGCAAAAGAGGGGGTTCGGTTACTGAGTCTGCATGCAGCATTACAAAAGTGCTCACAAAGAGTAATTCCACAGATATCTGATGACTTTTACCAGAGTTTGAAGGAATTCATAGTAATGACAACTTATACAGCCCCACTGCAAACATGTAAAATACAGGATTGTATAAATATACGCCATACACATTTTCTATTCTAAATCTTCTGGATGTGAGTTTTAGATTTAATACAGGCGACATCGATGTCCTTATAGAACCTTGGCATCAAGCATTACAGCTCCTGCCTCATCATTTTCTACTGCAATGGGACAGTTCTCCTCATCTCCAGTCCCCGTTTCGCGAGATCTTCCCCAGGGGACAATTCTCTGTGCCGTTTCGATCTCATACACACTACACTGCCAAAAGTATTCTCTCGTCTGCCTTCACACGCATATGAAGCTGAGCGACATCACATTCTTAATCCACAGGGTTTAATGTGATGTCGGCCCACCCTTTGCAGCTATAACAGCGTCAGCTTTTCTGGGAAGGCTTTCCACAATTTAGGAGTGTGTTAATGGGAATTTTTGACCGTCCTTCCAGAAATGCATTCATGTCTTTATGGACTTTGTGCACTGGTGTTCCCACAAAGTTGGGAACACCAAACACCCCCCCACCAAACACAGGGCAGTCAGACAAGTACTGTTCTCCTGGCAATCACCAAACCCACACTCTGCCAGATGCTGATTTGTCACTCCAGAGAACATGTCTCTGCTCCTCTGGAGTCCAGTGGTGGCGTGCTTTCCACCACAGCATATGACGCTTTGCATTGTAAGGTTTGGATGAAGCTTGTGAGCCCGTTCCACGAAGCTTCACCGTTCTTGAGTTAATCTGAAGGCCACGCGAAGTTTGGAGGTCTGTAGCGACTGACTCTGCTGAAAGTTGGTGACCTCTGAATACCGACGGCAGTAAGTGTTCATATATGGGTGATGCTCCGTAAATACAGAGCTGATTTTGCTGATGGGTCGTAACAAAATCTCAAATCTTATGTCTCTCATGTAAAATGCTGGATGTCATAAAACTTCATCTGGCTCCACAAACCTGACTGGAAACCTGGTGTCCAACTTCTTTGATTCTGATTGTTGCTCAAACCTCAGCTGACAGACTTGCAACAACTGAGACTTCAAAAGCCTTACATACATGTAAAATATGTGCATGAAGCTCTTCTGGTGGGATGAGTTTAGTTTTTAAGTCCAACTGTCCAAAGTTGGGATTCACAACATTTGGACACATATTTTTCATTAAGTGGTCAGTATCGCTCCACAGTCAGCTGCAGGACAATAAAACAACAAGCATCCCTCCACATCTGTCTCTGCATCCCATCAGTCGATATCTCAGCCCCACGGAACAGGATAAGAGCGCTTCTCTCTCAGTCCTGCTCGATTACGACAACTGAAGTGTCGCTGGCTTTGTGGTGCTGAGGACGGCTATTTCTCTCTCAGGCCAACATAATCGTACACACAAGCTCTCACACGCCACAGCTGCTGGTTTATTTCGAGTGCATGGCTTAACGCTGCTGGTTAAAGCCGTGCTCAACTACAACTGCAAATCGATCGTCTGTCTCCCCGCGGGTGCTTCAGCATTTCTGCCACCCACAGATCAGCGTGTCTTTATCCGGGGTTAGAGCAGCTATTGTCCATCACCTGACAGAAAAAGAGCAGCTATAAAAAATTGCTGAGAGCTAATGCACGTGAACACTGCTCTTATTCTTACTTTAAATTGAACGTTTGTTGCAGAACAAACTGGAATAAAAAAAGATTTGTGTGTTTGCCCTTTTTTTTTATGGCGAGCAATAACAACACACTGATGCTGCTACCATGTGCTGTGCAGCCAAAGCCCATACAGGGCTTGAATGATTGGCCTTCTGAATGTCGATCTTCAGGATAGAAGAACAAAACCAAACATTTACAGTTTAACACGTTAGCAAGTAATATTATCATAAGTTAATAACGACACGCGTGTGTATGTGATATTTACTATTTTAGTATGTTAACAAATGCTAGCTGATGGGGACTAAACCACAACTGAGCACCTGCTGCTTGAGTAAAGAGGTTTATTTAGACCTCACGAGCTGCATCGCCAAAAACAACAGTGTTGCCCTCTGACCTGAACATAAGTATAAGAAGCACAAGAATTATAAGAAACTTTCTTCAGGTTTAGAATAAGACAGACAAAAGATACTGCTGTACTGTTGTGTGAAAACATCAAAGCTTCCACTCTGTGCAGTCGTGCATGACTCAGTAAGTTGTGGAACCACATTAGTCTCTTTAAGCTGTTTGCAGACATTTGTTTATGCACAGCTCTCTGAAGGATTTCATCACAGCATTTCCATCAGGTCGAGGTCCCGAGTACCAGTATGCCCAGTGTGCCCAGTGCCCGAGCACCTTGCAAATACTGAGTATGAGTTTTTTGCCAGATGTGGTGCTGTGCATTATCTGGCGAAGTCTTGTCGTTTGTTCAGATGCAGTTTTGCAATCCTGCACCGTGCTGCCATGTTCATTTTAGAGAGAAGATGCTTTCTTCTGACTATCCTCCCATGCAAGCCATACTTTTTCATTTTTCCTAAGAGTGCTGTCATGAACTTTAACATTAAACATGCTAAATAAAGCCTGTATGACCTCTCAGCTGTAGCTCTTGGTTTTCTGCAGTTCTGTGACAGACTGTGACGTTGTTGGGACACACACGTACGAATGCTCCAGATGTACAGAGGTGGCCACACTTGCTGATCATCAAGAGTTAATCAAATTTACATTTAATTAGAAGCACCTGGCTGTACTTACCTTCTCAATTCTTATGGAGGCAGTAAGGTGTTCTTAGTTTATCACAGGACTGCACACATGTGTGTGAGGTTGTTAAGTGTGCAGGGATAAAAAAATATGATAACAATTTGTAGGAAGATGTGTTTTAAATAGTGTAAGGCCTGCTGAGGATAAACTAAACGAAAAAAACATCTAAAAATAACCTCTGAAGAGAATAAAACACAACAGTTTCACAGGTTTGAGGGAAAAATCTTATTTTAACCACTGTGTGCTGAGTTTACATGAAGCAAAAGCATTTTTATTTCTAGGAGCTGGAAGGCAGCGGCTGTGCAGTCACCACTATCAACACTGCCAGCTCTATATCGCATGATTCACTGAATGGGATTCATTAGGAATGGTAACACACACACACACACACACACACACACACACACACACACACACACACACACACACACACACACTCTGGTACAAATGCTGCATGTCCCGTCTCACATATCTAATCCTCAGATTTACTGAGCTGGTTCCAACATTTTACACAGCAGCTCTTCACGACACAGAAGACGAGCAGACTATTGTGAAATGTTAAATGCTTCAAACTGCATAAAACAATATTTTTCACACACAAACTTTTACGAGTGTGCCTGCACTGGAGACATCTCTGGGTGTCTTACAGCTGGTATTGATATCAAGGCTCGCTGGGGTGTGCAGGTTTTGTCGCACGCCACCCAGTCTGTTTATGTGTGTGTGTGTGTGTGTGTGTGTGTGTGTGTGTGTGTGTGTGTGTGTGTGTGTGTGTGTGTGTGTGTGTGTGTGTGTGTTACAACTTAAGCAGACCACACCTTTTTGTTCCTACCATTCGGCAGAAGGTTATAACTGCAAACGTACTCAAATTAAAATGTGTCATCTCCAAAGCATCCCTCCAACTATTTAGAAACACATGTGTGAAACAGCAGCACTTAAATCATTAGTACAATATGGTGATAGCAACACGTGCTGTGTCCAAACAAGCCGAGAGGCCATCCAGATGTCACCAACTGTGCTTGCAAAGCACGACGCTGAGCAGAGGAAATCTCCACGGCAAAAACTGAACATGAAAAGTGTTGTTTGACATGTTTTTCACACATTTCAGTTTTGAGGGCATCAACTAGCACAAGGCAAAAATATCCTCTCTGTAAAAATGGGCCGACAGCATACACGAGGGGGGAAAGCAGAAGGCTTAAAGAAGAGGGAGAAAACGAAGGGAGAGGAGGAAAGAAGCTATCAAAAATTTGATGATTTGTGGCACCCTGTTTCACATTTTCCTCGCAGACATGAATTCCAAACAAATTCCCTGCCACGCTGGGTGTCTGGGCCTGTCTACGTCTGCTTCGATTTCAAAAAAGTCCTTCTGCAGGATCTACAACATATTATTTTAATCGCTTTTTCATCTTTTAGAGGTCATCGTCTAAACGTGATCAGGGACGTCAAGCAAAGCTTAAAAAGGATTACGGCACAGAGGATCCACGCTATAGGAAAACGTTTGTTTAGGTGAACTGTGGTCATATCGAGTGAGTTTCAAAATGTAAGATCAAAACTTGCTCATAAAAGAAAATCTCTGTCAGAATTTACCCATGAAGTGATTCATACTTTTTAAAAACAAGGAACACCCAGATGGGACAGTTTGAGGAGAGGTGGGGAACTCCTGATATAATCACATATGATGTGTGGAAATTAACTGTATCTATAAATCCAAACACATATCAGAAGAGACGGGTTGTATGTTGGGGCTGGACTTCAGCAGTTCTCACTCTCACAGGAGGTCAGAAGGCTACATGCTCGTTTCAGGCCCCTCTTCTGTGGAACCAGATCCCATCCTGGATCCAGGAGACAGACACTATCTCTACTTTTAAGGCTTCAAACTTTCCTTTTTGCTAAAGCGTATAGTTAGAGCTGGATCAGGTGACCCTGAATCCTCCCTTAGCTACACTGTGATAGGTGTAGGCTGCTGGGGGATTCCCATGAGGCACTGGGTGTTTCCTCTTCACTCACCTCTCTGCATTGAATCATTAGTTATTATTAATCTCTGGCTCTCTTCCACAGCGTGTCTTAATATCCACGTCCATGCACACAGTGTCAGTTTAAAGGCTCATTAATGTTAAAAACACTGACAGGAAAATAAAACATCCTGAAACCCGTGTGTCAATCAATCAGCACAGAATCTGAATCATATCTGTGAGTCAGCCTGAGAGCATCATTAGTGAGAAGGTCTCAACATTTTTGACATGATTGACGATCGGCTTAATTAACGTGAAGCCCCAAAGCAAGAGGCCTTGGTTCGTAACACAGGACAGAATTTCACACACAACTCTGCACACACAATTTGGAATATCTCCTATGTGATTACAGCATCACTGTATGGGGGCTGGCTCGCACTGGGAGCCATGCTGGCTCCATGGTCTGTATGTTTTCGAACACAGAGAGGATAATAAAGACTGATGTCAAGAAAGCAGAAGTCTTTGTTTGGGAGATAAGTGTATGTAAGATGTTTATGGCCCAAGAAGAAAACAATCTGATGCACATGCAAAATGAGCCACTGGGACACATCCACACTGTCAACTATCACGTGCTCAAATTTGGCAACGACTCTCATTTTAACACATTTTACCAGTCCTACCATTGCTCAGTGCTGCTCCAGAATCCCTTTTTTCCCACAGACAGTGTTTGTTGTGCTTCCTTTGTCTGTATTCTGTACAAACCCTGTGAAGCTGAGCGTTAGCAGCAGTCCACAGTCCATGTCCATACTGTGGGGAAATGCAGAGCGATTCCCCACAATTACAGGAGCCGATACCTCACAATTTCTATAAAAATAACTCAAACTAAATCCAGTTTAATCTCCAAGCCTTAAAATGGGCAAAGATCTAGACACAACTTGTGAACCAGTCTGTGGTACTTTCCCAGTTTGTTTGTTTTTGGCAGGGTTTATCTCATGCACCCACAAGTTTCTCAAAGCCCACGTCAAGAACTGCTGACGATGCCAGGACACAATTTCTTTCCGTCTTTTTTAAGACAACGTGCCTCTTGTTGTGTTAAAAGATGGTTTTTGTACCCAAGCAGCAAACAAACATTTACATTTAACGTACGCAGGGAGGTGAGGTAGTAAATGTTGTGTTCACTTGTCTTCCAAACCAGAAAACAGGCCCGTCTTCTAGTCCTGTCTAAATTTAGACACTAAAAGCCTTCTGGTTAGGTTTTGCAACAGGTGTTCTGAGTTAAAATTCAGCGTTTCACAGCATTAACAGCATGCTGCAAGGCAACCTTTTCCCATCTGCAAAAAGCTTTTCCTTCACAGGGACCTGGGACCCCGCAGAGCACATCTGCCTGTGATCGTATGATGCCGATTTCCCATGTTGACTGACTTGTAATGAAATTAATCAGAGCGCCCTGCACGTGATACAAAAAAGGTGGCCAATTTATTAAAATACACAGTTCTTGACCGAGCTTCAGTCTGTGATGAGACGGGAGTGAGGACACGTTGGCCCTTGTGTCAACGTGTTCACTCATTCAGACGTCTCGCACTAAAGTTTTGAAATGGCAGTGTTTCAGTAATGTTGTGAAATCCGCTAAAACCCCTGTTATATAAACACACAAACACACACACACACTAAGTTTTCACCTTCAGCGTTTCTCTTCCATCTGCTGTCTTGACGCAAATCAAAAACTAAACATTTGCACCATGGATCCTTGTATATGCGTTTTCTTTCCATACGAACTGAGTAATAGTTTTCATCATTATATGCACACACACACACACACACACACACGCATGTGCTGCACAGTTATTAATACAAAATAATTCAAAGCTCTTATTCCACCGACTGCAGCTACAGTCGTTCCTTGTTTCCTCAGAGAGTCGTGTTGACGTACAGCAGCGATGCAGCTCAAGATAAATCCTTTTCACAAACACAGCAAGAAATACACAAATGCCATCACGCAGGTCTTTAAACTGCTCTTAGGCTGTTTGCTAAACAGGATTCGAAGCCTGTTTAACTCAGTCAGTAAAACACCTTTCCACTGTACACGTGAAAAAGCACACAGATGGATGAAACGTGATTGGTAAGAATCATTAGGATTGGGAGAAAACTCACAGTACTGAACAGTGCCCAGCGAGTCGGCTGCTGGAGTAACCGTAGGTAAAACAAAAGTAGCAAAAATAAGCGAATAAAGCAAATAGAAACACGATGCCTGCGGTGAATCGATGAGTTGGCTGCCACAAACACAGCAGCAGAGAGTGACACAAAATGAGACGAGCAATCAAAGGAGTCGAGGCAGCTTCCCTTTTCAAACCTACGCACGGCGTAGCTGTGCTGCTGTCGCACGTGACCTGACAGAAATCGTGCAAAACGCAGCCTTCGTTTTTCTGCAAATAAAAACTGTCATGAAAGTGTCTCTGTAAGAGTGTGTTGTTGCAGAACTGTAGAGGTCAATGAGGTTAAGCAAACCACTTACAGCCAGAGAACATTAAATATGAAGGCACTTTTATTTTGACATGTAGTGCTACTAGTCTATGATAAACAGCCATTAAGAGCAGATCCAGGTAATTGTGGACAAAGGCTTTAAAGCAGCGGAGCACTTTGGCCTCCCTTATAGACAGCCAGGAATTCATGATTAATTGCTAGTCTGTCTCCTACTGGTAGATTCTTGCCCTTTTCCCTCTTCTCTCCCTTCCTCTCTCCTTCTCTCTTTTTCTCCTTTCTTTCTCTGTCCAACAAGACTGGTGTCATAAATTCATATATGGAAAACAAAATCAGTCTTTGGTCCACCTTCATTACAGAAAAATGGCTTTTCTGATGTCACACTGTTATTGAGCTGTAGAGCTTAACAAGAGAAAGCATTGAGAGCATTATTGCATCTATAATTATAAGTTATTAAAGTTAAAAGAAACATAAACTTCTCCATAAACTTCAGTTTCGCAGGTCTTCTGTGTTGATTGTAAGGGTGAGTAAACATATCTGACACATCTAATGGGTATTTGAAATCTCTCAGCCGCGTAATATGTTAGTTATTTTGATTTTGTCTCAGCTGAAAGGAACAAAAATGCCTCCTGATGCAAAAACTTATTGTGTTTACCTTCATTTAGATGGGACGCACTTCTTACTGTCAGGCCACATGAAATCAAAAGTGCTCCAAAAGGGAAACTTATTGGATTTTAATGGCAATCGTGCAGTTCTAGTATGTTACTATCTAGAATTATGACACATCAGAGCCAAACTTCATTTTTCACATCTTCCCCCACTGAGGCAGAAATGAGTTTAATGAAATGTTTGGCACGTTGTGTTTCCTTTGCTGTAAATTAATAATACGTGTGCCTTGTTTGTTAACTAAACACAAAGATAAAGGTCCTCTGTAATGCAAGTCAACGGAGAGACAAGAAACTCTCTATGAATCTAATCAGACAAGAGAAAAAACCAACACAGTAATTGCAGAAGACCCAGCAGTGACCCTGCGTCAGTTATATTACAGACTTCAAAGAGTTGGAGGAAGATGTTAGGAGATCTTAGGAAAGATGTTAAGAGAAAGGGCATTCTTAGCTGATCATTTCAGGCATGCCCAATCTGATGAAGAGGAGAGTCAGTCAAGTGTGAATACGTCTCCTCAGACATACAACAGCTGCCCTTGTTTGTTCGAGTGCCATCAGGCAGGCTTCTGACCTCAACTTGATGCAAGGACAGCGGCTATAATCGTAACCCCGCGAAGACACGACAGCTTCAAATTGAATTTTGGCTTGTAGCGCCAGGTAGACATGAGAATGATTTAAATCTTCTTATTTAACTCGCAGCACTACTTCCAACTATTCCTTCAAGACTGCATGCATTTTACTAAGAAGAGGCAGACGAAGTCACTCACCTTGTTGAAGTATTTTCCCAAAGTATTTGTGGTGGCTGGTGCAGTTCCACCTGCGGTACCTGAACTGGTACTGGCACTCCCGGACGCCCAGCCTGGCTCCTTTGGCCACCTCGTTGATGATCTCGGGCTGAGTCTGGCACAGCTCAGCCTGTTTCCCCGCCAGGCGCTTTGCCTTCCTGCAAATGCTGTTGGGGTCCATGACCAGTGGACTGCCCACCGCCCTGTTTGAACAATGTTAGACAAGAAGAAGAAGAATGGTTTCTAAGCAGCGTTATGACAACAGAGAGTTCACACGGCTTATCTTGTCACTCGGGAAACTCTGCAATCATCAGTCGAAGAAGGTTTTTCTTTGGCTCCTCTACCCACCACATCTCAGCCATGTGACAATGTGCTTCTTGAATCAGCATGTGGGAGACAACAGCATAGTTTCCCAGAGGAATCCTGACTCTGATGTCAGATTGGCAAGTTTAGATTCTGTTATTGGACTGCGCTCGGAGGAACTGTGCGGTCCTCAAAAAGTTGGAAGTCATGTAGTTGGACGGCTTTTTACAGTTGATTTTGATGCTGCTTAAGTTGATTTTGGTAAAGGCAGTCTTTCTAGATTTCCTAACGATACAGCCTCTCTGTAGATTTTAGAGACGTTAAGAGCTTTGCTGCTTAAACCACACAGAGTCCTCAAAGCAGCGCTCCTTCAGGGAATCTGCACATATTATATTACAGAAAAGAAGAAGAAAAAATGTTTAAATGTGAGGGGAAATAAATCAAGCTCGCTTCATGAAGTTTAAATATTTAAAACATTAATATGTATATACATATTTCTTGCATTTGATGAATACAACTGTGATCGTCCTGAGCAGCTTTGACAGATTAGTGTATATAACACAGATAAATAGTTTATTCTAACTCTTAATGGGAAAGGGGGAATTGGCTCTGCCACGTGGAATCACTGCCAGCATTTGTGGACACTTCAGTGTCACTACAGGGAAAGTGACTTCATGAGAGGACTTTATTTCCACTCTTTGCTTTTCTCATCTCTGCCTGCTGCCAGTTTATCCTATGTAGAACACCTACTCCATGTCTGCTCTGCATCTTTTCATGCTTTTTGTCCCTGGATGCCAGCAGATGTGATTCATAAGTTGAGGTTTTACAATTAAATAGGGAGGGAAGGAGAAAGCGAGGGCGAGGAAAAGGCCAACCCATAGTTTTCATTCAGCCTCGTTCCTGTTAATAGCACCTCCTGATATCATTCTTCTGCCTTGAGAGTTTGCTTTAAGAAGCAGAACAAACACTCGCCAATTCTCTCCGCTGGCGGTCTGATACCCAGCACAGGCTCCTGCGGTCGTTCCTGCATGTTTTTGTCTATTTTTAGACTGATATAATAATTTAGATGGCAGGCCAACATGTCAGCGGACGACAGAATTAAGTATCTTTCACACATAAGAAAGCTCGTGTTAGCCTCTTTGCTGAAAGAGGCGATCGTGGCTCAAGAGTTGGGAGTTCGCCTTGTAATTGGAAGGTTGCCGGTTCGAGCCCCGGCTTGGACAGTCTCGGTCGTTGTGTCCTTGGGCAAGACACTTCACCCGTTGCCTACTGGTGGTGGTCAGAGGGCCCGGTGGCGCCAGTGTCCGGCAGCCTCGCCTCTGTCAGTGCGCCCCAGGGTGGCTGTGGCTACAATGTAGCTGCCATCACCAGTGTGTGAATGTGTGGATGACTGGATGTGTAAAGCGCTTTGGGGTCCTTTGGGACTAGTAAGGCACTATACAAACACAGGCCATTTAACCTTTAATATGGTACCACCGGGACTTTGTTATGTTACAATAGCAGAAGAACACATTTGTAAAGCACCTAATCCCGAATAATCATCCATTATACAGAGAGCACAATGGGAAAAAGCCGAATGTCATGTTATATGCTGAAAGTGCACTGGCATCTCCACACACAACTGTGGGACACCCACTCTTCCATTTCTTCTGTGGTTACTTCTGTGTGTTGAAAACACTGCTATGGAAACAATGCTGTATTTTCATTACAGGTGTTCTGTGTAAACAGTGTAGCTGTGAGGCTACAATGAGTGTTTGTGTGGTGATCCCACAGATAATTGAAACATACAGACAGTGTGTAGGTGTTAATTACCAGGTACAGGTAAAATACTTAGCAACATACACTCCCTCCCAAAAACCACTTATTATCTACCCACTGCCACCGGGGAGCATGTGTGAGAGAGCGAGGAAGAGATAAATGTCACATTTATGTCTATGCATGCAGGTGTACGTCTTTGCAGTCTGTCTGGGCTGTGAGAAAGGCAAGACGCTCGTTGGTGCGTATGTCTGCAAGAGGGCTCATCACGTGCACGCGGCCCGCTCTGTCAGCAGCTCGCAAAAACCAGGGTGGCTTTTATAATGGGAGACCCGTAAAACTAGTGAATGCACTCGAGTTTTATTCCGACTTCTGTCCACGGCATTCGAAAAATCCACAGACAGCTGGAGCCTCACAAACAAATATATAGATAGATATCGGGAGAGAGAGCCAGAGAGGCTAAAAAGGAAACTATTAAAGGATAAATTTGGCACCAGGATCCCTTGTTCACTACTACATATTACTCCACCTGACACTACTCCATGCACATGCTGACTTTATGAAATGCAATCATTTCCTTGTCTCCCTGTTCAAAAGGGCACAACACAGGTTTTTCACTTCACACCTTCTGTGATGCATTCAGAGTTTTGCTCTCGGGATGAACATAGCATTTAAGACATCAGCGTAACTTTGTGCTGAGCATTGGGGGGGGGTCAAGATCTCTGTCTAAATAAATAAATAAATCTCGGTAAATTCCCAGATGATTAAACATGCAACTATTTTGCTGGTAATACCTGAAATGAGTAAAGAAATAATGCAAGATAATTCATCATTTTATTGGCTGGTTGGGTTTGATTATTGGGGGGTCATAACCCCCCTAACTCTCCTGAAAATTACACCCCTGGTTTAAGAAAGCATCTTGTCTTTTGTTCTCTCTTTGTGCTGCTGCTCACAGCGGACCTACACAGATAAGCGGCTTATTCCCACGAGGCAATCTGCTTTGTATTTGTATTTATACTTGTACAGTATACATACAGTGAAAAAGCCCCATTATTCCCGGCTGTCGAAGGCGAGCACACTGTCCCATCTGTCCAGTATCATCTCCGCAGGTTGAATCCTGAGTTTTCTTTGATTAACCACGTTTTTTTAAAAACTGAGATCAATGTCACAGAGACCTGGTTATTGCCAGATCTGTTGCAAAAAAAATCACTTAAATCGAGGCTGTCCAACAAAATGAAGGGGGCCAAAAGATCACAAATAACAGCAAGTAAGTAATGCAAAGTCTAAGCCTTTGGGACTCCAGCGAATCACAGTGAGAGCCAACGTTCACACATGGAGACAACTTGGAACTGTGCTGAAACTTCCCAGGATTACAGTCGAACACGGTGGTGGTTGTGTGATGGTTTGAGGCTCCTTTGCTGCTTCAGGACCTGGACCACATGAATTCTGCTCTCTACCAGAAAATCCTGAAGGAGAATGTCCGACCATCAGTTCATGACATGAAGGTTAAGCGGACTATTGCAGCAAGTCCAAAATGAAGGTTTTCAAAGTGTGGACTTAAATCAGACTTAGTTGACCTTAAACAGGCGCTCGTGCTGGAAAAGCCTCCAATGTGTCTGAATTAAAACTATTCAGTAAAGCAGAGTGGGACAAAGCTCCTCCACAACAGAAAGACTCATCACCAGCACATCACAAACAGCTGGAGATTTTGCTGACAAGGCAAAAGCATTTATTAAGATTAGGAAGCAACTACTGTTTCACACAGAGCGGGTAGGTTTGGACAGGTTCTTTCCCTTAATAAAAACTGTGTTTGCTCTTCTTCTTTTTGCTTAATATAAACATTTATTTAAAGATTCAAAACATGCGACAAATTTGACAAAAAAAGTAGTCAGGAGGCTACATATATGTGTGTGTGTGGCTTTAACACCTGTGAGCTCGGGCTTTGACTGCTCCCTAAATGGTCCGTTTGACATTTTTCTGCTTATGCATCCATTTATCAAAGAGATACGTCACCATGGGCATCTCAGGCAAACAGCTCTGGCTGTGAACCTTCTGTTTGCCAGAGGCAGCCAATCAGAAGAAATTTGCCTTCGAGAGAGGCTGGCCTTAAATGGGAGCGAACAGCTTTTTATAGAGAGCAAATGAACACTGAGTGGCAGCACGAAAGCCCAGTGTGAGATAAATATGGATTATTTTGACAGCAAAGCTCCCAAACGGAGCTGGACATGAGAGATAAAGTTCCCCTTTAAGGTTGTGACACGCAACACAGTGCCGTCTTCAGCTGCATAACAATTGTTATGGTATACCTTAATATAATTATAATAATTAGCTAGCTCTCGACGAGCAGAAACAAGCCCCGGCATGACCTGAATAGAGAGTCATTACAAAGTAAACTTAATTAAACTCAGAGCTTTTGCAAGTTTTAACAATTAGGAGCGATATCGACATAAATGGATACATCAAAGCACGATCGTGCAACGCTGGGACACAGTAGGAAGAAATCATGCCTGAATTTTGGCTGCACATCGGTTGGGTAACGTGGGTTCATCAGACTCAGAAGTTTAGACAAAGGGCACGAGGAGAGTGGGAATGATGGAAGTGAGGTGAACTCAGGTGGAAGAGCACATTGCTGCAGATATACCCAAAAATGGGGTGCATTAATTCAATGATGGGATCAACGTGCTGTAAGTGCCCGGCATTCTTGCCCTTGTTTGGAGACTGAAACATTATAGTGTGCATCAGTGTGAGGAAGGGGAGACTCTGGACTCGCTTTACCGTGGATCCAAAAAGTGCGGATTTCAGGTGCAAAAAAAAAAAGCAGGGAAAAAATGTTTGTAATGTCACGAAAAATGCTGATGATCCACGCAGGTGCACTTACAGTGCAGACACAGATAAAAGCTTGCATACACGTCCAAGTAGGAACTTCAAAGCCGGGCAAGTAATCAGATCCTCTTCATGCAAAGTGCCACTGTTCTTCAGTCAGTCATTTATGATACAGCTCCTGAGCAGATAACCCAGTGCAAAACACTGAGAGGGAAGTTCAGTCATTGATCGTATCAGCAGCTTTGAGGAAACACTGTCTCGCATGAACAGTTCTTCTTGAAGATAAAGAGCCGGGCACAGGCAGAGGAACGCGGCAGACGGAGATAAAACAAGGCTGAGAATCACAAGTACTCGAATCAAAGGCACTGATAGGAAAATGATCACTGCTATGACAAATATTCAGCTGCTCCAATCATGAGCTAAATAAACATCTACAGTTTGTCTGCAGTTCGGTCTGCAGATTCTTTCTTTGTACTCTTTATTAAAAAATAGGTGTCAGGCATGATCAAAGGTCTTGGACTGATAGTTTTTCACAATGGCAATAATTATATAATAACCATATTATTTTTAGGTCACAAAGGGATTCAACACTGGCACTCATAGAGACCTCATATCTCATTAAAGATCTCACGCCACCGTGGAGCTGTGGGCCTTTCTCTTTTTTCCACTCCACCCATGAATGAGTGAATTTCATCCCCCTTAATCCCTCAAGTATGCTGCAGATGAATACAGTCACGACAAGCGCTAGTCTGAGACGCCGGAGCAAACGAGACAAAGGGAAAGGGTCGGCAGGAGTGTGAAAATGGAAACAAGATGCTGGGCTTCGTTAGAAAACAAAAAGGAAACCGTTCACATGTGATGTAAATGTGTGCAAATTCAAACATGCTGTTCCCAAACTAAATTTCAAAACGAGCTCCTGGTTCTCGGCTTCGCTGTTTCTCGGTCCTCTCAGCCTGAACGTGTCGATCGCTTTCAAACACGCTCGATCCTGCTGACACGCTGCCGTGAAACGAGCCTGAAACGGTGACATTTGCTGCCATAAAAAGTTTCAGCACTCATAATGGAAGCAAAGGCAATTAAATGTGACCAGCAGGAAACCAACAACGCCGCGCTAATGTCACGAGAAAAACATTATTCTGGTTTAACAACCGTGGCACACCCAGTGACAATTAACAGATACATTTCTGAGTCAAAATATGGACATATTCACATGACTGCATGAAAGAGCTCAACAGCACTCGTGGAACATGGAAGGCAGATCCTGTTTGTGTGTCGCAGGCGTGATGACACATAAAATAAAGCTTTAGAGCAACTAAACTGTCTCTTTCCTTTTAAGAATAACGTGCACCACCAAGCTGTGGTTGCCATAGTGACATCTGTCTATAAACTAAGCCAATGTGTGAAGATGTTTCTGCAATTTCAGATTCAGATTTTTAGATCAGATCAGTTATTCACGTCTCAAAGTTTAAGATGAGAGAAACAGCCTCGGCACATACTTCTACCATTTGATTGAAATGCAGGCAGCAGATTAAACGTCTGTAAAAGGTTTCGAAGGGTTTGCACAAGCGGTTTTTAAGAACAGGCTGACGGGAATCGAACCCGCGTTCTTATCCGACACCTAAATGTGAAAGGCATCAAAGTAAATAACAGCGCCTGCTAACATCAGCACGGTATTAGTTGGTATCACTCCTGCACATGTGGCTTTGTGTGCAGGTATCACCTGATTAAATCATCATAGTTGCGCAGATCACACACAAGAATGTTCGCAGATAAAATAGTCCACATTCAGATGGGGTATTGTCATTTCCCGGACTGTTACCCAGGAAACCTGCGTCTGTGTCCCATCTTGGACTACTAGTCTTACTCTTTTCTTTTTGAGTTTTTATTTAGATGTTTGTTTAGGCACTAAAAGTGCTCAGCTTGGTTAATTATGTCGGACGAATCTGTCTGTGAAGGTAGTCTTTCTTCATTTTTGTCTTTGGAGGTGTTGTTTGCCTGATTTGAGCATTAACCAAGGAAGCGATGGCGCGTAATGAGTTCTTCATCTTCAAAGGTATTCTACCTGTTTTTTAAGGAGGTCCTAACATGTGCCACCGAGGCTTAATTCGCTCCTCTTCCTCGATTCTTGGATATTTAGACATTTCTTAGACAGTCGTTCTCCTCTGCTCTGCATTCTTCTGACATTATAATATACCGCTGGCCTGAATGTCTACCAAAATATATGCTGAAACACACTAACACACACATAAACAATTTGATGTCAGTTCTCTGTTGCACATAAAGCCAAACCCACATCGTCATTTAATGTTTATCTTACCCCATCTGCCTGGTGCTGATTACACGTTTAGCTTTCAGCCCAGGACAAGATAAGATCTGTTATAATGAAACTCTCTCGTGCTGATGATGGCAGTGCTCACTATACATTTTGTGCGAGTGTGTGTTTGTTTGCGTGCATATGAGCGCGTATACATATATATATAGTCACCATAATGTGTGACTGAATAAGTGTGTCTGTATATCTTGGAGTGCATGCAGCGCTGACACACACACATGCAGTATGCGTGTGTGTGTGCACCTGTGGCACGCTCTGCGCAGGCCGTCCGCCGATTCAGGAGTGTGGCGCACAACAAAGCTGGCCCTGCTCAGCACTGCAGTCAAAACTAGCATAAGAGAGCAAAGACATTCCTGACTGGTGTCTGAGTCTCTGAGCTTTGCTCTCTGCTCTCAGGCCAAATGATTAGAGCGCTTTAATCAGCAGAGGCACTGAAAGGACAGCTATCTCCCAGCATTTCATCTCGCTCACTCTTCGTCTCTCACTGCAGCTCTCGCTTTTCCTTCATCAACAACCTATCTGCGTGATAGGCATTTTCCTTCAAAAGACAAGTACGGCAAAAGACATAAGGAGACAGAGACATTCAGAAGGAGACCGAGAAAGAGAGACGTACGATGGTATGAACAGCATCTTTCAACAGAGAGAATCATTGTCCTGGCAGACAGGAGAGCAATCCACAGGTGTGGTTTCACTGCTCCACAGTTGGCCACACTGTGTGCGTTTCTGTGTATGTGCTGGTGCATATATGCCCACTCATTTATGTGTGTGAGCAAGTGTGTAAGTGAGCTAGAGAGCGAGTGAGAGAAGATGACAGCGTATGTCAGTGGGGATAAAAAGGAAGTAGCTGATTTCTTCGCACTGATTCTCTTCTTCTGCAGTCTTATTTAAAACAAATGTCCCACAC
The DNA here is from genome assembly GCF_057381845.1 of Rhamphochromis longiceps. Classification (NCBI taxonomy): domain Eukaryota; kingdom Metazoa; phylum Chordata; class Actinopteri; order Cichliformes; family Cichlidae; genus Rhamphochromis; species Rhamphochromis longiceps. The sequence continues at coordinate 38,370,732 of NC_140572.1, forward strand.
TGCCAGCCGAACAGTGACATCAACATCACAGATAACAGCACAGCTCTGTGTCAGGAATCTTTCGCTTACTGATTTGCATTGAGATGAGCAGATTTAGCCCAAATAAAGCGATGAATTCACGGCGACGAAACAGACTGCTGACCCTGTACGGACATTGTTTTTCTCTCTTTCCTTCCACAGCTGGGTACCAGCACAGCTCAGCAAAAGATCAGCACTTTTCTGGCTGCCATTCACTTTGCTGGCTAAATAATAAACACTGTGTTTTGGCCCAACAGCAACACTTGGCCTAAAAAAGGACCTCTGTCTCTTATATTAAAGTCTGGTAAAGGAAAACTGTGATGTGGTGGTAATGAAGATGTATACGCATTATTGTTATTAACCTGCATTAATGGCGTGAGCTGATGTCAAATTACTGTTTAACACATTAGTTATTATAGTAAAAAGAAAAACACCTTGTACTGGATGTAAAATACCAGTAACACTTGAACCCATTCTCTCTTCTCCCCCTTATTTTTGCTCACTTTCACAATCTGTAACAGATACAGTGCAGCCTGTGGATAGACAAGCAGAGACTCTTATGTTTTATTAACAAAGAGAACTCGAGTTAATTCAAACTATCGTCACAGATTACCTCCACAAACCTATTTTTCTACAGTAAGACGGAAAAATGGCAAAGTGGAGGAGCTCTATCTACCAGTCATGCAAGGACATAAACTCACACAGCTTCCATGACACTACATCCCACACTGACCTTGACTGGGCTGTGAATGAACAGTGGGAGGATTCAAGTGGAAAAAAATCACAAAGCTGCACATTCAAACACTACAAAAGTGTGTGTGTGTGAGAGAGAGAGACGGCGAGAGAGTTTGATTCCTATTGAAACAGTAAGACAGACCCTCACCAAGAGAAAATATTTTATCAGCTGATCTGCTGTCTGTCTCTCTGTCTGTCTGTCCAACTGTCACACACCTTGTGGAGCTGAGCCTATAGGGATTTTTTTATGATGACATATCCACTGAGCCCAGAGGGCCACCTGACATTCCTCCCTCTGAACTCTCACTCACAGACACACACACACACATACCACACACACCATCAACACCACATCCACCGATCTCCCTGTCCTCTCTATCGCTGCAGACAATGAAATGCACACACCTCCCTCACCTCCCTGTCTTCTCTTCAGGTTTAGTCTCTCACTCTGGGAGCACCTTAGATTGTTCTTGAGCATTCTTGGATTCGGGTAGTTTGCTGGGAAATGTGCTAATCATTAATCACTTATTAATGTTATGCTACTGCGCATATATATTTATATATATATGTGTGTTCATTTAGATTTCAAATAAATAGAAAAACCGCGATTACGCAGAAATCACACGAAGCTTTGGGTTGACGGGAGACAGACAGCGAAAAACACGTGGTAGTAAATGCAAACTCACCACCACAGTCCGATGATATTGACCGGACAAAGCGAGATAAAGAACAGAGCCAGCTGGATCCGCGAGAGACGAGCCGTCATGTTGAAATCCTCAAAGAGACTCCCCACCAAAGTTTCGAGTGACGATCTCAGCCAGCACCGAGTTATTTCTTAAATACATAGGAAGTCCCTGCTTGCTGTCTGCGGCTGGAGTCGGTGCAGGCGCGCTTACAGACTGTCAAGAAGAGCGCAAAAATTCAACTGCTCGTCGGCCGTGCGCATCTTAATGCGCAACAAAGTTGGTCAAGAGGCTACTGGAGAGATGTCCGCTTTCAAAGGTGTGGTTAACCTCTGCATTGTCGTTTTGCCCCATCTGTCGCAGCACGTTACATGCTTCCAGGGCGGACCGAGGACGAATCCCGAAAACACTCAAGTCTTATCTGACTGCGAAACAGCGCGTGAAAAAGCTCCACTCGTGAGGATCTTCGGCTCTGACTCATTTTACTTAAAAAAAACAAACAAAAAAAAAACTGTCATATCAGAGTCAGAGAGGAAGAGGAGCGCTTACACATGTCTAACAGTTCACGTCTTCAGGCGCGGAGCCCCGCTGGCCCCACTCTGCTCGCCCTCAAATGACGCCCGGATGAAGTTTCGGTAATTCTCGGTGCTCACCGGCTGCAGGTAGAGGCGTCTCTGCCGCGACGGCTGTCAGTGTGGGCTCTTTGGATGATGAAGGCAGCAAAAATGCTCTCCCACCTTAGCGTGACGTCGCTCGGGGCGAAGCGAAATCCTCTGTCACTCAGAAAGGAGAGAGAACGAAACTGCAATTAGTTTTAGGAGGAAACGCGCACGCGCACAGAGGGGGGGCTGACACGAGCCCGTGGTGTTTACGGTCACCCGAAATCAGAGCTGAGGGGATCACGGGGTGACGTCAGCACAGGTGCGATGGCACTGCTTTGATGCTTGTGCCAAAAGGTTATACGCGTTAAATTCACACTTTCATATTTAAGAATCGTTTAAAGCAAAGACTTTAAAAACGAAACACATGTCGCACGTTGGAAGTTATTTTTAATATTGTGTATATTTGTAGGTACTTGCATGTGTGATCACCTATCTGGCCAAGGGCATATCCATTGAAATTCAACACCAGTGTGCTGCCCTCACACCTGACTTTGTTCCACTGCAGTGATGCAATCAGTCACAAGTTAAACACGGACTAAATCAACCTGACACGTACCTCTGTCCTTCCACAGACCATAACCCACACTCTCAATGCCACCACGGACGCTACTCAAGCAGCTGCGCGTTGGATTGTAACAATAACCCAAATTCATATTTTACTCATAATGTTACGACCGCAGTCTGCAAACGAGTCTGGCTCAAAGGGGCAAAAATAGTGGAAACTTTGCAAGTGCTGTAAAGCTTCGACTACAACACACATCAGAACACATCAGTGCATTTCATTTGCGTTTATATTGCACACCGTCCTTTGTGGAATTTATTCCTCATTTTCCTCAAAATTTCAATCTGACGTGATTTTTTCTTCTAAAAAAGGAATAAAAAAAGAATGAACGTTCAAATTCATCAAAGTAATTTCATATGATTTTCCACACAGTCTCAGTGTGCGAACACTGCTGAAAATGTAATCTTAGAGGGACTCATCACCCACATTTGAAGCCGTTTAAACTGCTAAAACTGTGCTGATGTGCAAGTGATGTACAGATGCGGTTTTGCTTTGATATTAAATGTTTTAATGATTACAGGTCCAAATGCAAAAGCCCAGAAACTGCATTTACGCTTTGCTAGAATTTAGTATTCATCTATAAATATGAAAAGCTGCACAAAATCAGAGCCCATCAACACGTTATTAATTAAAAGATCAGATGGATTAACTCACAATAGATAAGTTTCACTGTGACTGTTTTAATATTCTTAATGTTCACACAGCAAACATCTGGAAATGCAGAATGAACATTGCACACATTTGTTCTGCAGCAGTTTTAGTCATGCTCCCTTTCTCTTTGTAGTTATTTAATAATAGTCGGCAATGGAAATAGACATTTAATAACACATTAAGAAATTTGCACTGGCTTCTGTCCGATGAAGAAAATTAAACGAGAAAGTTGTCTAGTAAATACAGCTCCAGTTGATTTTTAACTCATATTGATTGGGTTCAGACGCCGTTGCCGGTTCATACTGTAATCCCATCACTGATGGAGAGAGAGAGAGCAGATGAAGATGGATTCCTCAAAACTGTAGATGCCCAAAGTGGGTCAGAAATGTCTCTCGGGTTCCTTCAGCAGTAGACTGTCCTCCCAATAACTTTGGCTGAGATTGTGCCAAAATCTGTCAGGTGCAATTTAGTGATGGTGAAGATTTTCATGCTTATGGCTTCCAAGTGATGACCTCAAGCTGGTCATTCCCTCTGCCGCTTTATAGTCAGAGTGGGTTATTGATTACATGCACGATCAGATCAGTGCAACCTGGGTTCAGTTTGCTTCAGCGATGAACCTTTGTGATTCTCCTTTCCAGACAGCGCTGTTATTGTCAGACATGATGCATTGCATCAAAAATTCAGATCTGTGATAACAGCTCTGATATTCTGATAACTCACAGTAAAGCTGCACCAGTATGTTTGCAGGCTACTGGTCTACAACAGTCTGTTTCTCCACGGTGGATCAAACCATCGTGTCTGTGAAGCCATTCTGAGGTAACAGGCAGACACTTCAAACTTATTCCGCTGGGTTGACAGTTCATATGACGTGATAGTGATTTGCAGTGGAAAAAGCAAGTTGGTACAAACAGCAGCGCAGCAAACCAGTGTGAAGAATACCTTAGGGCAATATTAGATTAGCAGGAACTTAGTGTTAATTTGATTCAGCCTTCTTGCACAGCTAATGATGTTTTTCTAACTGTTGAGACAATGTTCAAAACGGACTTTGTTGACTGATCCGTTCAGCTTCTGTCTCACATCCTGGCCTCGCTCGGCCTGATGTTATCCGTGTTTTCTGGCATCCACAACTCCTCAGAAGTGATATGTTGGCACCTCTAACTGTTTAAACTTGTTACTTACACAAAGAAAAGAGTTGAATGCATCTAACCAAAGCAACAGTATTTTTTCATTGCTTTATTGTAACTGAAAGGTGTCTGCCGGTGGAGTGACAAACGTATACGGATTGCAGAAAGTTTTGTTTATCATTAGCTGAGCTGTAAGGCTTCGTGTCTCCATTGCCTCGTTCCTCTCGGTTGTGGAGCTCACATAACACATAGTCACGCTGAAGCAGATAATTGGCCTCCAGTGGCAGGAACAGAACATGGTGTGATGTTTTAGCAGACAGAGCTGTGCTGCGTGGAGAGTGCTGCATTGATATGCCGGCTGGAACCAACCACAACAAAATTAGAAAGTTATGAAAATTGAGTTATCTCTCAATGATCTATAAATAACTGCAGCATAGTTGCGAGCTTAAGCATGCCAATTGAACTGTGCTTTATACTGGGTGTTATCTCACCCACCTTACACACTCTCTCGGCCCCACTTTCTCTCTCATCTTGCCCCTCGCTCTGCTGGATAAGTGTGTTTTGTTAGGGAGGGCTGATTCTTCATACTTGGCTGAGGCTTTATGGACAATAAAGATCTGATTTCAAAGTCCAGCAGGGTGTTGGGCCTGGGGTCTTGGCTCAGCTTTAGCTGCCTGCTGGGAGGAGACACTGCACAGCCCCCAACCAGATGGCCTTCAGCCCACATACAGTAGATTCATATTGTACATGATGTGTAGCATTGACACGTCTGTCTCTTTTAACCGCTATGGGCTCGGCCAAAGCCCTCTGACCTCCTTGAAGTGACCTCTAGTGACCTTGTTTGAATAATTTCTGGTATTTTGAAGTTCTGTGTTTCACCCCTTACAGATGTGCATATAGAGTTGACATGGAAAACGGGTCATTTCAGCAGAACTACAGTTCAGCGAAACCAATGTTTTAACCTAAAATAGAGTGAAGTCATGTGACTGCCTGCTCAATATTTAATCCGTCCAACAACATGTAAGCTTTGGCAGACACTGGATAACAGGGATTTCTGGTGACTAGGCTACCGATGTTTCTCTTATCTCTGCTTGTTAGTTTTACAGCAAGGGTTCGGCACAAAGACACTTACACAGATGCTCACCAACAGAGTCGACGCTGCTCTCTAGTTTGAGTCGACTCTGCTCTCCATCTTTCCTCGGGCTGGCATCATCTCAGTAGTTCACTCCCTGTTTCATCTTAATCACATAGCTCAGTATGGAGATATGCGACATGTCCTTCCAGCATGTATTATACATCTGTAGGGACTTAGATCAGTGTTACAATGGAGAACGCCCTGATAGATACAGGAGCTTCACTAAAAGCTGCCAGCAGTGCATTTTTTAGTCATTACATTAAACTTATAACATGAGTTTTGTTGTACAAGATATTTTGCAGTTGGGGAACAACCGAGTGGCAGAGTGGAGGCAGGCATTTACTGGTGACACGATGGGCGTCTGACTCAGCGTCGTAGGCCAAACGTCTTTAGGTGTCCCGATGCTTCCTCTGTTGACCCCAAACTCCAACACTGTGCGTTGTTATTTCACCGCACATCACACTGATACATATGAACAGCTGGAACAAAACTAATCTAATAGGTCTGATCTTTGAATAGCTGTTCAAAGATCAGACCTATTAGATTAGTTTTGTTCAACAGCCGGCTCTGATTCATCTAAATATTCGTTAAATTTACGTTTCATTTCAACGACTCCCTGGAGATTACATGAGAAACAAACAGCAGTTACAACCGTTGTTGCCATAGTAAACTTTGAGGAAGTTCAAGCTACAACTGTTGTCCAGAATGAAAGTTTCCTCCAGTGTACGGCTCGGATGCCCCCACAGCACTATGAGACTGTACTGAGCAAGTATTATCATGCTTACATGCTAACTGGCTTAAACTTTGCAAACATCGTACTTGCTAAACATCACAGCAGCTTTGCCTGCGTGGGTGTTTGACTCGTCTCTGTGCTGGATGCCTCGTGCACGGACTCGTAGATGTTTGTGACTGGGTTGCTGTGTCGTATTATTGTGTCCTACAAGGATCATCAGAACAGAAACAATGCTAAATGGAAAAGTGTGTGCATCGAGCTGTGTTTTTCCCTGTGGTCTGTCATCAATTGAAGTAAAAGAACATTGGTCTCGATTATGAAGTGTTCCCTCCCACCCTTCTCCACCTAGGACAAGCTAACAGGCCTAACCCCTGCCCTGCCACACCTCTCATGCACATGCTACACACACATTCCCCCTCTGACACTGCTTTCATTTGGGCGTGAAATAGATTCCTACTGTCTGCCAGAATGCACCACCTATCTCTGGATGTGATTCTTTTTTTCCTTCCCTTTTTTCCTTTCTGCGTGCCACACGTGTACCCTTTTGTTTTTCCAGAGAAAAATACCTTGCTCACAAAGCTCGTCCCCAGAAACACATTCCCGGGTGATTATGACCGAAAAATGATTTGAAATCCCACAGGGACTAATATTTTATTTGACAACAAGAATTAGGTCTAAATAAGAAACACATGATGGTCCTAACCTTTTTAAAACAAACCACAGTCATCCCTGGAATCCCCAGGAGAAAGGCATGTTCATGAAATTCCTTCATAACTGGCACACACACACACACACACACACACACACTGAAAGTGTGAGAGAGATTGTAGTATAAAATATTAATACCTCCTGCTGCCACATGATTTTACATGTCCAGGAGCAGAAAGTCTGTTTTCAGAGAGGAAAGAACTGAAGTTATGCAAAATGTTCTTGTTAGAGCAAGTAATGAAAGTAAACCCTGTCTACGATCAGTCAACAAAAGCTGTATAATTTAGTGTTTGCCAAGTGTCAGCTCCGTAACTCTGTCATAATTTGACACATTATTTGGATCATAACAGTTTGCAGACACTTGGATCTCCCAGCTATCTGGAAGAATCATCTATAAATCTGCAGAACTGATGGTGATGGGTTTGACTTGTGGTTCGAGTAAGCAGGTAATGACCTTTTCTAATCAGACACTAAATCACCTTCAGCCTGCTACTCACAGACATTTCAAAGACGCTAACGAGGCTAAAGCCATCCAGAGCCGGCAGCCTCGGTATGAGCAATCAAAGCAGTTATAGCATTTACAAGTGAAAACAGGGTTGATGTCCTTTTATCTGGTGAAGTTATACAAATACTGGAGAATGAGCCAAGTGGCGGAGGGCTTTCGCTTTGGTGGCCTCAGAATCTCATCTCTGATTTTTGCAGATGATGTGGTTCTGTTGGCTTCATCGGGTGAGGGCCTCCAGCTCGCACTGGAACGGTTCGCAGCCGAGTGTGAAGCAGCGGGAATGAGGATCAGCACCTCCAAATCTGAAGCCATGGTTCTCAGCCGGAAAAGGGTGGAGTGCCCACTCCGGGTCGGGGATGAGTTCCTGCCCCAAGTGGAGGAGTTCAAGTATCTCGGGGTCTTGTTAGCGAGTGATGGGAGAAGGGAGCCGGAGATCGACAGACGGATTGGGGCTGCAGCTGCAGTAATGCGGACGCTGCACCGGTCCGTCGTGGTGAAGAGGGAGCTGAGTGTAAAAGCGAAGCTCTCAATTTACCGGTCGATCTACGTCCCTACCCTCACCTATGGCCACGAGCTGTGGGTAGTGACCGAAAGAACGAGATCGCGGATACAAGCGGCAGAAATGAGCTTCCTCCGAAGGGTGGCTGGCCTCTCCCTTAGAGATAGGGTGAGAAGTTCGGCCATCCGGGAGGGGCTCAGAGTAGAGCAGCTGCTGCTCCACATCGAAAGGAGCCAGCTGAGGTGGTTCGGGCATCTGACAAGGATGCCCCCTGGGCGCCTCCTGGGTGAGGTGTTCCAGGCATGTCCCACCAGGAGGAGGCCCCGGGGCAGACCCAGGACACGCTGGAGAGATTATATCTCTCGGCTGGCCTGGGAACGCCTTGGTATTCCCCCGGATAAGCTGGAGGAGGTGGCTGGGGAGAGGGAGGTCTGGGCCTCTTTGCTTAGGCTGCTGCCCCCGCGACCCGGCCCCGGACAAAGCGGATGAAAATGGATGGATGGATGGAGAATGATGCAAGTAATTTAAATGACTTTTGTTTAAATAGAAATTGCTGCACCTGCTTTGGTTTGATGATGACACAGTTTTATTCTCTGCTCAGAATAAAACTTGGTTCTATCACAAACTCACTCCACAGGAAGCATCGGGATTCGGTATTTTGCACGTGGGCTGCAGGAATCGAACCACTGACCTTCTGACCAGTAGATGAACACTTGTCCTCCAGATGCCTCCACAGAGTCCTGAGGGAGGAGGACTGCCTCATGATGATGACTTTACTTTGAAAGTCTAAGGAGACTAGATTTTATTTTGGTAGGCTTGTGGCTGAATTAATCCACCTTTAGGAAGCCAGATGTGAGCTTTCGTCATCTGCGGTTCACTATGTTCCTCAGTCGTGCAGGATGACGGCGTTATCCTGCACCTTACCACCCATACAGCGCTGTACACATTCAGACCACCGCACATTGTCAGGATTATGTCACAGCTGCCCTGAACTAACATTTCATTTTCAGTTTCTGTAGGTTTTAATCCACCGGTTTGCTCAACCTTTTTAATCAGTTATTGTTATTAATTTTTAAACAAGCATCTCACAAAAAGCTGAAGAAAAAGTAAAACATGTTTATTTTTAGACTAAGATTACACTTGTTTAATTGACATTTAGTAGCTTGATTGTTTTCAGACTTCTCAACAAAATCCAGGTATAATTAATAAAAATAGACTTTTTATTTTTCCCAAAATACTTTTGTTTTCTTGTTTTTATGGTCTGATAAATTTGTCCAACAGCTAAAGTGATCTTTTTAATCTATTTTTACATCTCAAAGTACTTTAATCCCCAGAAATGGGCCTCTGAATGTATTATAATAAATTCCATGCAGCTGATTATAGATATGAAGAACTACTAAACTTTCCTAATTTGCTGGAGGATAACCATTTGGACTGTGTTCTTTTTAATCCAATAACAGCAGAACTCCGGTAAGACTGGGAGAGAGTATATGCTCTCCAAATGCGTCACATCCATTTGTGAGTAATGATAACATCATTGCTGAACTTTGATTATTAGATTAGATTTGGTCAACACATTGAGGGATTCTATTCCCATACAATGTGCATTTGTGGGTACACGGATGGAGCAGATGAATGTGTGTGGTGGCATGTGGTCCCACTGCGTGAACACGGTTTTAGAAGTTTCCAACACTTTTGGCAGTTTCACTCTGAAGCACAAGGACGTTTCTGTCTCTGAATCTTTAACGCAGTCATTGGTTGTAAGATTGTGGTTTATATGATGAAATGAGTTGGATCACCGGCGTCTCCTCCTCCAGATATTTTGCTGCTGCTGTTGCAAAGACGACCTACAGTTTAGTTTTTTCATCAAGATTTTCATAAGAAATAAAAACTTTTCGAATGTGAATTCAGTCTTTCACTTTTTTACAAAACACGACAAACACAGAGAGTCTCAGTGACTGTTCACTGTGATTCATCAGCATTACTGGCAGAACAGTAACTTTATTATAGCAGATCTTATCTGCTCTGCCCTCCTCACCATTTGAAAGCTCCGGGTCTTCTGGCTCTTTCTTCTTCGTCCAGCTCGTGTCCACAGGGCCTGTGGTATTGCTGCCTGTTTGCAAAGAGATAGAAGGACCAGCCAGATGGGTTTTACTCCCTCTCACACACACACGCACACATACACACACATACACACGCATGCACGCACGCGCGCACACATACACACACACACACACACACACACAGATTGCCTTGAAGATAGAGACACAAATGATTTTTTGTTCTGCCTTATTAAACCACTCACAAACTTTTTCTTAAGACGCACATCCTCATGTTGAACTTCTCAAACAGATCAGATGTCAGAAAAAAAAATACACTAACAAGAAAATTAACAACAATTTGTTGCAAATATTATTACAAGTTCAGAAATGCAGAGACTTTCAGTTTAATTCATGCTCTAATTTCAGGCACAGCATATGCTGCTGTGTGACTGAACGAAACTCTCCACACAAACTCAGACTTTGGGGTCAGTTTCTTTGTGCATGGTGCCATCTTGTGGAGACAAGAGTCAGCAGCAGGGTTAATTCGGTCTGTTTGGTCTCATTGTCATCGTTCTGACCCCTCACAGACTCACAGACCGGACAGACAGCGCGCCCCTGATGATGTTTAAAAGTCGTCAAAGCGCAAGTGGAGCTTTTCAGATAAACTGCAAAAATAAATTTCCCTCGTACGGTCCCGGTAATTTTTCTTATAAAGATGATGAAGCCTTATTTCTGTACCATTATTTAATTCCAGAGGGTTTTGAGTTGGGTTTTTGTGCCCTTGTTGACTTGTTTAAATGTGTTAAGGTTTCTTTAAGCAAACAGTATTGTTAAAGTTCTTCATCATGACTGAGCCAAGTGTCCTCTTTTTTGGAAATCAAACTATGGTCACCCTAGTAAAGGCCACTGTTGTAAAAAAAACACCCGGGTATCTGAGCCTAATAACACTTTATTTGTTAAATCTCTCTGGGTAAAATAACAGTAATATTTCCCCAAGATGATCATCAGACAGCTTCCACTGTTTAGCTCTGCATTAGCACGCTACACAGTGCGTGTTATACCTGTGCGTCAGCGAATAGAAACACAACTGTATGAATCGTGCTCCGAGAGAAACTGAACTTATGACGTCATCTTAGACCGACCCACGCATCCTGACCTAAAGCAAACAGCTGACTCTGTTTGCTGGATGATCCAAATCACCTGCAGCAGCCAGAGTCCTCACACCTACACAGACATGTGACCACAGTACTGCAGTACTGAAGTCACTTCTTTGGCTCCCAGCTCGACGCACAATTACTTTTAAAATCCTTCTGTTAGGTCGTAAAGCTCTCAGTGGTTTGGCTTCCAGCACCTCGCTAACTTGCTCAGTGTCTATAGCCCAGTCACACCTCTCCGGTCATCAGCTGTGGACCTCTTAACTGACCCCAGAATTAGATCTGTGTCCTGGGGGCGCTTTCACCCTGGCCCTGAACGCTGCTCTGACCTGAGGTCATAATTGTGTGTGTGTGTGTGTGTGTGTGTGTGTGTGTGTGTGTGTGTGTGTGTGTGTGTGTGTGTGTGTTCCTTTATGCTGACTGTGATAAAATTGCCATAATTTCGAACAATAAGTAACATGTATCAAAGGCTTTGGGCCAAAGTCAGTTATTTTAAGCATTTTCTAAATTAGAAATAATTCAAGATGTCAGAGGAACTAAGAGTCTGAGACCAGAATCTCACATTTTATTCACCCCGTGAATTTAAGTGAATTTGTCATTTTCTTTAAGACTGTGAAGAATTTCAGTCAGTAAGACCTTTTAACGGATCTCAGACTTCAAAAAACGTTTATAGGAAACAACACTAACAAGTGCTTCCAAGCAGACACAGATTTGTTGGTCAGTTGTTAAATATCAGAATAAAATCTTCTGACAGGTTGGGACGTGTCCACGGGTAGACGGCCAGCCACAGCTCATGAATTTCCTGTGGGAGGACGTCCCCCGCCAGATTTCCACTAACCCGGCGATATGAGTATGTACCGTGCAGTCAGCGTGCAGTACATGGTGTGACTACGGTGTGGCAGCACATGCAAAGACATGGCACCTTACACAACCTCATTACCAAACACTGAAGGGGAGTTCTGTAACATGCAGCAGGAGCAGCCTGTGGTCCTGACTGACGGTATGTAATCAGCAATCAGACAGAAAGCAGGAGGGATTTCGTTTCTGTAGCACGTCTCACAGCAGAGTGAACACATTTTATGACTCTTTGAAAACTTTTAACTTTGCTGTTTTTTCTGCAGTCGCTCTGAGAGTTTGCGCTGATGTTTTTCCCGTCAGTAGATTCGCCCGTCAGGTCAATAATGACTTTGTGTTGAGTGTCGAAGTTGTCATCTGTACTGACAGAGGGGTTTCTTTGGTTTTCTGACTCAGGATCTTTCGGGGGGAAATGAAGTCCTTGATGTGCCTCTTGGCCTCTGTCAGGGCGGCCTCACCTTTTCCTCTAAATTGTGGTTCAGTGCGAAAACGCACAAGTGTGGAGTTTGGCAGCAACACAGCGCGATGTCTCCAAATTACGCGCGGCACAGACTTGAAGCTGATGAGCGAAGCTGCGGTTCCACTACTGAGGAAAAGAGATACTGGACCGAGCTGGGACCGGACTGGAAGACGCACAGCACCTCAAAAGGCACCAGGAGCAGCCCTCTCTCCGTACATCCCATATACCAAACCACAGAGTAAAGCAGCTGCTCTCTTCGATATTCAGTCTCTGTTTGAAGAGGATGTCATCGCTGAACTGTGCTCCAGGCTGCAAGCTTTCCCCCGCAGTGACAGGGCAGAGGGGCTGGCCTCTTTACTTGGAGCATGTGTTGAGTTTGGCCTGGAAGCCCACAGCCCTCCAGTCCTCACACTGATGAATGAGTGCCTGGAGTTGCTCTCCAACAGGGACATCGGGGTGGCACAACTCTGCCGCCTGGGTGAGGTGGTGTGCGCCCTGGAAGGCCGCCGGTCACGCGTGCTGACAGAGGTGTTGGACTGTGTGTGCGCTGCTGTGGAGGAGGATGTCGTCTCTCCCAGTGAGGCTGTCATGGTCTACTCCCTGCTGACGCGGTTTTGTGAGCCTGCCAGCCAGCAGCAGACCCGAATCCTGTCTGCTTTGCACACAGACACACGAAGGCTGGTCCACCGGCTGAAAGCCGGTCAAGTCAGTGATATTCTGCAGTCCTTGTTGAAGTTACAGCAGACACAGGTAGACTATAATTCCCTCGAAGCACAGGCAGACGCAAGTGGTTTTCTGTCACTGGTTTATTTGAAGACTTCTCTCCAAAGCCACCGTGAAAACTATACAGCATTAACAAAATAAAACTCAGCATAAGACACAGCAGTAAAAACACTGTACAACAAACACGATAAATAAATAAATAAATAAATAAATACCTCGTTGGCTGCATGCTGCAAAAAGGGAATTAGCCGCCGTTCTTCTGAGGTTTCCTTTAACCGTGTGTAGTCAAAGTCCACTTAACATGTCTTTCAATAAAAACCATCCTTTCTGCGCGCTTACAGGTGTTTTTCTTCGTTCTACCCAAAGAGGAAACTAGCGCAACTTGTAAGCGAACTTGACTTTCAAAATAAAAGCACCAAAACGTTGACTACAAAAAACAAACAAAGTAATGTACAGCTTAAATAATTTACAATCATGACATGGATCTTGACGAGATAAAGAAATAATCCAAATTATATACAATGTCATCATGCCAACAGTTACACTCCCACCAAATCACACAAATCTTTACGTGGGATTTCCCTAATGAAATAGTCTCTCCAAACAAGCATTTCTACTTATCACCAAAGACTTCTCGTTATCAACCCTTTGTCAGGTAACTTCCAGCAAATAACCATTTAGTCTGCTTCTAAGAGAGTAACCACTCTTTGAACAGGTCTCTCAAGAACAACAGTTTTAGCTGTGTGGCTCCCTCCTTTGTCATGTGTATCACTGACGTGCAACTTTATTCTCCTCACTCGATTATCTGATCCTGGATAAACTTCTGTGACTCTAGCCATCTTCCACTCATTGCGTGGTGCCAGATCATCTTGTAGAAGGACAATGTCGTCAACCTTGATGTTCCTTCTGTTCTTCCGCCACTTTTGTCGCTCTTGTAAATTTAGAAGATATTCTTTCTTCCATCGAGTCCAAAACATATTAGCCAAACACTGCACTCGACGCCATCTTTTCCTAAGATAAACATCTTCTTTGACAAACTCTCCAGGCGGGGGCAGAATGATCTTGGACTTCATTGTTAAGATGTGGTTTGGAGTCAATGGTTCAAGGCCTGATGGATCATTCAAATGTTCAGTCGTGAGTGGTCTGCTGTTGATGATAGCCATGACCTCATACAGAAAGGTTCTCAAGGAGGTGCAGTCAAGCCTTTGAGATGACTGATCGAGAATAGCGGTAAGAACACTTCTTATAGTCCTTATTTGACGCTCCCAGACACCTCCCCTATGGCTTGCTGTTGGAGGGTTCATGAGAAATTCACATCCTAGAATCTTAGCCTTTTCTTGATCCATTCCCTTCATTAACTCCATGAACTCTCTCCTAGCACCAACAAAATTTGTTCCTTGGTCGGATCTTAGCTGTCGAACATTTCCTCTTATGGCTATGAATGCCCTTAAAGCATTGAGAAATGCATCAGTTGTCATGTCATCAACCACTTCTATATGTATGGCTCTTGAACATAGACAGGTAAACAAAAGACCATATCTTTTGAGAGTCTTTCTTCCTTCCTTAACATAGATTGGACCAAAGCAGTCCATGCCAACGTAGGTAAAAGGCGGTGTTGTTTCTGTCCTATCTTGTGGCAAGTCACCCATTTTTTGCTCTTCAGTGGATCTTCTGTACTTCCTGCAGGTCACACATTTAAAAATATGTGATGAAACTGCACCGCTACATCCCAGGATCCACCAACCATTTGCTCTCAGTTCGTTCATTGTCATTCCACGTCCTTGATGATGGATTCTTTCGTGAAAATGCTTGATTAGTAAAACTGCTACGTGGCTATTTTTTGGCAGAATTGCTGGGTGCTTCACATGAGGGTGCAAAGTGGCTTGACTTAAACGTCCTCCCACTCTTAAGATCCCTTCTTCATCCAAGAAAGGATTTAACTTGCACAGTGGACTGTTTTCAACTATTGTCTTTAGCTCCAAGCTCTTTATCTCATCTGAGAATGCTTCTTCCTGAACCAACTTGACAATCACAAGTTCTGCTTCTTTTCTCTCCTCTAGACTTGTGCTATCACTTGTTCTTTGCTGAATACCTTTGTGCATTCTGATGTATCTTTTCAGTCTGGCAACTGCTCTCGATAACCTTGACCAGTCAGAGAATTTCTTGAAGTTATCCAACAATGATTTGTCTTCCTTTGACTTTGTGTTACACACAATCAGCTTGCGGAGTTCAGGATCATCCTCCTTGATTTCACCCACCTTGCATTGTCTGCCAGGAAGTTCTTTTTGCCAAAGAAATGTTGGGCCGGTAAACCAATTTGAGGTCCTAAGCCGCTCTGCAGTCAAACCTCGAGAAGAATGATCAGCTGGATTATCTTCTGAAGCGACATAACCCCATTGTTCAGGGTTTGTACTTGACTTGATCCTCTGTATGCGATTTGCTACATATACCTGAAACCTTCTGGCGTCGTTGTTTATGTAGCCAAGAACAACAGTGGAATCTGTCCAGAAGAATTCCTGAAGATCCTGGATTTCCAGTTCACTGCGAAGCATGTCGCTGGTTCGGGCTGCAACAACTGCTGCAGTGAGTTCCAGTCTTGGTATCGTAGTAACACTGATTGGGGAAACTCTGGATTTTCCCATTACCAAAGAGCAATGTACTTCATCAGATTCACTGATGGCTCGCAGGTAAGTACATACACCATATCCTGAGAAACTGGCATCTGAAAAATGGTGAAGTTCATACCTTTTGACATTACCAAAATCAGAAGGTAAGAAGGATCTTTTGACTTGCATGTTAGTCAGGTTGGGAAGGTCTCTAATCCAGGACTCCCACTGAGGTTTTAGGATTTCTGGAAGCTCCTCATCCCAGCCAATCCTTTCTTTACACATTTGCTGGAGCATTTGTTTCCCTACAAGGACGAAGGGTGCGATGAATCCCAAGGGGTCATATATAGAGGCCACAGTAGAGAGCACACCTCTTCTTGTTAGTGGATTGGATTTCACTTGAACTCTGAACTTGAATGAGTCAGACGTGACGCACCACTCTACTCCAAGAGCTCTTTCCATATGTGGTAAGTCCAAAGCCATGTTCAAATCCTTGATTGTGGCACGCTCTTCTTGTGGAATGGTTGCCATGACATTCTCGCTGTTGGAAACAAACTTATGCAGTCTCAATCGTCCGATACTACAAAGCTCTCGTGATTCCTTGACAAGCTGGATGGCTTCCTTCTCAGTCGGAACACTTGCCAATCCATCATCTACGTAGAAATTCCTTTGGATGAAATGTATAGTTTCTTCGTTGAACTGACCTTGTCCTTGAGTTGCCAGATGTTTTAGGCCAAAATTGGCACAGCCAGGCGACGAGGCCGCTCCAAACAAATGAACCTTCATTCTGTAAACTGATGGTGAGGTTTCCAAGTTGCCATTCTCCCACCATAGGAATCTCAAATAATCTTGATCTTCCCTTTTGACATGAAACTGGTGGAACATTCTCTCAATGTCGCACATGATTGCAACAGAACCTTTTCGAAAGCGACAAAGGACACCCACCAATGTGTTCGTTAAATCTGGACCAGTGAGTAGATGGTCGTTGAGAGATGTTTCTTGGAATTTGGCAGAGCAGTCAAATACCACACGTATTTTCCCTGGTTTCTGTGGATGATAAACCCCATGATGTGGAATATACCAAGCCAATTTCTCATCATTTTCTTCATCAGAGACCTTCTCTGCATCACCACATGAAATGATGTCATTCATGAAGCTTACGTAGTCTCTGTAGTACTGTTGGTCTTTCTTTAGTCTCCTTTCCAGGCACTTCAAGCGATGTATGGCACATATCTTGTTGTTGGGTAATTTAGGCCTGTCTTCTTTGAATGGCAGTGGCATTTCAAAGTGACCTGTATCATTTTGCACAATGTTTTTTCTCAACTTTGTCAGGAACTTGAGATCATCTTGAGACACAATATCATCTCCAGTTCTTTCTGAGAAGTCTGATTCCAAGACCCTTATGATGTCTGAAGGAGTTACTTCCTTCACTTTGGTTTGGCTCACATAATGCACTACCCTTTTGAGGTTGACAGAAGACTCAACATCTGGTATCACTTGTCTCACTACTATGCGATGACTGATTCCGATTGCGTCCCCATAATCAACACAGGGGTTTCCATTACCAACAATACTCCATCCAAGGTCTGTACGTTGTGCATAAGGCTCGTTCTCTTTGCCAGACACAACTTCTCTCGGAAGCAGGGCTTGTGAACAGTCATATCCGATAAGCAGACCCACGTCACAGTCCTGCAGAGGTGCAATTTCTGACTGTAAGTGTACTAGATGGGGCCACGCTTCTGCAGTTTCATTGGTTGGGATGTGAGTTCTGTTAGCTGGGATGAAATCACGCGTGTACACTGGTGGTAAGGAGATTCTCTTGTTGGAGTAAAAGCCACGGACTTGTAGGTTACTTACTCTTAGAGAACTCACCACTGTAGTTCTTGACGTCATGGTAGAAAGCTTAAGCTTGACTTGCTCTCCATTTGTCTGTAAGGTTTCTGCTGCTTCACTCAACACAAATGTTGTGTCACTCTGCGAGTCCAATAAAGCATACACAAGGACTTCTTGTGCTGGTTGTGTTGTGCAGGAAAGCCACACTGGAACTATTGCAGCTGTTTGCATTTTAGCTCCATGAAGCATTACTGTATTTGAAGTAGCAGTTCTGGTCATTTCGTAATCCTGTGCTAGTTGTACTTCTTCATGAACCTCACTCGAAGTTTCATGATTCCGATTTTGCTTGGCCTGTGGTGGTTTTTGCTTCTCTTTGGTTCGTTCTTCGTGCAAACAAGTAGGATGACGCTTCTGGCACTTGTCACAAACACTCCTACTGATGCAACTCTTTGAGTGATGACCGTACTTCAGACAACCAAAGCACAACTTTTCCATTTGAATGAATTTAATTCTATCATTAACTGCTTTCTCCCCGAACTTCCTGCATTGGTGCAATGTATGCCCAGTCCTTTTGCAGAAAAGACATGTATCAGCATATTTTTCACTGGAACTTGTGATGAGTGTCTTTGCTGCAAAGTTGAAATGTCTTGAGGATTTGGTTTTTTCAGTTTCATCTTGTCTATTCCATCTTGCTGTTAGCCAATCTGGTAATTTTGACAAAATTTTTCTGTTTTCATTACAGTCATTCAAGATTTCCAGTGCCTTAATATGGACCATGGCGGCTTCACAACTACGGAGAAAGTCAGAAAACTCTCTGAGTTCAAAGCTGTCCTTGGAGCCTATCTTGGGCCATGTCTGAAGCTTATCTCTATATGCCTTTGCAATCGTGAATGGGTTTCCGTATCTTTCCTCCAAAATCTCAACTGCGGCAGCATAGGCTGATTCAGTTCCAAGAAGGAAATAGCCATCGATTGCTTTCTTAGCTTGTCCACTTACATACCGGCGAAGGTAGTAGATTTTCTCCTTATCTTGAATGCTCTTCTGGTCAATCAGCGTTTCAAAGGAGATTTTCCAATCACTGTATTTCAATGGATCCCCACTGAATACTGTAGGTTCAGGAATTGGAATTCGGTTGGCACTTAAAGCTCCTGCCAGCACTTTGACAAGTTCTGCAGTACTGTCATTTGAAGAAGTGGTCACAACTTGTGGTGCAGGAGGCATACACTGGGGCAAAGAGCCTGTGGAAGCACAAAGTTTATTATCCACTACAACCTCAGGTTGCAGTACGTCCTTTTGCTCTTCCTCTTTGTCATTCTCTTGATTGTACACCAGCATTCTCGCCCTTGCTGCACTGAGATCCTTCATTGCCTCCAGATGCTGTAATTTTCTCCGATTTTCCTCCAGAGTCCTTTGTAGAGCTATGTGCTCTTCCTCTAGTTGAGCCTTAATTTTAGCTTCTTCTTCCTCTCTCTGCATTCTTCGTTTTACCTCTTCTGCCTCTCTTTCTAACCGACGTTTTACTGCTGCTGCCTCCTGCTCAGCTATCTTTTTCTTAGCTTCGGCTTCTAGACGCTCGATCTCTAACTGTTCTTTTTCTTGTTCTTGTAACACTTTAAGAACAGCCTGACTTGCAGCAACATCAGCAGCAGCATCTTGTCGCCTTGCAGAAGACCTGCTTGAAAGTACTGAGGTGCCTTTCAAAATGGAAGCAACAGAACCTGAATTGCAGGTGCTTGAATTAAAGAGAGAGCCTGCTTCTGGCCAGTCTTGCTCCTCCTTTTCTGGAGACCTTCCATGCAACCTACTTGAGGCTCTGGATGCAACAAATGTAGAAATCTCTACACACCGATCCACTCTACGACGCGTGACCTGGTCTGGAGCAGAGATCTTTCGTAGCTCTTCATAGACACGCTGGACATCTGCAGAAAGACCTGTGACATCACTTATAATGTCATTAAGCAAGTCCTCAGATAAGGTCTCTGTTGTCTGTGATAAGGATTGTCTTGCAGATTTAACTTGTGTTTTCCATTTGTCATATATATAGTTAAACCTTTGCTGGAGTGCTTTAATTTTCTCATCTTGCATTTCTTTGCCTTTCTCTGTTAGAGTTCTGATTCTTTCACTTCGTCTTGGCTGCTGCGCTTCCTCTTGCTGAGCTTCAGCACCATGCACTTGACCTTCTTCAGACTGATCTTGAAAGTCTGCACTGTCACTAAACTGAACTGTAGGCTCGCTTGGTTCTGACATTTTACAGCACTTCTTAATCAACCCACTTAGAGATAAGAAATGTAGATGGTTAACCAAGCCTCAATGTTTAACACTTACTCATATGTAAATGGCACAAAAATAACACAGTTCAAATGGAAGTGTTATCTTACAAAAATACACCTGATAATAAACTTCAAAACAGTTCAAGAATTTACATCCAAAACCTTCACTTATTGCTTCCCAAATGCACTTTTATCTTAAAATCTTCAAAAGTTTTAGCTTACACCAAAACAAGATGTACTATACACCACAGTAGTTATCAATCACAGTATTCTTCAGCAATGTTTGCAAAGGTCCCTTCTTAGGCCACTTAACCTAAACACCTTTCCTTAAAACACTGCCCTTTAATACTTGTGCATGTGTCATATCACCATATGCATATAGTACTTTCAGCTCCGCTGCGCTGTAGACATGTAGGAACAAGCCCGCTGATGCTTTGAAGTTGCCGCATCGTCAATTAGTGGCCGCTTGCGTTGACGAACAGTCCGAGTTTTCACTATAATTCCCTCGAAGCACAGGCAGACGCAAGTGGTTTTCTGTCACTGGTTTATTTGAAGACTTCTCTCCAAAGCCACCGTGAAAACTATACAGCATTAACAAAATAAAACTCAGCATAAGACACAGCAGTAAAAACACTGTACAACAAACACGATAAATAAATAAATAAATAAATAAATAAATAAATAAATACCTCGTTGGCTGCATGCTGCAAAAAGGGAATTAGCCGCCGTTCTTCTGAGGTTTCCTTTAACCGTGTGTAGTCAAAGTCCACTTAACATGTCTTTCAATAAAAACCATCCTTTCTGCGCGCTTACAGGTGTTTTTCTTCGTTCTACCCAAAGAGGAAACTAGCGCAACTTGTAAGCGAACTTGACTTTCAAAATAAAAGCACCAAAACGTTGACTACAAAAAACAAACAAAGTAATGTACAGCTTAAATAATTTACAATCATGACATGGATCTTGACGAGATAAAGAAATAATCCAAATTATATACAATGTCATCATGCCAACAGTTACATAGACACAGCAGCAGCATCGTCCTTGATTGTCTTTGATTCGTGATGACAAACCAGCTGTCACTTAAACATCCACAAATTTTAATCTCTGTCATTTAGGAACCACAATAATAATAATAATATTTAATGCTTTTACACGAAGTAACGTGAGAACATATAATACTTGTTTCACAGGCTGTTTCCCTGGTGCTGAGGCTGAGTCACAGGGCATCGCGGGTCTTTAAAGCTTTTCGTGATGATGAAATCATGAAGGTACTCACTGCTTTAATGACTCTGGAACAGCATGATGGAGAGCTCGTGGTGGCTATGGAGAAACACTTGCCAGGTGTGTTTTTTATAGTTTTATTATACACTTAAGTCAGTGCGTCTGTGACTGTTCTGATCAGATTTCACTATTTGTGTATTAAAAAATAAAAGACCAGAAAATAAGTTTTCATTCTGTCTCAGGGAGGCTGGAGAAGTGCGATCCAGAGCTGATCGGTGCCATCGTGGAGTATTGTGTGCAGATGAGGTGCCGTTCTGAGCCACTCTTTGAGGCTGTGGCTGAAAACTTTGTACGCCACGCTGAGAACCACACCACCCTTCAGATAGCCAAACAAATTGTTGCGATGGGGAGGCTCAACTACCTGCCACAGGTGAAGGTTTTCTCATATTCTCAGAGTTTATAAACAGATCATATGTTTTGCATATTTATTACAAATCTGCTGTAATGTGTCACTGCTCTGTTCCTCATCAGTGCTCCAGCCAGATGTTTAAGAAGCTGGAGAGCATCTTGTCAGAGAGGTTTTCACAGTTCCAGCCTCGCTCGCTGGTTGACGTGATGCACGCCTGCATCCACCTGGAACGCTTCCCTCTCAACTACATGACCAAAGTATTCAGCCCACACTTTCTACAGAAGCTGCAAGGTACGCGTCGGGCTTTTATTTCAGACTGTGAAAAGCAGGAGAGGAAAAAGTCTGTCACTGTTCATTTTTGGGTGTTTCCATATTTCCTGTCTGAGAGGGATGATGTCTGTTATTTGCTGCTTAAACACTCTGGCTGAGAAACACTCTTCTGTTTCCTTAATCTAACATTTTCACTTGTTGCTGTCACTTTATTTTAGTGCAGAAGTATCTGTTAGGTGTCAGCTATGGTAAATGGTCTGTATTTGTATAGCGCTTTACTTGGTCCTAAGGACCCCAAAGCTATACACAATCATCCACCCATTCACACACTGGTGATGGCAGCTACAGTGTAGCCACAGCCGGCCTGGGGCACACTGACAGAGGCGAGGCTGCCGGACACTGGCGCCACCAGTAGGCGGTAGGTGAAGTGTCTTGCCCAAGGACACAACGACCAAGACTGTCGGAGCCGGGGCTCGAACCGGCAACCTTCCGATTACAAGACGAACGCCCAACTCTTGAGCCACGATCGCCCCCAGCACCGTGGTGTGATGGTTACACCGTCAGCTCACAGAGTTTGTATGTTCTCACCGTGTCTGTGGAGTTTCTGCTCTCCGGCTTCCTCCCACAGTCTGAACCACCTGATGCTTGTTAGGTTCATTCTAAATTGGCTGTAGGTGTAAATGGTTCATGCACGCTGGGATAGGCTCCAGCCCAGCTTTGAATCAGACAAGTGGAAGAAAATGGATGGATCTTAGTTTCTCTGCTAGCTGTCAAAAAATAGAAAACAACTTCTTTACAGTACAAGAATATATTGCACATATAACTGCATGGACTTTGTATTTACCCACAAGGCTACGCGGTGTCTCTGATGTAAGCTCTCTGTGTCCTGCAGCACAGGGGGAGCCACTGGACAAAAACACACTGGGGCAGCTGACACAGCTCCACCTCTCCACCATGTTAGAGTGCACATACTACTGGGTAAGAATCTGTGAACAGGGTTATAATTTTTCATACTGTAAACACGAGTTCTGACTGTCAGAGGTGAATTATAACCACAACGCTCTCATTTAACTCGAAAACAAAAAGAAGGCGTTGGCTCCTCGATAACAGGAGTGATTTGTCTTTACTGCTCTCCTCGCCAGGGTCCCAGACTGCCCTTCTTTCTTCACGTGAAGAGGTTTTCCTCAGCAGGCCAGGCCTTTGAGACACCAATGGAACGTCTTTTATACAAACAGGTCAAAGGTCCTCTAGCACAGCTGCTGGGGGGCACATTTTACTCCACCAGAATGATTCATGGTGGATACACTATAGGTAAGCTACAACAGGACACGTGACACATCATCACAGTACCTGCAGCTCAGGTATTTGACTTTCATGCTTATTACACGCTCACTGGACATTTTGTTAGGTACAGTCTGGGTTGGCCCCCTCGTGCTGGAAAGTTTCCTCAGAGATTTTGGTCACCATGTGAGCACCACACAGCTGCTGAACATTTAGCTGCACGTCCTTGATGCCAATCTGCCAATCTGTCACATCCCAAAGGCTCTCTGTGAGACTGGAGGCCTTTTTAGTAAAGTGAACTCATCATCGTGTCTGAGATGATTTGAGCTTTGTATCCTGTATCCTGCTGGAAGCAGCCATGAGGAGATAGTACACTGTGGTCATAAATGGATGGACAAGGTCAGCAACAATGCTCGGCTAAGCTGTGGCATTTAAACAATGTTCAGTTGGTACTTAAACACACCCCACACCACTACACCGCCACCAGCAGGCTGAACAGTTGATAAAAGGCAGGACGGATCTATGCTTTCATGTTCTTTACTCAAATTTCTGGATGTTGTAGCAGAAACTCAACAAACTCAGCCCTGTGTTTCTCACAGGAGAGGCCCTCAGTCTGGTCTCCTGGTGCTGAAGCCCATCAGCTTCCAGGTTTCACAGAGATGATCACCTTGGTTGGAATGAGTGGTTATTTGAGTTAGTTATGCCTTCCTGTAAACCAGGAGCAGTCGTGTTATTCTCCCCTGATATCAATAAAACATATTTACGCAGAGACCTGCTCCGCCCTCCTCCGCCCTCCTCTATTTCAAACCTCCCTCTGTAAACACTAGAGATGAGAAAATGTATAATAGAAAATACTCAGAGCAGCACGTCTGCCCCCAGCAACATAACACCTCCAAAGCTCCTTGGCTCACCTTTCTTTCTCATTCTGATGCTCAGTTTGAACTTCAGCAGTTGTCTGTAAGCCTGAAAGCACTGAGGTGCTACCATGTGATTGGCTGATTAGATATGTGAGATAAGAGCTGTAGCCCGTGAGTGTATTACCTGCGTGCTGGAATAGATCGTGTTGTGACGAGAAGTTCGTTTTTTCCATTTCTTCCTTTTTGTTAAGATGTGGAGATTTGCCTGGATGAGAGTGGATTTGTTCTGCCTCCGTCTCAGTGGGATCACACTTACAAGAGGTAAGAACTGATCTGGCTCTGAGCGTTTCAACAAATTTCCAATAAATTGTAAGAAAATGTGCCTCCAACCTGTGAGGCTTAAACATGCTTTAGATTTTGAATCAGCTGAAAATGTGAAGCCCTGTTTTGTTTAAAACGACAATTAAGTGAGTAATTAAGCTTTTCTTCATGTGTTGTGCGCGTGTAGAGTTGTGTTGTGTTTGGATGATCCAAACCGTTTCTGCACCAACACACGACACCTGCTGGGGAAGGAAGTCACAAAGAGACGACACCTGCAGAGGATGGGCGTGGAGCTGGTGGAGGTAAGTGTGAAAAACCCCAGAAGATACTCGTGAAACTGAACGGTTGCAACCGGATAGAAAATGTAAGAGTTTTGTTTTGTGGTTAGAAGTTTCTTCTTTGTAAACTGAGAGGACCGACTTAAACTTAATGCTATTGTTGCTCATTGAAATGAACTGTTAAATTCTCTTTTTGGCATGTTAACATCATATCTTTAAAGTTTTATATTTATTGTGTTGGTCAAAAATGTCAAAGCTGATCTGTATTTATTTTCTTCCTCGTCTCGTCGCTCTAACAGATCCCTTACTTTGAGTTTGAGAAACTGCAAACTGAAGAGGAACAGATCCAGTATCTTCACGACAAGATCTTTCCTGCTGTATCCAAGTTTAACAATCAAGCAGCGAACCAGTTAAACCAAAAATCCACAGTGAGACAAACCAGCTTGTAATGTGCTCGGGGTACCAACGATACCAAGAGGCCAAAACCTGAGGATCGTGAACACAAAAGCTGAATTTGCTGGCAGTCTGTTTGCAAGGATGGACAGACTGACGGGGAGTACTCTGTAATCTGTTACTCTCATACATCCGGACACGGTGTCAGAATGTTGGATTAGAGGATTTATTCCAAAAATGTTTCTTTACTGTTCTCATATAACAAACTTTTACCTGAACTTAAATTATACACATCCCTTCCATTAAAAGATTTTCTCAAACATTGTTAGAACCTATAAGTAATATTTGAGATGCTGTGGAGCGTCTGCTGCCAGCTGGGGTAGGGTAATAATTCCCTTTATTGCCAGCTTTTCTTGGTAATATGTATATTTAAAGCTATTTTCTATTCTGCTATTAATTTATTGTTGAAAATTATATTTTCTATTTATGTGAGTAATAGTAAGAGAAATATTAAATGGCGCTCGGTACGGCTCTAACCTTCGTCCTTAGCTTCTGTGTGTTATTTTGACTTTTTATAGGGAAGAACAAGAATGCCTCACAGACTGAAGATGATCGAGATTTCAGAATAAAATTCACACGAGATGTAAATAATACACAACTGTTGACGACACATGTAGTTGTTCAGCATCTCATTCGTGTCAGAGGTGAGTTTTCTCCTCCCCGGTCGGGGGTTTGGGCGTCCTCCTCCTAATGGAGCAAACAATGCGTCAAATAATTAGAGTCCATTTCTGACTCGTGCAACAAACTAAAGAAAGAGGAAACGCTGCGAAGGCTAATGTGAGTGTGTCTGTACTCACCTGGTACTAACAGGTGGCAAGATATTAGAGCGGGGGCACGCCGTGAGGACGAGCTCTCCTCTGACAGCTTCCATCATCAGGTTCTGGAGGGTGTTCATCAAAACAAGTTCACTCATGAAAGCAGACACATGTTCGCGTGTGTGGGGCGTGTTTCCTGAGCACCCTGCACTCTCCTCGCTGCCCACTGCCCTGCTCAGAGCCCGAGTCTGCGGCCTGGCGGGGGGAGAAGAGCTGGGACACAAACACTGACAGGAGGAGGATGGAAACGATGATCTGTCAGGAGAGGACGATCCCGCGGGCCGGTAGGTGTCGGGCTTGGAGGCCGAAGAAATCAGACGCTGGATGAAGGCGGAGTCATCGAGTATGTCGCTGAAATACGAAGAACATGCATGATTGATTTTCAGTGTTGTCATCTTAAATATCACCGATCTATAAATTAGAATAAATGCATAAGACAGGCTGTCTACTCTACACGTGGGCGGTACCGTAGCAGACAGCTGAGTATGTGGAAGAGGATCTCTTTGTCGGGGCTGTGTGCTGGAGCAGGAAGCCCAGTAGAGACGGTGGGTTCAGGATGATGCATCTGAACTGACTGAAGGCTTCTAATAACAGCAGGAGAAATGACATGTCATCGCTCCAGCATCTACAGTTAAGCTCAGGGATGAAGGACTGAACATATTCTGTATCTGATTTACCTATAATGCTTATTAAAGTAATCAGGACAGTTCTTTAGGTACTCTATAAGGTCATGGGAGTGTGCTGTGACCCTGAGATACAGCAGAGCAGGTCTGGGGGGGTCGGGGCGCCTCCATACTTTTGCTATCTGTCGCTGTTCCCGCAGCTCGGCCGTTCTTAGCTTAGTGCCTGCACTGGCTGCTTCATACACACCACTGGCACAGATGGGAGGAAGGGTCTAGAGTGGAAAGAGAACGTGAAGTCAGAATAAAAGCTTCATGTTCTTTTATAGTCTCGTAATTATTTTAATAATAAAATCACAGAGACCACCTTATATTTTCTGAGTGGCGGACCTTTTCTTACAGGAACTGCTGGGAGTGTCTGTGACGAGACAAGGAGTGAAATACTTTTGATTTCTACATGATTTTAAAAAATTTAATAATTTGTCTTTGAAGTCAGACCTCGTCAATCAGAACTCTTTGGCTCTCTGTGATGTTTTTGTCCGTGATTATAAATTCGTTTTTTTGTCTTTCTCTTTCTTCTTCCCAGCGCTGCAAAGCATCGTTATACCGAGTACGTTCAGCTTCCAGAGTAACCTAGAGAAGAGAGGAAAAGGACGCAACAATTCAAGGAAATGAGAAAAATAATAACAAAAAACTTGATTTATGACACAAGACAGAAGATGAACAAGGATAAAATGTTTTTAAAACATTTCTTTTAGGTAAAACTGAGCTGCATAAAACAAGACTGGATGTCTGAAGTGAGATGTTTAATCCTGCTGAGGTGCTTTCAAAAAGGACCCTGAGGTTTTTACCATATTAACTTTACAGACAGGAGCTCTGTTGTTGTACTTATTTTAGCTGCAGTAAGTTCTATTCCATCCAGCATCAAAGCAGGCAAAGCTTTGAGTTTACGAATGTCAGTGGGGTTAAAAGAAAATAGAGCTGCGTGTCGTCTGCATAACGTGCCTGCAGGTGACACGTGGCAGGGGTAACATGTATAAAGGAAGGAGGAGAGGTCCAAGCACAGAACCCTGAGAAGATGCATCTGACCCTGCGTGGGTAAGGTGGCCTGTGACTTTCCTAGGGCAACAGTAAGCATTGCTGCAAACAACGATAATGCACCACACCACACTGCAGTTTCTGCACAGAAATGGTTTGTGGAACATGACAAAGACCTCATTGTACTGACTCAGTGGTGTGAACTGGGCCTTTGTGCCACCTGTAACAAAACCTAAACTTTACGATGATGCGTCTGTGTTACCTGACAGACGACATCCAGCTGATGAACTGTGGGGTAATCAGTAGAAGTGAAGGTGAGGACACAAAGGGCACACTCCCCCGGACGAAGACGACCTCGGTCTGGGTGGATCTGCACAACCTGACACAGCACATCAACGCTCATCAACGTGAGAAAGAGAATAAAATAATGGCTTGTACAACAATGAATACAGTGGGGCAAAAAAGTATTTAGTCAGCCACCGATTGTGCAAGTTCCCCCACTTAAAATGATGACAGAGGTCAGTAATTTGCACCAGAGGTACACTTCAACTGTGAGAGACAGAATGTGAAAAAAAAATCCATGAATCCACATGGTAGGATTTGTAAAGAATTTATTGGTAAATCAGGGTGGAAAATAAGTATTTGGTCAGCTCAAACAAGGAAAATCTCTGGCTCTCACAGACCTGTAACGTCTTCTGTAAGAAGCTTTTCTGTCCCCCACTCGTTACCTGTATGAATGGCACCTGTTTGAACTCATCATCTGTATAAAAGACACCTGTCCACAGCCTCAAACAGTCAGACTCCAAACTCCGCCATGGCCAAGACCAAAGAGCTTTCGAAGGACACCAGGAAAAGTATTGTAGACCTGCACCAGACTGGGAAGAGTGAATCTACAATAGGCAAGCAGCTTGGTGTGAAAAAATCAACTGTGGGAGCAATCATCAGAAAATGGAAGACATACAAGACCGCTGATAATCTCCCTCCATCTGGGGCTCCACGCAAGATCTCATCCCGTGGGGTCAAAATGATCATGAGAACGGTGAGCAAAGATCCCAGAACCACACGGGGGGACCTGGTGAATGGCCTGCAGAGAGCTGGGACCAAAGTAACAAAGGTCACCATCAGTAACACACTACAACGGCAGGGAATCAAATCCCGCAGTGCCAGACGTGTTCCGCTGCTGAAGCCAGTGCATGTCCAGGCCCGTCTGAAGTTTGCCAGAGAGCACATGGATGATACAGCAGAGGATTGGGAGAATGTCATGTGGTCAGATGAAACCAAAGTAGAACTTTTTGGTATAAACTCAACTCGTCGTGTTTGGAGGAAGAAGAATACTGAGTTGCATCCCAAGAACACCATACCTACTGTGAAGCATGGGGGTGGAAACATCATGCTATGGGGCTGTTTTTCTGCCAAGGGGACAGGACGACTGATCCGTGTTAAGGACAGAATGAATGGGGTCATGTATCGTGAGATTTTGAGCCAGAACCTCCTTCCATCAGTGAGAACTTTGAAGATGAAACGAGGCTGGGTCTTCCAACATGACAATGATCCAAAACACACCGCCCGGGCAACAAAGGAGTGGCTCCGTAAGAAGCATTTGAAAGTCCTGGAGTGGCCTAGCCAGTCTCCAGACCTCAACCCCATAGAAAATCTGTGGCGGGAGTTGAAAGTCCGTGTTGCTCGGCGACAGCCCCAAAACATCACTGCTCTCGAGAAGATCTGCATGGAGGAATGGGCCAAAATACCAGCTACTGTGTGTGCAAACCTGGTAAAGACCTATAGTAAACGTTTGACCTCCGTTATTGCCAACAAAGGTTATGTTACAAAGTATTGAGTTGTATTTTTGTTATTGACCAAATACTTATTTTCCACCCTGATTTACGAATAAATTCTTTACAAATCCTACCATGTGGATTCATGGATTTTTTTTCACATTCTGTCTCTCACAGTTGAAGTGTACCTCTGGTGCAAATTACTGACCTCTGTCATCATTTTAGGTGGGGGAACTTGCACAATCGGTGGCTGACTAAATACTTTTTTGCCCCACTGTACAAGCCGTGTTTGTGTGATCCGTGACAGTCAAACAGAGCCACACAAAGAGGGCGGATCTATGTTTTTTTTGGCTACCTTTGCACCTTCCTCTTCCTGCTGGTTGGTGTGTTGGGGCAGGTCCCATTCATAGTGGGCGGTGTCTGCGCAAGACACGTTGGTGAGGAAGAAGATTCTCGAAGACTGTGAGCACACAGGGATGTCACCTAGAAAGATGCTGTCCTCAGACAGGAACAACACCTGCATAAAGCAAACATGTTAGAATTCAATGAAAATAATATTTGAATGATACACAAAAAAGATTCAAATGAACGTAGTCTCACCTGTCCCGGGAAGGGCACCCTCGTAACACTGGGTACAAAAGCTTGACAGTCACTGCTGTTACAGTGGTTTGAGGAGTCTTGTGTAAGGCTGCTAAGCCCACGTCCCTCAAACCTCACGACCGCTGAGTCACTACCTCCGATGTGGATAGGAACATCTACCTGGGGATACAGAAACGACAGAGTGTGTTTATCGTTACTGATCTGTTATCTTTCTAATTCCTCTTGATTTCTAAATGATTATTACCTAAATGATAACAATGCCAGCTGGTGAAGTACAAAACACAATTCAAACCCAGTTCCAAAAAAGACAAAATGTAAATAAAAACAGAATCTCATAAACTCTAAATAAATAAATACATACATGTATATATGCAAACCAATAAATTCTGCTTTTATTTACATTTTTAACCTCCTAGGACCTGCGTCCACATACGTGGACATCACATTTTGGGTTATTTAGACCAAAATACTCAATTCTGCTCTACAAGGGCCTGATATCCACTTACGAGGACATTATACTGCTACTGTTCTATCAAAGTTTTAAACTAATATCCTCATATGTGGCTCTGATTTTTCATAAAAACAAAAATAAGGTAAAAAACATCTGGTAATTCTTTGTTTTTACATTCATCGGGCCCCAATCGCCCCAAATATCAAAGAGAAATTAAAAATGCTGCCGTGGAAGAGTTCGGGTCTTAGGAGGTTAAACAGCATCCCAACTTCTCTGGAATCAGGTTGTGTAAATATCCTGACGACAGGGAAAGATGTGCAGAGTATGATGTCGTACGTGATACGTCTTCGCCTCCAACGGTGAGAAGATCCATTCCAGCTTTGCAGTTTTCCCTGGAGGAATTTCTCCTTGTGGATTGAGGCAGCGCAGCACTGGATGGTCAAAGTTGTCAGCTTGAAGCTGTGACAACACAGCTGTGTCCACTTCATAGCACACTGGCACTGCCCCACCATTGTGTAATTCATACACCTGCGTGGTAAACAAACAATCACAAATCTTTTCGTTCCAAGCGTTGGGCTGTAAACATCCTCTCGCTGCACACACTTGCAGAGACACACCTGCTTTGGAGGACTGCAGTCTCCAATAGTTACGGAGGTGAAGAAGTGTTGGTGGGAGTCAAAGTGGAGATGTGGCTGATCCCTCTCTACCGTCGCCCCCTGAAAGTTCAGCTGCACACAGAATACATGAAATGGACACAAAGACAATGAAAACAATCGAATGCAGCGAATGTGCTGATGTTAAAAGAAAGTACATCATCCCTTAAAATGTGAACTGTCACATGAATAAGTTAAAAATGTTTCTTACAGAATGCCGAGTGCTTGCTCGTAGGGGGTTGTTTGATTGTTGGGTTTTCGCCGTATAACTGTGGGGTCTTTATTTTTCAAAATAAAGTGCCATGAAGCGACTGCTGTTGCAATTTGGTGCTATATAAATAAAACTGGATTCTTTGACTTCATAAATATCTGTTTGTCATGCCCCTCATTCATTAATCTGACATAGCATCACAAAAAAAGGTCAAAAATGTAAAAGGAGCACAAAGCTAGCTTACCTTTGACACTAGCAAAACTGTCAGGTGACTTATTTTTACTGCACTGTCAGACCTGCGTAAATATAAAGTTTTTAAAAGCCTCACCAAGATTTCTCTGCCATATGAGAGCTTGAACACAACAGGAAAGTGATCCGTCCCAACAAAGACGTGACTGTGAACGACAACGTTTTGAATGTTTTGGTATCAGTTTATTAGTTCATTGGTTAATAAATTAATTTGCTTCAGATTTTAGTCAGTGTGTAATGATTATGGGACATGTGCAGTCATGATCTCTGACCTGTAGCTGAAGTGTACTGCCCTCTTCTGGCCTGGGAGCAAAGTTCCAGCGCGAGGTGAAACACTGAACAATTGGTTGTCCTGAACCTGTGAAAAACATGAAACATTACTTTTGTTTTTATCTCTGTCTTATCATAATATTGATATTTTTTCTTGCAAAATGGAATAAACAAAAGATACAAAAAAGTAAGACCTTCATTTGGGACAGCTCTGTGTTACTGAACTCTCCCGTCACTGCCCAGTACTCCAACTCTATCTGTTGATCCTCTGGAAACAAGAAGGCCCTAATATCAAAGAAGAAGACAACTATCAGCAGATGGTAGAATTTACCTTCAAACCATCACATACGCTCTACTTTCAACAACAAAAATGAAAAATGACAGGGTGCATAGAGCAGACTGGTCTGTAATAATAGTATACTTTATGGCATGATATTTACATACCAGTGTACAGGAATACACCCAGGGTTGTGAAGCATCAACATAAGGTCTGAAGGATCTGAATCAACAGGAGCCGAACCAAAGTTGAAATCCAGCATGGTTTTGGTGAAGATGGAAGGACTTGTGTGCAGTCTAGAGACAGATGGAGACAACAGGGTGGTGCGCACCACACCCAGACACTGCAGGTTTAAAATGACTGTTTGTCGTTCAGGAAATACAAACTGTTCTACAACAAATACAAAATAATTCAAATACAAAAAATTACCATTAATACCAAAAAACTTTAATTATTCCAGGGTTACGTTTCTGTTTTGTTTAGTTTTTTTGCTTGTTTCAGATGCTGACCTGTGCCTGGTGGGAGTCTGAAAGGTCAGTTCTTCAGAGGACGGGTTGGACAGCAGCTGGTCGTTGAGACAGTCCAGTGAGAAGAGTTTCCATATGTGTGTCTTGCTGAGTCTACCCACACAGCCACAGCTCCACGCATCCATCGCCTGCAGGGTGGGAAACACACCCCTAGCTCGCACTTCACAAAGCGCTTGGGGAGATGACATCACACATCCTGGAGAGAGAGAGAGACAGGGAGAGCAGGATAAAACAGGCAGTGTTGCTTAATAATGACTTGGAGTTAAATTGCAGTAAACATTTAAGCGTATGGAGTGTGTATGTGTTCTACCACTGGCATTCAGAGTTGTATATGTGATGGTCCAGAGGTACTCGGCTTGCCTGTTCGGTCTGATTGTGGATCGGACCACCATGGTGGAGTGAGAGGCAACAGTTCCCCTCTCCAAGTCCAGCTGTAGGGCTAAAAGGACACAGATTCAGTCTCACTAGTAGAATCAAAAAGTACAGAGTGCAGATGAACGTATACGTGTATCACAAAACGAGATACCACTTGGCTGAGCTGCAGAGTCAGAGTGATGTTCATCATCCAGAAGTATCTGCTGCACAGAGAGGCCGAAGGAGACTGGACAGGGGCTCTTGTTTACTACAGGAATCTCAACAGTTCGACAGCTTCCAACCAAAGTCTCTCCCACATCAAGGATGGATTTCTCTGCCTGGGAAGGAAGGCACCTCTAAAGATCTGCTGCTGTTCCAAAGCTACAGGAAATGATTGCTTGAATTTTCTTGCAATATTTGTCTACGGTTATGACTGACTCACAAAAAACAAAAACAAGCATGTGTACATATTGAAATCACTCAAACACATGAATAGTTCCACCTCTATCCAGCCCCTGGATCCCACTCCCTCCACTACAAGGGTGAGGTGTGACTTGATGGATCCATGTGACTGGACAGGCCAGTAGGTTAGAGTAGGTTCTAGTGTGTATGCGTTCTCTGCCAGCGGACTGAAGGTCCACGTCTGCATCTGTAGTAAAAATAAACAAATTAAACAGCTTTTTTTTCCACAGTTCCACAGTTACTGTCTACATAAATGTGCAGTGTGCACTCCTCTCTCAGTCTCTCACACAGCACTCATTGGGATGCAGTTCACCAGCATCTGGTTTGACAGAGATAAGCTCCTGGTCTGGCTCTGGAATGCTCCACTGGAATCTATCATGAAAGGAAATCAGAGAAAGCCAGCTGTAGACAAGATGAATGATCCTGAGGTAAGTCCAGACTACAAACAATACACTGAAAAATGTCGGAAAACACGACCAGAATAAGAGCGCAGAAACAAATCAGGCAGCCGACCTCACTGGCAACAGGCTTCGGTTCCTGATGTGATGGGTGCGCTGGGCCTGCGAGCCCACTGCTGTTGGCTGGAAATATAAAGTGCTGCCTCCTTCCAGAGACACACACAGCTTTTCCACCACACTGACAACTGTCAGTTCCTGAAGAAGAAAGAGACATTAACAGACAGTAAAATAAAAATAACGTAAAAACGTGACTGTTGACTGACGCTCTCGTGCAGGGCCGCACCTTTGTGAGTTTAGATGCATTGAGCTGCAGGTGTAATTTAAACCCCTGGTCAGAACTATCCTCTGCTGGCACTGCTCTGAGGGACAGGATCTGGTGATCTCCTGGCTGGATCAAACCACAGCTTGGAACTACAAACGCCGATTCTGCCAGGGCAGGGTTTGAGCTGCGCTCCAAACAGAAAGTGAGCGGCCAGTCTCCAACATTGTGAAGCAGGACTGTCCGATAGGAAATGACACTGAGGGCTGGAAACACCTAGTAGAACAAAATCATTCAGCAAGCTCCAGATGTTGTTTCTAAGAAGGAATATTTGATTTATTATCTTAAAGATTTTCCTCATGAGTTGGGATTTGAAGAAAGTGCATCTTTTTTGTTCTTACCACGTGAGGGGGATTTACGGAGCAGCGTGGAGTGAAGTGTTCTTTGCCTGGCTGAAAGGAGTGGCCAATGACTCTGATGGTCACACACCAAGGCGGACACACACCTGTGTCTGGACTGTGCTGCAGAGTCCAAAGATGCATGATTGACAGCATAGGTTTGAAAGCATGTGACTGTTTAAGACCAGGTTATACTAAGTCAAAAAAGCACCGCTGCCTGTTGTAATGCACAGTTTACTGCAGTGTATAAAATAATAATACCTTATTGTATGCAAAGCACTCAAGTTGTGCTCCGTGCAGAGTATTGAGCTGCTTGGGCACGTACGTCACTCTGAACAAGGTGGACTTAAGTGGAGCCAAGTCACAGGATGATGGAGCGATGGAGAATGGAGACTCTTGGGCGGCAGTCCAAACGAGACTTGAAGGGAAATACATGAAATATAAGCATCAGCGGTCAGAAATTAAAGGTAGATTTCAGACAGAAAAACAAAAACATCAAAAGAAGCCACGCTGCAGGACACGAAGACGTACCTGAGTTTCCTCCTGGTGTGGTTTGTGATAGAGACCGACTGCGTAAAAGCAGATGAAGGAGATGAAGAGGATGTATGCTTGTGATTAAACAGCAGTTCAGTCGGGGCCACAGATACACGTAGCAATGGCAATGAAGATTTCAAACAGAGAGGATCCGTGTGCCCCAAGCAGGCCCGGTAAAAGTCTTCCACGGCGGTGGCTGACATGAACTGCTGTAAATGACACAGACAACGAGTCAGAGAGGCAAGTCTAAGCCTTCGCTGAAATTTAAATACAGAAATGTGAAAATGGAAGCATACCCCCTCCACAGGGGAGTGCAGCCCTTTCTGGTCAGACTCTATTTTATGACCTCCCCGCAGGGCTGCCGGGGCATGTGGTGAATTCTGTCTGCAGTCCTGCTGAAGCGTGTGCAGAACCAAGTGTTCAGGTTTTAGTATGGCAGGTTTCTGGTGCCCTGAGTGGCAGGTACCAATCAGGTCAAGAAACACCGGCTCCTAAAAGAGACATTATGTAAGCACATAGGTAGAAATGCTTGTCTCCGTGCCGTGTTTAACATGTCCTACCCCGTCCAGTACGAGACATGCCACTCTCCTGTAGTGTGCATTAGGCTGTGTGGGCCTGTAGGCTGCCTTCACTCTGGTGTGACTATGTGGGAGAACAGCGCCACTTGCTGGTAGGATACTAAACACACTGTTCCCACTACAGTCAATATCCCACTGGTAGAAAGCCTCAGCAGTGGAAGCATTAACGAGCTCCACCGTCCGTACAACTGATCCTCCTGCTTCAACACATTCAAAATCCACCACAGAGGAAGACAAGGC
This sequence comes from Rhamphochromis longiceps, assembly GCF_057381845.1. Taxonomy (NCBI): domain Eukaryota; kingdom Metazoa; phylum Chordata; class Actinopteri; order Cichliformes; family Cichlidae; genus Rhamphochromis; species Rhamphochromis longiceps. Next base: position 38,406,549 of record NC_140572.1, read on the forward strand.
AACTTTGGGACCTGCAAAAGGAGATTATCTGGGTTATAAACTATCTTCCTTTTATTATTTGAAAATACAACTTTCTTGGGAGTGTACATGTGCTTTACTAAAGCTACAGAGAAACTGAGTTTTCCTTCATGTCTGGGCCTCTTACCAATACAACGCCCAGAGAGTTTGAGCAGACTTTCACTGAGCGTGCCTTTGCAGTTTAGAGACAAGTACTCCACTGAAACAGTATCCACCACAGCAGGGGAGTAAGTGACTGAAACCCGCCGTGATCCACCAGGAGCCACCCTACCACGGGTGGCATCACAGCTGAACTCTGATCCAAACGAGGGCACCCCACCAGGCAGCCGTGACAGAGAAAAAGACGCCGTTACCTGCAGGAAAGGATGCAAAGATGTGTGGGAGAAGGCTTCGAGCGTGAACTTTTGCACTTACGTGTCTATGTGCACCACCCACCGGAGACGGGTTAAAAATGTCAAAGTGTTTCTGCAAACTCTTGCCAACAGCAACAGGACCAAAGTCCACCAGTGGGCCACCATTATCTTCTCCCCCTTTGCTGCTGGGATTTTTCACCAGTAGATGTGGATATTTAGCTTAAAAAAGCAAGATAAAAAGTCGCAGGTAAAACAGATGCTTGAAAGACCGATGTGTCAGCTTTTGACTATTTGAAGTAGATCTAAAAATACCTAGAGTGGAATTTTACAGGGAAAACAGTATTTAGGCTAACTTTCTATTCCTCCTTTTGTATTTTACGTTCATCGTGTGATGTTGCAAACGTTATCTTTATGGGAGTGGGCCAAGCCCATCATTTTATATTTTGGTCATGACGTACAAGTAAACGAGACAGTGAGGAGGCTGACAGTTATGACAGTTTCTCACGCTAACCCTTACCCACTGACACTGTGGTCAGATCTTTGGTTTGCTAGTTACAGTACCTAGTCCCTGTAGGAGGACAGTGCAGCTGCTCTCGAGCTTGCCCTCCTCTCCAAACCTGCAGAGAGCCTGCTGCTGGTACACCAGTGCCTCCTGTGGCCGGAAGACCACTGTGGTGTGACACTCCTGACCGGGTTTCAACAGGCCCTGCTCTGGACGGAGCTGGAATGGTGCAGGACACTCCCACTGGAAGTACGTATGGAGTTTACTACAGGATTAAATAAAAAAGAGGCGATTAAAGTAAAATAAAAGCAAGCGTTCTATTTTCTATTTCCTCCCAACATAGAAAACACACATACAGGTTAAATGAAATACACACAGAGACATAACCGTGTACCTGGCATTTTTTAATGGGAAATCAGTGTGTGTGGAGTGTTCAACAGCACAGAGCGGGAGCATCACAGACTCAGGAACCTCCAGGGTGTGAGAGGGAACGACGGCACGGAGGCATACATGAAAGCTGCCTTCTTTCCCTTGAAATTCAATGCTGTCCTCATACTCACACTGTCTCAGACACACGCAGCAGTACACAAGCAGAAGACTTCAAAGCACAGAGTGAGCTGCTGTATTTAAATAGTTTATCATCTACTCAGGATTTTATTGAAACAGTTAAATTACTTTTATATTTACCTGCTCTCTATACATCAGTTTGTATCATGTAAGGTTACTGACTACAGAGATACTGCTGCATAAGCATGAAAGCACTAGTACATTTCATATTTCAAAATCAGTGAAGATCAAGTAGTATTCTGTCTGATTTTGACATGTGTTACCCTTTGAAGAGGTTTAAAGGTGACTTGTATGGAGAAGGAAGTCCCGGGGCTGATGACAGCTATGTGAGGAGCCAAGGTGGAGAAAATCTTGGACACAGGAGGCCTGTGAAGGGAAGCGAGGGACGTGTTATCTGCAGGGATAAAACAAAGCTTAGCTTTGCACAGAGCAGATTAAACACCTTATGTGTAGCTTCTTTAGCTTGTTGTGGACGTTCTTTAACACTAATGTCTTGGTAAATTCTCTGCCCAGGTCCCAGTCCTCCCAGGCCAGCTCTGGTCTCGTTTCCACTCCAAAGAAGCAGTTTCTTTGGCTTGGTGCTCGTCGCTGACACTTCCCAACCCTCTGCCTGTGGGGAATCCCTGGATCCTGGCAGGTTTGGTGTTACAGGAGATGTGAGTTTTGGAAAAACACAAAAAACAAAACATTTATTCCAAATTCAAAACAATCTTTAACATTTATAGTGGACCTGAAACAGTCATACAGCAATGTCTCTTTGAGAAAAGGCAACTATATCTTCAAAATGATACATTTTTGTACAAACTTTACATTGACCAATAGGAATGGATGAAGTCATTCAGTGAACATTTTTTGCACACAGTATATTTCAATTAAAGATTTGGCTTGATAAGAAAAAATTATGATTAATGATGTTAGTTGTAAATGGATTAAATACAAATATAAAGATCCAGATAGATGGTGTTGATACAGAAAAAGACATTATAGATAGTTAGAAAGGACACGTTAAATATATTCTTCCTTCAGTGTCAACAAGCAGCACTAAACAAAGCAGAGCAGGATTTCACATCACTCCATGTTCACCTTATTTAAGCTATTGTTCAAAGGTCTGGGACAATAACAACTTTTGCAACAAACATAAATTTAACCAAAAAGAAGTATAAAGATATGATCTTCATCAGATAGGAGAGGAAGATGTTGAATTTTAGTCAGTGTTTCTGTTTTTAGCTGCTACTTGCTTTGCTGCGTGGAGCACAATTATGGAGTTGTGAAAACAAGATAATACGGGAATAATTTGTATTTTATGTAGCGTACGTATTATGTGTAGTTAGAAATGTGTTCACTGCTGTTATTGAGGTTTAAATCAACAGGGAAGCTGGATAAATAAACACTGATAACTTTGTGACATTGTAGAGTTTTTACTGGATTATTTTCTGTATACTGTTTACATTATTGACATAAAGTAAACAAAACTAAACAAACACAGTTTCGTAAATGTGAGCACAGCACAGGGTTATTCTCACAGATCTCAAACAGGAAAAAAACAATGATGCCAAACTTTACTTTGATATCGTTGCCAGTGACGGAGGCCTCCCGTGGAGCGGCAGACACCAGCGGGTCAGGACCCCGAGTCTCCGCTAACATGGCTGTAAAGGAAGAAGACGCTTAGTCCTCGACACAGAAGGAAACACGGGGAATGGTAACGTAGCTCTTTCCCGTTTAAGACACATTTTACGGTCAGTAACACGAACTGGTTGGTGGCTAAAAAACAACCTCACCTTACCGACACGCGGAGCAAACTCTTCAACTACTTTTTATTTGCCTCAAAATTGAAGACGAAGAAGAAAGAACACACCGGGAACACCGGGAACAGACATGGGTCAGCGTTGTTGCGTTGTCGTTTCCATAGCAACAAGCCTCCAGAAGAAATTACGGCGACTGATAAGGGTCATTTGCAAACTGCTACGTGAGGACGTAACCAGAGTGGTGACGCTGTGACGTAGTTTTACGGTATGTAAATACGCGGATGCAGAGATATGTTAGGTTATAGCAGGTAATCATCCTTTAAATGGTTCAGCCACACTGTGTCTACTTTATTAAATTATAGAACTTTAATTATAATTCATAATCCAAAGTTTCTCATTTTTTTTCAACAAACTTGAAAACACATGAATTTAAGGTAATTTCGAAAATTTTATTAACAAGCAAACAAAAACTCTGACACTGCATTGCAAAAAAAAGAAATATATTAAATTCTATAACTGTTAAATTATATATTTTTTACAGAGTACAAGGGGGATGAGAAGGCAAACTTGAAAAGCAAGGCATGCAGATATTTCACTGAGTCCATGGCTTTAACTAAATACAAGCATTTCCAAGAAACTAAAACAAAGGGAAAGCATTCAATATCATAAAACAAACTAAATTCCTAAAAGGAAATACAGTAGCAACACAACAGTGTGCCTGTTATGTGTTTATAATGCCCTGAAACATCAGCTGAGTTCACGTAAATCACATATTGTAACGGACCAGGAAACCTGGATAATATTACCATCCACACTGACACCATTAGTTTTATTTTATGTCTGTCTCATTGTCTACTACCTTCTATGAAAGTGCCATTATCACTCGTTCATGTAGTTTAATTGCATGCGCGTACAAAGATAAATGTGTTTATTGCAGGTGGCAGGACAGGGAAGTGGGCTTTAAGTCATAAAGATAAATTCAAAAAGTCTGAATTATTTGTTGATTTTAAAGTCATAACTCATGGATGGATAGCTGGCTATTAAAGCATTAAATGTTCAGGTACATAACAATTGAACAGTTCTGATTTCATGTAATATTAATAACAGACTGAGATGTTTGGAGTTGGTTTAGCACTATGATCCAGGCTGTTAAAAAACAAACTAACCAAGCAAAACTTTTAACAAAACGTTGTTTTCATTCCACCGTCTTCGTGCACAGGATTGCAATGGCATTACTATTTTAATAATAATGAGCATAAGAAGACATATAATAAAAACATGGACGAGTTTATGATGGGAAAGCCCCAGTTTTTGTTCCTGGGCCTCCCTCCTCAGTCTCCTCCTCTGAGTAAGAGTTGTAGTTTGCCATTTCTCCTCCTGAATGCCTCGTGAACCCAACAGAGCCAAAGGAACTTTCTCTCAGCTCTTTTATCTGCTCTTTCTCATCCTCGTGTTCCCCTGCTATCTCCTCCTCATCCTCTAGGCTCAAGGTGCGAGAGCCACCGTGACGTTTGATACTCTTCAAATCCATCCCGCTTCTTTCTCTGTCCGCGAGGCTGCTTGGAGTTACTTGTTCCCTAGTTTTGCGACTTCTCTTCCACTTCATCCGCCTGTTCTGGAACCAGATCTTAACCTGGAAATGGCAGGAATCATCACAGTTTGGACTATTTAGTAATGTAGCTGGCTGAACTGAGAATAAATGAAGTTGGTATATGAAATGCTGACAAGAATGTAGTAAAAATCAAACACCAGGGAGCTGTTAATGTTACACACAAAAAATAGCCATTGTTGGCTTATATGGTCATTCACTAACTTTGTCAGCGTCTAACCTGAGTCTCTGTTAGCATGAGCGAGGTGGCCACTTCAAACCGTTTAGGCCTGGATAGGTACTTGTTGAGCTTGAACTGGTTTTCCAGTTCCAGCAGCTGCTGACTGGTGAAAGCTGTTCTGGGCCTCCGACACTTCCCCAACAAACCTGTCTGAGATGGTGCTGAGGAGAAACCAGACAAATTATTTATGACATATCAATGATATTAATTTGTCTCTGCAAGTGGAAATATTTCACTTGTTATGACTGGTAGGCCTGTAAGGAAGCAAATCATATGGCGGCCTACATAAAGGTAATCTATAAATGGGATTAAGGAGGAAAGGAAATATTACAAAATCCCAAATCCTGGTTTCTCATTGCTGCCACGGCCGACCTGTGTCACAGTGTTTCTGTCAGTTAACAGTTATTGCTTTGATGGAGGGTCATGATAACAGGATTGCTGCAGAGGAGTAATAAACCATCACAGGGGTCCATTACCTTAATGAAAACACTATAAGTGTGATCAGTTGACTGAGGTCTGTATCAGGTGTTACCTTTACCATAAACAGTGCATGTTATTTGTATGACATAAATCGTCCTCAAACTACAGCTTCTCAATGTCAAAGCACTTTCAATACGAACACACAGGTAATAGTGATCTTTACAATAAACGACCTCAGAGAAAAACACATGCAGCTGTGCACCAAACAATCAATAACTAAAGAAAAAATATAGAATCAATTTATGAAGTGCTTTATTGTTCTACATAAATTAACACACTGGCCAAATACGTGATCAACAAAGAAACACTGCAACTATTAAATTATTATTTAAATGTTAATACCAAGCAGAAGAATGTTATAACAAGTTTTATTAAATATTCAAAAACTTTGATCCAAAAATTAAGATGTTGAAAAATTCTTACCATGTACGAAAATAACAATGATAAAGTTTATAGGCGAGAAAAATGCAAATCTGTGGAAACAAACACGCAAACTCACCGTTATACTCTCTGAGTCTGGGCATCATTATCCCGGCTCTGATCCAAGGCTCCAGTGGGAGCGTCCCGGTGACCCCCTTCAGCTGCTCCGGATACGGATGGACCAGCTGCGTGAAGCCGGGGTACATGAAGGCGGTGTGCTGGCCTCCGAGGGCCGCCACGGGATACACAGAGCTCGGGTGCATTCCGATGAGACCCACCTGATGCAGGGCAGGGAATGCCGACTGGGACAGGTTGAAGAGATGAGACTTGGAGAGGACTTCAGACTGCGCCGGAGACGAGTTTGAGGAGTTTGGATGAGGGGAGGAGGGCGTCTCTGAGCCGCCGGTCGACAGCGGGCTGTCTCCGGGGCTCCTGCTGTGATACAGCCCGGGGGACGCACTGTCCGTGTCCGTCCTCTGGTCCACGTCGTGCGCCAGCAGCGCATCAATTCGAAAGTTTTTGGATTTCTCCATGTTGGCTGTCATTCTGACTCGAGATGTGTCCTCTGAACAGTTGATGTTATTTCGTGTGAAGCGTTTTTGTTGTTTTTAAAACCCGAACCTAAACTTCAATAATGAAATAAACTCTTCTGATGAACTTTCGATGTTTCCCTAAGGTCTTGATACACGGGTTAAGCTTGTCATTCCCACTCACGGAAGAAATGCCTTTTTTCTGACCCACTGCACGAACTCTGCGTGTAAAAAACACTTCACCGCTCCGACAGTGAGCGCAAAAATTACTCGAACCCAAGCGCACGACAAAGTCTGCTTTGTTGTGATTGGCCAGAGCTCTGCAGAAGCACAGGGGCAGGAACTCACAAACTCTTCTGGTGTTAATTGATCTCGTCCTTCTTATGCATACAACTAGGTCACAGAAATGGCTTCCTGTAAGCCCCTGTTAGAACCATTTACGCGTCAATAAATCTCAAAGCAGAAAAGATTAACCTGTGTAGGAGAACTTTGTAAAAAGGAAAGAAAGATTAATAATGTGAACTTCTTCTTCCTTAAATGTCTGCGTCCTCTATCTTTAACCCTGTTTCAGGTGAAGTCGAGGTGTAGTTTTCTCACACAACCTCTTACACACTCATTATATTACACATCCAACATGTGTGAGGTGCAAACACTCTTGACGACTATATTGCCTTAATTGCTGTAATCTTACTTAGAGTTATGACAAAAATTAATCATTTTACAGCTAACTCTTGATTAAACTTTATAGCCTGCTAAGGTTGACAGAAACCCAACTGTTCTTATCAGCAGCCGCTTCCATGATTATCGTCATCACCACACTACAGAGCACATAAAAGGGCAGTAAACTGAGAGAAAGCAAACTTTTCTTTGTTTTCCCCTCCTGTAGATTAGAACCACACCGGCAAAGTAGACACAGGTGACAAAAAACACGTAGTAGTTGGCATTTATTCTTCAATTATACACACGGTGCATGCAACCAAGATTTGGAAAGGGAAGACAGTTTTCTTCTTCGTCTATTGCATGCAGTAGTATATTTTATATATTAATGTGCACAAAAGAGGACGGCATGTAAGTCACCAGGTGTGATTTCCTGCTGGACTTTACAGGATTGATAAGAGACAGTCATTGACCTGGGAAAACAAACTGTTCTCATGTCCAAGACAAATACACCAACACCTGCTGAACTGAGCACACAGCATTTAAGAGAAACAGCCTACGTGTTTAAAGTAAAAGTTGCATGTGTGTGCTGGAACGTTACATATACATATATATATTTGAGTAAATTATCAGCCGCCTCCTTTGACTGGAAGAGCTGTGCGTATAGTAGGAGTTAATGTTGTGTAATTATTATAACTTACATCACTGATCAAATATTAAAGCATGGGCACAGCAAGGTGTCTTATCCATGGCTAATGCACCCATCAGCGTGCTGCACAAAACTGTGCATGAACAGGAAGAGTCCACAAAGCAGCGTACATGTTCATCATATATTCTATAACATTTATTATGTATCCTGTTTTAACAAGAGCAAGCAATTTGATTGCAAATTCTTGGGTATTTGTTATAAAGTAAATGCTTTATGTTATAGCATGGGCGACTCGTTCTCGGTGTCTTTGATGGTCAGATACATCACTGTGATGTTGGACAGATCCAAGGCTGTAAAAACCGACTGTAAAATAATTACCACCCTGTGATCTCTTCTCCGGGCATTAGATAAGGCAGAGCGAGGATATAGCTCACCATTAAATACAGTCTGTCTAACATTTCTTGATGGCCAAGCATAAATATCATAACCTTTGAGATAAGGTTCTGTAGGCTGATGACATTGATATTTAAAATTTAACACCAAATAGAAACAGCGTGTTTGGTAATATATTAGAATTGTGATTTATGGTCATTAGACTGCCATTTTAATCATCCTTAAAAAAGTCTTTGTTTTCATATAACATCTGTGCATAGATGGTTTCTGTTCATTGCACAGCAGAGATGGCCTGTTATAAGATATCGTTCTACATCTGTTTTTGTTAAACGGAGACATTATTCATCAACCACATTCACTCATCTTCAGCTATAACAGCGGAAATCAGGAGTGAGGGTTTTAAGTGGGCTGCAAACTTTTTGTCGTTGTTCAGTTTTCAGATACGTGTTGTTAGAAGACATGACTGAAATTTAAGAGTTAACACAGGACGTCGGTTCAGGGGGGAGAAGAGTTTTTAAGGTGAAAGGCTGTGATGTAGGCTTTTGGGTTGTCTTCATTACATTTAAGGAGGAATGTGTTCTCTCCTGGCAAAAAAGTTGTCCTTCTTGGTCCAATTTAACACAAAAGAAACTGAAGGAAAGAAGCAGAGCAGATGTTTATTCTTTCAGAAGGATGGCTGCTCTTCCATTCATGTTAAAATCCTTGATTTAAATTAAATGATTTACAATTTAATGCATTTTATTTAACCTCCCTTTCTTGTTGTCTTTCTATCATGCACACACACACACTGGTCTGACAAGAGCAACAATGCAGATCACAGAGTTATAATGGATAAGAGCAAGCCACAGAATAGAAAAACAAGCCAGCCCATCGCTCCCCTCTACCCTCAGCTGTAAAAGAAGCGTTTATGTCGCCTCTTTTCATACACAAATGTAAAGAAGGTGGGCGATTCTGTCAGACCTCTATAGTTAAATGGCAAAAAGGTTACCCCATTCTTGAAGTGCAGAGGCAGAGCCGATTTTATTTCACTTATTTTATGCCAAGAACCTGTTTGTTAAACGGGGTCTAGTGCAGCAGTGAACCTCTAATAGAATTTGTGCAATTTAAAAAAATAATAATTTCCACCCACATTTGGCTACAATGTGGGTGGAAATTATGCACATCATCTCGTGACTCTCATGACTTTGCAAAGGACAGACTCTGTGCAGGCTTCTGTGGGTATTTTCCAATAGTTGACACTAATGATTGCTGCAAGGTAGCGCCTGAGAGTTCAGCAGCATGTTCCCATCATCAACACCACGCAACCAAGGAAAGATACGGGCGTCAGACAGGGATTAACACGCCACGCATTTTAGTAAAGTAAGACATGACTGTGTATCCCAGGAGACTTTGGGTTGAGAAGAAAATTCCCCCAAATTCCCAACAGATAGAATATAATAAAGCCTGTTGTTCCCCAGCTGTCTGCGTCCTATTGTGGAATCTAGTCCAAAATCTGCTTTTGGATTCTATTGTATCTTTTGTCGTACCCTCGTTTTGCTCCGATTGGCCTAATGGACCGCAGGGGAATGGAACACTTCCTAGTTGAGCAGCGGTGGGTGTTCGGGGTTGCAAGGTTCAACATTGTTCAAAATGAGTTGATTAATGACAGCCTTCAAAACTCAGACCGGGAGATAATGAGGAGGACAAGAGGGAGGGATGGAGGAGGAGGAGAGGGAAAGGAGGCGAGGCGGAGAGCTGAGATTGGATGATTATTACTTAGCACAGTTAAGGGTGAGATGACAGTACAATGACAATGAGGCTTCAGGGTAGAAGTGGAGGAAGAGAGGAGGCACATAGCTAATTACTCCTAAACAGAGGTCTGTGAATGATAGGAGGAGACAGACACACGTAGAGCTGGTTAGCACACAAAGACAGGGGCAGTGACTGGGCCGCAAAGGAGTGGCTGGAGAGAGTAGTTAAACATCTGTTGCTCTGTGGGACACCCAGTCTGCTCCTCAGAGCGAGGATCTCAAAGCGCTCATCGCACACATGTTCCTCAGCACGACAATGTGAAGCCTGTGCTAACCACTCTTATACAAAACTGCTATTTTTGCACCAGTGCTGTCAATATTTGTTCACATAAAGCATTAAGGGAACACCAGAATCATTATAAATCATGCTTTAGGGAACATGAACTTCCAGTTCCTGAGATATTTTAGCCATAAACATAGTGACAGATCAACACAGACATAAAAGTAAACTTTTATCGAATCAAAATAGCAATCTCCTCTTTTATATGTTTGCTTGAATATGACATGAACAGACATCTGCTCTTCTTGTCCGCTCTTACCTGCATTTTTCTATAACTAATAATCGTTCTTTCCACAGCTGAGACAGTTCAATTAGCCTTGTGATCCACAGACACTCCCACCAATCCATGTTTGTGGCATTTAATCAGTGGCATGCGTGTGTGTGTGTTAGGGTGAGTGGTAGGTTAAGAAGGAAACACATAATTCTTTGTAGTAACCTTGTGTGACACTGTCACATCAGTTTTATTTTGTTCCCCTTCTCCTCTGGTTGCTTTAGTACCTGACACGCTGAGATGAAACATGCCTTTATTGTTGAGTGAGGCAGATTAAATAAAAAAGGCCAGAGGGAGAAGCTTGTAACTCTGGGAATGAGTTTAGGTTGCAGATTTAGAATATTGCATCGCTGGCTGCTGTGGGGGTGTTGCATTCTTATCAAAGCGCATCCTGAAGTGACCTACATGATGATATATGGGCTGAAAACAATCTGAATAAATGAAGAAACGCTGGAATCTCAGCCTGTTTCATACTGAAGACACGGAGCAGCCTTCATGTTTTTCTATCGCTTTTATTTTGCAAATATTCTGCACACATCCTCCTCTTAATTTAAACCATGGGCTTTAAATGTCTAAATATAAACTCCATAGGGAAATATGAATTTCAGTGTAAAATGATTATTTCATTTATTAATGAGGGAAAAAACAGTTGTCCAAACCTACCTGACCCTGCGTGGAAAAAGTAACTGTCCCATAGACCTAAAAACTGTTACTACTACTCTTAACTAATTTAAGATCCTGCCAATCTGATTTAAGCCACTCCACAGCAATCGCAGACCATCACTCTACCGAGTATTTTCAATCATGCAGTTCTTTAGATGTTGTTTTGGGCTCTTCTGGATGAGTCACTGATGCACTTTTGGAGTAATTGGGATTGTCTGGCCACACAGGGAAGTGTCACCTTCGTTTAAAGTTTCCTCCATGTGTGGATAACGGCTCTCACCGTGGTTCACTGCAGTCCACTTCCAGACTCTTCCAGACACTAAACCAAGGCACAATGTACATTTCAATTCCTTTAATTTTAAATATGTTTATATTGTCTATCCTGTAAAATAGTCAGATATCTATTCATATTAATGTACAGAATTCACCTGCTTGCTGCTACTACTGCACATTCACCCAGTGTATATATATATATATATATATATATATATATATATATATATATATATATATATATATATATATATATATATATATATATATAATGTTCTTCCTCTACACCCCCCCCCCCCAATTTTTGCACATGTCGAGGAGCGTGTCAGGCTACATTTCACTGTGTGTTATACTTGTATAACTATGCATGTGACAAATTATAAAGAACCTTGAACCTTGACCTTGAAGTCCCAAAACCTTAGAAAAGGATTCTTAGCCTTTCCAGACTGATACATGTCAGCAACATGCCTCCAAATTAATTTCTGTCACTACATGCCAGATACATGAGTGCTCTGGGTTTAAACAGCATTAAACAGTATTTTTATAAGCAACTCTTCATCATTGTCTTCTTTGCTCATGATTATTCCATGATGCTCTCGGCATATTTTTCCAAACTCATTCAGTAACAGCTCCACATACATAATGCCAAACGTCTGGCTCTAAAGACACTCGGGAGTATTTAGGAAAATAATGAGATCTGTGTCCCCATCACTTTATTTTATTGATGTTATTTTAGTTTTATCGTGTACTTTAGCTAAACACTCAGTTTATAGCAATGAGACAATGAACAATGATGTGACTGAATCTGCTCAAAAAACATTAATTTAATATACAACCTCTTTACTGAAAGGTGCGATTAAAAATGGCAGCCAGTTCTGGTTCAATAGCAGATGACGCCTGGTTGTCGTGCAGGAATCTCCAGCCTGGGACGGGTTAAAGGATGAAGTTGTGTTTCAGAAGGTTTCCAAGCGTTAAAAAGAGAAAAACCTTTGGTTTAACTGGTCATTTAGGACTGACGGGCTTAGAGGAGGGGCTGCCACTGCTTGATGCATGTCGTGCCACGCTGAGGAAGAGGTCTCATTTTCCTCACTGATCCTTTTGCTTACGTGTTATGTCTTCTGTCATTATTGTTCCCCCCAACCTTCTGCTCCTCACTTTGTCTTCTTTTTCCACACTTTTTGCCAATTTTTGTTCATCTAACGGCAGTCTGAACAAATGCGTTAGTTACAGTAATATGCAATTTAAAAAGCAAGCGTTAAAATCATCAGTACCATTGGGGGCCATAATGTCTTGATTAAGAGTCATTATCCTTCCAATTTTGCTCTAAACAGCTTCTAAGCACCAATCAGGAAACTCAGTTTTAACTGCCTTTTCACCCTCCACGAGACAGTTTATACTATGAAGAGCAAATATTTCATCGTAGTCCTTGAAGCAGCCTGGGGCCTTTTTGAAATTTAAGGAAAATGTCACAGAATCAACCTGATGTAGTAACCGGACGCAGTAAGCTGCTGGGAAGATGGATAGCTGCCAAAACTGTGCTCTACTGCACTAAAATGTATAAATTCACAGCCTTTGCATGTTACAAATAATTTATATTCACTGAGGCAGATACACTCACATACATGCCTGCTAGTTTCTGAGCTACCTGTCGTCCTGCCTAATGTCTGTAAATGAGCACCTAACGATGTGTGTGAAGCTATTTGCTTATCTATATCATTGTCGCAGCTGCTTGTGTTCACACGCAATCTATGTGAAGATCATTAAAAGACACAGATGCACACACAAACACGCCAACTTTTGCTTGCACAGGGAACAGGATGTGTTATCACTTGCATGAACTTGTAATGCAATGCAAGTAGGGTTGCCAACTCCCTGAAAAATAAATAAGGGACACCTCGTGGCCAGGGCCGGGCAACCCAGTTCACCCTTCCCAGTGTGGTGAATTTTGTAGTTTTTTTTTTTTGTGTGTGAAATTATTTTTTAACCATTTGACTTGAATTTGATTTAAGCAGATGCATATTCTTTGTGATATGACCATATAGGAAACAAATGATCATTTAGCCATTTATTTTTAGCTCAAAATGACAACATTAACACAGTAAAACAGGTCTCTTTCTTAAACAGAAGCCTGTCATGCTTAACTTTTGAGAATATAAGTAAATCTTTCTTTAAAAGAACTCTGTCCTGCTTAACTTAAAATTATATAAATTAATAGAAAACAATAGAACGAAAAATATTCTTGTAACAGTGCACATATAGTGCATTTAGTACAACTGGCTTCAGTTGAGGTATTATTTCAGCTTTTCTAATGCTAATCAGCTGCTCCTGTTTGTAAACCCGCTTGTTCCCATGATTACGCATCATAACTCATCATCATTATTAAAATATGTATTACTTTTATGTATTAGTGATCTATTTGTTGCAATCATCTATCCTTGCAGTTGTTTATTACACAAAATAAATTTATATTATCACACTTCTGGCCACATAGCGCTGATATTCACTGCACATGTCCACACCGGTGTGTGAATGTGTGCGTGAATGGGTGGATGACTGGATATGTAAAGCGCTTTGGGGTCCTTAGGGACTAGTAAAGCGCTATATAAATACAGGCCAATACAGGCCATATTAACCTTAACCAGAGGGTTTAAAAAAAAACAACCAGTGTTTACATACCATATCTGCTTCTGCCGTGGCCTGGTGGACAAGAAATTGGTTAAGGGTTCCCCGAGCTTTCACGCCCCTCATGTTCTTCATGTGCTCACCATTAGAAGCATGCCTATGGAAAAAGTGCGCCGGCACACAGTGCAGTGCGCTTTATAGGTGTTACCATGCATTTTCCCAGCCAGGTGTTTTCCTTTTCCCATTCCTCCCAGTACTTTTGCAGCCTTTTTTTCTTTCTCTGAAGGGAACAAACATTGCTGCTCTAATGCTGGGCTTACACTGTGCAATTTTTGGCCCATTTTGAGACGATTTTTGAGTCGTGCGACCGATTTGGTGATCGGCCCGATTTTGGCCTTCATCGTGCATCGTTTAGTATACGTGGGGTAACGAGAAGCGGCTGTGGTGACACAGCCGCTCACACTGCTCACGCGCAAACACGTAAACGTTGGTGAAAAAGATGGAGCAGCACGGCTGTGCAGCGTGTGATCTGGACACAAGCGATGGAGGCACAACTTGTAGAACTTCGGAAAGCTCATCCGAGCCTTTTCGATGTGGCATCACAAAATTATCACGACCACAACAACCGTGAAAACAGTTGGATCTACATCGCTGCTCAATCACAGCTGCCTGATCAATGTTTTTCATTAGCAATTTAGCAAAGTTGATGGTGGTGGTGTGTCTGTGTGAGTGAAAGACAGAGAGAGAGAGCGACAGATTTTCTGTTATAACCTTCATTTTATGGAGGCACAGTGTGAGCACTCAGGTCGCATCAGAGCATCGGGCCGTATAGTGTGAGACCTGCATCGTGACCTACCAACTTCTAACCCCTGTGAGTCAATCGTGCAGTTTGAGCAGGAGCTGAATAACGTGACTGAAAAAATCGCACAGTGTCTGCCCAGCTTTAGGTGTACTGTTGTCCGAGACTTGCACCGCAGTGTCGGGGTTTGTTTCCCTGTTGGCCATGCTTCTTGTTGTGGTCATCTGTTGTCTTCCGGTATTTTCTCCGTAAGCGACCTTTCCTCGACCAATGAGATGAGCGGTAATCTGAATTGTCATACTCGAATTGTCATAAGTGTGCTGTCAGCTCATTGGTCACAAAGCAGGAGAGGGGCTGGGAATTATGTTTTCAAACAAAGTGTTAATTCCATTAAAAGTTATAGACTACTTTTGATTCTCACTGTATTACGGGACAAAGTGCGTCGCTTATTAGCTCAATACGGGACGTGTACTTTTGTTTCGAAATACGGGATGATTCCGTATTTTAAGGGACGGTTGGCAACCCTAAATGCAAGCGACTCTGTGTGGCAGAAAGTGAGCTCAAGCCCTTTCTCATGCTAAGCTAATGGAGAAGTTATAAGGATATTAAGATTGGTTGGTCAGTCTAGCACTTACATTTTGAAACTATTATTAGCTGGATTGCAGCTGGATTTGTGGTACATTCACATTCACTGCATATCCATCTGGTCTGTAAGTCTGACATCATCAGTCATTTCAGGGTCCAAACGCCGCTTCAGGTCCCAAAGTCAAACGAACACTGTGGCATCATTGAGAGTCACAAACGGTCTAAATTCTTTCATCTGTAATAATGATCAGCATTGCTGCTTTACCAGGTAAACAATAAAGTTTAACATCCATGAAAACAGACTTTATGAAGTTTAACTGAGTTAGAAGTTAGCAGGAAGTTAGCTCGCTAGCTTGATATAGCATGATACCTAAACATGATATAGCATGTTCTGACTGAGAGATTTCTGAAAAATTCAAACGTACAGCTCTGCTATCACTTCCAACATAAATGAAGACAGAAAACTAAACAGCAGTGGCGTTTGTAGGGTTATTGAAGTTGGGCTAGCTGGTATATAATGATGTGCTACGTGATCGCTAGCGACACAGCTATGTTAGCATAGCATAAACAGTGAAGCTGGAGGATGAACGCTAACTTTTTTCCACTCGATAAAAGTTAATGAGAGGGTTCCCGATGGTTAGGCACAAATGCAATCGCATGGCAGGATGCTGTAAACTTCAGTCAGGAGAACAACTGAGATAATCCATCCACAATACGAGGTTAGTCATTAATATACTGCTGCATGGGCTGTAGCTACATCGTAAGGGTTTAAAAACTGAGCTTTAAAATGAACAGTGGTAATAAAAACCCAGACAGGCCGACAGTGATCACTGACTGTTTTTAGGGGCTTGTTCAGATTAAATAGAACAAGATACAAAACATGTTAAAAACACAACAGCCTTGTAGTTTGGAGCAGGAAGCAGGGTTTATCACATCATCATTTAACAACTGGATAGTGTCCGGAGAATTCTACCTTTGATTTTGGGCCACTAGCAGACTGTGAGAATCATTACTTTTCCAATGAAATGAAGTATCTCTACAATATAAATACATTATTTTATGTTAACTTCCCATGTATCACCATTGTTTAAGTCAATTATGACTGATAGGCTGTAGTTCCCAGAGGAAAAAATTCACAAACATTGGCAGGTTAGCCTAGTTATCATTAGCATTTTAGCATGGTGCAGATACAACACAGTTTTAGTTAAAAGCCATGAATATTTGAATAAAGTCAAACTTTTATCAAACAGACACTTTAACTTAGTGGCTGCATTCAGCACATAAATGTGTCATTTTATAATCTGAAAGAAATGATTACTACTCGCGCAGATACCCACAGATGGTGGAGCAGAAGCTAGTTTCCACCCCCGGATCCATTCTTGTCTATAATGGCTACAAATTGATGAAGCCATTGAGTGTGCTGGTGACTCAAGGGTGAGTGGGGACAGAGTCTCCACCACCCAGTAGCACTCATTAATCAGATCTGGTCCATCCCCAGTCCCTCCCTTCAGACTGCCTGACACGCTGCCAGAGGCAGTAATGTGATACTTTGTGTCTGTCCCTGTCGGTGGGTGTCCGTCCTCGTCTGCCTTTAGCACAACCTCATTTTCTTGTTACTGGGTCTCTACTTCCTGTTCATGCCACCATCAGCCCCTGCAAAGTAAGTTCATCATACATTGAATTATTCTTTATATTGATGGTTATATGGACGTTATATTGATGGTTATAAAAAGAAAAAGAAGAACATCAGTAAATGAACTCCAAAACTAGCTATCGGACTTAAGGTAAAGAGAAATGACTTTCCCCTGTCTGTTTCTGGTCTTCAGGGCTGCTTTTATTTAAATCACAGTATCGATTTATGCCAAAATAAATCACCAAGCTGGCGACCAATATGTTGACATCTACATCCTAAACTCAATAATGAAATCAGCCTTGACGCGTTGACAACTCAATAGTGTCAATATGGTGAACCAACTTCACACACAGGCTAATTTACGCCCACTGCCTTGAAAAAACAAAAACCCCACAACCAAACAAAATCATAACAATCGTTTAATGGGAAAAACAAACATTTCAATGATGACATTTCTGAAAATTGTAATCATACAAGGTGCTAATCTAATCGTGTTTGATATTATGTCTTTGATGCTATCCTAATTGAGTTACAGCCAGAAGGTCACAATATGACGACAGCTCGTGGTCCTGCGATACAGAACGAGGATTATTTATGACGATTTCATCTCCGATGATATGCTACATTAAATTAATGGATCAACAAAAAGGTTGGAAGAAGGAGGAATGGAGGAGGGGTGTTGCACATTGAACTTAGAAATTCTTTGGATCAACTTTGATCTTATTGGCACTTTGCAGCAGTAAATTTAAGACCTGGTAATTGTTCCAGGAGCATAAAAATGGCTGCCTGGTTGATTTGAGTCTGCTTGGTCGTTCTTTGGCTAAATCTGCAGTCACTGTTTGTAGATCTGAAGGAGTAGTCCAGTGTTTCTCATGGGGAAGCTGGTTAAGCATCCCAGTATGAAAATCTTGTTCAAGGAATGCAAAATGACATATTTTAATTTGTAGTTGTTATTGTTTGGTGATGTCTCACAGTAGAACCTTTTAAAACATCCTAAAATAACTGAATACATAATTGGCTTTATGACGATATTATATGTGAAATATGACTATAAGCGTTTAAATGATGGATAAAGTAGGATGTTAAATAAAGGTAAGTATAAAGTACAGTCACAAATCACATCACATATTACGAGTCCTTATATAATTATTTTACTTACGCTGTCTTTGACTTCCCATGACATTTAACTAATTCCAGTGTTTACATTTTATATTTATATTCAAGAAACTACAAGAGATGGCTGCATGGATAAATGGCTGCATGATGAGGTTATTTCCACCTTTGAAATACTACCTTTATAGTGGGACCTTAGTAAACGGGTTGAATAATAAAATAACAATATACATTTAATTTTACATTTTCCATGTATGGAAGGAGAACCGGCCATGCAGGAAACCCTTCACAAAGAAAAATTGATGGCGCTCATTAAACTATGACCTGCATGTTTTATCTGCCTGTAGCTAATAATCTGTGTTTGTGTCGTTAATTCATGTAATAATAATAATAATAATAAAATAAATAAACAGTGAGACAAGTCTCAGTCATAAGAGCTTATATTTTAAGCTAAACCTTTTTGAATACGTTTGGTGCCTCAGCCTAATCAAACATAGAAAATAAAAGCAAAAACAATCAAAGGATAATTATTTGTTCTTTAAAACAAGCATTACACACATCATCTATGAATCATTTACTAATCAGTAAGCATTATTAGTTATGATTTTACTGCTGTGTAACTATTAACTGAAGGTTCATTATCAATTCTCTATTTATTAATTATGGTCATTATGTCGTGTTGCGAGTTACCTCATGTATGAGGTCCACCTTAAATGACATGGTCACTTCAAAAAGTCTCGAAGATTCAAAAACTTTCTTTGCTTTCAACTTGTAAATGTTAAATCGGTAGAAACCAGTGAGAGATCTACAAGAGAGGTTAGCTTTGGCTTCAGTCGGTGGCTTTGACTGCCCCCTAGTGTCTTTACCAAACAGCTGCACAGCTCCAGTTGGAGGCAGAGATGTTTCAGCTGTCAGTGCCAGACTGAGAAGAAGCTGTGAACAAACCAAGCTGATATATTTAAGAGTCAGCTCTCTACACGTGAAAGAAATCTGTGCCACAAATGCAACAGAAAAGAGGACAAGGCATCATCAGCGCCGTCAACATTGTTCAAGGCTCCCGTTTATCTCGACTGCTGCCAGGTGAGCTCTATCTTAGCATCAGGACTCAGACCATGTTTTAGACGCTTTCTCCTCATGCAGTGCAATGAGTGGTTATTCTGTATGAGAGAGCAACACATCTCAGACCAGTACCAGACAAGAAGGACTTCTCCCACAGGACAAGATGTGTGTGTGAGACGAGTATGTACCTTTAAACACATCTGATCATGAGGTGGTTACACTCTTAGCACACTTAGCAAGCATGTAGTGTTGCACACAAAAAGCAGAATGATGATGCAGCAAGAACCTGTGCAGGAGTGAGTCAGGTTTATAACACATTACAGTTGCATTTTTTATTTAATGCCAGCAGCATTGCAGCTGCCACTGCAGCTCTTTTTAAGCATGATGTGCCATGTAGATCCCAATGTCAGCATCTTATTTACCTGCTTCCCAGTCAATGCACAGCATATGACAATGAAGGGTTAACTGGATGAAAACTGAGATTTGTATTTGATGAATGTAAGCAACATAATAAAACCTTTTCCAACTGTTAATCCAATCAGTGCTGGGAATGTGGTGTACGTCTACCCTTAATCAAATGATGCGAGTCTAATGACTCATGGACCTTTAGCATATTGCCAAGAAACAAAAAACAGGACGTCAGTTTTTGTGTCTGCACAGGTTTATACAGTAGACTTAATTGTGTTATTTACTGCCAGCAGCATTAGAGCTGCCACTGGATCCCTGCCACCGCGATCAGACATCAGGTTTGCTAATGAGTCCTGCACAGTTTGCGTCATTAAAGGTGGATAAAGTAAAGTTATTTAAGTATTTCTCTCCTTTCAGTGAGCAAAACCGAAGCGTTACTCTGTTGATTACAGAGAAGTCTGTGAGGACATCAGCATTTTTTCATAAAAACTTACAAATAAAATCAGACATTCGAATTTATGTTATTATGGATTCATGAATCAGTGAAAATCTATAACTCACCATTCATTTTCTGCCTGCACGTCACAGCTTTCATGGTTATGTCACCTTAGAACCACAGGATGTCGCTAGAGACTATCATCTCTCAACTGGCATAATTTGCTTGTACACACCGATTGCCCCAATATGGTTCCCACCAGTGAACAATTTTGCCTTTATATAAAAATAACGAAGGAGGGTCCCACATTTCCCCACCTGTGCACCGTTTCTGACAAAATCAGCGAACGTCCAGAATCCACCGGAGAAACCGGTCAGACCTGCTCAGTGTTCAACAGCTTCAGGTTCTGCAGGAGATGGGATCGTGCACTGGCCAATTCCTCCGAGATCTCACTCAGGGTTGAATATTCAGTGGGAGGCTGGGACTCCGCCTTCGTTTCCCAGCCTGCAGAGTGGTGGGAACCGGGTACTAGGCAGCCCAAAATGGTATGCTATTTTTACCACTGTGTTCAATCTGAGGGCTGCTCTCTAGAGACCTGTTGCCGGCAGTTCTCCCAAAGCCGCGGAATTTAACCCTAGGACAGCTCTCCCCAGATGTGATGGAAAACATCTGGCCAGCTGCTTGACTACAAGGCTTGGCCATCCAGCCTCAGTGCTACTAACCCCCCTAAACACTCGTATACCAAGATAAAGCCCAGTTGATACTGATGATAAACAGCAACCAAGGCCCTTTAAAGGAATGTGAGACTTAATAGTGTGATGTACGGATGACTGAAAGCTGCCTGCACGTGGTACGTTATATATAAAAAAGCCTTTTTTGATTTGAAGTATTAACCATATACTGGTTTCGATAATAAAGGCAAGTATCTTTGAAAATAACTGGATACAGAAATAATGCAAAGAGTGTCCCAGAATAACATTTATTAATTACTGACTTTTATTTAATTTAAAAAAAGATTACTTGTAAATGATACATTGAGTTCTACTGAAGCATTTCCATGATCTGTCTCTTAGCACAGGTTAACATTAGGCACACAATAATGCAGACATCATTTTGCATTTCTAGCAACTGTTCAAATACAAAACAGCGATTCAGAGAGAGAGAGAGTGGGGAGGAAGAACCCTAAAACTGCACTGAAAGCAGCGTAGCCAGGAAAATACATCAAAACTGGAATTCAGCCCATCTGTTCCCACGTGAGGGTCAACGGCTGATTTCTCAGGTGCCTGTGTCGTGCGTTACATTAAAGAAAACACAAAATCAATTTTCATGTACAGACCACGATACCCTGGATTGCAAAAGCCATCAAGAGCTAATTTATGTCATTCCCTCGCACATTCACCGAAAGTACAAAACGCCCCACCAGAAAAATCAGACAAATAGTCAACGTGCCTGAAAATATAGAGCTCTCGCTTCTTGACACGCAAATGTTCCCCGTGTATAAATGACTGAATACCAGATTTTTTTTTAAATAAGACTTCTATAAAGTTGTAAAAAACCCAAATTTGCCCATTCTTTGATTCATCAAGGATCTGTAGTCACTTAATATTTGGCCTTTCCTAAAAAAAACAACAAAAAAACATATTAGGAGCGAGTGGGCGGAGCACAACACCGACTCAAACTTCAGTGGCAGAAACAGCAATTTTACAAATACAGCAATTAAAATAAAGATACTAAACTGCCCTTTGTCCGAGTCGGGGCCACGGCCTTCAAAGCTTATGTACAGCTTATGGCACAGGAAGGGCAACTGCTATGGGTCCTCACTGCTGTTTTACCAGAGAGGGAATAATTGAGACAAAACGTTTTACTTATTGCACGAAAAATATTCAGTTCAAGGGTTTGCGTCACAGAAAGCTTTGGATGAGGGGAATGAATCCTTTGTCCTTTGGTCGGGCATCTTTCTGTTTTGGTCAGTCCCACATGATGCTCAGGGGGCTTCTTTTAATTTATATATGGAAATCTGTGATATGAGTGCAGGAAGTCTCTACAGAACAAAGCCTGAGAATCAATGCACACTGCAGTGTGTTGAGAAATGGCAAGTTATCACATGTGCAGCCTCATCAAAACATACAGTGGCACTGCAGGTCAACACTGCCCGTTCGGAAAGGTTTTTGACCCTTTGAATAGCTCGACATGAACGGGAACAACGTTTGTGTTTGTACGCCGACACGTGATAAGTCGCAGGACCTGTTCAATGGCACATAGAATGGATACGAATGGGGTTTTACAATAAATCAAGCACATTACATTTGACTTTGCAGCTGTCCACCTTTTTTCTGAGAAAGAAAATATAGAAAATAATACAACATACAATCAAATACATTTTCAGGTCATCCTCTTTTTGTTATGCGGAGGTGAAAGCAAGTGCAGTATTCACGTTCATCAGAGAACAAAATCCGACAGGCTGACCCCAAAAGCCATCTTTTTAAAGCTAAAGCTGCTCAAACGCAGACGAGTCGAGATCTGTGGAGCTCGTCACAAACGTCTCTAATTTACCATACAGGCAGAACAATCATTGTCAACGTCACCATTGGTATACAGAAGTCTGTTGTGCACTAACAAGATTTGCACCAGCGTCAACTCTTCGCGTCAGGTTCACAAAACACCAGTGAAACATTTTAATAATTTTCTGTGGCATGCAACCCAGATTAGGGCTTTCTATGCCAAACAAACAATGTGGTTACATCTGTACCTGTGCCTTAGAAACTTTGATAAGAACAAAAAGCCAAATAACTGCACATTTTTGGGCTCAGAGGGGAAACTGGTGTGACGGCTTTTGAGTCCAGAGTTTTGGGGGAGGGTGATGGTTTGATGTTTAGTCGCCGCCAGACTGAGCGCTCAACGACAGCAGTGGAGACTTCACTATGGCGATGTGGGTACCGACACCTCCAGCAGGCGGTTGTTCTTGCGCTTGCAGGATATGCTGTTGCCGTTCTTCGGGCTGCTCTGGATGAACTTCACGCATACTTTGTCCTGCTTAAACTGCACCAGGAACCTGCCACACAGAAAACATGGGCAACGTCACAAAACATCGACGGCGCCGAAGAAATATCACCTTTCTCAGTGCGACTGCTCTTACTCATCCGAGATGTCAACTTTAAGTTTCTCCCGGTCTGCGGCGGTCGCCCCGATGCGATGGAGCTTGGTGATGATTTCAATAAGGTGCTCACTGCTGAGCAAGAAATCTCCTTTGACAGCTGAAGCCGAACCCTGCAGTAGAAGAAAGTCACATATTAAGATCTTTTAATAAACTTTGGTGTCTCGTCTGGCCTTACAGTAATCGTCCGTCACTTGGAGACATTTTTATTCGCTTCCCGCCGAGCTAAATGAGAAGCTCCCTCCCTGAATGACTTTGGCTTCAACGAGCCAGAGCACAGCGGCTTCATAATTCTACTCAACTACACAATCGTGTCTCTTCTCACCTCTTTGAGTTTGAGAGCAAAGAAGCCGTCTTTCTGCGTGCTGACCGACACGCTAGTGACGTCTGGCAGAGGAATGCTGGCCTTCACCTGGCCCGTTTTCTGGTCAGCCAGGACAAAGTTCTTCTTGGTCAGCAGGAAGATCCGTGGCGTTCCCTGCAAACGTGCAAGCTAACATTTTAGCCCTCTATCATTCCCCCTCTACATGTTTTCTTTCAATGCATTTTTAAATGCTTGTGAGCTCCAAGCTCTGAGCTACAACATAGCAGACCTGTGCAGAAATGTCTGATGTCTGCTGGAAGAAAAACGCTGTCAGTTGTTATGATGTCAAAAAACATCAGCTCACCGTGTAAAGTGTTGAAATATACATCAAAACAACAAACGGCGGCTCTGCTTCACTGTGGAAAATTGCAGAAAATCTCTAAACACACAAGGTCGCTGTGTAATCACACTTCCTGTTTTAGGTTTTCCAGTTTGCATACAAACTAAATGGACTGTAAATACTGTGGTGTGTGCGCGCGTGTGTGTTTTCTGACCTTGCCATTCGCCCTGTTAATCTTGTTGACCACGTCGGCCAGCAGGACCTTCTCGTCCACAGCACTGTTGAGTTTCTGATATTTGGGGTTCTTGCTGATCTCCAGGTAATCTCCTTTGAAAGGCTGACTCACACTGACACACAATACAGGAAAACAAGACTCCGCTTTACCTTGATCATGTGACTACACGTTGCTTTTATCTTGCTATAAAATAAAATAAAGGGCACTTGATGGCAGTGATGTTCAGCTACCTGTTTGGGTAGAGAGCCTTTTTATCCTTGAAGATCTCACTTGCTTCCAGCTTCTCCTCATACACTGCCTTCTTCTCCTCGGTGAACTGGTCCCTGTATTTCTTGCACTAAACAAGAGACAAATTCATTCAGTTACATTCTGATGTATATGCAGTTATTATAAACATGGTTCTTTAATGTGGCTGAATGTGGTCGGTTTTTGTGACCGACCCTCCAGTGATGGAAGATTTTCCGGAGCTCGGTGTGGACTCCATCCAGGAAGCCGTACGGCCTGGCCGGCCACTTTCTGTCTATGGGGGACATGGAAGGCATGCTGCTCTTCAAGCCCAGGAAGTATTTCTGTATCTGGACACACAGACAAGAAAATCATCTTTGGTTTCTTAATATCATGTTAAACTTGAACATTAAAAACGAAAAGTCCAACTTACAATTCGCTGGATGGTAAAGTCGTAGATCTTTTTGCCGGCATTTGCCCTGAAGAACTTCCTGTACTCTCTGCGGACCTATAACGGCACCAAAAGATCAGATGAAATCAATGAACTCAGTTGGTTCTTAAATCTTATCTGTGTGTGTATTTGGAAAGAGAAGGAGGCACACCGACAGCAGGATGACAGTGCAACACAAACAGCACACTGAAAAAAAACATCTGACGTTTGGTTAGTGACAAACAACTGCAGTCTGCTGGACGTTGACATTTACTTTACTTGAAAGGATGTGATGGTTACAACAAGCAGTCTGACCATAAGTCTACAAACTGAGGTGGAAATGGGTGCACTGTGATGCACGAGGTGATGAAAAATAAAAAAAACAATATTAGGACTGCAATAAATGGTGTATGGACAAGTTTACTTCAACAACCAGCAACAGGGACAAGGACACACACCTAGAGAGAAAGAGAGAAACTCTGCTGGATAGAAAAAAAGTGCTCGTTCATGGGTTAGTGTGACAGATGCAGAGAAAAGAAGATACGAGTCAGACGCCGCTGCGTGACATCTGCAACATTAAAAGCCTCAAAGGAGGAAAGAAAGGTCCAATCCTCAATCATCCATTTAAAATGGATTTTTCTTAACTACTTGTCTTATATACATTGCATTTAAAAAAAATTACAAAATGCAAGAAGTGTCACGAGGACAGCGCCTGGATAATGACAGAGAAGATCCCTGAGGAGGATGAGGAAAGTCAGGGGTGTCGAGTAGGTGGCAGACTTGTTGATGGCTGCGCCGTGGGGCTGGGAGGTACCTTGAGTCCCTGCCAGTAGGCCCAAATCAAAGCGACAGCGTGCTTACGCCTGGCCTCTTCCTTCAGTCTCCTGAGCTCCCTGCGAGCCTGTTCGGGGGTGGGAGGGAAGAGACAGAGAGTAGGAACAAATGAAGCAGGAGAAGATGAGAGGGAGAGGAGGTAGACACCGTTTTGCCTGAGGTCAGAAACATCAAATGCGCACACACACACTGCACACAAGCACAGTGTGATCACTGAGAGACTGTAAAATTACAGCTCTGCTTCTCCAGCCTCCAGAAACCAATATGGAAGTGTGGGTCATGGGAGCATTTATCTGGGGAACTTCTGGAAGGCAAACAGAGCTGGTGCTTTGACAACTTTGAGTGCAAAAGGAGAAAACAAAAAGTCACATCTCAGGCGGTCAGAGGATCCAAACTCATCCTTCTAAAAAACAGCACAGCAATGCAAAAACTACACATGCACCAGCTACACAGGAAGTCATGCAGAGGCAGCAGGCAGCATGCGGTGTGAAGCATGGACCTCGGAGGAAGAAGCTGAAAACAATGCCAGGATAGGACATCAGTCCCTGATGTGATGTATGGAGACTGGACGCCTACGTTTCACTGACTAGTACTCACAGTGGAAAAATGACAGCACTGCAAAGGCAGGTTCAGATGAAAATAACCATTCTGGTCACATGGGTGAGACTGCTGTGCTTTAGCAGCCAGCAGTCCACCTCTGAGAGACTCCATAATAAGATGTCTTACATACAACTTAAGTGTTTGGAAAGAGTCGAGCAGATGGACACGTTATGGACGAGGTGGGAGTGGGATTGATGGAGGGCGGCAAGTCAGAGTCACGGCAAATCAAGTCAACAGGCTTCCCAAATACCTTGGTGCCCTGCCAGCCAGCCCAAATGACCGATACGGCATGTTTATTCCTCGCCTCCTCCTTCAGCTGACGCAGCTCTCTCCGGGCCTAATGAGAAGCGGTGGCAGTTGTGGGTGAAGTTAATTTCAGTGGCAATCAAAACACAATTGTCCGAAAACAGGGGACAGCAGAGGCGACACAGCAGGGGCAAAAAGGCGGATAAACAAAGACGAACAACAAGAAAACGTGCGAACGAGGAGACTCTCCCCACAATGAGGCTGTGTGTGGTCAGCTTTAAAAGAATATCGTATGAAATGATGCAAAATAAAGTCCAGCAAGAAAGTTCAATTATCTTCAGCGTCAAAGGTGCAAACTAACAAAGAGCCAGAACCACAGTTTAGATTTAAGACACTAAAGTCTTAATGCTTTGAGCCTGGCTGTAATTTAGTCTAATAACAACCTCCAAGAATATTCGATATAACAGAGATTGTTACATTCTGACAGGATAATGGTTTCCTGCATGCCAGCAGAATCAGGCTGAGCTTTAAGAGCTTCCTGCTGCACATCATCACATCGATTAATAAGAAGCTTCTTGACTTTAACCAGAGTAAAAACCACAATCATAATCAGATGTGTGGCAACATGTACATTTCTTACTTCCAGCATATGTTTGCAGCATATGCTGGAAGTAATTTTAGATCGCAGCAGAGGTGTGGCACACTGGACAGAAAGTGTAAAACACCTGAGCCGCACGTCGCAGCCACGATCGGCACCGTTTACGACGCCGGATTAAGCGTGTTAGTTGGGGAAGTCGAGATAATCCCACATTTAACCCTTGTGTGGTGTTCATATTTTTGTTACTCAGCCAGTGTTCATGGGTCTGCTGGACCCGCTAGAGTTTTGGCTTTCCAAATTAACACTATCAAACTATTTTATGTTAAATTACTCAGATGTTTACTTCATCCCAATTACAAACCATATGAACAGTAAACATGGTTAATTTTTTCCCTTTACCTTTGTTAGATCACATTTATGAATGAATGTGCTTCTCGTTTTTTCTTTGTTTTTTTTTTTATAAAATGTTATAAAAAAAAAATAAATCAGTTGTAATCAAGTGGAGTGAGTGGAAAGACAACACATTTACACGTGAAGCAATATGTTTCACAACTAAATGGGATCAGCTGCTCATCAATGGTGACATTGGGCCCAGGGTTGTAAAACAGGGGGAGGCGGTGCACACACTTATTCCACACTGTCCTGATGGCAGCTAGCTTGTCTCTCTGCCGTCGAGCTGGTCTGTCGTCTCGGTTATCAAATCGGATAATCCTGGAAATTTTGTGGAAGTTTTCCAGAGACATTGATGCACGGAAAGGTTCTTGCCGGTTTCTGCATCCCACAGGGATTCTGTGGATTCCCCTTTGGACCTGAAAACTCCTGCAAGGATAAGAACCCCAAAGTAGGCCTTTGGGGTTCTTAGATGAATTTGGTCCATCTCCTTCCACCTCTCTCCAAAAACACACCTTCTAGATTACTGCAATCCAGAATAATTTTCTGGATGGAATCTGGGATGAAAAGCTCAAATGAAGACTTGATGTCCTGCACATGAGTAACTGTCAGTCGTGTTGGCCCTGGCTTATCACAGTAACAGCTCTGCAGGGTGGCTCATTTCTTGGGCAAGAAGACCATTCAATTTCACCAGTTATTGACATCCATATTTCTTCACTTCTGGTGGGCTTGTTCTGGTCCTGGAGCTGGCAGCAGATGGGGTGCTCGTCTTCGTTTTGTTACTAAATGGTGCTCAACCTCATCCTCTTCTTCAAAGTCACTGTCAGACTCTGAATTTTCAGAAATGTGAAATATTCTGAAACCTCTTTGTCAACATCATCATCAGAAGCCCCTCTCTCTTCCAAAATCAATCAGATGGCCCTCGCAGCAGATAATCTTTTGCCATCTTGATCAGTTGTGATAAAGAACCACACTGGCAAAGTCTTATTTATAGTATTATGCCCCTAATTTGCAGGTGGGACAGGGTATGAGAAAATAAAATTTGGATCTCTCAAGAAAGAGGGTAAAATGTGTGAGATGTAAGAGCAGACGGTGTTGATAGTTGAATTTTCAACAATGTTGCAACTTTGTGCGGAGCAGGAGGGGAAGAAAACACTATCAGCAGCACCAGAAAGGAGGAAGACAGAGTGTGGGAACACAGGATCTGCACTTTCAACACTTTTATTAGACCTGGGTCCAGTGGACCCGAACACCTTGTATGTAATGTAAATGCGTGGGGGGAGGTACAGTATGAGGTCACTGAAAATTAGTTCGGATTTATGTTCTTCACAGAAAATAAGCCAAAGCCAATGAATTTCAGGTTGAAAAAATAATTGTTTAATTTTTCTTTTGAGAAAAACTGAAAACGGGTCTCACAGACCCGAACACCATACAAGGGTTAAGAGCCACACAACAGAAAACGGGAAGAAATGAACAGTCGGGCTCGTTAATCTGGCCGAGGTTCATTCAGCAGGGCTGCTACTCTATCAGGCAGTTTCGTGGTGAGAATAGCATAGGATGGGACAAGACGTGATGAACAGGGATGGCAGCTGGGACAGCAACACACTATCGCTGGGTGGAAATACCTTGGTTCCCTGCCAGTAAGCCCAAATTACTGTCACAGCATGTTTATTCCGCACTTCTTGTTTCAGACGTCTCAGCTCCAGCCGTGCCTGGTGGATGTGGTGGGCGTTCGGTAAGACAAGTTAAAGATGTGAGGAGGAGAAAAAAAAATCGAGACGGGAAAGTTGAAAAAGGAGCAGGGGAGAAAAGATAAGTGGGAGCTGTGTGATCAGCACAAGAAGCAGGATTAAAGGAAAACAGCAGCAATAACATTAAAGGACAGGTTTGTTAAAGAACAGCCGTCTTGCAATACTGTGGAGCCTTTAGGCAAGAACACAGCGAACAATAAAAAAACCAAAGAGTTTGAAGCGTTCAGGAGCAGGCTTCTCCTGCAGAAGCCATCAAGGTACAGCAAACACCTCGCTCTTTGATATCCGTACCTGGGTGCCGTGCCAGAACGCTGCGATGGTGGTCACTGCCTCCTCGCATCTCTTCTGATGTTTCAGCTCTCGCAGAAGTTTGCGGGCCTGGTGGAAACATGCAGACACTTTCATTTTCTTCCACACGACAGCTGCTACACTTTTTTCAATGAACAGAGTGAATTCAAAGACAGATGCACACCTGCCAGCCTCTGGTGTACGACTGAACCATGGTGGTAGCACTCTTGATGTTCCGGTACTTCTTTTGTTGCTGTGAGATGGAAAAGTGTCATTATGCATCGGTGAGTATGGTTTTTAATCCGCTTTGTATTTTGGTGTAATTAAAGGGTCTCACAGCGTAGCGGCGGTACCAAGCTGCCACCACTATCTGGCTCTTCTTCATCAACAGGAAGTGCGTGCGGCACTTCCAGCCTCTGTAGATCTTCTGAATGAGTGTGGCAAGGTCCTGGAGACACTGCTTTCTCTTCTCCTCCAAGAAAAAGAGCTGCAGGAAGAGGAGAAAATTAAGAGCTCCAGACAAGAGCACCTGGGAAACTGTGTGAACGCTGGATGTTATCAACATCATCAAATTATCTGCAGGAAGGTAAAATGTCAGGGAAAGTCAGTTTACTCTGAGGGGAAAAGGTTACGAGTTGGACTTTTTTTTTGGGGGGGGGGGGGGGGGGGGGGGGTTCTAAACTGAGGAAGCACCAATTTCTCAATGACAAGAACAAAGTGCAGGTGGGAGAAAAAGTTTACTGCTCCAGGAAGACAATAAAACTGACCTTTTGATAATCGACTTATTCTCAAGGATGAGACCGCATCAGTTATTGCACTGGTGTGAGGAATAGGGCTGCCACAAACGATTATTTTGATAGTCGGCTAGTCAGCGATTACTTTTGCGATTAGTCGACTAATCAGATCATCATCCATTAGACGTAAAACTACAGCTTATTGCACCAGCAGCATCTGCTCTTATATAACTATCATTAGCTTACAGCTTTAAGTGTTTAAGGTCTGTGCTAACTAAAAATAAAGACAAGATGATAGTTTATTAAATTTTAATGACATTTGCAGATTGTTTCGGTGAAGTTTAATAAACTCCTTGCTATCTAAAATATAACAGGACACCGGAGTAAATTCTCCAGCATCTCACACTTCTGATAATCAGCTGTCTGCTTGACGTTTATTCAGCTGTGTAAAAACTATAACTTTAATCTCAGCCAAACCGATTTACTCAGGAACAAATAAAACACTGAAAAAAGCCAAACAACATTTTTAAGTTATCTAAGTGACTCATATATCATGTTTAACCTGACTAGCGAAAGACGGCGGTGGGTTTGAAAATGATTTGCCGGGAGTCCGGTGTTCTCACGGCTCTAGTGAGCCTAGCCCCCGGCTAGCTATCGAGCTAGTGGGTAACAGACGTCTCCGAAAACGTCGGAGCGCTTTTGAAAATATGTGGTGTCCTGATAAACTGAGCAGATATTTGAGGTTTACACAGCTACATTCCAGCCTGAAAATATGTTAAATGTTTATTTTGTGACCCAGAAAGATTAATAAGAATAATATTAAGACTAACTAGCTGCCGCCATTGTTGGAAACTAAGCAGGGCCGCGCTATGAATTCTGGGACACAGTTTCTTCTTCTTCGGGGTTTAACGGCAGCTGGCATCATGAACATGCAGTGCTGCCATCTTCTGTTTCAGTCCATTATTACACTCTTAAATCCTGCTACTTATTCCTGCGTCTTTTGGGATCTTACAAAGCTTCAAACGACGCGTCGACTATTAAATTAGTCGTCGACGTTTTTGATAGTCGACGTAATTGTGACTAGTCGACTAATCGTGGCAGCCCTAGTGAGGAAGTCACTGCTTTACCTTCAGGAACACTGGGCCTGTCGATATAACGCCACATATGGAAGTTTCTGGGTTTGTTCATATATCCACAGAGCTTGACTGATACCTACGTCGCGACTATTCTATTTTCTGTATAGATAAAAAAATGGTGTCAGTTAAGCTAAAGGTGTGACTGCAGTGATTAAGGAGCAGAATAAATATGCTCGAACTCTGTTTCAGTGATTTTGAAGCTGTAGATATGTAAATCAGATAAGCTGATCAGATAGAAAAAGCAATTATGGAAAAATTCTCCCAGTGTGAGATCATGTTATTCCAGGCTCTGTTTGGCCTTTTGCTGGTGGGGGAGAAAGTCCATCCAAACGCTGCAGGCCCGAGCAGCTGAAGAGTCTGCAAGCGCAGAGGAAAGAAGCCTGTTTCCCATGTTATATGGGACAGCTAAATGAAACCATGTGTTCTCAGAGTGGTGGTTACAAGCTAATTGTTGAAGTGGGGGCTCCAAGCAAAGCCCACCCTGCTTTACAAACATGTAGCTGTGAGAAAGCAAGGCAGCTGAGCACACCGGCTTCAACCATTCGACTCCAAAACAGCCCAATCTGCAGGAATACCGAGCAGCTGTCCAAAAAATAAATGCTTCGCCAGGTTAGAGAGTGGATTTTACCGTTCTTGGGTTTCTGATGAAGATCTTGGAGCGGCCATAAGAGATCTCTTCTGTTGGAATCTGGAGGTCGGCCATCAGCACCTCCACTCCTTCCCTGTGGGAAGTCAGAAAAGTCAAGAGGGTCCTACACTACACGAGCGCAGATATATACAGTTTTCACAGGATTGCAGTGCAGTCCCAACCTTACTGCTTCCATAGGAATTAAGAGGATAAGTCGCAGGCGTGCGCTGCTAATCAAACGCACTTGATTAAAATAACAACTCTTTAAAATCAGGTTGTGTCAGTTCGAGCTTTCAGGTGTGTGTCAACAAAATCTTCCTAGGAGTGGACGTTCCAGCAAGTTCACCCCGGGGTCAGGTTGTGCAATGCTCAGAGAAAAGGCTTTGCAGGCCTCAGCATGCTAACCTGGGAAGTTCATCACAGTACAATTAGAAAGAGACTGAACAAGTATGGCTTGTTTGGAACGACAGCCTCTTCTTTTTTTAAATAAAGAAAAAACAGGGCAGCACAGCTCATGTTTGCAAAGGTTCAACCTGTGCCGTCTGAACAGGGGAGCCGTTTAAAGTCCAGACGTCAACGTGATGGGAGCTGCGCGTGAATAAACACCTGCAAACATCTGTTCCTCAACGTTTTCATTCAGAAGTAAACACGCTTCTTAGATCAGAGGTTAAATGTCTTAAAAAGTTAAGGTGTAGTCGTCTCGTGTTTAGGATCTTAAGACTACTGTGACCTGCACAGACAAAGGTGAGCGGGCCAAAATTACACCACAACAATGTGAGACTGATGAAAACCACACAGAAAACAATTGCACATGATGCTGAATCATGGGGTGTACTTAGTTTTTCACCTGACAGAAACAGCAGAAGGATTCGGATTCATGGAATAACAGAAGAGAGCGCCGAGGATGGAGTTTGAGAAATGATGGAAACCATGATGAAAGCAACAGCCAGAGAAATATGTCAGGAGACTAAGAAGAAAACTAAAACCACACAAAGCTGATACAAAGATGCTGAAACATCAGGAGCCAGATGTGTGAGACGGCAGATAGGAATCAGTGACTTCACCAGCAGAGAGGACGAAACCTGCAAGTCTGGCCGAGTCGAGGAGACAGATAAGGAGGGAACGTCTGGGCATGTTGTGGTTCCGAAACATAAGGTTTCATTTCCTTCAAACAAAGCTCGCTGTGACGACACGCACCTAAAACATCTCTGTTGACACACTGCTTTTATATAACATGACCGAACCAGCCAAACCTTTTTACCCTGGAATCACTCACGTCTTTAGTTAACTTGCATGTGAATCCATGCATATGCACACAGTGGGGACAGGAATGCATGAAAACAGCTGGGAAAAAAGGAGGGAACCAGTTTCCTTATCCTTAGATCTACACATACCAAACTCAGCCAAAAGTGTTGCTTTATAGCTCAGAGTTTTAGACCACATATTTAAATATACAGATCATATGGTCTGCTGGGTAAACTGCTGTCAAGCTCCCCTAATTATTTTCCCTTTTGCCTCTTTCTGTGTCATCCGAGTACTTTCTAGCAACGGCTGCTTCGCATTCACACAGCCACACCTGGGAGTGGACCGCTCTAGCCACAGTCTATTAGTGCTGGTCACACACTCTCCACTGGGAGCAGAGTCAAGTTTAGTGCCTTAGCTAAAGACACCTGGGAGCATTTCTCATTTTCCACTGAAAACTTGAAGGGATTTGCTCTGGCAAGCTTCCAGGGCCAAGACCTCTTTTCCCCCCTAATCAACTATTCCCTAATGTCACCACTTCAGGGTATAAACAACAATTACCTTGCAGGCCCCTTCCAATGCGGCCAGGTCCTTTTGCAGAGCATTTTGTAGCGCTCCAAGCAGGGCTCGTAGGGCTGGCGGAAGGCATAGCCTGCTCGTCGCACACGGACGTTCTCCATCAGGCCCAGGTAGCGCACCTGATGGCGGACCAGAGAGTCGGTGAAGATGTGGGATGCCTTCTTATCATTGGGCTTGATGCAGCTGGAAAGCAAAAATTAAGTTGCAGATATTAGGCTGGTGCGTAGAGCCGGCTGCAGTAACAGCAGCAGCTCTTAAGTGCGCTTTTTATAGATTAATAGACCGTGCTAGACGGTGAGAGTAACAGCAGGCCGGCTGTACTCTCTGGACTATTTGAAAATCATTTCAAAGCAAACTTTGAGAGAATCACAAACAGCACAAACTGCTCTTTCTGTGTAATCGATATGATCAGATTTACCGGATGTAGTTTGGGTTCTTGGTCTGCAGGTTCCTCATCAGCGTGCCCACTGAAGCTCTGAACTGGAATCCAGCAGTTAGTGGTCTCTTCAGGTTGACTTTGGCTGGGTTGCCTTCAGGAAACAGCTGTTTGATGAGGCTGTGGTTGGCTTTGTACATGGCCTGTGACAGGTCCCGGTACAGAAGGTCATTGTTCTTATCCACAAAGCCCTCCACACGATACAGCACCTGGATACACAGAGGGAAGTGAGCCATTCACAAAAAGGTATTTTCATACACAAGTTGAACAAAGTGGTTACTTCTTTTTACACTTTGATTTTATCCTATGCAAAAATTCATAATATTATATTATTAATTTGTTAACATGTCTTTTTTAACATATCCGTCAGCTGTTATTGTTGCTGCCTCGGGTACCTTGCCGGCGTAGTGCTGGATGCGGAAGCAGTTGTGCGGCAGGCTGTGGTCGTTGAGGAACTTTGAGTTCTTGTTCAGCCGACTCTCAAAGTGCTGGTGGTCCGCACAGATGGTGTTCAGTTTGTCCAGGAAGGTCTCATCAGTGACCGTCCCCGGCCTCAGACACTCCTCGTCCAGCATGGCCAAGATGCCGTTTTGATTCTGGCACAAACAAAAGGAGGTTTAGGGTCAAACTTCTGAAGGGTTCAATGTAGAAACGTATTATTCTGTCATGGCTCATGTGTTTCACAGTGCTGAACAATCTGTTCACAACAGCTCGGATAATCATCTCATTTTGCTAAGACAACGTCAGACTTAAAATCAGCTTTAATGATGAACTGCTTTTCAATAACAACACCGATCATGAGGTTACACAGGAGGTTTACACCACCTCTGGAGTCACAGAGCGGGAGAAATCATCCAGATTTAACCAAAATTAGCGTTTCTCAGTTATTCCAGAGAAACAAGTGTGGAGAACATGAAAAGCCAAGAACAGACACAGGACTTACGTTCTCAATCAGGTCACAGATGATGGCATTGTTGAAATATTCAATGTTGGTCCACTCGATGCCCTGTAACAAATGCATAAGCAGAGGTATACAGACATTTGTGTACATTTTAGAGACTGATGTACGCTGCATGTGGGAGAGCTCAGCACAGCACGTGCATTTTCAGCGTGCACCTCATCTATCGCCTTTACCAAGTATTCATGTGCTGCAATTACAGAGACACATGTTGCAGCACTTAATATTTACATGGGCGTAATGAGAACAAATGCTCCGGGAAGGAAAAAACAAAGAGACTTGGGTTGGTCACAGATCTTGTTTCTTTCATCTTGAACTCGAGTGCGTTTATTGAAAATGATTTAATCAGGATAAACCGATGCGTTTCCATCAGTTCTGAAGACATAATTGTCCTTGGTGCTTTGATGTTATGTCCTACAGGCTCCGTCTGCCTCACGTCGAGGCCAGAGTCCCTTTGGAGACTCAAAGGAGGAACACTTTCAATCTTGCCCTCTCAGAAAGGTTCACTGGGCCTTGAAAAAATTTTTTAGCAGCCATCAACTTCATAGCTACTAACGGCTTGGTAACCTAGGTCGGGGTAAGCAACTGGACAGATATTTTGGAGGGGGGAGGGGCGGATGCACAGGAGGCATAGCTTAAACTGACGGGTGGCCGGCCGCATTCCTGATTGGTAATCCTCCCTTCTTGCTCCAGCACTGCGGTATTTTCCCATGCAGTATACTGGAGAGAGGCCAGGAGTGGAATATCATTGGTGGTGGTGTTAGTAGGGAAGTGGCGTGGGGGTCACTACCGCTGCACTCATACACAGAGCTCGGAAAACAAACAGAGCCTAAAGGCCCGCAGCGGGGAGTGTTTACTCTCGCCGGAGCGGAAGACCATTTCCGTCCCCAAGAATCCACAGAGGGAAGACGTGAAGGGAATAAATGAAGAGGGTTTTCATGACAGAGACACACGTGAAGTAATAATGCGTCTGGTCAAAGGGCGAGGCTTGTAGAGCTTAAACAGATGAGCGCCGAGCGCCAAGCCGCCAGCGCAACAAAGGTGTGCAGAGCGCCAACACGTAGAATGATGCAGATTCTGCACAGCTGTAGGCCTGCACAGCACAGCTCGCTCTGCAGGCCTACTTGTTGTTCCTAGAGTATTTAAAAGTAGAATGGGAGGCAGAGCCTTCAGTTTTCAGTGGAACCAGCTTCCAGTTTGGATTCAGGAGACAGACACTATCTCTAATTTAAGATTAGGCTTCAAACTTTCCTTTTTGCTAAAGCATATAGTTAGGGCTGGACCAGGTGACCCTGAATCCTCCCTTAGTTATGCTGCAATAGACGTAGGCTGCCGGGGATTCCCATGATGCACTGAGGTTTTCCTTTCCAGTCACCTTTCTCACTCACTATGTGTTCACAGACCTCTCTGCACTGAATCATATCTGTTATTAACCTCTGTCTCTCTTCCACAGCATGTCTTTATCCTGTCTTCCTTCTCTCACCCCAACCGGTCGCAGCAGATGGCCCCGCCCCTCCCTGAGCCTGGTGCTGCTGGAGGTTTCTTCCTGTTAAAAGGGAGTTTTTCCTTCCCACTGTCGCCAAAGTGCTTGCTCATAGGGGGTCATATGATTGTTGGGTTTTTCTCTGTATCTATGAAGCGCCTTGAGGTGACTTTTGTTGTGATTTGGCGCTATATAAATAAAATTGAATTGAATCCCAGAGTTCACCATTCACACGCTCACCTCTCTGACATACTCTTCCT
Organism: Rhamphochromis longiceps; assembly: GCF_057381845.1. NCBI lineage: Eukaryota > Metazoa > Chordata > Actinopteri > Cichliformes > Cichlidae > Rhamphochromis > Rhamphochromis longiceps. The sequence continues at coordinate 38,443,475 of NC_140572.1, forward strand.
GCTCCTCACGCAGGGTCAGCTCGATGAAGATCTGCTGCAGTTTCTCGTTGCAGTAGTTGATGATGAACTGCTCAAAGCTGTTGTCCTGTGGGTGTAGCACCAGGAGGAGAAAAACAGTCAGACTTCTGTTAATGTGTTGGTTCATCTGCATTTCAGAGAATTCCTGCCACTAACGGTCTGCTGAGTGGCTTAATAACAGGTTAGAAGAAGGTAGGACAGGTGGACCATCGACATATCTGGATATTCAACATCCAGCTGTTTGTAAGTACTACACTTCAGGAATCTACGTCTGAAGGATCATCTCATCTTTCATTGTATTAAAAGCTTATCTGTCAAATCTGCTTCAGCTTCTTCTTCTCTTGGCTAACTGAGACTCATCCTTCATATCCATTTCCACTGGATTTGTCTGTTCAATTCACTTTTCCAAGATAATTTCCTGTTGTGTTTTATTAAAAAGTACGGTTGCACCTGCGCATCCTGAAAGTGAATTCATATCCTCAACAGTTGCACAGCTGCTTTTAGAAAACGAAGAGTAAAGCATGACTGTAACCCAGCATCACTTGATGTCGCTGCACGCACTGACACTTACCGTACCTCTGAAATGACACCAGTGATAATAAGTTTGAACAGCAGCTCGCTCCTTCTGAGGATTTGCTAACTCATTCTCCGACTGAGCACACACCTAATCAATCTGGACGTTGAACAATGGATACCAGGAAGGTTGTAATAATACCAGATAATGACAAATTCTTATCAGAACACGTTCCTGTGAACTGTCTTGGATTAGATTTCATTAAACATTGATGGAGCGTTGACTATATAACAGCCTCGACCACTTTTAATCCCCACAGCATTCACTTATTATTGTCGTCAATCATGACGGTGTTTAGTGGTGAGTCATGCTTCTTGGCACACTGGGTTAGGTTAACATTTATTGCTACGGTTAGAGGTTCAAAGACAGTTTAGTCCAACAGCTCGGAGAAGAGGACAAACCGAGGTTCTCAGTGACCAGGAAATAGGATCCACACGTACAAGTGGAGCAGTTTTTAAAACAATTTCCTTTTACTGAGAAACGAAAAGGTTGTCCACACACAGACACACACACACACACACACACACACACACACACACACACACACACACACACACACACACACACACACACACACACACGTCGGCTCCAAAGTGGCAGCAGATGCGTGGCTGAAACATGTAAAAGAAACCAAAACTATTTTATCTACAGTCAATGTTTTTATGACAAGTGGTTAATATTCATTCAAGGACATAATAAAAATGCCTTCATGTTCACAGACTTTCATCAATGGTTCCACGTTTGAATAATAAACATTTAGCCAAGATGAACAATGTTCCTCTGAAGCTCAGTAACTGACATGTTGACCATGTTATTTTGTTTAAACTAAAATTTAACACACGATCGTTTTATGATGCTTTTAATATGCTGCGAGCTAAAGTTGGTACGGTCTGTGTCAAATATCAGCATGATATAAATAAAGTAAATACATTTTCATCTCTCCAAAATAACGATCCATTTTTAAACTAATCACTTTCTGTTATCCTGTTTAAAAACTGGAGCCAAATAAAGACTCAGCAATCAGCTTTCAGTCTTATTGAAACACCTGATCGTTCTAAGAAAGCATTTAATTCTACACTCATTAATATTAATAATAGAAACACCTGTTAGTGCAACAAGCAATAAGGCCGAGAGCTTCACATTCTTCACATAACTGTTATACATGTAGGCTTCACTGCAGGCCTGTTGCATTAGAGTGCATTGCTGTTAAGTGTACTGACTGAACTGACTTAAGCAGACTGTGACTTTGGCTTGTCCAGCCTCCTGTCAGCCGCGTGGCTCTGCTGCACACGAGGAGCCCTGAATCGTCCTTAACGGGGAGGTGAATTAAGGAGTTTAGATCACAGCATGCTCGCGGCCACAGCAAACAGGTGCAGGTGTTACTTACTCCATTCTGGTGACCCAGACACAACAACAACGAGAGGAGAGGAAGGACTCGAGAGTGAGTGGGGTGAACGAGCAGGGATAGGAGCAAGACATGATCGGGGGGCATCGTGCATCACAACAAAGAAACTTTTAAAGCCGTCATTCTGTTCAAACTCTGTCACATGTTTACATGCACTGCTGTCTATGTGGCGTTTGGTGCATTACTTTGTATACAGTTAGCATAAATGGAGCCGTCTGTTCTACGTCTCGCTGTAATATGTGATGTTAATGCTGAGAATCAGAATCACCTTTGATTGTGTAACAACAGCATGAATACGACGTGCAGAGTGTGCAAAGACTATTTTCCTGCTGTGAAATGCAGACTTTGAGAATTGAAACCACTTTTCCACAAAAATAATTTCAACTCCAGGAGCAACAACAAAAACTGAACTAATCTGATCTCAGTGTGGTTTTATCAGCTCTACGTTTCTGCCGACAGGCTCCACACAGGTACCAAAACATGCACGCAAACAGCTGAGGGCAAAATTCTTTTCCTTGTAATAAAAATGTTTGGATGGTCCGACTGTGTCCTTGTGGCCTGTCAGGATAAAAAAAGGCTGGTCTGAGCTGCTATTTGTCTCACCTCAAATATCTCAAAGCCGTAGATGTCCAGGACGCCCATGACCTTGTGCCGAGCTTTAGTTTGTGCCTGGAGGGACACAATATTGGTACCATTAGGAATAAAGTACAGCAGTGGAGTTTTGTCAGTCTAAATAAATAAATTAAAAAGATGCCTGACATCGCTTACTTGTATGCTTTCATTGATTCTGGTAACCAGCCAGCTAAACAAGCGACTGTAGAGATTTTTGGCAAGGGCATCTCGGGCATAGTAGGCCTGTGAATGAAGACACTGTTAATGATGAAGCGACAATAAAGCGAACCAGCAGAATCGGCAACGATTCATTTTATTACATATCTGCAGAATTTAACTAAACTTGTTCCTTAAAAAAAGCTATCGTGGCTACACTGATTCAAAGGAAACAGAGCAGCGGCCATACATGAGCAGAAATATGAGGATTATAAAGTCAGGCTAATAAACCCTTTCCTCGTCTGTTCTGGGCACACAGGGCCCATGTTTGCAGCATTAATGTTATATGAAGAGTCTGAATGAACCCACTAACCTCGAAAATATGACCTACATTTGAATTTCCAGGAGGAATACTGCACATGTATAATGCAGACGTTGTCATGTAGAAGTGGCACAGAGTCGGCAGCCAGTAAAGCAAGTCAACAGGAAGAAATGGCCCTTTGGTGTGTGTGTGTGTGTGTGTGTGTGTGTGTGTGTGTGTGTGTGTAATAAGCAGGTGAAAGAGATGCCAGTCTGCCTCTGACCTGGGCCACATTCAGCGTCGTGGAGACTTTCTCCATTTTAGCCTCCACTGTGCGGTAGCTGAACGCCCTCTCCAGCACCGACTGCTCGATCCCCAGCAGCTCACACATCTCCTTCAAATCTGCAAAGTAGCCACAGAAAACGGATTAAGACACGCAGAAAATGCTTTTGCAGACATCAGGTCTCATCTTGTGATGGTTCTTATTCTACATTTGATTCGAATCAGAGGGTAACGTCATAAGGAAGCTGTAAGGAGGAAGAATCAACCCTCGTAACCTCCTCAGCGTTTGGGTTTTATTCCCGACAATGAGGTGTTCCCACCGGCAGAGTCGAGGGAAAAGCAAAAACAGAGGACTCATCTGAATAACACGTTGCAGCTGATTATTAACAATGCAGTGTTTGATTCAAATGTGGGAAAAAAAGAGGAAAGCACGGTTGTCCAAGACTCACTGAGGGAAAAATACAAATGAATGATTTCCCTAAAAACAGCAGCTGTGAGGGTGAAACTCTTGTCACGCAAATCATAACACAAATATTGTTTGAGGACAACAAGCTGCCAACAGGGGACCAGGCCCAGTGAGCAGTGGGTCAAAAGGGTTAAATGAAAGGAGAAAATATTCACAATAACTCCTGTGAATAAAAAAACAAAACAGTGTAAAATATGTCCGATGAAGGCGCAGCAGCACCAAGCCCACCATTTTTGTCTTTGACGCGGCTCTCGTCGGTGCCGTTGCAGCGCGACTCTGGCTTGAACTCTATGTTGCCAAGCTTCAGCACAGCTGCCACCAGCTCCAGCACCGACTGCACCTCGTCCTCCATGAAGCCCACGATCTGCATGGCGTTCTGGAAGAGGGCGAGAAGAGGGAAAAGACAGAAACAACGTCACTAAGGCACCGACGTTCCTGCAACTTGGTGCAGAGGGGAACACCTACAAACATCACACAGAACATCCTGACAGCTGACAGGTAAAGTGAATCGCACTGATTATATCTTCATCATGGCCTCTGTTAGCAGGCGGGAGGTGTCAGAGAGGGGGAACATTTTGTCCTTAAAGTTGATGTTAGAAGCAGGAATCGTTTTCAAGCGTAAGGATTTGGGAGCGTTTGATAGAACTGGGTCAGCTCCTGTGGGGTGTTCCTGATCTGCAGGGGTCAGTGATCCAAGGTAGCTGAACCAGTGATGGGCTCATGGGTGGCCAAGACTCCCTTATGGTCAGCCTTTACTCCCACAGCAGCTCTTCAGTCCAACAGATGAGCTCAAATTGCAGAAAACGTTCATGCTGGTTCTGATAGAAAGGTGAGAAAACACAGAGCATCACAGGTTGCTGTGTGTGGAGCTGCAGACCTGACAGGGTCTCCATGCTGTCTGCTGCTGAAAGCACCAACACTGGACATGTGGCCATCAGATCTGGACCACAGAGCGATGGAAGAAGGTGGGCTGGTCTGATGAAGCACGTGGATGGCTGGGTGGTTGTTCCCCAGGTAAGTGATGAACATCTGGTACATCAGGATGCATTATGGGAAGAAGGCCAGCCAGCAGGGGCAGTGTAACACTTTGAGCAATGTTCTGCTGGGAAACCTTGTGTCCTGCGTCCATGTGGATGTTACTTTGACACGTACCATCTACCTAAGCATTGTTGCACATCATCTACACCCTTTCGTGGGAACAGTGCTCCCTGATGGCTGTGGCCTCTTCAGCAGGATAATGTGCCACAAGTCAGAAATGGTTCAGGAATGGTTTGAGCACAACAGCCAGTTTGAGGAGTTGACTTGACCTCCAAATTCCCCAGATCTCAATCCAGTCGAGCCATGTGCTGGACCCACACGTGGAGGCCCCACCTCACAGCATACAGGACTTACAGGACCTACATCTGGGTCCAGATACAACACACCTTCAGGGGCGGAGTCCATACCTCGATGAGTCAGGAGGACCAACACAATAGGTGCTGATAATGTTGTGTATATCACTGCTCTGTGATCAGTGTCTCACAATGAGTTTATTAAAAAGACACATCTAGTCTTCTCACTGGTTTGTGGAATCCACTCAAACTTGTACACACTGTATATATATATATAAAGCAAAATCCTATCAAACATATCAGCACAAGCTATCATAACACCTGAAATCATGAATTTGAATATTTAAATCTCTTTAACGGAATCCCGGTCCATCATATTACAGTCAAACTTCCTCTTCCTGGATCACAGACACAGAGCGGTGAACGGTGACGACCGATGATGGAGAATTCATGAATCGCAAACATTTAATCAAACATCAACAAATAAACATTTAAGAAAAGAAAGCTCCGTGTGGCGGCGTCATTGTGTGGAGGGAATGTCGTCTCGTGCTTCCTGTGGAGAAACGCAGCTGCAGCAGGAACAGCGTTAAAAACTCTGTGGGAGTCGATGAGAAGCAGGATGTGAGGAGGGGGAATGAGTACAGTAGAGAGTGACAGAGCAGGCTGTAGGGGCTTATACAGTAGCTGAGCAAAGCATGCTGAAACAGGCCTAATGACACAGCACAGGAGATAGCAGAGCGCTTCTCCCAGACACAACATCCTCTGTGTTACCATCAATAAGGCTGAGAAGACGCACAAAGACAAAATAGCACATATTTGTGCAGAGCTTCAATAAGAGGAAACTCTTTTCTCCCGTGGCTTTCTCTGTTTTTGGAGTTTTTCCTGTGTTTAATCAATACAAACCAGTCTTTAATCCACCGTCAAGATCAAAGTTCACCTGGTTTTGCAACAGGTGGGAGGGCCGCTGGCGTGAAGTGTTTACACAGCCAGCAATACTGACGCCAAAGCACGTTTGTTCGTTTGTTCTGCCGTGGAGATAACAGGGCAATCAGACCGCCTCCTCGCTCTGCCGCGCCACACCGAGTTAACAGAAATCCCGCAGAGAGGAAAGTCTGTGCCAAACGTCACGAGGGTGAGGCGCAGCGTCGGGCTCCACCAGTCATACGGACACACGTATGCGCTCTACTCACTCTGACTGTCCTGAAGTTAGCCGCATCGTCCAGTCCGCTGACCGCAGCAGAGTCCAGGCTCAGGTAGTTGTACTTGCTAAAGTCCCGGTCCAGCTTTAGCTTCCCTGTGACACACAAACCATGTGGTTGTCATTTAGACTCATGCAGCGTAACTACACTCCTGCCAGCTGCCCCATAAAATCCAGCACAGCTCTGTGAGCCGATAGAAGATGCTGAATTCAATTCCCGTTTAAAGAAACACAACTGATGGTGTTGCCTTAGAAATTTTAGAAAAATGTGTCTAAGCCCTGGGGTATTGCCCTCCTTCAGTTCTGACACGGTGTATTCAAACACTGAGCTGCTGCTGTGAACATCATGCTGGAAGATCAGATTGCCCTCTTTAAAGGCCTCCCTGTCATTTAGTAGAGAAATCCTCTTCTGGTTGCATGTGTCAGATTTCATTCATAGCAGTATTAACAACAGCTAGAGCCTCAGTGATGTGTGCGCTCTGGGGTCAATGACCATTATATTGTTCCATTAAACAATGGCCCCTCGCAGCAGAAACGCAAACAGAGCGAGTGGGTTTCACTCTCTTTGTTCTCGTGGTGTTTATTAGGCAGGAAGGGCGACTTATTAATGCGTTAGCCATGTGTTCATGCAGCTGCATGGGGGGATTGGCACATTTAGTATACACACGGTAAACGTAACAGTAAGCAGAACATCAGGCCTATTTTTTTAATTCATACTGCGAGCATCCAGAGACGTGCACATTCTGAGGTCTTTCTCCTGATTCTCAAAGTGGCATTGATCCCGGCAGCTCTACGTTCCTGTCCAGGTCACCATTCGACCAGCTTTTCCAGCAGTTTTACTCACTGAGCGTGTCGTCTGAGGCTCCAGACAGAAGCTGATAAAAGACGTGGAAGTTCCTCTCGCCTCTCGGCTGCTTCACCACACGTGACTTCTCGAGCAGATCTAAAAAAAGAAAGAAAGAAAAAACAAAAGGAAACAATGACACACAAAGACGAACCAGAAGCCTGCACAGGAAATCCTTCTGCTGCCACTCTCAGGTGCCCCCAGCAGTAAATATCGAGCCGAGCCTCAGGAATTAAAGCTGCCCGGTCTGTATTTATAGAGCTCGACTGGGATCCTCGTCCAGCGATGGTTTTTTCAGTCTCCAAGGTGACCAAACCAATATTGGTAATTATCTCTGTGTGCAAACACCACAGGAAGAAACCCCACGAACGATATCAGACGTCAGCCCTTTCTCCGGGGCTGGAACCGAGTGCACCTGATTAAAGAGGGACCATCATCCTCTCACCACATCAGGAGGAGTACGATTTAATTAAAGCCCGACTGTGCTGCTCAGCAACATCACCGGCTGAATAAGCATTCAATTTGTCTATTTTTAAAAAACAGCTTATTTTAGGAAACTTGAAGAGTTGGTGTTGTACTCAAGTGAAGAGTCCGGGGAACAAACTGACCACAGTGACCGGGACCAAAAATCAGAAGGAAATAAAAACGGCTTTTGGCAATTTTCAGCACTTAAGGCTGTTTAAACACCGACTCACAGATCTGTGGTCGTGGCTCCACTGCAAGCACCAAACTAGAGGTCGCTGCAGCCCCGGGGCTGTCGGGGTTAGCAGCGGATTGTGACACCCACCGGCCACGAATCACGTTAGTGGCTCCGTGAGAGCTTGCACATCAATAATACAACATCCACAACTGAGTGGCTGTCAGCAGCAATACAGAGCTGTGATTAAAGATACAGAGAGGACAAGACAAGCCACTGAAAACCAGTTCCTCCATCACAGACAGACACAGGGGCAGGGCAGCGAAGTGACCTGAGCACAGCCATGTCCAGCCACACTCAGTACTCAGCTTTACTTTGAAGAGAAGGAAGGATTCCACTTTCTGCTGCAAAGCCTCCTGAACAGCGTTTATTTAATGTTCCCTCAGCCTCAGATAAGCAAACACACATTCAAGCATCCGTGCGGGAACAATATTGTGTTATGTTGTGACTAAAGGCATGCCAAAAATGTCTCCCCACTATCATTACCAACGCTACTGAGAACTTCTCATAAATCATAACCAGCTATTCTCGGCCGTAGGAAGCGGCGAAGGCTCAGAGGAGGTTTGTCTAAAACATAATGAGCAGACAGGAATCCATCCAGGCCTGGAAGAGCAGCCGTGTAGCTAGCCAGCTCGGTCTGACCAAGTCACATGTCAGCAGCTGCTTCTCACAGACCATCTTTGTGTCTGACTGACTCAGGCGAGCAGACAGAGGTTCATTTGTGCCTCGGCTGTCAGCTTCCGTCTTTGTTTCTGTGACCTCTGCCGGGGAAACCAGCTCAGACAAAACAATGTGAACAGAGGCGAGATCAAACCAAAACACTGCCAAGGAGCCGAGGGGGGAAAGACGAGGCTGGAATGACGGCGTTTTCGGAGGAATGTGATTTACAAATATTTAAAATATCAATCAGGGAAAAAAAAGAAGCTTTCTTTCCATTTTATTACTCACAGTTACTGATGACTCCGCCCAGGGGATCTCCTTTGAAGTCAAACTCAATGTCCATGTACTTTCCCTGAGGGTCAAAGAGCAGCAGTTAGATTTTATTGCCATTGTCTATTTTTAAAAACGTCGTATAGATTCAGTCGGTCGGAGAAGTGTAAGGACTCCGAGCACCTAAAGATAACAGGGAGGCATGACCTCTTTTTAAAAAAATGACATTCAGGCCTTTTTTCTGACTCTCTCTGAAACCTGGAAGTTGAGACAGAGAGTCCTGTGTTTGGGCTTTTTCCCTCCTCTGATGTATTAATAGCAGACAGCTCCTCTGAACAGGCCAAGCTCTGCTGGTAAATGGGTTTTAGCCAAACTCAATAAGCCTGCTGCACTCAGCAAAATGAAGAGCCAGCTTGACTTATAGTTTTCTGATCAACCGATGGCGCTCTGATGAGCTGATATCTGGTGAGCGGGCCTGAGGTTGCTGCGAAGGTTAGCTAAATATAAACAGATCAGGGTCATAATCCGTTATAACGCTCACCGCTACAACTGCATGTCCGTGCACCGGCATGTGCTGCCATCTAAAAGTAGGCGGATGATTTAAAAACCGTGTGCACGGTGACACAAAAACTGGGACACGACAGGTAGGTTGGCAGTTCGCCTGCGAGCTGGCACACGCTGGGAGAATCGTTTTCTTTTACAATAATCGAGCGTCAGGCACAAGAAGGAGAACAAAGTTCAGTCCTGGGGGGCTGGGGTGTTACTGAAATAGACTTTTTTGGGATGGACTGCCAGCTGCTAAGATGAAGTGACTTTTTCTCTTTGAAGAAACTGCAGCTAACTAAACATTCATGTTAGAAACATTTAGAAATGAACAGCGATGGAAATCACAGGAGATCAGACGTCCCCAAAATACTGAACTGGGCAGTTTGAGGAAAACAAAGGCAATGTTACAACTGCAGTTACATTGTTACATTGTAACATTGAAATTGCAGTGTGTGTGTGTGTGTGTGTGTGTGTGTGTCCAAAGCAGCTACTTAATCACCCTTATGACGCCAGACCTATGTTAGAGATAGGCATTAAATTTCTCCTGCTTTTCCAACAATCAGATTCAGAGAGATACGAGACGCAGAGGAACGGGCGGCGCAGTGTAGGTGAAAGGCCTCGTCCTGCTCGCTTTATGTAAAGAGCATTTCCTGAGGCATGTGCACATGTACTATATCAAATGTGCAAAGCCTGCTCAGACTGAGGGGGCGTGTGGACCCGTCTACTGGGAAGATCCAGGGTCTCAGATTACATGGGAACACAGGGAGGACACCAAGAAATATCACCTGTATTTGAAAAAACATATTCACATGCATGATAGTCAAACTACCTCACATGCATGAAAACACGTTCTGGAGTAATGTTGCCATAAACACAAACAGTATAAGCACACAGGACATGCACACCAAGTATTCAAGAAACAAAAGCTTTCTGAAAAAGAATGTGTGTCACGAGATCATTTTTCCAAACCACAGAAGCTCGTCCTGCATACTTACAAATCTGGAAGAGTTGTCATTTCTTACAGTTTTGGCATTTCCAAAAGCTGAAGAGAGGAAAAAAAGAAAAATCAGACACAAATAATTAAACTAATGGATTCAGAAAGCTTTACAAATAATGCAAAGCTTGTGCAAATAACCTCAGAGTAAAGTTACCGCCGATGCATTGCAGAGAGGCCATTAAGAATATTCAAAACCTTCATAATGATCCCTAACCTCGTGCCCGAGTCCAGCTAGCTGTCAATCATACATGGCCTGGATGTCAAAGCCATTTGTACTGATGAGGCCCCATAATTCTGGGTGGATTAAGCAAAGCACCAGGGCTTTGCAGGCTTAGGGCGGGCTGAACCTTGATGTCACGCCACGTTCAAAAAGTGCTTCAATGCGGGCTCCTGCTTGTAAATAAACGTAACTAAAGGGTTCGTTAAATATTCATTTTTGACACAAACAACTTTGTGTTTCGTGCACAATCAGGCCTTTCAGAACATCTCCCTGCTACGACCTTTCCATTGGCTTCACACCACATTTCTACATAAAGATGCCATTAACGTGTCACGCATCACAGCGCTATTAGCATAACTGCTTAATTGCTGATAACAGCTGATTAATGTGCATTTAAGTCGGCGGTTGCTGTGAATGTGTGGGCTGCTAGTCTGGCACAATGGCAGCCAGAGGGAGAGGAGGACGGGGAAGGAGAGGGCTGGAGGAAGATAAAGAGACGTAAATGAAAAGAAACCGAGGGCGACAAAGAACGAAACCAACGCGTATCGTGTCGCAGAGCGCGAGCGTGACGGATCCGTCGTGTTAAGCGTGACTCTGTTCCCTTTCCCCCTTCTCAGTGTTAGGGCAATTAGACTGACGTGAGCTAAACTCTTGCAGATGTGCGGGGTTTTCTGCAGCAACCCGGGCATACAGCTTCATCATTCATGGGCATTTCCTGTCCACTGCCCCCAATTAAAATACAGCTGTTTGTGTGCCAGAACTGAGCTGTGGGAATGAGTGTGTGTGTGTGTGTAGCGTCCCGTTTAGCTAAGAAAATAAAAAAGTGTATTATACAGTATTTATAAGATCCCTAAAGTTATTTTGCGGATGAGTTAACTTGCCTGTGATTACATTTCCATGGTTATATAATCATCTGTGTTTACAGATTAGCTAAGCTAGCTAAAAGAAATGTTTTGTAGGTTGTGTGACTAACTGCCAGGAGCTTTGCATTTTTGTTTTGGTGTATTGTGCATTTGGAAATCAAGCCAAAATATCAAAGACCATCATTAAACGCTCTCATGCAGCGGTTTGCAGTGCATTTACAGTCGGGCTGCAAATATCCTGCACAGTCTTCTCGTTTCCTAAACGCCGAGTAAAGAAAGCTGCTTTTCTCAGCTGCACTTTGAAGATCTCTTGAATTAGAGCAGCTCTGGCAACCCCTCAACACACATCCACCCTCCAAACGTGAACTTCAGACAACCCAGCTCCTGAATTGGGACGCAGCTTGGGCATCTTCACTCACCCTCCAGCACGGGATTGGACTGCAGCAGCTGTTCCTTGACCTTATTCACCTCGTGGCCCTTCCCACACACCGCTGCCACATACGACATTACCAGCTTACTGGCCTCTGAAACACACACACAGATAAATATAATGTGATTCACATGACTGAGGGACAAGTGCAGAGATGTCGACCTGTTTCACCATCCCCTATAAAAATCCCCCTTACATCATCCCCCCCGACAGCCATCAGAGCAGGGTGTGGACCGTTCGTTAGGGTGCAGAGCAGAGGAGGAGGTCCCGTTATAAAGACTTGCTTTGTTAAATTACACGGTGACCAGAATTGCATCACATTATCATCATTCATACTATGATTACACTGAAAGCCAGGGGAAAGCACGGGAATAAAACTTTCTGTGGAGCTGAAAGTGATTTAAAAATGCTCCAGCACAGCGTGCTGCAACTAAGACACGTTTCCCCAAAAATAATTCTCTGCTTGGCTCAAAAAGCTACATGTCCTGTCTGAACAAGCGACAAGCCTCGTCGGACGACGGCTGGCATCAGGATCGTCTCTCCTGACCAGAGAGCGGACGGTGACCCAGAACCGGCGATGCGTGCGGCGTGCCAGGCAAGGACAGGAAAGACCTTCAGAGCAGTCGTCGGTACAGATTCCTGATTAGTCTGGCAAACAGCTCGGGACACGTACTTTTATCTAAACGTAGGAAAAAACTTTTCTGAGTTACAAGCTGAGGACTTTAATCCTCACGTTGTTATCTCTCAGGTTAGGAAAGTAAACGTACTCCGTCTGCAGACAATAAAAACTGTTATGTCTCCTGCACACTGAGATGGAATCTGATAATAATTTTGGTCACATCCCCTTTGTAGAAGCCACAGTCAGAGAGAGCCTGAAAAAAGAAACCCCTATCACACTTTAATGTCAATGACCCATATCGATAGGGTTGGTTTTGATGGCCTCGTTTCACTGCAGAGCTTCGGGGCTGATGAGATTACCGAAATCCAAATTTATCTCCGACTTGGCTGCAGAAACGGCTCCTCGGAGTCGTTTTTTCTTTTCCCTCCAACAACCAGGAGAGGTTTGGAGTTGGAATAAAGCCTGGTGCATCCTACAGAACAGAACACGGCCGGTCTGACTGCACTGTGCCCCCCGTGGTGGACGCCACTGATGCATCACCGAGAAATAATCCTGGTTATGGATAATATATATTCCTACACAGTGCTGACAAAGGCTGCAGGCAAAGTTCTGCTGGGAAATCGGAGCTCCTGTCAGAGATCAGCATAGCAAGAGTTTGAAAGCAGGTTACACAAAGGAAATGTATTGATATGCTGGAACTTCTTAGCTTTATTAATAATGCAACTTGTTGCTTAAACATGTGGTGTTCAGTGTATTCAGATTTTTAGGGGGTGATGTAGGATGATGGAGAGGTCTGAAAAGCTCTCAAAAAATACGACAAATAAAGTACAGCTTTAGAAAAATGAAAACATAACAGTCTGAGGTCATTAAGGTTGTTTTGCACAGCCTTATAAATGGATGTAGGGATTTTGTACAGCTTACTCGGGCTGCTGCCACGTCTCACCGAGCCAGAACGTTCTTCGGGACAACGTTGGCCGTGCGAACAGGTCAGAGTTTGAACTCAAAGTATGAATGAATGTCTGCAGCTGCACTGAGCTGCAGCAGCACTCCCAGAGCCAACACGCAGTCAGATGCATACTGCTGTTACCTGTGACACAGCACAGGAAATACCATCCTCTTGTGTTTCTGTACAGTATGTGAAACTGCTCCAGAACATGGATACACCATCATAAAAACCACACAATATGGAAAAAGGCTTCAGTCTGATGGAAAGTCCAGCCTTTAAGTGTTCATAACAGTGTGAATGTGACTGACTGGCTCTGAATATACATAATTTCACAAATATGAGGAAACCACAGCCGTGTGTTTGCTGCTGTAATATGTCTACCGCCATGACTTTATGTGAGCAGAGTCATTATCTAGTTTCATGTCCCAACACGATGTTCTCAAAACAAAACTGACATCAGCTCCCTTTTATGGAGGATTACATCCCACAGCCCTTATCGGCTTCTTTACAAGTTATGACTACATTTAAAACATAGAACCGCTGAGCACATGAAGTGTTAGACACTCTGTTAGAGCCTGATTGAAGGTGTTCGTTCAGTGTGGTGAGGTGATCCCGTTACCTGCTCTGAAGTTATGACACAACAAAAAAAACTGAGCATTTACCAGTTTTCCCAGCTCCGCTCTCCCCTGTGATGAGAATGCACTGGTCCTTGTCCTGGTCCCTCAGCGAGCGGTAGGCCTCGTCTGCCAAAGCGTAGCTGCAAAAGCACAAACCCGAAAGCCTCCACGTTACATTTGCACACAGCTAACTGCTGTTCACGTATATTCTGTGACATTTTGTGGGTGAGGGCAGTTAGAGGTCGTTCACACACGCTGCACGCTTATGTGCCAGGCTGCAAGGCGTCTACACTAATCACCAGCACGTGGGATCACTGGCTTGGATCGGGACATCTTGGACATGCACAGACGTGCAGTGAGCTGCAGCTTTAGTTGGCTGGCCTGTCCTCGGGATTTGGCTCTGACAAAACTTAATTATTAAAATGATGTCACAGCGACTCTGATTTGTTGTATATTTATACACATATTGAAACCTTTACATATAAAATGCATTTTTAGGAATCTGCCTGCTTTAATAAAACCTCGAGAGGTCCCCGAATAATGAAAGCAGTCTACGTGAAACCGACCTGGGTGGATAATTAATGATACAAAGGTTAAAAAAAAACCTACGTCTTACATTCTGGGACAACAACACAAAGGAAAAGTGAAACTACAGTTTCGCCCCCACTCAGTTCCACAACAATACATTATTTGTTCTCTTAATGCAGGAAATCCCCTGTGATGGTCTGAGATCAGGGTGTGGATGTACGAGGGCCATATCGCAGTGACAGCTTTTTATCTCTTGTGGCAAAATGGTCTATAATTCTGACACGATATTCCCACAAAGACAGAGCGCTAAGGAGACGCCTGCGACAACAACTTTTTACAGCTTCCATTTGGCAAACAGTCGTTCACAGCGCGGCAAGAGCTGCGTCCAACTTTCTCCTCCAACAGGACACGAGACGGCAAATCAGCTGTTCCGGCCCGTACTTTGGCTTGATTCAGGAATTTGGTCCAAAGCAGTGTGTGTGTGTGTGTGTGTGTGTGTGTGTGTCTGTGTGTGTGTGCGCAGGAAAAGATAGAGTGGATTTGCAATATCGGATCATCTAAGACCTCCATTATGAGCTCCGGCAGGATTAAGTAAAGGCTGATGTATTGTGGGGGTGTCACTGGAAAGAAACTGGGATAACACAAATTTTGTCTTAAGCTCATTTCAAACAGACGACCTCGCTGCTCACGTGACCCCGAGAGTCCCCAAGATCTCTACAGATACAACAAGACTCTCTTAGTTCTGATAACATTGAAAGCATCAAGGTCTTAATCTCCCAGCTTTTCGAGTATCAAGCAAAGATCAACATCTTTAAGTCTTACATTTCACATTGAGTAAAGGGTAAACATAGCTCTAGGTCATTTTGGAGGAATGCTTCAGAAACAGCCTCTCCCCAGCGTCTAATTTGCTCTTATTCCTGCCTGGAGGGTGGGAACACTCGAAAAGTCCCAGGTCTCGGTAATATCCCAAATCAAGAATTTATATGCACAAAGTGCACCCGACGTGAACGCAGGGAGGAATGTGACATTCACGGATGCTGACACGCAGCACTACCATTGGGCACTGGGTCTGAACTCTGAACGCTTGCTGAGGTTACATTTATTTGTAGAGGCAATGCTGTTGTCAGATTCAAGTACTCTGCACATCAAAATGAGCTCCAACCATCTGGCTTTAAAACCAGTTAAATTAGGTTCAAAGCGATTTCTAAAGGAAGTGTCATCATTCGAGTTTGTGCAAAGGCTGTCCGGCATCATTCTGTAATTCCTGCTCCAGCTTTCAGAAATCCACCAAGACGTGGAAAATGAAACTCCTGCCTAAATCTAATTTTGGGTGAAGCAGCGAATGCATTAGTGAGGCCGGGGCTGCACGGAGCCGAACTTTAAAGCGTGCAATCACACACTGAACTAACACTGACCCCTGATTTGTAAAGAAGTTGATTGCTAGTAGGAAGCCATGACAGAGAGAGTGCCAGAGATAGACCGCCTAGTGAATGTATTCCAGACCACAATATGAAGTTAAAGCTCAGGCGGGCTAATGGAGCTCAAGGTTGTGCACCATCACACATTGATTTGAATCAGACCTCATTCGGCCCTGCTGCCAGGCCTCTCCTTTAACAGCCCCCAGTGCAGGCCCGCAAACAATCCATAAGGTAATGGGCTATACTAGGGCAGCATTTCTCCGACTGACAGGCTGGTGTGAGTAGTAAATATAATTGTGAACTAATATGAAGGAACCCAGAGAAACCATACCACACCAAAGAACAGGATTCCAGTTAAACTCCCATTCAGTCCATTTATTTACCCTGGAGTCCTGTAAATATGGCTAATAAATAATAACCCAGATGTGCTGTAGGCATCCAGGACAACAGTTTGCCAATTCAATTTCATTTATACAGCGTAAAATCACAACAACAGTCGCCTCACAGTGCTTTACTGTAGACCCTACAATAACACATACAGAGAAATACCCAGCACTTTGGCGACAGTGGGAAGGAAAAACTCCCTTTTAACAGGAAGAAACCTCCAGCAGAACCAGGCTCAGGGAGGGGCGGGGCCATCTGCTGCGATTGGTTGGGGAGAGAGAAGGAAGACAGGATAAAGACATGCTGTGGAAGAGAGACAGAGATTAATAACAAAAACACCCAGTGCATCATGGGAGTCCCCCAGCAGCTTACACCTATTGCAGCATAACTAAGGGAGGATTCAGGGTCACCTGGTCCAGCCCTAACTATATGCTTTAGCAAAAAGGAAAGTTTGAAGCCTAATCTTGAAAGTAGAGATAGTGTCTGTCTCCTGAATCCAAACTGGAAGCTGGTTCCACAGAAGAGGGGCCTGAAAACTGAAGGCTCTGCCTCCCATTCTACTTTTAAATACTCTAGGAACAACAAGTAGGCCTGCAGAGCGAGAGCGAAGTGCTCTAATAGGGTGATATGGTACTACAAGGTCATTAGGATAAGATGGGGCCTGATTATTTAAGACCTTGTATGTGAGGAGCAGGATTTTGAATTCTGGATTTAACAGGAAGCCAAAACAGGTTTATAGATATAGTCATATCTGAAGGTTACACTTCGTCGTCCCGTGGATTTATTTCCACGCATCCTCCAGGTCAGAAACACTGAGTGTGAAATTAACCGTGAATGTTACGTTTTTGCAGGGAACTGAAACCAACTTCCAGCTAGCAGCATTATTTTTTTCTGTCCCCAAGTATAAGCCTCTAATTCAATCCCCACCCCCACAAGCTCTGATCACAGCCCACCCCCCTGCCCTCTCCTGTACAACCAATCCAACGGGGTTGCATGGACGAGACCTGCCACAGGACATTACGTCACTGCTGAAAACGGCAGCAGAGCACAGCAGATGTCTGCTTTGTGAAAACACTCCTGTTGCCTGACCTGATCCTGACAATGAGCAAACCATCACACAATTATCCCCCCCAGAGGAAGCCTGTGGGCCCGGGGGAAGGGGCGAGTGTACCAGGAGAGGGCAGGGGGCGTAAAATAGGAGAGTGGGGGTCTTTTGCCACGGACTTGTCCCAGTGAGAGAGACACACACACACACACACACACACACACTTGCTATTCATATTCGTAATTATAATATGAATAGAGGTCAGCAGAAACAAGCCACACCCAAACCTTCACAAGATTTGCATCTTAAAATTGAAGAAATAAAACATTTAATCACCAGTAATTTGTCTCAACTTACAGTTTGTGATAATAATTATTCTGTATTTTTATTAAATGGACAAAAAATAAATAAAAATGTGCATATTTACAAATAAGAGAGCAACATAAAGCTGGGAAATGAGTCTAAACAGCAATTAGAGTTGTGAAGTGATGAAGCATCAAGACCTTGAGAGAGAAAACAGAGAGTGAGGACTAAAAACCCCCCAGAGGCCTCCCTGATCAGTGCGTGGAGATGGGGGTTAGGCTGGGATCAGGCCTTGGGCTGTAAGCGCTGCTTGGCACCTCCCCTAGACATCTGCCTGCAGGCTGTAATTTGGACGTGCACGTGGCAGCGGTGAACACAAAGCCACACTGGCATGAGGTAAGCAGCAGAAAATAGTGCCTTCAGTTCTTTTACCACCAGCCTCTGGTAGCACAGGAGGTTGGTGACCTGAATTTCAAGGGTGGAGTACTTTGAGGAGAGACTGAACATACTTTAATGTCAGGATAGATGGTGATGAAGCTGTAATGTATGGCCTGGAGCCCACCCAGCTACTGGAAGATAAAAGGCTGTCCCCAATTAATGATCATCTTACTCAGGGGCTCTTAGCCGTGTCATCGTGCCGCCTTTTGCACATTTGCGAAGTCATTTTCCAAAAAATCGTTTCATATCTTGCCCTGCAGTGGTAGTTATTGTTACTCGTTTCCATGCATAGGAGGGGGCAGCACAGTAGCCTGTGATCTCAGCGTGACCTGGCTCCTCTACAGGAAATCCGCCGCGCTCCAAAGAAGAAGCCAAGGAAACAACTCTTTCCTGACGCTGTACGGCCAGGTGGAAGAGTGGGTGAGTGCTGCAAGAAACACAGGGACGCGCAAATTCAGTGGCACATGCTTGGAGAGTTTAACCTTGTGGTGTGGGTGGGCAAGAGAGCGGATACGCACATGCACACAAAAGATCTTGATCCTAACAGATGTGCACCATCTGCACACCAAGTAAAACAATGCTGTTCTGTAAAACAGGTGGTAAGGAAAAGATCAGCTCACAGGACGAGCATCTAACAAAGAAGAAGAATATGACTACTGTCTCATAATCAAAGGAGGATTCGAAATGTGCAGCGTGCAATAAGGAACACCTATAACTTACTAAATTGAAAGTTCATAGTTAAGCACAGCTGCCACAGCTCTATAATTTATTCAACACTAGGTCGTCTAAGACCTTGGCTAAATTGCTCATTGATACCATCCACCCATACATCAAACTTTGAAAGGATCTACAGCTTTAATTTATTTTACCACACAGCAATTTAGTGTTCCAGAGCCGAGGAAAACACCAGTCCGAGCTGTGTATGCGATCAGTGAGAAAGCAGGAAAACAGCATGTTGAGCAAGGTAGCAAACATCCTCAAAGACGCATTCAAGCAAAGAATTTTATCAATCTCTGGCATCAGGCTTTTGTGAATATGCTTTAATACATATTTTTCATGCACACACACATATTCAAATCTATAATAAAAGGTTTGAATGGTGTCATGAGAATTTATGCAAAGGAAAATTTTAAGGAAAGCAAAAGAACCTTGAAAGTAACAATTGTGTAAAAGATGGCCACATGTGCCGAGCTGCAGACAGCATGATGGAAACAGCTTTTTATAGCTTCGAAAGCGCCGTCCAGTCAGGTTTGAGGACTTCCTCTCTTCAGGGCTCCTGGTCACTACAGGCTCAGAGGCCTTTAAATGCAAAACAAATCTCAGTATTTAAGTACGTGGCTGCTGGTACTGAGATAAACGTGTTCATTTATTTTGTTTCAGTGGGCGACAGACTAGGACTGCAGGTCGGCCGGTTTATCACAGAGACTCTTGCTACCTGGCCATGCTGTTGTAATAAAGGTAGAATACCAAGATAAGCAAGGCTGCTTTGAAAGCAACATTATCTGGACGGCAGCATATGCTGCAAAACTTGTTTATCATACAGCATATGTGCAAGTCGCTAATGTCGTGCCATCATGGACGCAGGCTTTTGAACCGGGAGCTGACAGCAGGCCAGATGTTCCCTCTCTTCTTCACCCAAAAGCTGCATTGTTGATGGTTTCCCAAAGTCATTTCAAATCTCGATTTGTTGGACACAACACGACAAAATTGCTTCTCTTGAGTCTGTGTGCTCTAATAACACGTCTACTTTGTTACTTGCTATGACGCCTCATTAAACCTTACATAATACACTGGTGTCAATCTCAATAATAAAATGTTCCTATTCATAGTCATTTGCTTAATATGCAACCTTTGTTCTCAATAAATTAATTCCAATGTCCAAGGTCTACAATCCATGCAAAAATCAAGCTTGGCCCTGATAATCATCCCTACATCTCTCCATGTAACGCCATCAGCTCGACCTTTGGGGCCTGGGGTCAGGCTCTTTGGGTCTGTCAAGTGTGACTGGCAGTAATAACTCACAGCTCACAGACAGATTTGGGCCACGTCCACACTAATGCGTTTTCGATTGAAAACTTTTTCTCCCGTCCACGCTGAGACGGCGTTTTCAAAACACTCTCAAAAGCGCATACATACATACATCGCAGTGTGGACAGCAAAAATGGAGACTTTCTAAAATGATGACACATGTTAGTCATGTGATGCAGTCATGTGACTAATTAAACAAAGACAGCTCTATTAAAGATTAATATCAGTCTGCACGCGCTCCTGAGAGCTTTTCTTCAAATTCTTTAATTCTCACTCGCTTTTGCAACTTTGTACTTTTGTGTTACTCGCAGCAACAACTCCACCTCATTGTGAGTCCATTTAAAAAACTCGCTGCTTTTCCTCCACATTTTGCTGCAACGTTTCAAAGAGCCGGAAAGTAAATAAGCGGCAGACGGAAATGAGGCAGGTCGAATCTTCTTGCGCTTCACGCATGCGCAGGACTGGAACGTAATGTTTTCAGCAGTTTCAAAGTGGACGCACAACTGTGTGAAAAAGACCGAAAACACTAGTGTGGACGCGGCGCGCTTTCGGAAGGAAACGCCGTTTTCAAATCTGTCCGGGCCGGTGTGGACGTAGCCTTAGAAATACGAGTTTATATAATGATGTACGTCGTTGTTATATCAAAATGTAAATAAATGATCTGCCTCATAATAACACATAAACCAGTTTGTTATTACTCTCAGTCTTAGTGAGATTATTATGTGTGACAGTTAATAAGACATCAGTTTGTGAGAGTTTACTTTGTGTGTCTGTGTGTTGTTCGGGGCAGATAATACTTACTGAGCACCTGCAAAAAATTAATTAAAGCATGCGGTGTGTGCTCGCTTCTATTGAGGCTCTTCAGCACACAATAATATAAATAAATCTTATTATTGTCGGAGATATAAGGTTGGACGCTGGAACAATATTGCACGCAGCTAATACGAGTCTTATCTATTTGCCTGCGTTTCGGTATGCCTCACATATTTTGTTATGCAAGTTGTGTACACAGATAAAAGCTGCACCCATTGTTCTGACTATGAATAGGCAGAGTTTACAATGGATTTGGACGCTGACACACAGAGCAAATCCATTTAAAAAATATATGCTCGCCGAAGCAATAACTATCAGCCGCAGCAGTGTTTAATCTGTATCGTGTTAAACTATTGGCAGGTAAACGTATCGTCTTTGAAGACGGGGAAAATCTAAAGCTTTCTAAATTAAACACTGACAGCAGGGTTTTTAGTCTCATGGCATCAAAAAGATGAAAACTGCTCATGTAGAATTACAGCACAAATCAAGAGTCAAAACCAGCACGATCATACTTAACACAGACACGTTTTTCATTTCACGGTTTGTACGTTCAGTAACAAGCAACAGGGGCCCAACGTGAGCAAGAAGCAGGATGTAAGGGACTGCTCTCCTCAGGGGCAACGGGAGGTTATTACCGTCATGACGTCCGAAAAATAATTCGTTTATTCTGCATTTATTAGCCATTTTTTCAGTTTCAACCTGATGGGCTGCTTAAGCTCTACAGGCTCCTAATCAGTGCGTGTACACTGTACTGCATTTTTCTAATGATATAAGCAGCCAGAGTACTGCCTGCATGCATGAATGCAGCAACTGATTAGAAATTCTTGCATTATCCAGTTGAACACATTTGCATTTTATTCTTGGGTTGATGAGGTGGGTGGAAAAAGGAACACACACACGTTTTCTATCGTCTCACCATTACGCCAACACACATGCTGGAGAGGACTCACGCTGCCCACCTGAGTCAAAGTGCCATTTCAACAAGTGCCCACTTAAATCCACCTACATGCAGGTTCTGAGGTGCAACTTACCAAGGCGTCCTTGAACACAGTATTATAACACCAGAACAGTCCATGTGACTCGTTTGTTACCCAACAGCTCGAGCTGTGCAAATATCCAATAATATGTACTGTGTCCTTATTTCATATAATTTATAACATGCATAAATCCACATATTGCCTTTTGGTTAGTGTTAGAAGGCACAGGTGTGATATCATCCTGCAGTAAATAACTCTGAAGTCCACATCCAGTGAGTAAACTTTATTTTTTCCAACCATATCTTGTTCAAAATAAATAAAATACTAGCAGAAGCTGAAAATTTCTGGATCAGAGTGAAAAAAGGAAGTGAAAGCTGAAATCTGTGAGAAGGATGAAACAGTTGTAAACTCGTGGAGAAGGGTTAACGCGTTATACGTAGTGTAATTAAACATTACAGGGTCGCATTGAGAGATCTGATATATGACTGTTATCAGACAGGCAGTACAGTTAGTTTACACGTGATACCCAACCTTTGACCTCGAGAGCACAAGTCTTTCTATTAAAAGTGTAATAACAATGATTTATGTCACCAGTGCTTCTAACAGATGCTGCAGGTCCTTCACATTATGCTTAATATGACTGGACTAGGGCTGGGCCATATTATACCGTTCACGGTAATACCGGTATAATGTTAGGCAACGATAGGAAAATGAAATATCGCGATAGAATGGGAGAATGTCAAACAACACTGCAGCATCACTGAGAAACTGTCTAAATTCTTTCATCTTTAATAAAACGATCAGCATTGCTGCTTTACCAGGTGTAACTATAAAGTTTAACTTCCAGGCATCCATGAAAACAAAAGTTATTACATTTAACGGAGTTAGAAGTTAGCAGGAAGCTAGCGGAAGTTAGCTCGCTAGTTTCGCTAGTTACCTAAGCATGATATTGCATGTTCTGACTGAGAGATTTCTGAAAAAAATCAAACGTACAGCTCTGCTATCACTTCCAACATAAATGAAGACAGGAAACTAAACAGCAGTGACGTTTGTAGGGTTACTGAAGTTGGGCTAGCTGGTATATAATGATGTGCTACGTGATCGCTAGCGACACAGCTATGTTAGCATAACATAAACAGTGAAGCTGGAGGACGAACACTAACACTTTTCCACTTATAAAAGTTAACGTGAAGGTTCTTCATGGTTAGAGACAAATGCAATCGCATGGCAGGATGCTGTAAACGGACCAAACTTCAGTCAGGAGAACAACTGAGATAATCCATCCACAATACGAGGTCAGTCATTAATATACTGCAACAACATGGGAATAGAGCAGCTGCAGAGAATTCAACATTAATGAATCAATGGTACAGAAGTGGAGGAAGCAAGAAGAATGAGTTTAATAAAGTTTGATTTATCTGACTGCTTTGTTTCACTTAATGTGCCTTATAATCCTTATGGTACGAAAAATGCGTACTGCACACTGCAGTTTAATGTTGCAAAGCACCTCTTTTTAACTTCAGTGGATATTATACATGGTTATGCTCAGGATATGTCAGCCCATTTCTACTGGAAATGCCTTTTGGTTAAACTTTCAGCAAGGAATTTGCATTTGCACTGTTACATTTTTATAAAGCTTTAATGTACATAAAAACCAGCTTCTTGTTTAAGTGAAAATAAATGGAAGGTTGTCTTTTTGCGCTAGTAATGTTGTGGAGTTGTATTTTGTCTCGCATCAATTATATCGTCGGTTATATCGTTATCGCAAATTTTCAAATATATATCGTGATAAATATTTTTGGCCATATCGCCCTGCTCTAGACTGGACCAGTGGGAAAATAATAATAATGAAGAGCAAAGCTCAAATCAAACAACTCTACTTGAAGTGTAATTGTATTCCTTTATTGTTTTGATTAACTTTTGAGCGCCTCATGCTGAGACAGATCTTAATACTGACGTCAAGACACAGACGTGACAGCTGGAAGTGCTGATGCACACCATGGTGACGAAGCTCTGTGGTCAGCGCTTCAGTCAAAACTTTATTAAACATTAGGAAAATGTGATCCTTGTCTTGACTGTCAGCACACAGTAATGGTGGCTTCAGAGAGGACACTGACTTTAATGTTAACTCCAAGCTTAAACACAACTGTAACCCGACTACGCTGATCCACGAGGTTTCACCTCATTACGCCCGACCTCGGCGCCCACATGTGGACTTCCGGACATGACAAGGACAGAGTTTGTTCAGAGTTTCCAAAGAGGTGTGTGCATATACACAGAAACGTATGCACACATGCAAACGCCTCAATCTGTGACTGGCTAAGTGGCAAGGGGCAGACAATACAGGACTGCAGGCCATCTGCATGCTGCTGCGCGTGAAGAAAGGCCACTGATTAGTTCATCTCTAATGGGCTGCCTGTGTTTTGAAAGGAGGAAAACACCTGCCAGTTAATCATTAGGTGCCTCATCTGGGCAGGGAGCATTTTACTTAATTGGACAGCAGACAGAAGAGCGGACAGATTCATGCAGACGGGTGTGGCCATGCAGCTCCGCAGAACTACGAACGAACTCTCCATCCGGGCTTGCGTTCAGCCATTTTTATGAACAGAGAGAGGAAAAATGGAAAAAGCAAAAAAGACTTACAGTCCCCTAAACTTCAGTATTAAAAGGTGTTACGAGCCATCATGGGCAGAATTTACAGGCATACATATTCAAAAGCATCTCTGGATATTGTAAAATCTTCCAGAGCAATGTGCAGGTCATGAATCAGACTGCAGGCTGCTCGATAACTGCTGCGCGGGTTCTCCTAAACTGATCAATATGTACTGCACGGCTCTCTGGCCTGGCATCAGCCACTGTTTATTCGTAATAATTATAATTAAGATGGGAGCTCAACAGTCAATTAGCCTACTTACAACATTACAGATAGGGGACCAGCTGCAGGTCTGCCTCCAGCTGATGTACACACATCACAATTTGTCTGGGGACCAAAGGAGCAGGTGCGAAATACGTTTCCACCTGCACGCCATCGATGTAACTTACTCTTACAGCAAACACACACCCGGTATACACACAGTGAGGCAACAACAACACAACAGCACTAACCAATAGTATCGAGTTTTACAAAATCCGTAATTGTCCTGAATCACCTGAAGTCGCACATCTTCCACCATCGCCCAAACGCACCAGCATCGAGGGAACTGCCATTTATACGCATCATTGTGTAACTGCAACAACTACTTCAGCATCAGCCATCGAGGAGCCAGAAGTGACCACGGCATGATGCCATCCATTTGTGTTTAATGCAGCTTCGTGCTTCTGGATCTTTGGGGCCTCCAAAGAACTGCGACCTTGTCTGCTGCAGCCTGTTCTGAGCTTCTGACTTTATACCGTATCAAGTGTCTAATGAGGATCAGAGATGAGAAGAGGACGATTATACAGCCCCCTGTAGTTAGCTTAATTAAAGCTCAACACTGAAGGACGTCAGACCCGCCCAGTCAGTGTGCTAATATTCCTGCAGAGGCTAAATGAGTTACCAAAAACAGGAACTTGTGTTTTAAAATTGGAAACGCTGCAGAGAACCGAGAGTCATCTTTAATCTAAAAATATTAGCCGGACACTCGGTTCTCTAGAGTCCATAAATATTGTGCATTCGAGAAGGAAAAACGAAACAAAGCAAATCATGATGCACGCTCATACTGGCTGATTTCTCCTGCTCCGCTCTGGCCTCGCCTGCACGGCTACATCACAGCAGAGTCCCGATCGACGCTTAAAAACAATAAATACAAAAACAACCCAGGAGCAGACTGAGTGGACGCGGCGTGCCGAGTGTGTCGTCAGCTCTTTAAAAACAAAAAGGCGACTCCTGTGACTGAGGATGATTTCCTTTGTGTTTGTGAAACACTGCTCTGCTTTGAATACCAGTCAAGTCAAATCTATTCAAATAACAACATTCAAATGAATTTGTAAACCACAGCTATCCAGCTGCAGCGAGCACGTTTTTCATCTTTTCTGTGTGTAAAAGGGGAAAAAACTAATGTCAGTATGGGAAACATTCAGCTGCAAGATGGAAAGAAGTGAACGAAGCCACACGCATCGCATGACTCAAACTGACCTCCTGAGGTTTTAGTACATTTACATACATTTTGTAAAATTTCTGTCAAGTGCTGGTCGCCCGGGCGGACGCATGTGACCACACTGAGGGTTTAATATTACAGGAGATCGATGCTGTGCTGCAAAGCCGAGTCCAGATGGTCCGACTCGAGGATTAACATCAATTTATGAAGCATGTTGACATAACCTGCCTTTGAGCTCTTCTTAAAGAGTCTGTCCCATTAAAGAGGCCATGATCTTTAGTGAGCAATTATCCATACGTTGTATTATTCTTGCTCCCTCTGCAGGGATGCACGCTTTGATGCTTTTTGCAGAGCATGAAAAGAAAAGCTTGTAGCAGAGCCTGTTTCTGGGGCTTCTGCCTGCTGCATATCGCACATTTTTTAATTTACCATGAACCTTTTGACCTGTACAGAGTCGCAGGCTTCTATTCATTGTTCCAGTTTTCAAAGTTTCAGGAAGATGAGTTGAAACCATGCATTTTTCTCAAACATGCACGGCTGTCTTTTTACAGCAATGAACCCTTTCAGTTCATATTAGCAGTGCAAACGGTCTGCTGTTCAGCCCTGTGCGACGACCTAAATGATCCAGTGGAAATGCAGTTAAGAGATTATTTTGAAAATCTTGCACGCTGCCAAAAATCAGTGTTGTTGTTTGTAATGCTCTGATAATCATGCTGGCCATTTACATTTCTGGCTACTTTCACAGTTTGACCGTGAGACTCGCGGCTCTGATGATTTCCATCTTTAACATCCTTCAAAATAATGACAGAAGGATACAGGGGAACGTTTATCATAAAGGGGTTGAACGGCAGTCAAAGTGGAATTCAATGATGAAAATGTTAAAGACAAAAGTCGACAGCAGGATTTCTTGAGCCTCTTTGTGTGCGGTGAGAGGAGAGAGACGTGACAGGCACTGACCAGCGAACAGGAGGGGGGAAAGCAGCTTGAAACTGTGTCGTGTCGGCTCCGGCTGTAAAGTAAAGCCAAAGAGTTTGCTTTTGTCTGCAGGGAGTATGTCTGCTCTGGGACGAGAGCACTCTCGCTCCTCCAGTCGGAGTCTCTGAGGGCTTCTGCCGCAGCCCAGAGACACAGCGGGCTAATTGACGAGTGCCGAGCTTTGTTTTGTCTTGGCACAGTCGCAGCAGTGCTGACTTAATGTTGCCAGCGGACAGATGGCATGCCACGGCACTGAATGGCCAACACTCCCCATACACTAGTTAGGGTCCCTCTGATCTCAGCACCCCCACCTCCTCCATCCATCCCAATGCATTAGTCACTGGGTCCAAACCGATAATCTGCAAAGAGCTTCTCAATACCCCATCTTCAAGAGACAGATGACAGTTTCTTCTCACCACATCAAGGCTAACAAAGCCTCAAAAAAGTCCTTTTTCCAAACCAAATCTAACCTCACTCTCTTTAATTTACATTTATACGCTCGCCGGGTGTGAAGAGGACCTTAGAGCTGGACTCACATGTGTGGGCTTAATTCGTAGAAGTTCCTGTTGCGATACTCTTCTACTTTCTCTGGTGTGTAGATGGGCAGGGACCTGTAAGGGTTCATGGAGATCACCACGCTGCCAATGTATGTCTGAAGGGAGAAGGAGAGACAGAAAGCATTAGCACCAATCCACAGGTTACTTTCTCAGTCTGCACAGCTTAACGCCGCCGTGCAGACGGGCAGTCTCTGAATCAAAGGGACGGGAATTCTGCTAATGTCAGCGTTTCTCAGACAGGTATTCTTAATGAAAGCTCGTGATGTGTGAAGTAAAGCTGAAGACGTGTGAAAACAAGGAGAAAAACACGTTTGTGGGCTGAGCAGAGTCATTTAGCTTTAGTGCCCAACGCTGCCATACAAGACAAGCCTGGAACAGCTGCCGGGACAAAGTCCAGATGAGACAAACTTCCTGCTCTGATATTACAAAAACATCAGTCAGCTGATATCAAAGGAAAATGCAAGAACATCCAACCTCAGTCATTTTTATTAAATCAAAGAAAATCAGTGTTTTATATCAAATGGAACAAATTCATGTAACATCCAAACAAGTCCAACAAATCACACTCATCAGAAATGTCTCAAAGCGAACGCAACCGGCTATCATCTCCATCATCATCCTCCTACACGGCAAACAGAACCTTTCAAGCATCAACCTGAAACATTTTCTCTGCTCTCTATGGTAATGGCTGTTGCATAAGCCACTCTGACGAGAGCGGAGCACGGCCTTCCCTGTGGCAGCACCGCAGCCTCCCACTGCCTCTCGTTCAATAACACACCAGAGGCGGCACGAGTGCAGAGGATGTGCACAGAGGCAACGAGAGCTGCAAATGTAAACAAAAAGTCACGTGTTCTGAGCAAAAGCAGAACACGCGCGCACACAAAAAAGAGAAGCATTAAAAACCTGAAACTTTTTCCCCCACTCGGCCTTTTCAAGTCATTAAATAAATCACAACTTGAGAGGAGCTTCATGCTTCCTCGTGGTTCAGCTCACACATCAGAAGATGTACGAAGAGCTTTGAACTGATGGGACTAAAAGTTCCCATCACCCCACAGTGTCTGCTGTGTTTGTCCCGGGATGAACAGCAGGGCATCTGCTCCTACGTAGTTTCCTTTTTATAAATACTAAGACCTCAATGAAGCCAAAGACATTCACGCTCCTCAACATGAAGCTTTGTTTCATTATTTTGGAAAACCTGAAAACCTTTTTTTTGCAGCTGCACTTTGCTGGAGATGCTTTTTTACTTTCAGGCAACAGTTTGTTTCTTTAACGTCGTCACGCTGAAATCCTCAGTCAGCCTTCTGGAGACTGGGAGTCGTCATGTCCCCAACTATATCCCCTTAGCATAACACTCCCTCCTCCATTTCTACAAGTGGGAGTACTGGCCAACATACTGGACCTCCATCTCTTTCACATCTGACTGAACACGGCATGCTGCACATCCGGTTTCTTTTTGTGGGCTTTTGGAAAAGTTTTATCTTGTATGTTTGTGCCAAAGATCAAGCAAGATGTGATTCTTTTATGTTATGCAATGTCCTTCACACTGCATGAGCTGTCACAGAAACCGTGATTTCCTCTAACGACGCCTGTGCCGAGGCTGATTTTCAGAGCTCGATTGTGTGGGTAGCTCACCATCTGTAGCGTCTTTTCAGAAGGATGAAAAATGCAGCTCTGATTAGTGGGACAGCAGTTTGCTCTGTACCTCCTGATTACCGTCGTACCTGAGCCCGTGGTGATTTTCAGTTGGTAGCACATCTTCCTGCATCTTTTGATGTCTCTGATGATCCTTTTCAAAGCCGAGCTGCGATGCAGAAATGCAGAACGACGCAGGCCCGGCGTTCGCACGTCAGGTTTATAACCACATCGATCCATTACGTAAACTGGAACTCGCAGGCTTTTTCAGATTCGTCTTAACGATCACGGGGTTTCTACTTTCTAGGCGTGGCTGTAGCTCAGGAGGCGATCGGAGGGTTGGTGGTTCGATCCCTGCTCCAATCTGCATGCCTGCATATTTTTTACATTTATATACTTTGGTGTTGTTCATGAGATGAAGAAAGTAGGATGTGTGCACAGTCAAGACACTGTATGAATTTCTTTATCAATAAATCCACACGCAAGGAAAAGACGCCATCACATCTAATCAAGTTATTGTGTATGAAAGTCTTCATGGTTCCTCTGAGCCACACAATAACAGGGACATTTTTCCAGTTACAGACGCATGATGTGCTGTCCCTCTGAAAGACAAAGCCATGTTTCTTCTGCTATGAGCTGTCATATGATAGTTTGGTGTGGGGGATGGGCCCGTTTGTAAGGAATGATGCCACATGAGGGAAAATACACTTGCAAGCAAGGACTGCACACCGCAGATTTATTGGGTAAGTACAGGTTTTAGTGCTTCTCCTGGTCATCGCTCTTGAGGTGCAGCTTTAGCAGATTTAGGGCTATGTGATTTACCTTTCCATAAAGAGTCTATTTTTATTTGCATCTAATATTGCATATATGAAGTGGGTTTAACTACTGTAGCCACATCATTTAGGTAAGCACCACCAGTGTTGGTCAAGTTACTTGAAAAAAGTAATCAGTAACTAATTACTGATTACTTTCCCAAAAAAGTAATCCCGTTACTTTACTGATTACTTATTTTCAAAAGTAATTAATTAATTAATTACTTAGTTACTTTTTAAAACACGATTTACAACCTGAAGAGGTGATAAAGTGATAGATCTTTCAGCCCAATTCTACTTTTTCTACATAATCATCATACAAAATGTAATCAAATGGAAAAGTCTCTTTTTTAACTTGTTTTATTAGTTTTAATCTTTTAACTTTATGCATCAAGCAAACATTAAATTATCTGCAACATTCTCTGACTGGAATAAATTAGTTTAACATTTAAACCTATTTTCTGCACATTCCAGCACATAAAATAAAATATTTTGTGTGTTTACACTCAGTCTTTCAAATAGATGCAAGTAAAACACAGCAGAAAATAAATAAAGTCAAAGACTCAGCGGTGCTGTTGCTCTATTTTCACCTGTAAAGCAGGAGTGGGGTAGGCGGAGGTTTACCCTGGTGCAGGTGTGCCGCGGTCAGTGGAAGAATCCGTGAGTTTCTCTGTGAGTTTCCCATTACGTCGTAGCTACTCGGTGCTTGTTGGAAGTTTAGGGGTTTTTTCGCTGTAAAAAGAAGTTTTCTTCCCACGCACAGCGGACACTAATGTTTTTGTCACTTTTTATGGAATCAAACTCAAAGTAAGGTCAGTACTTCCACGCTTTAAACGCTGCACGCTCATACTCTCTCCGCACTCGATATATGATCCATTGTTGATCTGCACACAGCTGTTGTCACGAACGTCGCACTCGCTTACGTCACTGTCATGAGACACTCTGGCAAAAAAAAAAAAAAAAAAAAAAATCACGGTTTTAGTAACGCAGTAACGCAGCGTTCCTACGGGAAAGTAACGGTAATCTAATTACCGTTTTTGCAATAGTAATCCCTTACTTTACTCGTTACTTTAAAAAGTAATCAGATTACAGTAACGCGTTACTGCCCATCTCTGAGCACCACACAGGGAAAACCTGAGTTTATGGTTTCAAAATGTCACCACAAAGGCTTCATCTTCAGATCACAAAAATCACAGTAACTTTTTGAATCTAATTATTTTGCAGAAGAAGGACGATTAGCGGACAAAGCATTTAAAGGTTAGGGTGGCAGCGATATCTACTGAACTTTAACGGTTTCCAATCTTCACTTTTAGCTGAATTCTATTTTTTCTTCCTTGGAGTGTGAGAGGAATACAAAACTCGAGATGTAACTCACTACTTTTCACATTAAGTAACTTAATGACAGCCGGTCATTCCTTTCTTCATTCATCTCAGGTTTGAGTTTCTCTTCATGGCTCTTTAGTTTTACAGCCAGCCAACTCAGGGATGTCCAACTCCAGGCCTCGAGGGCCAGTGTCCTGCAGGTTTTAGATGTGTCCTTGATCCAACACAGCTGATTTAAATGCCTAAATGAGCTCCTCAACATGTCCTGAAGTTCTCCAGAGGCTGGTAATGAACTAATCGTGTGATTCAGGTGTGCTGACCCAGGGTGAGATCTAAAAGTTGCAGCACACCGGCCCTCAAGGCCTTGTTGCCCAGCCCTGAGCTAACTGCACTCATGGTGTCACAGCTCAGTGTTACACACAGGTAGTAAAATCCCATTTACTTTCAAAAAGTGCACAACATCTAATCAAAGTCGAACTAAGCGACGTCTCCTGGGAATACAATGTTAATGATGAATAGCAGAGGGAAGAAAACAAAGAAACAGCAACAGATCCTCAGCTTATCAGCGTGAGGCAGTACCGTGCATTTACCCAGGACGTCCTCACAGCTCCGTGTTCACAGTAACACTCTGGTGTTTGTATGCAGGGGAACGAATATGAAGAAAACAAACAAACAAACAAACAAAACAGGGAACTTCCAACTTCTTCACCACTGACAGAGCTGAAGAAGAGCATTGAGAATAACCAGACATATTCTTCACACTGAACATGGCCGCCATCCTACAAAGCAGAAGAATCGCTGCCACAACATAAAGCCCAGAACCAATTGTCTGATACGGTGGATACACTTCAACAATCCCCTTCTTCTACAGATAAGTCGTCAGCTAGACTGCCGGGCCTTCCTTCCTCCTAAGCTCTGGATTTCATGCCTCATTTGAGGGCACCGACTACATTCCTCCGTGATTTGATTTATTGATTGTATAGCCAACACTGAAATAAGTGAAGCATGGGAGGAACAATAGAGTTATGAAAAGTATCTGTGCATTTCCTAGGAGAAGCCTTCTGTAGCGTTCAGAGCGAGAGAGTGAAGCAGTGTTGTTGCTCTGCTACCGAGCCCGTCTTTTTCTCCACGTTATCTGAAGTCAGTGTTATTAAGCCTTGTTAATGTAGGAAGCAGCAGACTTACATAGATCTCACTGTGGTCAAAGCGCTTCTTCAGGTTGCCAAGGAAGGAGTCCTCAGAGAGGGGCTCCAGGAGGACCATGTCGCCGACCCCAATCATATTGTCTAGAAGTGACGTCTTCACCTCCATCTTGGCTGTAGTCGTCCCCCCCTGCAAGGATATAAGAAGGAAACATACATTAGAGACTCATTTAGAAAAAGGGGAAGGCTCTGGAGGAATCCTGGTGGGCCAAAGTGTGCATGAAGCACAGAACTGCATGTTTTATATGGAAGAAAAAGCACAGAATGCATCAGCCTTGTGTCTCCTATCAGATCCTTTTTTTGTCTTTGTGTGCATCACGTTCCAGCAAACTCGTCAGAGGCGTCCTCTCGTTAGAAAACAAACAGTCCTAAACTTAGCCAATGTAAATAAACTCAGTGCAGGGGTACACATGTGTGGAAGGCAAGAGTTTGCCTCCAGAGGCGGAGCGGGGCCTTTTGATTGGCTAATAGGTCTCCTTCTCCCCTGTGGCATGCGAGAATGTCCCATAGAAACTTACATAACTAAGCAACTTTGCCCCTGACTTGTGGGTGTCTGCTCAGCTGGAGTCTCCTCCTGTTTCGGGGTTTCGTACGAGTCCCATGAACTCCACTGGAGAATTGTACTTTTCTCCTGTGCTGCTTTGCTTGCTGTGATATAATATTCGGCTGGAAAAGAGTCCCGGCTGTGACAAAGACTGTGCTGCGGCTGGCAGTTTTCAGTCCAGTCTCCTTTGGGAGAGTAATCCCAACGCCATAGGGCTGGAGATAAAAGAGGGGCCTGGGATGCATTCAGGGCTTTGCTGCACCAAAAACCTAATGTCTGCTGTTGTGACAGACTGCCCACACAAGACCAATAGATGAGGCCATGCAGTCGTCTATTGTTCGCCGGTAGGACAGACGTCTCTTTCTGAATAGTCAGAACGGATCGTGCTCTGAAGCAAATGAAAATATGACAGGGGCATAATGCACTGTGATGTTTTAGACAGCATTGGGAATGAATGAAGCGTCGTGGGTGGCAATCAGAAGCAGCCCGAAAACGAGGCGATGTCTGACACTCAAAACACAGAAACAATATCGTCGTGCCTCACGGACACAGACGCATCTTCAACCGTGGATCCGATACGTGACTGGAAACTGTTGGAGGTGCGGAAAAGGAAGGGGCGGATATTTCACCAAAAAAGGAAAAAAAGATTTTTCAGCTGTCAAACCGACTTTTAGCTGCAGCGTAAGAACAGCACGACTTTCTGGAAAAAACTGGAGACTTCTATTTCACTTTTTCCCTGGCTTGTGTTCCCCCGCAGGGCACACTATTATTGGCCCATAAAGAAGCTGCCCAGTTCTTAGCAGCAGGCAGGAGTCTGTTTCCAGCAGCACTCGCTCTCACACTCAGCACGGAGACAACTTTTAAAGACTGAAAAGAAAAAAAACGATGATGGATGAAAAATTATTTAGGAAACCAAGACATTTGAAATGCCTCTAATGATGTCATCAACCCCATCTCGGTTTAGCAGGCTCCAGTAAGGGGAGAAATATGTGATTACTTAAGTATATATATTTCATAAGTAGGTTACTTCCTCTTGGCCTGATGGCCTCGTGCCAAAGCAGCCCCAGTGATGGCTCGAGTCGACCAGCTGCTCGAGTGGTTTGCAGCGCACTTTAAAAATATAATTACTTACATTTGAAACAGTTGCAAAATTCTTTGGAGGCATGAAAAACAGCAGTCAGTTGTTCTGTGATCTCAGCCCATATGCTGCTTATGTGTAGGACTTTATAATGCAGCCGCTCTGCTGCAAATCAATAAATATCATTTTGGATCATTTCCACATTTCAGAGAGGAGCAGACTTCCTAAAGCCTGCACGTGTAAATAAACCAAAGTTTACAAAACACCTAATAGCTCCTCTGTAATTACTGAGCATCCAGAGCATCGGGGATTTTGTACTAGCCTGCAACAATCAATATTAGTCAAACCAATTACACCAAACCAGTTAAATACTCATCTACTGCAAACTGATTGCCCGGTCGGTCATGGCAGCGAGTGCAAAGCCATGCCACACTGAAAGTCTGCTACTAAACACGAGTGTTTAAAGCAGGGAGCTTATTCGTTCTGAGCAAAAGCAGATTCTGACGCCTCGTGTTGACCTGGGAGATAAAGCTGCCCAAGTGCCAAAAATGTGGCATCTGTCTGCATCTTGGACATCCTCGGCTGATAACCCACTACCCCACATTTAGAAGTAGTTTCCAGGCAGCCTGTGACAAAAATCCCATTAATGGGAATTGCTGCCTGCTGCTAAATGTTGTACTACATCCAAGAGAGGGAGAATGAGAGAAAACCTGACGGCTTTGATTAAACTCCTGGGATTATCCTTACTGCTGTGTGGGAGAGAAATGGGGGATAAAACTTATATCATCTATACTGATAAACACGAAAAACACTGACTTTTGTGGTTTGTCACAGATAAAGGGCAAAAAAGAAAAGAAGTTTTTTAAAATTGTGGTTGATATAAACACACTGATTTAATCAGCCTAAACCTGAATGACCTCGTATTAACCTCTGCCAATTTCCTCGGAGTAACCAGATTAGTAGTGCCCGGCTTTGTCACTCTCTCTCTCTCTCTGGTGCTTTTTGAATTTTGCATGTTTAAGCATCAAATGCCCCGGTATGGTTTAGCTGTCATTCATCTCAAATCTAGATCAGCGATGCAAGGCTGTATCTCACAGTCACCTTTACTGAGCGCGCTCACACTGGCACAGCGCCTGTGTGCAGCACGTGGCTGTGATTACACATCATTTCAATTTGGCGTATTACACCAAAAACATCAAAACTTAAAGTCTCCCACGGTTGGAGCTCAGCGAGGACGTTACTGCAGATGTAACACGAGGACTTTGAGTGATTTGCTAATTGAAGCCTAATAACCACTTTTTACTAAAACTTCTCGGGGCGGCGATGTTTCATGACTCATCATCAGCTGTCGGTGACGTGCTGCAGACTCAAAGCCATCCAGCGGCACTGCCTTAACCCCTGCTTGTTAACGCAGCATGAAGCTTGATGTGCGGAGCAGATAGAGCACACCCACGACTCCGGGCCGCCTCTGACACAACTCTCAGAATTAATTTCTAAATCAGAATTTCATCTACGAGTCCATCAGATTAAAGTGCTGCATTAAGAAGGAGCAAAGTGTCTGTACAGAAAAATAAAACACGTGAGAGATTTTATCATCTGAGATCTGATAGTAATGGATGCATGTCGCAGCAATAATATGAGATGTGCTCTACTTTGTGCCTCTGACATTGACCTAGATTTCTCAGTCAGATCACGCTATGGGGGAAACACGAATACAAAAATCACCATTAGAAGTACATTTAATATTTACAGGTCCTGATGTTCTTTCTGCCCTTCAGAGAGAAAAACGAGTCCAAACAAAGGTCAACAGCCGTGCAGGCACTCACAGGCATGCACAACACAAATAGTGACAACGCTGGAGACACAGCGGAGCCAGTGAACTCGCTGCTGAGAAACCTGTAACGGTTTTGAAAATGTCAGTATTTCCAGGACAGTCGACCAATTAGGCTCTGCATTGTGGCCTCTGATATAATCGCAGACACGGGTCTCGTGACGCTGCCTTTGGAGCAGTTGTTTGGGAATATAGTGGCATTGAACAGATGATAATAAACATCCATTATGCAGCATAATACTCTGTAAAATTTCCCGCAGATCAGTCCAGCTTTGTCACAGAAAAGTCACAACATGGCACGCTGCTGCCGCTGATGCAGATTAAAGCCCTCCCTAATGGAGCAGCAGCGTGGCATGGGGCCGTGCCAGAGAGCAGGGCAGGACAACGCAGCGAGGGTTACAGGAGCTCAACACAAGCAGCTGCCTGGAAACTGAACTGGAATTCCTGGGTCCCCAACACTCCAGGTGCAGATCTGTGTGAGGAAAGCTCGGCACGCCGACGGCCCAGAGCCGCTGTGACAGCACAGACGCTGAAACTGAACCTTACACTAGATGATAAACAGGAGATCTCACACAAATGTGACCCCATTAGCTCCGAACGCACAATCCAGGTCCAACATGAACCTGCAGCACACACACAAATGCTGTTCTTTATTTACAATACAGCCCAAAGTGCAGGCAGACATGAGGACGTTCAGTCAGGCAAGAAGCAGGCAGTATCTGGAAATCAAGATGACAAAGTATTACACAATGTTTACTCCACAAACCCTGAGAACTGGAGGAGTCAGCTTCTTCTTATGAGCAATGGGGCTTTACATGTTCATGACACAAGCAGCCAAAGTTCTGGTAATACCACGAGAGACTTCCTGAAATTGGGTTTTTGCGTTCATTTGCTGTGATCTCAGCCCCACTGAAATTTTCTTTCTGTTGTACTTAAAGTTATTTAAATAAGTCTGTGCAGCTTGCACAGCTTCCAAACTTCCCAACGAACCATCTGTAAGCTTGGAAGCTCAGCTCGTTTATTAATGAGACAATACGCTCACACAGCTTAAACAGAAGTATCTGCAACATTCTCCGAGAGGTCGGAGTGTCTGGAAATCATTATTCATTTTTATTCCAACAGAGAAGCTAAGATAAAAGTAAACGGTGCAGATAATAAGCTCCGATAGAGGACTTTATTCAGTAGTTTCTGCTCCTTCAAAAAGGTCAGCGCTGCAAGAGCTCGGTGTGACTCACACACAGTGCACTGACCAGGTGAAGCGGACCAGCCTTTACAGACCATTTCAAATTTCATCACAAGAAAAATGGCAGTTACAACCGAACTAAACAACACAGAGCACTGGCATCCTATTATCTTACTTTCTTTCATTGATTGTACTTATTGTATTTTTGTATTTCCTTCTGATATCTGTACCTGAGCTGAGGTGACGCAAAAATTTCCCCGTTGTGGGATCAATAAAGTCTTATCTTATCTCTTATCTAACTTTATCCACTCTAATGTTTACTGTGTTTAGTTGTGCTTAGTGCCAACGTGACTGTGCAAGGACAATAAAAAGTTATCTTATGATGGAGCAGATTTAAGATTTTCTACTTTTTGCATTTATTGTGATCAACTACTGTTACTTTGTCATCAGGGTTAAACCGCAGCGCGAGCACTCAATCAGTATTGAAATAAGCGCTTCTGGGCATTAAATAAAAGCGCACAGGAGAACGGCAG
Organism: Rhamphochromis longiceps; assembly: GCF_057381845.1. Lineage (NCBI taxonomy): Eukaryota > Metazoa > Chordata > Actinopteri > Cichliformes > Cichlidae > Rhamphochromis > Rhamphochromis longiceps. The sequence goes on from NC_140572.1 coordinate 38,481,207, forward strand.
CACTTTCATATACCGTCCTGCAGGCTGCTCTGAGTTAGCTGCTTTAGTGTTGTCTGCCTCCCTTTATAATAAGAGAATGGGGAAAGCAGCTGCAGCGGACTTGATGAAGCGGTGAGAAATAAAAACGTATGGCATTATTACTCTGGCTCCTCTGGGAAACTGAGGAAGTGAAGTTTGAGCTGCGAAGTCAAATGGGTGGAAAGTTCTCAGAGTTGCACGGCACTGAGAATAGTTCTTTGTTAGGACAGTAAACTCAAGATGAAGTGTGAAAGAAAAAACCTCCCCACCTAAAGCAAAACTGGGAGAAAAATCACAATAATGGGCTTCCAATTTGTCACCATGCTGATGAGGCCGTGACGTGGATGTGGAACTTTTAATGCTTCAAGCGTTCAGATCCCCACCCTGCACGAGAGGCTGCTGAAGGCAGCGGAGCATGCAGGCCTCCCTCTATCACAGCTGATGCATGGTTAACACAAGCACACGCCACACTACACCGGGTTACACAGGCAGGGAAGTGTAAACACCATTCATTACCATGGCGCTGGCTGGGGGACTTTGAACTGCCATCCATTCTGCATTAGGCCACAGCATCCCGCCCCACAGTGTTCATGAAGAGGCTTTTGGCACATGTTACAAAACTGTGGCAACTTGATGCAAGCTGCCCAACAAGCTCACGCTGAGCAGAGCTACTCCAATGGCCGACACGCAGCCCTCTTCCAGCTGAGCTAAATGGTTGTTACTTTTCTTTCCAGGAGTCTTTCTTGCAGATCTGAAGGCTTACCACACACTACCTCTCACACTCAGCTTACATCACTGTTTGTTTGATCAGTGCGGGTAATAAAGTTCCCATCTGGTTTCCCAACTGAGAATCTGGCCAAAAGAGGTGGGACATATTTGTGGCAACCCACAAAGGGAAAGATACCAACTTTTTTTTCCTCCTTCTTCTTTTAAAAGGTCTTATCTGATCCTCTTGGGACACCAAGTTCACCAGTGGAATTAGGAGTTGGGAAAAAAAAGAAAAGACGGGAATTAAAAACAACTTTGCATCAAAGGCAGTGAAGCAACAGTTGCTCATTGTTTGGACTTGACTGTTCCATTAACACTCATTTCCAGCTTCTGCGGCACTGAACACTATATTTACAGATGTGCTAAGGGAAGCAGCACCCCAAGCAGCTTTCCCCCTAAAGCAACTGTTTTTTCCTTCCTATGAGGTATTTCGCTTCTTCTACAAGTTCCAGGCTGGTTCCCAACCCACAGCAGACTCCGGCACAAAACAAACACTTTGTCCAGGAGGAACTTTGGGATGTTCCTCAGAGACGACTTTTATCCATGCTGAGCAGAAATGTTTTCCAGTCAGCAACATTATGATCTCTTGAAACCGGGGGCGCACTGAGGGCTAAGCCCACCTTCACCCACTTTATCCAGGATTTAATCTCGCATTGATCCGTCTCTGTATACCTTTAATCCAGGTATTTCCACAGATCATAGAGTGGGGCAATGCAAGGATATTTTAATGGAAAAAAACTTTAAATGATTCCAGAGTTTCATCGTCCTCTGCATGGGTCATTAAATCTGCCATTTCACACACAGAGCTGAGCGTTTGGTGACAGCAGCACCTGAAAACGCTCGTTTGGCGCTTGCTGTCCTCTGGTTCAGGGTCTGCAGTGGGTTTCTGGCTCCGCTCAGCCACAAAGACGGTTCTTGCCCGCAGATGTAGGCAATTAGCGACAACGGTTTTCAGGAAAACTGCTGAATGAGCCGCGGTTTGCAGCAAGAAAGAGACATTAAACGAAATCCCTCCTGCGCTTTCTCCCCAAGTCATAGAAAAGTAAGAAACACACAGAGAGAAAGAGAGAAACAGACACAAAAAATAAAAACGTATATATTTATCCCCCAACCCCCCTCCTGTACGGAGAGGGGAGGAATGAATGAGTTGGGAAGCAGGCGATCTAAAGAAATGGAAAGTTAACTTTTGAAGAGTTTCCGAAAATGTAACAGCGATAAACCAGAGCCAACGGAGAAGAAAAAAGCTTTACACTTCCAGAACAACTTACCGCTTTAGCTCTGTGGAAGTTGCTCCCTCTTGTCCTAAATCCACTCCACGGACAAGAAAAAAAAAGATCCCGGGATGATTCTCCAAGTCAGGAGAGGCTCCTGAAGCCCTTCCTGCTGTCTTTGGGTTAACTAGTGTCTGCCTGTGTTGGATGAGGCTGGAAGAGGCTCTCATCCGAATCTCAGCACTTTGAATGGAGCTCTGATGGACTTGAGAGCGCAGAAACTGCCGGGCGTAGGGAGTGGCTGGAGAGGCGGCTCTGGGCTAGTCAGCTCGTCCAGTGAGTCCCCTAATCACCTCCAGCGCTGGGGAGGTGGTGCCTTCAGGTGTCGTCGGAAACAATGCCACTTCATCTTTTGTCCCCACACATAATAGTTTAACGAAACATCCAAGTCAGAAAGCAAACAGCGAGCTGCTTCCTCCTCATATTTACTAACTAAACATTCAGGCAACGTGAGCTGTTTTAACTGCTCCATGGCTCCTGTGCGGAGGAAAGAGGCGGTTTGCTGCAGAGACATTGAGCCTTGGAAGAATTTTAAAAAAGTAAACTGGACTTTGATTGTTTAAAAGTGAACTTTCATTATGCGGTATTATGATCTGTTAAATTATTCTCACATAAGTAACTGTAAAAAGGCGAACTGGTTAGGTTATAGTTGGCCAAACTTGTTTGAAGAAGTTCCCACACGACTTTAGGGAATAAAACCAAGATTTACGAGGTGAGTGTGAAGCAACATTAAAGTTTTCCTTCATCGTTATATATAGACAGACACTCCATCCACCCGACAGCACAATACCCCCCTCCTGTGTCTTAATACTACATAGCAACGACGATTTGACGAGCTTTTAATGAAACTCTGGGCCAAGTTTAATAGTTAAAGTCGCTCTCTGTGCACAGGAAACTCATATTTGTGATTTTGTTGGGGGGTGTTTGTCTCTTCTTGTACTGATTTACAGATTCGGACTTTACGGTATTTGGGGTTTAAACCAGATTTTCTTTTAAATATCACTCACTCCTGCGTTGCATCCAGAGAAGACCTGCAGTATCACTGCATGTTATTTATTTGGTTTTAACCGCTTAAATTTCGCTCTTCAGTCAAGTGTGGTGACCCAAATAGACTGCGTTAGTGCGCACGCGCGGTTACGTCTACAGCTTCCTCTTCCCTAGAACTGGTTGTACTGGAGTCCAGTTATACTAGTTTCTTTGTCACGGACTGTTTTTGTTCTTAAAGAGGATTTCGGTGAGTTTCTGACTAATTTTTTCTCTTTGTGGAGCCGAGCGCTGCTCGCACTAGTTCAGTTTACTGCGACACTGCGGATGGAAATTCCAGGAAAATGGATTATAGTTAGCAGCAAGCTAGCACTGCCCCAGTGTTATTGTGTTATCTGAAGTCAGATATCCAGAGTTGGCTCGCTCGGCTTTGATAAATATAGACTGTCACAGCTGGCCTTTTTTGGTGTGATATTTATAATATGTACAGAGTAAAGTGCTGTTTTTATAGATTCGTATCATGACAATGAACGAAGGTAGACAAATGTCCTCGTATGGTGCTGTGCATGCACTGCTGCTCGTACATTTAGCACGCGTGGTGACGTGGACGATGCTAATAACTGTGGTTACCGCTAACATTTATGGTAAATAGCATTGTTGTTTATACCTGTATGAGTATATGTGTGTGTATACATCCCCAGGGGTGAAGGCTCATACCAGCTTCTGCCCTTCCCTCCCAAACAAATAATGGGGGTGGCTAACATCTGGCTTGTTTCACGTTGCGCTCCCACATGCACACAACATTTGTATGATTCATGCAGATTTGATTATGCATGGGTGGAACTGTGCGGACGGATCCCATTGTTGTTTCCTCACCCTGAGCTCATTTATGTTTTTCTTGCAGAGTGTTTTTATGAGTAATCAAAGGCAGCAGAAGCCTACGCTAACAGGCCAGCGTTTCAAAACTCGGAAAAGAGGTGAGAAACCGCCGAGCATCACTTTGTTTTGGTCACATTAAACACAGGTGGTTTCATCAGGATATACAGATCACGCCCGCCTGTCCTCCCTGTAGCTTTTCATGCTACCAGCAATGGAAAAGCACAGATTGTGAAATCCTGGATTGACTCCAACCTTGATGCCATAATTAAAACAAAAAAATCTTGCAGATAACCAATGCCAATTTTCAGTTCTGATTCAATTCTATTCTATTTTATTTATATAGCACCAAATCTCAACCACTTAGTCTTTGACTTACAACTATTGTCAAAGACCCTACAATAATGCAGGCCGGCAGTACCAAAATTTGCCTGTTTTTAATCTTTTACATTCTCTGCCAACGTTTTGTAACTGGGAACAAATACTTAATATGAAAAAAATATATGTAGTATTTAAAAGACTTTTGGCTCTTCATCATGCCAAAAATCTGAACTATCTGAGTCCCCCTTTTTTCTTTTTTTTAAACGAAATCTAAGTTCAGCTTCACTAGCCACACCCACACATCATTTCAATCCATGAAATGAGTTCTGCTGAACCAAGAAATCATTTCATGGATTGCATTTATATAGTTTTAAATAACTTTTCATTTCGAGACCCTCAAAGCGCTTTACAATGCCACTATTCATTCACTCTCACATTCACACACTGGTGGAGGCAGCTACAGTTGTAGCCACAGCTGCCCTGGGCAATCAGTCCCTCTGGCCGTCACCAGTAGGCGGTAGGTGAAGTGTCTTGCCCAAGGACCGAGACTGTCCGAGCCGGGGCTCGAACCGGCAACCTTCCGATTACAAGACAAACTCCCAACTCTTGAGCCACGATCGCCCACCACTCATTTAAATAGAAGCTGTCTGGTAAGTGAAGCAGGTTTAAATAAAAGAACAGCACATCATGCCATGAGCTAAAGAAACAGCTGAAAAACAAAACATCTATCAGGCTGGAAAAGGTTACAGAGACGTTTGTAAGGCTCTGGGACTCAAGTGAATCACAGTGAGAGCCGTCAGCGACGTGAAGAAAACCTGGAACCGTGGTGAACCTTCACAGGAGCAACCGGCCTACCAAAACGGCTCCAAGAGCACATGAGCGATTTATCCAGGAGGTCACAGACAAACCCAGAGCAACATCTAAAGAACTGCAGGCCTCACTTGGCTCAGTTACATCTGATGTAAAACTGAAGCTGTTTTTATGGCTGAGCAGACGGTGCGTTCGCTGTCTGCTCTGATCTGAGGACTGCCCAGATGCCTGCAGAGAGCTCTCTTGTGAGACTGAGGTAGTTTACAAAGTACGTGGTAAAACCAGTCTGTGTGCTGTTGTTGATCCATCAGGCAGCTGCAGATAAGAGCGAAGTTCTAACAAACAAAGAGTTGAAGTGAAACAGCGTTAAAAACAATGAAAAGGTCACTGCAGCCACCATCTCTGCTTTTCATGCTTTATTTTTTGGCCTTTGAAGTTTTTTCATGGCCCTCCCGTTTTGGGTGAACTCTGGTTTTGCTCCTTGCTCTGTTCCATCACACTTACGTCACTTAGTTGCTTACGTCATCCAGTCCTCCAGGATCTTGGGTGACCGCACAGACGCACATCTGGGGTGGGTGAAAACCCCTCTCCCCCTCTGTCCTCTCAGAATCATGTACGCGGGTGGAGACATAAAACCGGCCTAACACAGCATTTCATGAAAACAACGTCATGCCAACAGTCAGGCATGGTGGTGGGAGTGTGATGGCATGGGGCTGCTTTGCTACTTCAGGACCTGCTCAACTGATGGAACCACGACTTCTGCTCTCTACCAGAAAGTCCTGAACGATTACATTCAGCCACTACTTCATGCCCTCAAGCACATTTGTGTTATACACCAGGACAATGATTGAAAACGCACCAACAAGTCCAAATGACTCGAAAAAAGTTTTTTTTTACAGCCTCCAGCTAGAGAGAGAGAAATATTTTTTTTTTAAATGTCTGTCTGTTATTTATTGACTCCAAATTTCTGGTGGATTAAAGTTAACTTACTTTTTAAAGTAAGTTATCTCCATAGTGGGAGTTAAATTATGGAACAGTCTAACACATAGGTGTCAAACTCTGGCCCACGAAGCCATACCAAATTATTATTAGAGCTGGCCTACTGGTATTATACAGCTAACATATATATTGTTTAGTATTAAGCTTTGCTTGTTCCATATTCAGTTTTTCAGCAAAACTTGTTTGAGTCCATAAGAAAAGATTCATTCTTAAATCTGGAGGGATTTTTTTTTTTTTTCTCAATAAATATTAACGTCAGCCCGCGACCTTGTTCCAGTTTTGAATTTTGGCCCACTGTGTATTTGAGTTGGACACCCCTGGTCTAACATAAGAAATAAAAGAAAGCAACAACATATACCAGTTTAAAATAAAATATAAAAAACAAATTTAAGAATGAAGAAAATGGGGTCAACCCAGGACGGTAATTGGGATGTTTTGGTTTATTTGTTTCAGTATTTGTGAATCTGCTAATTTACATATTCTGTCTTTTATTATATGAAAGTAACTATATTGTGATGATTTTTGTTTTGTTTTGCTTTTGTTTCATTGTTTGTTTGTTTAAGACTAAAAGAAAACTAAATGAATGAGATGTAAAATTTGTGGGGGTAGAGCCAAACAAGTGTATACTTCTGCCTACTCCCTTTCAAACAAAATAATGGAATGATATCACGAAATGATGCTGAATGTATACATTTGAAATAAAAAATGAACTGAACTAATTTGTCTTTTTGTTCTTTTTGCACAGATGAAAAGGAGAGGTTTGACCCTTCCCAGTTTCAGGAGAGCATTGTGCAGGGTCTGAACCAAACTGGCACTGATTTGGAAGCTGTCGCAAAGTTCCTTGATGCCTCTGGTGCAAAGCTTGACTACCGACGCTATGCCGAAACTTTGTTCGACATCCTGGTGGCTGGTGGAATGCTGGGTGAGTTGCAGGCATTTCTTTTAAACTTTGCATTATACCATGGTAATAAAATGTGTCCCCCAGTCGAGCGCTCTCTGGGTCTTCAGGTTAATACTGGCGTGCACAAGTGTCCCCCCTGTTTTTGAATTGATGTCGATACAGTGATCAGCAGAGGTGAAACATGTGATGCGCCTAAGACATGAATATGTGTTTAATTTCAGCCCCCGGGGGTACGCTGTCAGATGACATGACCTGTACAGAGTTCTGTCTCTTCAAAGCACAAGAGGACATGGAGACCATGCAGGCATATGCACAGGTGAATACCACTGTGTTCAGTTCACGTTTTAATATCCATTTGTTTTTATGGATAATAAAGCAATTTTTCCCCTTTAGGTCTTTAACAAGCTCATTAGGCGCTACAAATACTTGGAGAAGGGATTTGAAGAGGAGATCAAAAAGGTTTGTTTCTCTGCATAGCCGGGTCACGTAGGTAGCCTGACCTGCCTGACCGGGTCATGGTCTTGAGCAGTTTGTTTCAGTTTAAAATATAAAGAGTACAGCTTTGCCTCTGCTGTGGTTCAGCCTGTATGTTTACTGTTTTACAGCTGCTGCTGTTTCTCAAGGGTTTCACAGAGTCTGAGCGCAACAAGCTGGCCATGCTAACAGGGATTCTGCTGGCCAACGGGAACATCTCTGCATCCATTCTCAGCAGCCTCTTCAATGAGAATTTGGTCAAAGAAGGTACTCTGCTTTAATACTCGGTCTGTGTGCAGAATTATGTTCACGGTTTCTCTTCCCGAGCCACCATTTATCAGACATTTTAAGGACCTGTACACACACAGCGCACTGTTTGCTTTATCTGGACAGCCTGAATGCTTTGCAGGTATTAATGTAGAAGTAGCAGAGGGACGGGCAGTCATGCAAACGAGTGTTGACAGTATGTAGGCTTTCATTTTAGTCAGAGACTATGGAAAAGCCTTTGATGCCTGCAGACGTGTCTGTTTTCAGCTGCTGGGATTAATCAGGGGAAAAAATGCTGCAGAAATCTCACGTTTTGCTCATTCAGCAGGGCCGAAACTCAATGAGTGGAACTAAATTATTAAACTTTCAATATTAAACATTGTCACTGCAATGTTATCCTCCCATTTGAGTTGTGGAAGTTGTTCTTTCTCTCGTCATTTACTTGTCATCAGTCACATTTGAATCCATTTTCTCCCTTTTTTTCCCTGAAAGAAAGTCAGCGATGGGAAGTCGTATCCTTTATGATTCCAAAGACGAGTCTTTAAAATAACTGAACGCACAAAGAAAACATTTGGGGAATCTCCATTAAAGCAGCTGGTGTCAAACGTCTGCTTCAGGACTGTCTGCTCCACTCTTTGTTTACAAATATAGTTAAATTATAAAATATATTCTAAAAAAGCTGTCCACCCCTGAGTAACCAAAGTCAATGTAATTGGTCACACAGTGGACTTGCTCTGCTACACACAGAGATGCCTAACGTCTGTCCCTCTGACACAGAGTTTGCATATTTGTGCATGCTGATAGCAGCTGCATGGCCAGGCTACAGAGAACCTGAGGTCTTACAGTACTGCACGAGTCTGTGAAAGTCTAGAAAGATGCGCCTGCGTTACGTTACTACATTTTACACGTGCATGAAGGGAATGCTTAATATTTTCCATTCGCAGCCCCCCTAATGAAAAGGCAATTTTAAAAAAAGCTTCAGAGTAATGGAGTAATGCTAATTTCTGTGCAAATAAGTGCTCTTGTTACATGCTAGTATTATTAATGTGTGATGCAGTAAAAGGTGCAGATGATGCTGTGAAGTTTTGCTTTGAGTGGGCGTTGTCAGCCGGTTGTCTGTGTTGTACCAGAAGAAGAGATTAACCACAAACACAACAGCTAATAGATGTGATGAGTTAATCCATCAGCATCCACTGCTGCGCTCTTTGAAAGGACCCGACGGATGCTGATGGTTTTACCTTTTTGATCATCATCATACACTTTTATTTAGCTTGTAGATGCAGATGTTTATTTGATTTACCCGTTGGT